>NC_081415.1:201227199-201889699 GCF_030272615.1 Cryptomeria japonica | reverse complement strand
TGACAAACTGTCTCCTTAAGGTGGAAAAGGAAAATTTACAAGAGAGTGTAAAAGAGTCAAATTTCATTTCATTATCCATAGATGAAGTTACTGCGGTAGATAACACTGCTTGGGTTTGTATGCATGTGTATACCGTAAAAGAACACGTCCGCCAAGCTCATCTACTCTGTGTTCGTAAAATAAGGGGCAATTCAACAGCAGAAAATTTATTTTTGGAAGTTAAGAAAGATTTGAATGAAATTTCTGGTATGGATGACTTGACAGTTGCCAAGAAGTTGGTGTGTGTTGGAGCTGATGGAGCTGTAGTAATGCAAGGTCAAAGGACCGATCTTTGTGCAATTTTACAAATTAGTATTGCACCATACATGGTTGGCATTCACTGCATGACCCATCGAATGAATTTAGCATATAGAATTGTAAGAAATTTCCCTACAGTGTCAAAAGTTGAAGATCTGGTCCACGAGCTCCACTCATACTTCTGTCAAAGTTCTAAACATTTTGCAGAATTTCAGATTTTTGCTGAGGGATTAACATGAGGAAACAGGCTTCTCAAGGATGTTGAGACCAAATGGATCTCCTTGCATGGAGCAGTGGAATGAGTTCTAATAGAATTTCAATCCTTGATAGGACTAATGTATGAGCAACATCTCATAGTAGACAAAGCTCCCGATCTCTTACATAAGTTAAGTGATATAGAGACTCTATTAAATTTAGCTAGTCTTCTCCCCATGCTGGATTCAATGAACAAACTTGTTAAGAAAGCCCAAGACAGAACTATGTATATCAATGAGTATAGCACTCTACGTAAAATGACATGCTTGAGCCTGGATGGTCTATATTCAGATCTAATAGGGTGAAGCCCAAATTTTTTTAGGTGGCAGATAATTACAGATTTGAATCATGCTGAAATTTTTTTACATTTCAATACAAAAAATGAGTTATGTGTCTTTGTAAAAGGATTTTAAATACCAATGCACCAATCTAAGACAGGCAAAGGAGGCAAAGCACTGGCAGTTAAAAAGGAAGATTTTGACAAGATTGTTAAATCTATTAGTGATCATTTGAAGTCTATTGCATATGAACTTTCAATAGAGATTCATGAAATATTCCCTCGAGAAGAAATACTTGAAGCCATGGGTTGTGTGTATCCTCAATTTTGGCATTCAATTGGAGATAATCCAAATGACACAAAGATGTATCATAGAAAACTAGAGGCATTGATATTGACATTTTCAAAAGATGCATATGCAATGGACAACCAATAGAAGGAATTTTAAATTCAAACCATCTTAGAAAATAATGTAAACAGTTTGCATTGGTTATGAAACAACAGTTGGTTAACTTGGAGAATCCATTTCAACTTGGATCAATCACAAGGCTTTGGAAAAGGATAGATCAAAGTGAAGCATTGCGTATTGCAATACCAAAATATTTGAAACTTGTTGATTTATGTCAAACAGTGATATTGGGGTCGGTGGAAGATGAGAGAGTTTTCAGTGCATTAGGGCTTTTGAAATCAAAGATCAGAAACAAATTAGACAAGAATTTGGAAACTTTCTTGAGGTTGTTTGTAACCCAGTATAATGTTAGAGATTTTCCATATGATAGGGCACTGGCAATCTTGAATTCCATGTGTGATAGACGAGGGGTGTGCAACACTTTAAAAGCTGGTGGTGCTACTACTAGTGCTAGTGCTGAGACAACTGAATATGATGGATCGCAGACTCAGAGTCAGCATGAAGACGAAGACATTTTTGAATACCCAACTCAGAATGAAGATGAACCTGTTAGTACTAGTTAGTTTTCGGAGCTTGAGTCCATTTGGGATATAGAAGCCTCAGACAGCCGGACTGAATCATTGAAGTTAATTAGTAGTCAGTTTATAGGTATTTATAATCATACTACAATTCTTGAGTCATATTACAATTTTAATTTGCAAAATTGCAATACTATAGTTGTCATTGATGATTTTTGATATTGTATTTATTGAATTTGTCAATCAGAAGTAGAACGAATACTTATTTCATATTTTTAATTGTGAATTTGAATTATTACTAAACAATTGAATTATTAGTAAATTGGTATTTGGTTCCACATTATGTAACATGTTGAACATGAAATGCAACAAATTTGTGTCACAGGATCCATAAAATTATTCATATCGCATAACTGTTACTACTAGAACCTTTCTATTGTTCTACATTAAATTCTTAAAATGATGTTCATGGTGATTAGGGTTTTGTGTTTGTTTTTTGTCTTAGTTGGCTAGTAAACCGAAGTTGTCCTGCATTGAAAATCTGAGTTGTCCTCTATTTATTTATCCATGTCAACGTCAAGTGTGGTCAAACAGTTGGTCAGACATGTTTAATGGTTATCGCTAGCTCGCAGGTCCTTTATCATCAAGTCAATTTAAGTCGCGAGCTTGCGAGTACTAGGAGATTTTAGTTGTCACTAGCTCACAAGATGTTTTGCACTTGACCATTTTATGTTGTGAGGTTGCAACTGGGTGTGATTTTATGTTGTTGCATGGTCGCGAGGTGTTCATGGTTAAGTCATTTTAATTTATGATCATGCGATGTAGTTGGTATCGCAGCTTAGTTGGTTTTGTTGCTTGCTCGCAGGTTTTGAAGTTGTTTAGCATTTTAAGTTGTGATCTAGCGATAGGTAAGTTTTGGTCTAATTTTTTGGTCACCACATGCTTGCGGGTTTGTAAGTATTAAGTCAAAAAGTGTTTCGAGCATGCGATGGAGGTTAAGTGCCTTGTTATCGCGGGATCGCAAGGGTTTAAGTCAAGTTAAGTTTTGAGTTGCGATCTTGCGATGAAATAAGTTATTTTGTTAGATCAACGACTGTCGCTCACTCACGAGATTCTATAGGGCTTCGTAAAAGGGGTTGCGAGCTTGCGATTAAGAGGATTTGGTAGCATTGTCGCTAACTCATCGGTTCCTTTCCTGATTGTTATAACTAGTTGAGAGTGTGCGATTAAAGATGGGGATTGACATGTGGACTTGTTTGTCAAGTTCTGTAAAAGTTTTGACACGATCAAGCCGAGATTTTGACATTTGTACAATTGCATTAATGCATTCTATCAGTTTAATTGAATTAATGCCACAGTAGCTAGTTCATGCAAGTGTGGTAGTTAATGAGACTTGGTCACTTGAGAGAAGTGATGGCACCTAGATACCATTTTATGTTGCGAGGTTGCGACTGGGTGTGATTTTATGTTATCGCAAGGTCGCGAGGTGTTCGCGGTTAAGTCATTTTAATTTGTGATCATGCGATGCGGTTAAGTTGCTTGCTCATAGGATTTGAAGTTGTTTAGCATTTTAAGTTGCGATCTGGCGACAAGTAAGTTTTGGTTTGATTTTGTGGTCATCACATGCTCAGGGGTTTATAAGTCTTAAGTCAAAAAGTGTTGCGAGCATGCGAAGGTGATTAAGTGTCTTGTTGTCACGAGATCGCAAGGGTTTAAGTCAAGTTAAGTTTCTATTTGTGAGCTTGCGATGAATAAGTTGTTTTGTTAGATCAATGGCTATCGCTCACTCGCGAGATTCTTTAAGGATTCGTAAAAGGGGTTGGAAACTTGGGATTAAGAGGATTTGGTAGCATTGTTGCTAACTTGCTAACACGTGGGCTTGTTTGCCAGCTTCTGTAAAAGTTTTGAAGACCGATTGCCAATCAAATAGAAGGGCATGAATTCAAATTTCACTCGAGTACTTCAGTTTGAAGTTTGAATGAATGTCATTATGCCACAGTAGCTAGTTCATGCAAGTGTGGCAATTAATGAGACTTGAGACTTGAGAGAAGTGATGGCACCCAAAATTCAAATAGTAAATACCATAAATTGCATGATCGAGATGAGGTTTTGTATAGTTGCATTAATGCATTCTATCTTCGGGGTAATCCTGTGAATTGAGCTCTACAACAATGTTGGAGAATTCAGAGTGTTGGGTGTGAGAAATTTTCAGAAAATTGGTTAAGTTTTTCTCCTACAGCTAAAATGAGCTAGGCGACAAGTGGTATTGGAGGTTCCAAGCCCAAGGCCACGACAAGTGGAGCAGGAGGACCTGGAGGTTCCAAGGTCAGTGCCACTGAGGAAACGATGGTTAAGAAATACAAAGATGAATTTGTAGATTTGATGCCAGGGACTTCCGTTGCTTTGAATACAATTCATTTGGCATGGAGAGATTTATGGAGCCAATTCAGAAACCCTACCATGCTTAATATGACTGGTTCTGCTCTGTTTCATTATTTCTGGAAAAATAGGGTTAAGGGTGTCCCGATGTCAAACCCTTGGGATTTAAATATGGCAAAGTTAATTTTGCCAAATGTGTATGTTGATGTGGATTTGATCAAAGAGTTGGGCAAACGCTATTGCCCAGTATCTAGGGTAATCAAAAGAAAGAACCAGTCTACCCTAGTTTCAATTAACAGAGCTAGCTTTGTTGAAGCTTTCCAGATTACTAGTCTTGCATGTATAGATATAGATTTGGAGCGGATTGTAGAGGATTATGACAAATACAAAGGTGTTATCAAGAAGCATGCAATGCCCAGATACATGCCTAGGGTGAATAAGAACCCCGTTATAATTCCAGAGAGTATCGAACCACCATTTGGCATCACACCTTTCCACCATTATATGCATTGTACAATCTATGGATTATGCAGAGTGTTGGGTTTTGATGGAGATTCAATAGTGTCAGCTGAATTACTGATGATGGCTATGGACATTCAACACCTAGATGTTAACAAAGATTATGATTATGTAGGCTATGTGGTTGAACACATTCATAATGCTCTAGTTGAAATTCAGAGTGGTGCACCCAGCCCTACATTCAAGCATTATTCATTGCTGATGCATTTAATCTTGTTCTATAATGTTGAGTTCATGGATAAAGAATTGAAGCTTTTGAAAGAAGAATTCGATGTCTTAATGCCAATACAAAGATGGACCCAGGTTTGGGATAGTAGTTTTCCCCATTCTTCTTTCCTTTTCTTTGAAAATTGGATTGTTTCGCCAATTATGGAAATGCTAGGAATAAATAGGGAACGATTGTCAATTAATGTTAGGAGAGTTTTGAAACCTTACCAATATGTTCCAAACTGGCCTATTTCACATAACTGGGGGGAGTTTTATTTTTTTGATAACTTTTCTATGATGAGAGTCTATGGGTGTCCTCAGCCTCCCCATATTTTACCAAAATTTGTTCCAATTAGGATTGCTTTTATGGAGTTTATCTGGCAATTGACCCTAGTTGAAAAAGAATACCTTAATAAACACAAGAAGGGTTCTTTTCTTCCTAGGCTTTGGGTTGCATCTGATTTTACCATTGGTAGGAGTTCCTTTGATGAAGTAAACAATTTCCTTAAACAGTATAGGTTGGTTAATGTTGTGTCTAGATTTTGTGATCCAGAACAATTTATTAAAGTTGGAATGCCAAAAATGACACCTTGGGCCACAATAAAGGACCATGAACCATTGGATGATGAAGACGTAGTTAGAAATTTGCTGAGAAAAGATGAAGTACAAGAAAGAAGAAGAAAATGGAAAAAATTGATGAGAGCTGAAGTAGAATTGTTGGCTACTGACCCTAGTTTCTCAGGTTTTTGCCCTGATAGCCCGTACCTGGAGAGGATTAACAAAATGCTGAGTTTATATGAAACTCTGATGGAACAAATGCCTCAAATTCTAGAAGTGACTACTCAGTAGTAAGACCTCAAAGATGGACATTCTTCACATGGCAAGAGGCCACTTAGTGTGTCTATTGATGATGTAGAGAGTGGGGATGAAGTTCAATCTACCCGAGTGCCAGCTGCAAAGAAACAAAAAACCATTGAGGTCGATACAATTGTGAGGAGAGACTCTGCTAGAGCAATTGTTACAGAACAAGGACACTACTTTTATCAAATAAGGACACATCTCAGAGAAGCAAGGCAGAATGAAGAACAGGGAGAAACAAATGAAGCCCTTGCTCAAGGCTTTGATGAGCGTGTGATGTTGTCAAATGAGTTCATGAAAGATGATGACTTTATAAGTCAAATGAATTTAAAATTTTTTTGACAAGGTTGAAACAAAATCAATTAAAACAAAATCTGATCATAGAGGAAGCAAATGAAGAAAAGAAAGAGGAGATCATCAAGGCATTGCAGGAATATGATCCTAATAGGGAGGAAATATCTGTGGAATAGGTAAGACAATTGATAAAGAGTATTGGTATGATTATGATGCCTGACTGAGATATCTAGTCTATTTTTATTATTGATCAGATTAGGAAGCAAGAGGAACCAATGTTTAGAACTGAATTTAATTGGAGATGTAATAAGAGGATCAGGATTTAATCCTAAGTCAAAGACACTTGCTACTTGGTCTTTGGCCCCTTCCACTCAAAAGCCCCACCTTCTAAATATCCAAGTAGAAAATAAATCTGATAGAATGATCTGGAACTTGCAGAACACAACTGACACAGAGATTGCCTCATTTTTTACTCAAGTTTCTTTCATAAATTTATCAAAAATAGAGGATTTGTCAAGAAGATACACAGAAACATATACCCAATTGATTGCATTGTCTAAAAAATATGAAGAGACACTAATGAAGAAGGGCGCTCTGGAGGAAGAGTTAGTGGAGTTAAAAGAAAAAATTACAAATGAGCAACAAGTACAAGAAATACTAGCTGATGTGACAGCAAAAATGGAGGAATAGGTAGGGAAAATTGAAAAGCTTGAAAAGGAACACAGGATTAGTGTATTGAAAGACAAATTGATGGTTGTGCATGATTTGCACATTTCTTTGAAAGAGGCAAGCAAAACATCCTCTGAGGCTGTCGCTTTTCTTGGACCTTTGTTCAAAGTTTGGTCAAGAAGAAGCAGATTAATGGATAAGCTAGATACTCCAATGATGTATAGTGACGAGTTCCCTCCCAAGATTAGTGACACTAAAGACATGGTGGAGGTAATGAATGCAGCTTATGCATTTTTCATAGGAAAGGATGTGCTGATAAATGAAAAATTGCAGACATTTGGGGAAGGTTATAATAAATTGGTGCCTTCAATGTATGGTAGTAATGGAGATTTGAAATCAGTTTCTGATTGGACCAGCGAATTTGATTTGATTCTGGAGAAAGAAGAAATAATCAAGCATGTAAATGAATAGGTTGATGTTGATTTCCTTAACGATCTACTTGATTCACTTTTCAAGGTTGAGGTTGACCATGCAAAGTTTATTGTTGAGTCCAGGGCAGTTATAGATGCCAGATGGATAGATTCAGTTGCAAAGGTGGAAGAGGTAAAGGCATTCAGCTGGCCAACAGGCAAAGAGGTGGACAGGTGGCAAGCCATGCTAAAGCCAAAGAAGAAATCTCAGGTTGAGGTTGCTACCCAAGATTCCTCACAGTAATCCTAAGCTTGTTGAATCCTCAAGTTGAGGTTGCCACTTTTATTGATCAATGATGTTGAACTTGAAAACTCTTATATTAATATAGTTATAATAGCTCAACTGTTCAAGAATTTGATAATTGAATAGTTGAATCGCATTGTGAATTTACTTTTTGATATCATTATGAATATAGTATGAATATCATTTGCAGTTTGAGCAATGCGATCTTCACATAATTGTCTTTGTGTTGAATTTATGTTTTCACTATGAATTGAATGGTCAAGGGTTTTTTAGTTTACATATGAATCTGGGTTGTGTAATTGTATGTAATGGCATTATTCATAATTTCATTGCTATTTATCTACAAATGAATCTTATTGAAGTTTATTATCAAGTTGTCTTGAATTGTAAGTGACTCTATGCCCTAGGATAAGCCACTTGTCTATTGTCTTGATGTTTAACTAATTATGTTGTATAATTGTATTCCTATCTAATAATCTATTGTGGTGTTTAATACTTTCATTATTAATACTCTTATGATTTTATATGCTATTGATGTTTATGTAATATATATGGAGGTGTTCTATGACTGTCTATAATCTGCCCACGAATTACAATGAGGTGAATCCTTAATTATTTAATATGATTCCAGACTAACAAAAATTTTGCATTCCTGGGCATAATAGGATTAGGAAGCATTAAATGAAAAATTACATACACCATAACAATGCAACAAATGAAAAAAATTAAATCTCATGATTCTGATCATTTGAAAGAGATAGAATTATACACAAAATAAATTCATATATAGACAAAGCTTGACACTAAATGCTTTTCATTTTCTCTATAAATGACTATACAGTATACAACTTGCTCCTTTCACCTAGAGTCTAGAATCACTATTGGAACTAGAAAAGGAACCCCAATGATTATACAACTTGTAAAACTGCTTGAACCATGCCATTATCACCCTGATGCCTTCATTTTGGATGGAATATGAGATGTTACATTCTATCCAAGTCCAACAGATCATTTCCAAATAGAGGAGGAAGCCTTCATGCCCAGGAATAGAGAAAATGGAAAGAGGAACTTGAGCCTTCATGCCCACGATCAGGGAAAGTGGAAACAGGAGCTTTAGGGTAAATGTAATTTGTTAGGGGGGGGGTTGCAGCTTCCATGTCATCACAAAGATGACTGGCTGCCACTCCCCACCCAAACAAATCCTTCTTTCATTCCTTTGCGAGCTCCTTCTTCAAACCCCTTGCCATCCTATGGCATAGTAGAAGCAGAGGATGTGCCATGCTTGGCCCTTCTTGACAAAAAAGGCTTTCACACCCCCCTTGGCAATCCTTCTCACTTTCACAACCCCTCTGACAATAAACAAACTCACACAGAAGAAAATAAAAAAATACCTATCCAGTATCACAGAGCACACAAGAAGTACAACTCCATACACGATCCTGCTCAAACATCATCTTCCTTTCTGAGGAAAAGAACCACTCTCAGAAAATGAAAAAGGTTTATTTTCTCTTCTACCAATTAAGTCACCACTCCATTGTATTTATAACATTTTCACAATTCATTTGGTGATGCTCATTCTACATTCACATGAAAAATTATCATTTTGGTGGTTTTCAACATGACTGTAGACTCTAGATTCCTAGAAGTCGTCATCATGCCTATCAAATCCACTGCATCCTACTAAGGCTCATTTATTGTGAATGATTTTGTTCCGATTTTATTCATCCTTGATTGGACAAATTCTACTTCAAAATCCCTGACAACAAGCAACCTGGGCTCTTATTTCTCAGAGAAATCCATGACCTCCCATCTCTAACTCAGAAGCTATCAAATCCTTTTATGCCTCTGAAACCGTCATCCTTTCTTGTCTAATCAACCTCGACTCAAGAGAAACCTTCAAACTAGTCCCTCAGAAACGAATCAGCATCCAAGCCTTAAAAATTTTAGGTTGCGAGCTAGCGACCAGATAGTTTGTGGTTAAGTTTTATGGTTTTCGCCAGCTCACGAGGTAAAATGTCTGAAGACGTGATCAAGCTGCGAGTTGGTGACAAGTTGGTTTGGGTTTACATCGCGAGGTCTCTATCTTTTTGGGTGTTAGCATTTTATGTTATCGAGCTCGAGATTGTTAGTAAAATTGCTTTGGTCGCAAGGTCTCGAGTTGGTCTGAGATAAATAGTTTTATGTTGGCGAGTACACGACAAGGGTTAAAGTTACCACTATCTCCAAGTCGCTGTGGTGATGAGGACTTAACATTTGTGGTCGAGAATTGGTGAGTGCTAGTTCAGTTTCCCTCAGTCACTAGATCTCGAGGTTAAGAAGGCTTAGCATTTTCAGCTTGCAAGTTGGAGATAGAGAGAGTTGACGACTGTGAGAGGCAGAGAGTTGACAATTGTGTGCCACGTGTTTTAATTACTTAAAGTTAATATCTTAAAATCGCCAAAATTTTATTTTTATGGTTTGAAAATAGCTTGAAATCGCCAATATTTTATTTTTATGGTTTGAAAATAGCTACAAATCGCCAATATTTTATTTTTATGGTTTGAAAATAGCATGAAATCGCCAATATTTTATTTTTATGGTTTGAAAATAGGTTGAAATCGCCAATGCAAATATTTTTCTAGTTTTAAAAACATTACCATTCACCCATGCAATTATTTTTTGGGTTTTAAAAATAGTACAATTTGCTAGGATTTTTCACAAACTTTGAGTGATCGCGGCTAATTCGCCAATGGATACTATTATTTTTCTTCGTAAACTGCAAAAATTCGCCAGTAAAATTAAAATTTTCCTTGGAATTATACAACTTTCGCTAGGTTTTTACACCTTGTCCAAGGGGCGGGTTTCTTAAAGTTTTCCCTGCAAAACACCCTAAAGGAATACAACTACAAACACTCGAAAAGAGCAGATAATTTTTTTTTGAAACATTAATAAACTTAAGATGCATTAAGTTAAACATTGCAATAACATTTACACAAGCAAAAGAATTAACTCAAATTCCTAAAGGGTTTCTAACGAAGATTACTTGGTTAATCCAATGAACATTAAGGTGTATTAATCCAGTGAACAATGAGATTGATTAAACCTACTCATGATAGATGGATTACCACATGAACATAGCAATTAAATTTCATACGAGATTAAACTAAGCAAGATTGAATATATACAATTGTCATTAGTTTAAATACATCACTAAAGCTACATTCATCATAATCCATATTACTATATTTAATTTATAATTCCATTCATACAATTAAGATTAATATTACCCAATTTATGTTATATATTTTAACTATGCTACCATTCATACATCCAAAATTAAAAGGAACCAAATGAACACATACACCATACAACACCAATTGATATCAGATTTCACCCCTAATGGGCTACATCTTCGGTCTACTTCAAATGCAAGACCATTCTAATAAATAAAAGATGAAAAATACATAAAGCTACATCAATTACATCCTACCATCCAGGCAAAAAAAAGCAAATAATGCATATGACTTCATAGGATCCAAGAGATACATGAATAATCTAAGAAGAAAAAAGGATCTACCAAAAACATGGAATGCTATGAATTACAAGAGAAACATTTGGAGCACCTATGAAGCTAATCCATCGCAAGAAGGCACAAACAATAAACCCCATGGAAAGTGGAACTACCACTCGACCATGTGGCCCAAAAAGGAACCACCCCTCTGTGCTAGGAGATAGTACTAAGGTCCTCAAGAAAGCCACAACAAAGCATCACATGGTCTCACATGTACATTGGGTACCCACACAAGACATAAGCATACAACACATGACTCTCGCAAAAGTGTTACAAGAAAAGCCAACACATGACTACACACTAGTGAACATAAAGGAAAAGTGTCATTGCAAATCTGGCATGGACTTTGGTAGACCTCCATACACCCCAGGCCCCCATCCTGGGTTATCCTAGTAGCCTTTATGGATGTGACCCCCACTTTAAAACCACTCTTCCTTATGACACTACACAACCTCCAAAGAACCCCAAAGCAAATCACAAAAGCCAACCAACATAAGGAGTTCAAAAGGCAAACTGAAGAACAACTTGATTAAACAAACCTTCTACCAATATTTAACCAATTGGAGGTGTGAAATGAACAACTGGTCTATCCACAAAACAAGACCAAACCACAATAAAGCAAGGACGACTGCAACCAAACTTAACCAAATCAACTTCCACATTAACTTACACTCCACAAGAAACCATCATTACACGAGAATGACTTAACCAAATCAACACCAAAATTTCATCAATTAGAATTAACACTCAAACAAATCTACTTGTACTCTAAATTTCATCCATATTAATAGATCATAGCATTTACTGAAAATATAATTAAACACTAATGTCCTCTACTTGCACTTTTT
Organism: Cryptomeria japonica; assembly: GCF_030272615.1. Lineage (NCBI taxonomy): Eukaryota > Viridiplantae > Streptophyta > Pinopsida > Cupressales > Cupressaceae > Cryptomeria > Cryptomeria japonica. The sequence continues at coordinate 201,877,905 of NC_081415.1, read as the reverse complement.
AATAACTGACTCATTCATGAAAAGAACACCACACATGGAATAACGCACGAAGACAATTTAAGTAAACATACTTTTCAAATAAACCATCATTTACAACTTCAACAACAACAATCCTTTTGTTCCTTTCAAATTGAGGGCCAAAACTTTCAACGAGCACAATCACATCCCTTTGATAGCACACACTGGAAAAAACAGACACTTAAACAGATTATCTCATGGCCCATATACCAAACAACAAACACTGTAGAGCCCACAAAGAAACAGAGCTCCTCCTTTGCTCAAAGTCAAACCCAGTTCACAACACACACAGGTAAAAATTAGGCATCAAATAACGTAGAGGAAAAACTTCTCTGAAAGAAACAGAAACACATAGGAGAGGAGAAACATCTGTGAATGAGCTCTCTAAATCCAACCGTCACACATCACTAAACACACAAACTGCAGTAGCTTTCTATCTGCAGCACTTCTCCTCACCACTCATCACCCACGGCTCAGACAACGGCACAATTGACAACACAATCCACAGCCCAGGATTTAAATGCGCTTTGATACCATGATTAAAAAACGACAGTAATACACACAGAAATACAAGGAGAAGAGAAAGGAGAAACCCGTAAATGGGCTCTACTGAACACAGGCCCAGTCTATTATATAAATAGCCAAATACATATTTAATGTTTCAAAGACTCTAGAGAAGAGTTAGATGCAGATTTAATTGTGGATTGGTGAAACAGTGCACACGTGAATAATGTGGACTGAAGCCTCTAGAAGTTACTCGGTGCATAGTGGATTGGAGACACTGTTTGGTTGGTAGGTGATAATTAATTTATCTGCCAACAATGTAAAAGCAAATACTGTGCATCGATGCCCTTTTCAATGTGGCAAATGCCCACTGCAGTCTGCACAAGACCCACATAAGCCTACAGTCACCAGCGGCCTGTGTTGGTAATTATGGTTGTGTTCATCTTTGTTTTAGTTGAAAAGCTATGGCATCTCTGTATTGTTTCACAGAAACACAAGTAAAGAAAAAGCTTGATAACCCTAATTCTGGTGTAAAAGAGGACACAAATCAGGAACCCTGCTGCATAGAGTTTGTCGTAGGCTCAACGTCTTATACATTTCCAAAACCCCTCATTCCGGCTCTGTAACACGATTGCATAACCGACAAAGATGAAGCAAGCATATGGGTTACTCCCAAAAGCTTTAAGCACAAATTAGATCTAGTAGGGTCTAGATTATAATATTCGTGTAAAATTTAATGGAGCATCTAACCCAAATAGCAAAAGCGTAAGGAAGTTCTATGCAATTTACATCCACCAGCAGTCCACACAGTTTTCAAGTAGAAATTATTATGATCTCATTTCTCTTGATTTATGAACTGAACTCAGCATCCTTAATCAGCAGAGAAAGTCAAGGTTTATGTCTGTTTCATGTATTATGTTTTTAAGATTTATATCAGTTCTTTGTACTTCAAAATTATTAAAATTAAGTAAAAACTAAAAGCCCAACTCTTCTCCTAGACCAAATTTTAAAAATCGAGTAAAAATAACACCCTAACTCTTCTCCCTCACCAAAATTCTCGGACGAATGACATAGGTCTGCCTCCCAAACAAATCCCCGTACATATTATTTGGAAAAAAAATGGTTAACCACGTAAGAATTATCCCGTACACAGTTACCCCCAAATTATCTCCAGCGGAGTGAGGTGAGCATTGAAGAAATATTGGGCACTCAGGTACTTCTGATTCAGCTTTCGGCGCTCTTCAGAAGAACTTAAACACCTTTCAATCCGATTCCAGTGGCTACATTTTTCAACATAATTTCTCAGCCAGCCCGAAAAATCATTGATTTGGTATTCCTTATAATTCCTACTAGGAACAGTGTGCCCACCTCCCTTGTTGGTAACAACAGAAAAATGAAGAGAAGCATCAATATCAAATATATCACTAGAAATATTGGACACTCCAGAAGGCATCCACAAAGCCTGCAAAAGAAATTAACAGTAAAATTGTTCCTACCACTATGAGTGGCCAACAAAGAACTCTCACACACTCTGCATCCTCCCTAGTGGCCAGCCAGATGCCTCTTCCTATAATTGACACCGATAATATCATAGCTACAAAATTCAGTGCTCCTGTGATGTTGTTGCTCACTGCCATTTTTGTGGGTGCTGAAGGAAGTTAGGAGAACTGTATCTGAATTAATGTAAGGATGAATGCTACCGCTACTGGCAAATATAATTGCGAGGACCATGGTTAATAGGAGAGGTTGTCGGCCTATTTCAAATAATCAATGGGGTCATACTATAATTCTTGTTTGTTATTTTTGACAGCTTGAGTCCAAGCGATACAAACCTAGTGTTGAGGGAATTTGAAAAATGTGGCATAATATTGAAACACATTCCAGGGTGAGGAGACTACAACTGGATACATATTTTATATCAGGTAAGTTATCCATCTTTGTTTGCTTGGATTTCAATTAGGTGTATGAGTTTCTGATTTGTAAAAGGTACTGTTTGGTGGTCATTCTCCTGGTAATGTCGTTACATACAGAATAGTTGACAGAAAGAATACTGAAATTTTATCAATGCAGTAAACTCATACATATCATAAGCAACATGAAATTTAGGTAAATCTGTTTGAAAATTAATGCGTATCTTTGTTCTGGTGACTCTGCAAGTTTTTCATTGAAAAATCTTCTCAGAAATGGGAAATAGTTTTACCTCTTCAAAACCATCCGAGCTGAGTAATATCTCCCGACACTGTTTACCATCACGGTCTTCTTTCATTGTTGTTCATTATGCTTCATTTTAATGACGGGCAGATCTAGTCCCGGATACAAATAGCCTTAAGACCACATAGACTACCAATTTGTGTAAAGTCCCAATTAAAAGAATAGGCCATTGAGGAGAGAGGCACTGGTTTAACAGGCCAGAGAATATGCCCTCAAAAATTCCTTATCTGTTGCAAACAGAAATGGTATTCAGTTGTTGTTGATTATAGACAAATTGGGTTTTATGGCCTGAGAATAAATGCTGAAGCGCTGTGATGCTCCTGCACAGGTCTGCTATCTTCTTTCTCTATCTGTTATCATGCAAAGACAAGAGGCTTAATTCACCAAAGCAATAATGTCATATCCACAATAACTATCATATAGAGACTGAATTATTCTTCTCTACATTATTATTAGTTTCTCTGATATCCTTTGGACTATCCTTTTGTTATATGAGTTCATAAAATCACGACAATCCATTTTTACTATAAGTTCTCTTATTCTCACTATCACTGTGTTGTTCATAGTGTGTTATTTTACTTTCTACATGCCTTATCCTCTTTCTTATGTGTGGACTGCCATATATTTCTACTCTCCTAACATCTGCCCACTTGTTTTCATTTTTTGCTCGTATTCAAGCTTTCTAGGAATGTCCTTTTGTTCTTTATTATTGTCCATTACAAAATACCATAGAGCTTCATGTCGTTACCATTAACATTGTCAATGGTAGATAAAAATCTCCCAGCATTAAGCGCCTCTAATGATTTTACCATATAAAGACAACTTAGGCAAAATAGTGGATGAAATTATTTCCTTGAAAGCATTAATAGGTACTATAAGGATTTAATAATAACATGGACACTTGATAGGTTTTTTGAGGCTTTCATAGTGAGGGGTATCTAACTCAGGCAAAACACATGACAATTCGTATGGAAGGTCTCCAATTCATGTGTAAAGTGACCAGTGAAATTTTAACAAGGCTCTTCCATGAGTTTTGTCCCTGTTTTATAAACATTAAGATATTGTTCATAAAATAAAAATGTGATAAGATAAAAACAATCAGAGAAGGGTGAAAAATTGCACCCGAAACCCCAAAATTAGACTTTTCCCAACCCAATAGTCATCAAAATATCTTACACGTATCCCTGATGATAAACACAATGCTAATTTGCGTTGTGTCAAACATCCTCCTATAAATGTCATAAGGAGTTCATCCTATGTATGCTTGTATTAAAAGGTTTGGCCTACCATCTTGTGTTTTCAGCTTTCACTAGAAATTTGAAGGAAAGCTCCACTGAGCATTAGTGACATGCCAATCTATTGAGAGTTTTCTGTTTAAATGGATTTAATTCAAAATGTCACCAAATCAGATACAAATAGTATGCAGAATGGACTAATCAAGATCTCACATTTAAACTTAACTATTCCAATAATACATAGCAAGCAACATTTTATTTTGTTCATATGTTGAAATACATAATCATTAATTGGCAAACTACTGTACCAAAAATCTGACCTTGAATTGATAGGTACAAAGTATTGCTTCAGCTATTAAGTCTGTAACTTCAATCCTAGCATATGGCACCTTCAATCAACACAACCCCCACACTAGTTGCCTCCCAGATGATTAACTCTAGCGCTCAGAATAGCTTCACTGAATATGTATAAAGGCTGCTAGCTGCAAGGGAAAAAAGCGAAGCCATTTGGTTCCAATACCAAGTTATTTTGTGGAAAACCAATAGATAAGATCAATTCCTGTTAAGCAATTCATCAATCTTGTAGGTGACGGGAATGCAATTTCAAAACTGGAAATCAGATAGACAAAGTTCCTGCAGGATGAGGCTTGTATACACTCTCCCTTCTGCTCTTGTTCACCTATTAAATGTAAATATACCATTTTAATTCTCTCATACCTCTCAACAAGCTTTATGCTTAATGAAAGACCCAACACTATTCGAAATGAACATATGCCAAAAAAAAATGCTTTATTAATTCTGAACTTGCTTAATGCTACTTTATTGTTCTTGTTTACAGTCATTTCTCTCCAACACGCTTTTATTAATCTTGTTTGCTTCTAAACAACTATAGAATTTAATAGTAATACTATTAGATCTTCCGAGTCTTTTTTCTTTTGTACAAATGCATTACTTGTTGTGTTCTAAGCAGAAATATATTATAGGTATGTAGTCCACATATATTTTCCCTGTTGTGCTTATCATTGTTAACTATCCTGGTGTCATAATTTTGTTCTAAATCACCATATGTATTAACATCACTTATTATATGTTTTCTTTAGCTTATACTATTGAACTCACCACTAAGTGGTTAGATTGAATTGTTACACATGCAGGTTGCCCATGTATGGTGAAGCTAAAATTGTCATAATTTTGCTCTAGATCACTATATTTATGAACATCACTTATTATATGTTCTCTTTAGCTTATACTATTGAACTCACCACTAAGTGGTTACATTGAATTGTTGCACAGGTAGGTTTCCCATCTATGGTGAAACTAAAGTTGCATTCATGTTGTATCTGTAGTATCGTAAGACAAAGGCAAGCTACTTGTTCTTTTTTCATTCTTCGAACGATTTCCCTAAATATTGCTGAGGTTTCAACAATTACAGATCTTTCCTTATATGTTGTTAGAAGGCCTCCCTGGATCTTCTGTATTGTACTCTTTTATTTTTTCTCACTAGTAGCAAATAACTGTTGTTTGTTACTATCTTAAGGGAACAAGCAATTTATTTGAGACTTTTTGTGAGACCTTTTGTAGCAAAACATGAGGTTGATATTGATAGATGTTTACATGAATTTAAGATGAAGGCTAGGGATATGGCAGTTCTATATGGGTCGAAGTCTTCATCTTATGTTCAAGATAGAAAATTTGATGTGCAACTCATCAAAGGTTCGGCCTGTCCACCATGACAAAATTGGGCTCACTTGCTTTCCAGGAGTCAAAACAGATCAATATTGTGATCAAACCTGACATCTATGTTGTTTTTTATGAAATGTCTTTACTGAGTGTTAATGCTACTTCACTTCTTTCAAGTCTATCAACAGTTGTTTTTTATGAAATGTCTTTACTGGGTGTTAATGCTACTTCACTTCTTTCAAGTCTATCAACAACAACACAAAACAACGACACATTCACCCTGCCACTCCTTGGCAGGAATATCACTACTCTGCAGCTCTTGTTTATCTAAAAATGTTGTCATGATATGTCGGGGTCAATGGAAGTTCTAAGATGTAGTTGTCCTATATTTCACATTTTTAAATCAGTGTGGTTTATAATATAATATAATTATTTTATTTTTAATTACAAGAATTTTCATGATATTATTTTTGTAATTATAATTAGATGTATAACTTAAGGGTCAAAATATTAAGATTAGGTATATATTTTCTTAAATTGATTTAAAAGTTTAGTTTTTATTTAATTCTTTACATTATAGAGTTTTTTATATATATTTTCCAATTAGTTTTACTTGAACACTTAAATTTTACTATTAGATTATAAAGAATTTGTCTATTTAGTATATATTAATGTTCTATTATCTTAATTTTGTTTTTAATATTTTTATTAATTTTTTTTATAATTGGTGACATGATAAAAAAGGCAAAAGTTTGAAATTTAATTATTATATAATTATTTTAAAACTATAAAAATAATTAATTTATGTTTTCTTAGTTTACATAAAACCTAATTTAAAATATGTTAAAAATAATTGTATTTATATATTTAAAATAACACTTAAAGTTAAAACTATAAATAAAACTTGAGTATTAAAATAAATTAATATTTTCACTTCTTATAGAAATATATATAAAAAGTGAATCATAGTCACTATTATTAGGAAATAAGGCTTTAAACCCACATCCTGATAATCCATTTTCTACAAAACCCATGAGAGAAAATCATGCATAAAGCTTATAGAATCGCCATAATGCAAAGATCAAATAAACAAGCCACAAAATAAGAGAAGATATACCCTGGAAAACTTTAATGAGGGAAAAACCAAGCTTCCAAAAGAATCCATACTCCATCATATTATTTAGCCATAAAGAAATATAGAGTTACAATGAATACCTTCAAATCACCAAGCCCTCTAATGCATTCTCATGTGTCCAAGCATGAATCCACACATCCCAAGCGATGCTTCACAAATGCAATCCTCCAAAGGACTCAATCTAATGACAACTCAAAACTACCAGCTCACACAACATGTGCTTTCTTATATAGACCCAAGCTCACACAAAAACAACTAGTGGTAAATTAAAACCATGTGCTCACAACTTACCCTTGACCCCACATTTAATATTGGGTACTAATTTTTTTTTTTTTAAATATCTTTCCCCATATTAAATAGTTACAATATAATATTACAATGTTACAATACATCTCATCAAGTGGCCCCAAGAATATTTCAAAGGAATCTCTACATGTTACACGTCCATGTGAAACATCAAATAATAAGTAAAATATTGCAATAAAAAAATATTATTATGCAAGGTGTACAACACCTTATTTCTCAACAACTATTTAATAAAAATGATATTTCAATAAATTTAATATTAATAATAACATCTCAATGTATTTTGAACCTTAGTGAAAAAAAAGAAAAACATCACAATTAAATAATAACACTATAAAGTACTAAGAAAATAAATTTATGATTAAAAGAAAAAATGAGAATGAGTAGGAGTAGGAGTTCTGCTAGAGTTTTAGGTGGAGGCGTGGGAGGAGATGTTGTAAAGGAGTTAGAAGGGAATGACAAGGATGGAAATGGTGGGCAAGATGTTGCTTGCCCCATGTTTCTACACCCTTTGATGGTTGTTTCCACCCCTTGGTGGTTGTCTTTGTTGCACCCCTGTTCATTTTTGTGCATGCTTTTCTAGTGTGAAGTGAGGTGATGTTGTTTATCACCCCTATTCTCTGATCTTTGGGGTGGTTCTAGGTTTCATGCTAATTGTTTTTTTAGCACATACTCCTCTCCATATATTGGGGCTAGTGCTTGGTCTCTATGCTCTGATGGGTTTCAAGATTTTCTCATTTGGAGGTTTGGTTTGGCTCTGCATTCCCCCTTTGTTGTGGGATTCTTGGCTCTATAGAGCCCTATTGTGGGTTTGTAGTCTTTGACTCCTAGGGTTCTTTTTTCTCTACTTCTTTTGAGCAGTTTTGTAGGTGTGTTGTTCTCTTAGTGGCTCTATTATTCTTGGTGGTTAGGCAATTGCTAGCAATTCTCAAGGGCCTGGGCTAGGCAAGGTTCAGTTTTGGTTAGGGTTTTGTTCTTTTGGTGTTTCTTGAAGCTTAATGAAATTTCTTCTCAAATGGGCAAATGTTGTTTTTAGATGGGTTCTCCCCTATTTGGCTCCTATCGAGGTGGAGTTTTGTCTTGTGTCCATGGTGTGGGTTTGTCTCATTTTGATTCCCTCTTCCTCTTTCACTATTCCTATTGAGGTGGTGGTAATGCTTATGCGGGTGGTGTCTTGCCTAGTGGGAGGGGTTGGTTGCTGCACTATGTAGTTTTCTTATATTTTTGGTTGCTTGGTTGTGGGGTTGAATCATTTTTTTCTCTTCCTACTGCTAGTCCGTCTTTCTTCTTTTCTTATTAAGGTGGGTTCCTTTTCTATTGAGGTGGAAAGAGGTATTGCTAGAGGGATGTCGAATTTCACTTGGAGAGGCTTTGCTAGTTTTTTCTTGACTATTTTTGGGGCCATGTCAAAACCTAATCTGAAAGTTTGGGGTGCCTTTCAAAACCCCCGATCCTTTTCTTGCATGTGCTTTCCTAGAAGGCTCAGTTAGTTCCAGTTTATTTTTTATCATTTTTCCTCACGGATCTAGTTGTTAAGGTTTTGGGAGCCTTGGTAAAACCCAATGTTCAGGTTAAGGGAGCTTGGAAAAACCCTTGTATATTTTGTATTGCTGACATCTCTTGTTTGATGGTTTAGGCATTTTGGGAGGATTTTCTTGTTCCGTGTTGCCTTACTAATGTTTGGTTGTTTGTGAGTTGTGTTTAGTCATTGTTTGTATCTTTTTGTAGATTTTTGTTTGTGGGTTCTGGATTCTTGTCTAATTTTAGAGGGTTTCGGGTCCCTTCAAAACCTATTGTAAGGGGTTTTGGGTCCCCCCAAACCTGTTTTTCCCTAATCAAAAATAAAATAAATTGATGATTAAATAATTAATAATAATTTAATTTTATTAGATATAAAATAACTATAATATATAAATATATGTACGTATATAAATAACAAACCTATATATATATATAGTACTCTACCTCATCTCTCACTCTTTTCTCACCTTTCCTATTGTCACTACTCTCAATGTGGATAAATTTTAACTATTTTATGGGAATGATGAAAGCACATTTTATAATGAGGTGTTATGGTAAGGAAATCATTTTTAAATGATCAACCTATCCCTTTGATTTTCCTATTACCATCTCACAATTAGGAAGATAATAATTACTCAACATCTACTGATAAATTATACACAATAGGCTCATATCTTGCTTCCTCATAATACATATCCTTCTTAACAACTATGTATTGTGATTAAGATAAATATGAAAAGAAAACCTAGACCAATTATAAATTATAGCCATAGAAACAAGCATATATTTATAGTAGACAAGACTTGGCTGACATGATCAACTCTTTGAGCCTTTTGGACCTAGATCTTATTGGCACTAAGTTCACCTGGTCCAATAGACATAGTGGGGAGGATCTCATTCAGGTTAAATTGGATAGGGGCCTTGTCTCTCCTGATTGGATTCAAAATGCTTCCTGTAGACTCAATGCCTTCCCCGTGTTGGATTAGATCACTTCCCTATTTGCCTTTCGGTGACTCTGTTGTCTGGAAGAAAGGTCTACCCCTTCAAATTTGAGAAAATGTGGTTGATGGCCCCTAACATCCAAGATAAAATTATGGAGTGGTGGAATATTGATATCCAGGGTATGGCCACGTTTCATATAGCCAAGAAGCTATCCAATGTCAAGTCCAATATTCAATGTTGGAACAGGTCCTCTTTCGGAAATATCTTCAAAATTAAAGATAAGATCAAACTGGATCTTGAGGAGGTTAAAAAGCATACCCAAGTTTTTTGGGTTTGATAAAGATGTCTCAAACAAAGAAATTGAGATTTTGACTAAATTGCATGATATTATTTCCAAAGAGGAGGAATTCTGGAAGCAGAGATCTAGAGCTTTATAGCTTAAAAGTGGTGACAAAAACACTAAGTTCTTTCATATGATGAACCTTAAGCACAGGATTGCTAATAGAATAAATAAAATTCAGATTGGCCAGAGATGAGTTGATAAGCATGAAGAGATTTGCCAGGAAGCCATCATTTTTTTCACTAATCTCCTTTCGGTGGATGATCCTCTTGACCCTTTAGCCCAAAATGAGATCTTGTAGGAGGTTCCCATTATTGTCTCTCAGGATATGAACTTGGATCTTACCAGAATCCCTTCTCTTGATGAAGTTCGCAATGTGGTCTTCGCTTTTGAAAGTAACAAAGTCCCTAGTCCTAATGGCTTCCCTATGTTTTTCTTTCAAAAATTTTGGCAGATTATTTTCTCTGATGTGGCTATTGCAGATCAAGAATTTTTTGGATCTCGCTCTCTCCTGAAGGAGTTGAATACCACCTTCCTTGTCCTCATCCCCAAGATACCTAATGCCTACTCTTTTCAAGATTTTAGACCTATTAGTTTTTGCAATTCTTTATATAAAATTTTCACCAAAATCTTAGTGCTTAGACTTAAGAATTTCATCCTTCTTTAATTTCAAAGCGTCAAAATGGGTTTGTTCCTGGGAGGCAGATCCTGGATTCCATTACTGTGATGCATGAGAGCATCCACTACTTATCTATCAATAAAAAACCTATCTTTTTTATGAAATTGGACTTGTTGAAAACTTTTGATAGAGTCAACTGAAGTTTTCTTCTCTGAATCCTTAGGGCATTTGGATTTGGAGATAACTTCATCCAGATTATTGAACAATGTGTGTGCACCCCCAAATTTTCAGTCTTGATTAATGGATCTGCTTGGTTTCTTCTCCTCCTCAAGTGGCATTAGACAGGGGGATCCTCTATCTCCTTTCCTTTTCATTCTAATGAGCGAAGCTCTTAGTAAAATTATCTAGAGGGAAGTCAGAAAAAGCAATATTATGGGATTAAGACCCTCCTCTCAGGCCTCCTCATGCTCTCACCAACAATTTGTGGATGATACTTTGTTGATGGGGGAAGGTTCGGTTAAAGAAGCTAAGAATTTAAAAATGACTCTAGATACTTATGAACAAGGCACTGGGCAAAAAATTAGCCTAGCTAAAAGCTCAATTTTTTTCTTTAACACCGCTGAGCATAGGAAAAAGAAGATTGCCTTGATTTTAGGGTGTAAAGTTAGAATTCTAGCTGACTCTTCTTTAGGCTTCCCCTCTGCCATGGTCCAGCCCCAGACTCCTTCTAGGGAAACCTTATTGATAGATTCCAGAATAAGTTGGTTGGGTGTAAAGGTGCTTTGTTAAGCCAAGTTATTAAGCTCTAGCTACTCAAAGCTTCGCTATAGAGCCTCCTGGTTTATGCTATGAGTTTATTTAAAATCCTAGCCAAAATTGTTGATAAATTGGAAAGAACACAAAAAAAATTATTGTGGACAGGGACTGAATCTAAAAATAGATTACATCTTGTGGCTTGGAATCAGGTTTGCCTTCCCAAGTCCATGGGGTGACTGGACATTAGATATCTAAGAGATTTCAATAAAGCCCTAATGGCCAAGCAACTGTGGAGATGTCTTAAAGAGAATAATGAATGGATTGACATTTTCAAACATAAATACCACATTCTGGATATCCAAAACACTCTAGATTCTTATGACCTTCCCAATGTTGTTTTTGATTTATGGAGAAACTTCTTTGGCTCGTCCAAAGTTATTTTGCATGGTTGTAGATGGGTACTAGGGAATTGTGCCAAAATCAGGTTTTGGGATGACTGGTGGACTGGTGATGGCCCCCTATCGGATTTTGTTTGGGCTTCTCCTTTCAAAGAATTATGTCTCAGAAAAATTGGCTCCTAGGTGGCTGATTATATTAGAGATGGAGCCTGGTTAGATCTCAATTTTGTGGATAATGCTTTGATAGCTGTGCAACCTTGGTTGAATTATATACACCTCCCCCACTCTCATGTGGAGGATCAAGTATTCTAGAATTTCTCGTCTTTTGGGAAATTCAAGATTGTCGATGCTTACAAGTTCATCTCCAGAAACTCCCCCCTCCTTCTAGGTAGGTATCTGGAATAAGCTCTTAATTCTAAAAAATTAACATTTTTTTTGGCTGTTTATGTAGGGTAAGATCTCTACCATTGACAATCTTTGCAAAAGAGGTCTACCTCTTACTAATAGATGCTTCCTTTTCAAAGAAGCGGAGGAAAATGTTGGTCATCTGTTGCTTCATTTCTCTTTTGTCAGGGATATCTAGAATTTCTTCCTTGATATCTTGAACACTAATTGGGTCTTCCCTGATTCTATTCAAAGGTTATGGTTTGAATGGAAGTGCCCTTTTGACAATCAATCTTTGGGAGTTCTTTGAAATTTGTCTCTTCTTCATATTGCTTGGGATATTTGAAAAGAAAGAAACAATACAGTCTTTAGAGATTTGGAATCTTCAACACTTGTTGTGGCTACTAGAATTCCTAATTATACCAAGTATAATTTTCTGCACTCCTGCCCTAGTAGAAAGAATGACAATCCCCTCCCTACTCTCTAGGAGGAATGGGATACTATCAAACGGTGGCAAATTTATTGGGATATTGCCATTCCAGTGCACAAAACAAAGTAGTGTAGACAAAATGTTCTTTCACATCCCCCCTATGGGATGGATCAAAATCAATGTGGATGGGACGGCTAAAGGGAATCTTGGGCCGACCAAGTGTGGGGGAGTGACTAGGAATCATATGGGTGTGATGGTTTCTGCGGTGGCGCTCCCTCTGGGCACCCAATCCAACCACTTTGCGAAGGCTAGGGCTGCTCACATTGGGTTACACATGGCTAAAAGAGAAGGCTTTAGAAAGGTCTGGCTAGAGTTTCACTCACTAAACACTGCCAATTGTCTAAATGGGTGCACGGATCCTAGCTAGATGATTGCTAATCTGATCAAGGATTGCCGGGATATAATAAATGAGTTGGAAGAATTCAAAATTTTGCATGTTTTCTGGGAAGGAAACAAAGCAGTGGATCTACTAGCCAATATGGTTGTGGGCTACATGGCGGCTAAATGTAGGAGTAGTAGGGATTCATTCCCAAAAAACTTGTGCGATCTGTCTTGTGATGATTCCACCCACTTGCAGTAATCAATGAATTTTAATCATGATTTGACTGACTTGTTGGGAAAATGACTCCTTTTTTATTTCCCTAACCAAAGATCTAGAAACTTCCCTTGTGCGTGGATTTTTTGTCTAATTGTGTGGCCCATTTTCTACTATTGTTTGGAGACTTTTCTGGTGTGGCCCATTTCCTGCTACTCTTCGGAGACTTCTCTAGTGTGGCCCATTTCCTATTGTTTGGCAACCTGGATCATTATGGGTGGGGACAAGAACAGGCAAGAACCATCTACTTTTGAGAAATGGAAGAAAAACAAGGAGGTGTGGTAGGAAATCGTTGATGGGGGAATTGTTCCCTTCTTGGAAAGACTCCATGGCCCTTCTCATCTGCTCACGAAAACCTTTGTCAATGGGTCAAAGAAATGGGTTCTGAGGGCTTATGGTGTTGATTACCAACTAGATGAAACCCTGGTGGCAATGATTACTAATCTAGCGATGAATGGTAGAAGGTTCTATAGAGACAGGAAAACTGGGGAGGATGACTTGGCAAATGTTTTCGACAAAGACAAGGAGCGCTCAAGAGTTAACAAAATGATTTATTGTGGCTACAATAGGAAAGATATTATGGTTCCCTGGGCGGACATGGCCAAGTTCATCATGAGGTATATTATGCTTGATGGGAGATATGCCAGTATCTTTTCCTATCATTTTACCATTTTGAACCATTTTAGGTATGGTAAAATTATTTTTATTCCTTTCTATATGGCCTCCTCTTTACAAAATAGTCTTGAAAAACATATGGAGAATCCAAATAATCTTGTTCTCCATGAAGGGATTATTGTGCTCATCATGGAGTACACTAAGACCCTTGAAGTTGTGCCCTCTCTATCTGAGAAAGGCCAACATACTAATATTCAGGAAGTCTCTGACTCAGAAATGGATTTAGAGGACAGTGGGGGTGCCATTCCTTTTGATGACCCTGATTATAAGCCTGTGGAAGAAGGTGAGATGATGGCCACACCGAGTACATTTAGTAGTAAGAAACCCCCCAGATGGGAAACCATCAAATATAAATCTACTAGCAAACTAATTTCTAAGGCTGAGGCTCTTTCTAAAAAGAAGAAGCTTGCGGCTAAGGACTATGGTCCGAAGACTTCAGACAAAGAAATTAAATTGGACATTCCTATTAATGTCCTAAAGGAAAAGCAGGGGACTATGCCTAAAGAAGAGGACAATGGGTTATAGAGGAATGGTACTTTGATGAACCTGGTGATGGAAGCGACCAGAAGCTAGGAGAGCTGCTGGAAGTAGGTGGAGAGAGAAATTAATACCCTCAAAGTGGGGGTTAAGGAGATAATAGATATCATCATAGCTTTGCCAAAGCCTAACAATTCTGAGAAGCTCATGATTATGACCCAGAAGCTCTCCCAAGATGTCGAGGTTATGAAATGCAACCATGAACAAAGAATTGAAAAGGTGGAACAGTCTATGGCAGAGATAAAGAAAAACCTCAAGAACCTGGTCGACATAAGCAGGGAGGCCATAAATAATAGTATAGAGGGGCTCGAAAAGATCAATGTCATGGTTGTAGAGTACAGATCCATTCACAGTGAACTTGAGAAATATCTTAGAGGTGAAGAAATGGCTGATGGAGGGAACAAAACCACAATCCCTAGTACCAAGACCAGAAGCAAGAGAAGCAATAAAGGCACCTCCAGATTCATTATGGAGGAGCTGGAGGAAATCAATGAGATTACCATCCAGAAGAACAAGAAGATGGTGCACTCTCTTATTTGAGTGCTTTTTTTTATGTCTCTATCTATTATGCTTTCATGTCTGTTATGGGATGCTCCCTTGTTTTGCTATTGGTTTCTGTCTATTTGGCTGATGGTCGGCTTTTGTAAAACTTTTGGTTTCAGATCCATGTAAAACCTGTTTATCTTTATAAAAAATAAGCATATAAATCTCCCAAGCAGAGAGACGAGAATTGAGATGGGTTTTAGCTCTTTCCATTTTATTTGGAGATATGTCATCCATTTCTTGACACTATAAAAGTACAATCTCTTACCCTTTATCATGCTAAATAAAATATATTTTTAACTATTAAACTATTTAATAATAACAAGATGAATGATAATCACATCAAGAACATAAGATGAATGTTAACTAATTAAAATAACAAGATGATTATAAGATGGTGATTATGTATAATCACATCAAGAACACAACCATCTAGTTGAATATATCTGAGGTCTCTGAGTTAGAGGAGGATTTCGATGACTCTGATGATGAGGAAGGAAAAGGATATGAAACATAAGATGAGACAGAGGATGACCCCCAAATTGCTAGGTTGAGCCGAAAAAATAGAAAAACAGAGCAGGGGAAACAAAACAAAGGGTCTGCCAAAAAGAAGTAGAGAGGGGAGGACAAGGATAGCTGGTATGAAGAGGATTATGAGATTGACAACTAAATGGATACTAGAAGTGAGGAGGTCCAAACCCTTGTGAGATAGAAGCAGAAAAGGAAGACTCCTAAAAATAAGGAGGTGGGTACCAAGGACCAGTCGCCTCTCATGACTAGGTTTGAGGATAAGGGCCTGATGGGAGAGGATATGACCATGAAAGAAGCTCAGAGCTCTGATGTCAGGGAGGTAGGATTGGAAGTGAATCTTAAAACTATTGGTGACAAGACCTAGGAAGAACATCACCTAGATATTGACCTCTGCATCAATAATGGCATGAATAGCTTCAAGCAGGTGCTCCTTTGGATGCATAAGGAAATTTCTCGCATTAAAACCAAGCAAGCCCGGGAAGCTGGGAAAATCGAGACTTTACAATCTTTAGGCCCGAGAAAGTTCAATTCCCTCTGAGATTGTCTCAGTGAGCTTACCAAAGCTATTGGTAATGTAGAGGAGATTATCAATGCTAATTGCAATAGCTTTCTTAGCCTGGAGAATAGAGTAGGTGCCACTGAAAAGAGACTTGATGGAGTTGAGAACACACTCAAAAAAATAGGTGAGCAAAGTCAAAAGATTCTTAAGGATGCCTCGGCCAGTATGAAGGCCCTTATCAGTAAGTTGGAGAATGACCATGGGGATAAGGCTACAATGGGCATTATTGATGTTAAGGATGACACCCCAGATGATAAGGAAATGGGGCTTGGGAAAAGAACACGGGTGATCACTAAAAATATGCAAAGCCACAACAAGGAAATTGAGGATATCAAGCGAGCAATTGATAATATGGAACAACTGGAGCTAGAAGCTGTAGAAATGCTTTAGAACTTAACCTAAACCCGTGCTTCTAACATTTTTGACTTGCTGTCTCTTGTTTGATGATGTTTTGTTTGTTAGCTGTCTTTTCTTAGTTTGTTGTCTTTTATGTTTTGTTGTGCTTTGATGTTTATTTTTTGATCTTTTGGCCATAATGGGTTTTAGGGGCCCATCAAAACCTATTTTCCCATATTAAAAAAAAAACATGAATGTTAACTTGATTTATTCAATGGTAAAAAAGGATTTACAAATATTTTATTTTAAATTATATTATTTTTTAATTAACTAAATTAATATTAGCATAGATATCTTAAATACATCTATCTAAAGAATTCTCTAAAGGTATCAATTAGAACCATACAAATTTTTTAAAATTATATTGAAACTACATTATATTTTTTCCTCGTACAAATTTTTTATTCGATAATTGACATCTAGTTTTTTATATTTAAATTTTAAACTTCTTATCATTGTTAAAAAAATATCAGAAATAAAAAAAATTATAAAATAGTAGGGTTATGAAAATATCATTTCTTACACTAAAACAAATTTTATTGATCATTGTTAGATAGCAAATTGTTCCCTTCACAAAACAATCCTTAAATCAAGACTCCATTCCCAAAATGAGACCAAATTAGTCACATAACTATTGGGTAAACTACAAGAGTTTCCCTCTAAATTTTGAAATGAAGTACAACTTCCTTTTTATGATATAAATTTGAATTTTCTGATAAACAGTTATACTAACATTTGCCCATCACCATGCAACAAATGCGAATAAAGATTCAAAAATAAGAGGTTGAAAACTAATGACTCGCAGATCATTCCACTCCCACACCCACAAATGATAAATAAGTGGAAAAAATACCAATCCTATTCAAATGTATTCATAACTTAAGACTCAGAGGATTTAACAATACACATACACATAATAAAGGCACAAGAAATCACCAGAGACAACCTCATTAATCA
The DNA here is from genome assembly GCF_030272615.1 of Cryptomeria japonica. Taxonomy (NCBI): domain Eukaryota; kingdom Viridiplantae; phylum Streptophyta; class Pinopsida; order Cupressales; family Cupressaceae; genus Cryptomeria; species Cryptomeria japonica. Next base: position 201,860,573 of record NC_081415.1, on the reverse strand, counting down.
AATATTAATTGCAATATGAATGAATATACTTAAACTCATAGATTTAACATACATCCTTTCCTTTCCTTGATGAAAGTTAATAGCTAACAAACTACCTCATCCATGTACATAAATTATGCTTGAACAAAACAATATTGTCTCCCAATTAGAAACCCAAGATATGCCAAGTCTCTAATTGTGTCTCACTCATGCCTCAAAAGACAAGTAGGGTCAGATGTTTGGCTTACAATAATCTCACTAAGGACTTCCCACAATATGAACCAGTGGATAGACTTAAATATCAACTCAAGGCTAGCTAGAAAAAGAAGATCAAGACAAAGACTTTTGATTACATATTTATAGCTACCCACTAGTAACATTCCTCTACATCTAAGCAATCAATTTCATCATAACCGATTCCATTAGGGAATCGTAAATTCTCTTGCAGCTAAATAGACTTAGACAATGGTAGCCAATCAACAAGGTAGTTAGATTAAGCTCTACCCATGGGTGATTTTTTTTTCTGGTTAGTGACCTCAAGAGATAGTTTTCATAATGTACCATCTTCACCAATGTAACCACTATATCTCAACTCCTGCAATCATTTCCATATTTGCCACTATTAATGGATCACCAGTTCTCACATCCAGGCTAGCCTTAAACCCCACACACTAAGAAACATATTAAGTCTAGAAAATATTAGTCAATTCTTAGTGTTTAACACTTTTAAGTTTAGAAGTGTATTCTTAGTGTGATCACACACATTAAGAAACATATTAAGCCTAAAAAATGTCAATCAACTCTAAGTATTTAACACTTTTATGGCTAACAACATAGGGTTTTAAAAAATTGTGAACTGAACTTCTTGCATGTGCCTATTTGCGTTAGTGTTGTCTATGATGAATGTTGCAGAGGGGGCCCCTCTTCGGGCTTCCTAGCCTTTGGGGACCTAAAATCATGAGTCTTGTGCTTGTACTATACCTTTTGTGGACCCTATGGTCATGGAATATTTTTGGCACCCTCCTCTTCAGTATCACTTTGACTACATTTTTGCAGATGTGGAACCTTCCACATTCATGGACAAGGTCCATAGTGGAAGCCTTGATAAGATGGGGAAAACATCTGACATTCCTGTATCCTAGGTAGAATGTGTGGTCAATGAACACCAAGTGGAGATACCTGATGTGTTGTTGAACTCAGTGATCGCAGAGCTAAGCTTCTCTAGTTGGTAAGTTCCTTGTTTTTAGCCCCTCTTTGGACTAGGTAAGAAAGTGGGTGGCAACTAAGTGGAAAATGAAAAGTAGTGTTTCCATTAAGGCTATGTCACAAGGACTTTTCCTCTTCAGTTTTATGAATTAAGAGGACATGGCTTGTATTCTAACAGATGGGCCTTGGGCTTATGGAAGTAGTAACTTTCTTTCCTTCTGCAAATGGAAGCCAAATCTTGACCCATGGAAGGATTTTGGTGTTGTGTCTCCAACATGGATCTGTCTCCCTCTCTTTCCCTTGGAGTTTTGGAACTTGGGGGAGTTTTTAAGGGGATTTCCAACTCTTTTGGTAAATTCCTTGTTGTCGTTCACATTACTCAAACCAAGTCAAGATTACTATTTGTTAGAATCTATGTGAATATTTCTATCAACACTGTGTTACTGACCAAGGTAACTCTCCTATGTAAACTAGGTTCATGGATCCAACTGATTGAGTATGAGAATGCTAAGGTTTTTTGTCAAACCTACAATAGATATGGGCACCTTAGTATAGCTTTTAAGAAACATATGGGGATGAAGCAACAATGAAGCCCATCAAGCCAAAAAGTACCTTTTTAGAAAGAATTGTTTAAAGGAAAAAGTGACTCTAAAACATTTTATTAGCTCTGTGAGATTTTGCCAAGATCAAGAGCTCAATGAAATGTACAAAATAGAGACACAATATAGGACAAGAATAAACTGTATTCTCATCAATAGAAAATGATCAATATCAAATTACATACAATGTAGATGAGCTTACTTATATAGGCAAGGCTAGGGATATGTGAGCACACAAACATGACATGTGGCCTAATAAGAAACAAGGGTAGGTAGGAAATAGGTGTGGGTAGGTAGGAGAAATAATATAATAGTCCACATGAGGTGGATCACCCACTGAATGTGGAGTGTAACAACAAGATCAACACCATAAAAGGTGGAATTTCTCCTACACACACTATCCCAATGTGGCACAAACACCCAAGTGTCTCATACCCAAACTATTATGAAATGCATTTCCTAAGTAAACTTAAGTAAAGTGTAATAATATCCATGATGAATAATTATTTACACCAACAAGCTCTATTTTTCATTTCTATATCTATTGGTTGCGTTATGCAAAGATAGAGATCAATATGGGGAGCCCTCTCAAAAGGAAAAAATTGAAAAATAGTGAAGAATTGTAAAATAATGAAGAAATTTGGGAACTCTTCCTCAATCCAAGTTTAACCCCTTATTTTCTTGCTATGAAGGGGTATAACAGAGCTTTATCTACAAGATTTTGCAACTCGTGGCAAGACGTTGTGGTCACTATGGGGAGCATTACCTTTACGATTTATTTGAAGTTTATTGTAGAGGTCACTAGGTTAAAAATTAAAGGTGAAAAAATGGAGAGGCGAAGCAATGGAGACTACAGAGCTTATATGAAGAAGTTCTTTGAAAAGGGTAAGCGATCGATTGTAATCCAAAATGGGTATGGTCGCTTTGCACTTCCTAAACCCTACCCAATTGTTAGGTTTTTTGTCGTGAAATATTTTACTTTAGAGGGGCGTTACTTTACTATCCAAGGGTACCACTTCCCAATCCTGAATCACATTAGGCATGGAGAAAGGGTTAATATGCCATATTTTTTGTTTTCATCCCTAGAATCCTGCATTACTAATGGAGCCAATCTTCTGATTCACCAAGGCTTAATTTATATCATGTAAAAAATTTGCTTTCACCACTCCTTGAATCGTAGTCATTTTCTATCCTTACCCATTAAAATCGAGCAAAATAAGAAAAAATAGGGGTCCTCTGTTAAGATAGAGTTAATTGAATCCAATCCCCTCGAGTCTCCAGACTCTACTCCCCAGGGTAGTTCCAAGGGTAAAAACCCTTAATGCTATAGGAAATTGAACCCCTAGAGGTGGCTCTTTTGAATATCAATTCAAACAAGAGGAAAATGGAAACCCCTAGGAATAGCCTGACTAAAGCAAAAAAGATAGGAAAGGATTCAATGCAAAAGTTATCACAATTGACCTCGACTTGCATAGCTCTAAAAATGAGGAGGAGAACATTTTGGAGAAAGAGAGAAAAGATGGTAGCGTAGGGAAGATAAGATCGACTAGGCTCCATGCAAAAGAAAAGAAAAGACTGAAACTAAAGAGATGGTTGCAAACCTTGAGGAACCCCTTAATTTAGAAGAAACTTAGGAGATTTATACTAACAATTCAGAGGATGAAAATTTCCAAGAAGAAGAAGAGGACCAAGAGAAATTATTTAAGAAATAAATGGAGGAAGATTCTAAAAATTATGACCAAAGCCCACATCCCTTAAACAATATGGAAGATGATGAGATGGTGTCCTGTTCTCAGGAAATGTCGTTGGATAGACAAAACAATAATAATGTGGAGGATGTGATAAATGAGCTCAAAGAATAGGTTCTTAGCCTAGAATAAAAAAAAGAAGATTATAAACAATAATTTGATAATCTATGCGAGGCTTTTAGTGCTCTCTGTGAAATCATTGATCTTGTGATGAACAAGGCGGTTATGGGAGTGGTGTCTAGACAAGGAAAAATTAAGAAGAAAAATAGGAAGATGAATAAATAACGGAAGAAAGAGGTGGACATGGAAGATGGGGAAGACATATAGGAGGACACTTGGGCCATCCAGGTTGATAAGTTGAAGCACAATTGGAACCTAGTTAAAAATGATTAAGAATACCCTTCTTTCTTCTATTAAGTGCTTTACTTGGTATAAGAGGTTAGTGTTTTTATTATGTTTATAAGTTGTTGGGCCCATGTTCCTCTTAAACTAGACTTTATGTTGATGGTGAATACTACTGCTATGTTTAATTTTGATGATACTCAGTATACTAGTATTATGAGAGGTAGATGGTGGGTAGTTAGAAGTAGTAGGTTTAGCTATAGGAACATGGTTATATTGACTATTTCTGAAGGTTTATTTTGGATTTCTTTGACTGGGTATTTGGGGACAGGGTTTTGTTGTTGTTATGTGATTTTTTTGTTTCATAGGATTAGGGCCTTCTCCCCCCTAACATAATCAAAAACACTTTTATGTCTAAAAGTATAAGCTTAATGTGTCATTTAATTCATTCCCCACATCCATCGTGTTGCTCTACTTTGTACCATGGTAAGGCCTGCTCCATAAATACCTCTAAAGTCCGATGATATGGCACCTCATTAATCCCTTGCACATGATATCTCAAATTAGTGGGCATTGAAAAGTCACCCAATGATATTACTTCCTTCAACCATCGAGTCACATACCTCCAGCTCATGACCTCATTACATCTATCTTGTAGCTTAGTTCATCATCGATGAAATAAATAGGTATTACTACCATTGATACGTACAACTACCACCGATGTATTGTGAATACCCCACCTTTCTGATGAATCGGTGAGACTTAGAAATTGTCTCAATAATGAGTTCATCTCTTGTTGATGTATTTAATTGAAACATTGTAACAAGAGACAGTGTTTGCCTTAATGATGTGGCATTCCACGTTAGTTCATCTCCTTTATGTTGTCGTTGAACATCTCAAGAGAAAATATAACAATGCTTCATTGAATTCTGAAATTGATTCTAGTACTTGTAACAACCACTCATGATCTCTTTCTTTTCCTTAGCCACCAACTAAATAAAAATGATCATGCCTACTTTTGACGAGTTCAACTTTTCTTAGCAACACCTGACATTTTGAATGAACTCCATGTTAGATCTAGAAGGAATATAGGTATGTAGGAATGTAATAGACAGAAAGAGCATAAAATAGAGCACCTAAGCATTACTGTCATCATTCTCCCCCTTAATGCTTAGTATAGTGATGCTAAAATAAATTTCTGATTTTAGTAAAACTTTCCTTTTAAATTGCTTTGGTAAATACATATGCTAATTAGTTTTACAAAATTGAGGTTCAATATGTCCATCTGCTACAAGATTTTTTATCAAATGATGTCAGATATCTATATGCTTAGTTCGACTATGAAAAGTTGGATTCTTTGTTATAGCAATACCTGAACTATTGTAGTAAGATACATAAGGCTACTGACTACACTTATGTATAGTTTTGTACCTATCTTTTCAGTATCATCATCTTTGGCCAACTTTACATTTACATCTAAAGGTGTGTTCATTGGTTTTCATTTTAAATCTATCAAGAAAATCCTTTGTATACTTCTCTTGTGAAATAAAGATCCCATAATTAAATTGTTTGACTTCTATCCCAAGAAAGTAATGCATCAAACCTTAATCTATCATTTCAAATTCACTCTTCATATCTTCTTGAATTCTTCCATTAATACTTCACTATTGCCAATGTAAATGAGATCGTCAACATACAAACAAATTATAAGCAAATTATTGGTACCATTGGATTTGATATAAAGTGGATGTTTACTTTCACTCCTTTTGAATCCATTCTTCTGAAAATAGTCATGAATCCTACTATACCAAGCTCTTGGTACTTGTTTGAGACTATAAAGAGCCTTGTTCAACTTGCGACTTTTTGTTCTTGTCCTGAAACAACATATCCCGGTGGCTGCTCTATGAACACTTCTTCATTTAAGAAACCATTTAGAAAACTTTTTTTAACATCAAACCAATATACTAACCAGTTATATTGTGCTGCTAATGCCAATTTTGTTTGTATAGCATCTAATCTTGCTACAGGAGCATAGGTTTCATTGTAGTCTATACCTAGATGTTGTGTGAAGCCTTTTGCCACCAATCTTGCTTTGTGTCTTTCAATTGATCCATCAACTTTATACTTTGTCTTATAGACCCACTTCACTTTTCTGCTGGAAGTTCTGTTAACTCTCATGTTCCAATTCTTTTAATGGAACCTATCTCCTCATCCATTGTCTTAACCCAGACTTCATGCTTTACGGCATCTTCATATTCTCTTGGTTCTACTTGAATATGAGATAAAGCCAAATTTGTAATTTAATCAAGACTAGTAGTTATTTCATAAATTTATTTAAGAGTTTTTACCTTCCTTGGAGGAGGAATCAAACTCAAAGGAGGTTCTAAAGATGGAGATGCTTGAGTGGAATTTGAGCTGCTGCTTGAGCTAGTAGGCTAAGATGGAAATTCTTGTTCTTTTTCCATAATTACTGGTCTTTATTGTTCTTCATTCCATTTTCATGTATCCTTTTCTGCAAAAATTACATCCCAGCTGACTATCAAGCTTTCTATTACTAGATTATATAACTTGTATCCCTTTGTTTCTTCACTCTACCCAATAATAATATATTTTTTACTTTTATCATCATTTTTTTGTCTTTTTTTGTTCTACAATATGATCATAGGCAAAGAAACCAAATACCTTGAGATGAGTTGCACTAGGTTTTCTTCCATTCCATGCTTCATAAGGAGTCATATTCTTTACACTTTTTGTCAGACATATATTTTGCAAGTAAACAGATGTAGCTACTGCTTCAGCCCAAAAAGTATTCAAAAGATCTTTAGCCTTGAGCATGCTTCTAGCCATCTATACTTTTGTGCTATTCTTACATTTAGCTACCCCATTTTGCTGAGGAGTATAACTTGCACTTAGTTTCCTTCGCATACCGTGCCTTTTGCAAAATTCTTGAAACTCATTTGAATTAAATTCTCCTCCTCTATCTGTGCATAGAGTCTTTAAGAAGCAACCACTTTGTTTTTCAACATTAGCTTTAAAACACTAAAATATAGGAAATTATTTTGACTTATCTTTAATAAAGTATACTCAAGTTCTTCTACTATAATCATCAACAAAAATAAGAAAGTACCTATTTTTGTTAAGAGAGAAGGTCTGCATTGGACCACAAACATCAACATGCACCAATTCAAGCGGTGGTTTATCTCTCCAATCTTTTATGGTAGGAAAGGAGCCTCAGTGTTGCTTACCAATAATACAACCTTCACAAACTTGATCATCTCATTCAATATGAGGTAATCCTTTTACCATTTGTTTTTGGTAAAGAATTTTTAATCCTTGAAAGTGGAGGTGTCCATACCTCATATGCCATAGCCATGATTAATTATCTAAGACTGCATTCAAAGCTTGAGTTTCTACATATGCAAGTCCAAGGGGGAAAATTCTATTTTGTAGCATACTAACTTTAGCTACAATCTGATTTCTACCAGTTTTATCATTGACAACACATTCATTATTTTGAAAAACAATTTAATATCCTTTCTCAATAAGTTGTCCAATACTCAATAAATTGTGTGTAATTCCTAAAACATACAACACATCATTTATATATTTCTCCATACCTTGTTTAGTTTTAACTGCAATTGTTCCTTTGCTCATAACTTCAACTTCTTTATCATCTCCCAATCGCACATTTATTTTCGGAGATTCTTCCATCTTCACAAAGATATTCATATTCCCTATCATCTGATTACTGCAACCACTGTCTAGAAGCCAAACATTTTTAGAAATTTCTTTTGTATCATAACTTGCAAAAAATAAATTATTTTGCCCTAGTTTTTCTTCAGAAAAATTAGTATGTGGCTTATTCTTTTACCAACAATCGCATTCATAATGAACAAGCTTTTTGCAAAAATTACATTTCACTTATGATTTGTAATAATTTTGATTACCTCTTTCATTATTGGTGTAGTATCTTCTTCTATTTTAACCTCTGCCTCATCCACTATTGCTCTCTTTACTTTCTTTGTCTCTTCTTCTGAATTTCCAGATAGTTCACCAAGTTTTCTCTCTTTATTTTTTGAAATGTTTAACTTTGATTGAAATGCCTATTCAATTGTCATTTCATTGGATCAATTCATCCTTTGCTCATGTGTTTGCAAACCCCATGAGTTTACTTACTGATAATGATTTTAGATCATTTGATTCTTCAATAGCTATTACAGTAGGATCAAATTTGAAAGGCAAACTTCTCAACATTTTCTCTACTATCTTCTGATCTGTGAGATCATCTTCATAAGATCTATTTTGATTTACTATACTCATAACTCGAGTAAAGAAATATTGCATAGCTTTAAAATCTTTCATGAAAAGATTTTCAAAATCTCTTCTGAGCATTTGTAATTTAACTATTTTTACCTTATCTGTTCCTTGGTATGCATTTCCCAAGCCTCCTTTGATTTTGTTGTAGAAAAAATTCTAGGGAATATTGTCTCGTGTATTGCTTGTTGAATGATGAGGAGGGCTTTTGCATCCTTCTTTTTGTCTTCATTATGTTGATATTGTTATGCTTGTGTCCAAGAGGCCAGCACTTGTGCATTTGCAAGTTCTGAATAGCTATTCTTAAAAAAATCCCACAAAGCTTGATAAATGAACAATGTTCTCATTCTAATGCTCCAGAAATCATAGTTTTTGCCTTTAAACAAAGAATTCTATGGTTGAACAAATTCAAACTATTGCTGATAGTTGCCATATCTTCAAAAACAACAGAACATGAAAGTATTTTACTTATCTCTTGTTTAAATACCCAAATTTACTTCTTCAAACAACTGTTTTTCTTTGACAACTTTTCTCTTAAAGTCTCTCACTTTGTTATAGCTTCTCCTTCACATTCCTATTGTTTCAAACAAAATAGTTCCTGCAACCAGTCCAGGCTCTGATACCAACTGTTAGATCTGGAAAGAATATAGGTATGCAGGAATGTAACAGACAAAACAGAGCATACAAAAAACAGAGTTAGATTTCTGCAGCAATAACACTTTTATTACTTTTATTAATCTGAATAAAGATTACAAATGCAGATGCAGATATAGAGCTCTGCGGAGATCTCCAATTTTTTTCTGTACAATATTTTTAGATTATTACAATAGTCCCTTTTTTATAGTCACAAAGGACTGTTTATAGACATGTAGTGCACGGCAAGTCAAAATCAGATTGCATTAGATGATGAGATGCCAGTTTGTAAAGAGACAAACCACAGTTGGCTGAAGTTTGTAGAAGTTTCGAGTGGCGGTGAATAGATGGTGTTGAGTTGGCATAGTTTTAGAGAATGAAGGTGAGCAGCTAAGCGTTACAGTCATCACTCCAATGGTCTTATTGCTATTGTAGAGATGGCAAAAATTATGAGAAAGGAAATTCTATTATGATTTAGTTTATTGAGTATGGTCATTATGTAATCTTATATGTTTAGATTTAACATGAAAAAATAGTTTAGTCATCAAATAAATTTGTTAAAATTATATGTATTTTATGTATGAGTCTATTCCACATCAACAAATAAATAATTTTGAAATTGAGGTGGGGGAGGTCCTTAAAATTTTGTACTAGTTTCTTCCTTTTTACTGTCTTGTTAGGTTTTGGATTTTTGTTGGTCTTTTGTTGACTCTAGGTTGTTTTTTTAATAGTTATGTGTGTATGCAGTTTTTTGATGTAGATTCTTGTTAAAAGGTTTCAGATCCCTTCAAAACCTGTTTGTTCCATAATTAAAAACAAATAAATAATTTATATATAAAATATTTCATCATAATTATATAACATATTAATGGATGATCATATGATCATTGCTATTTCATATTCGTTCCAAATTGATATGGATCTTGTATATTAGAATTAATTCTTCGAACAATATAAAATTTGGGAAATGGAATATAAAGCTAAATAGAGGAAATTGACTAGTGAGACTCCACCAGTGTTGAAGAAAGGATGAAAAGATCTCTCGAGACGAGATCTAGTATGGTTAATGGCACACCATTTGCGTGAAACAGCTAACTAAGTTTATGGAAGAGTGAAGCAAGTTTCTGGTTGAATTGACTCATTGCATAAGAGAGTGGATTAAAAGGATAAGCAAAAGAGGATAAGGACAAGCCTAAATATAAAAGGATAAGCAGACGAGAATAAGGACAAGTCTAAATCTATATAATTAGATATTCCTCCAATAATAAATCGAATCATAAATCTATTGATAATGGAGATACTAATGCTTTCTTTGTTTGCATTAACATGTCTTTCCTTTTTATTATATCTTTATTAATAGATTTGGATGCAAAGGAGTTCTCAAAGTACAAGGAGAATGTACTTATCGTTCATTCTCTCTAATATTTTGATATTAGCAATGCATTTTTGTTTATAGTCTGCTTCATCGTTAGCATGTTCCTGCGGAAATACCAATGCTTTGCTCCTTGGCCGAGGAAAGGAATTTCCTAATGGCCATCGTTTTGAGAAAAAAAGCCGCCCTATAACGACAACGAATGCCCCAAATGGAGCTTACTTAAACCATGCTTTCCATTCAAACTACTCATCAAAGAAAATGGGAAAGATGTATTTGGTATCATCAATGCTAATAATGGTGCTACTTATATTTGGAGGGGCCATGGTGGTTTCACAGCAAGATTAATGCCAAGACAGGAGCTTTTGGTGCCAGAGGTCTGAAGATTGTAATGGGTATCCTGGCACACCTGGTGACCAGTGCTGCAATATTGGAACTTGTTGGAAAGGTGAGGGCTATTGCTGGGCAGGTGATCAATGTCCCAATCACTAGATCTTTCTCATAGATCTCACAATCTGGTTTGTGTATCGTGTTTGCTGAATTCATGGAGCCTCTCAAGAGTTCTGAAATAAAAAATGCATGGTGTGTTTGTTTTATGAAAGTTTAGATAAAGGTGGCAGGAGTTGGGATCATTCTGAATACTTACCTCCTCCTTTTTGTGCTACTGCTGCCGTGGATTAGCAGCTTGTTGTCTCATGTTTTATAATAAATGATAAACATTTACTTATTCATAAAAAAATGTTGTCATGATATGTCTGGATCAGTCGAAGTTTTAAGATGTAGTTGTCCCAATCACTAGATATTCTGTTTGCTGAATTCATTAAGCTTCTCACTGATTTTCAAAATGAAAAAAATCATGGTGTGTTGGTTTTATTAAAGTCGTCATGATATTTAGATAAAGATGATTAACTGTTGGAATCATCGGTTAAATACTTCCGATTCGAATGAGGTGAGGACCCACCTCCTCCCTTCTCTGCTACGTTTAGCATTTTCTTTTCCCATGTTTTAAAATAAATGATAAACAGATACTTATTTATCAAAAACAGTTGTCATTTGATGTTTGGATCAATGGAATTTTTAAGATGTAGTTGTCCTATATTTCACATATTTTCTATCAATGTGTATTATAAAATATAATTTCATTATTTAACTTGTGATTAGAAAAAATTTCATAGTATTGTATTTGTAATTATGATGAGATGTATAAATTAATAATTGATTTTACTTGAGAGTTTAGCTATGAGGAATACATATTTATTCTTTAAATTGGTTTAAGCATATTATCTTTATTTTATTCTTTACATCATAGAGATTTTTTTATATATTTAGCAATTATTTTTATATGAACAGTTGAATTTTACAATTTAATTTAAAATCATTAAATTTTTTAGTATATATTAATCTTGCATTATCTTTATATCTATTATATTTGTTCTTAGTTTAATTCTTAATAGTTTGTTTAATCTATTTATTTAATAATTAGTGACATTAAATATTAAAGGTATAATCTCTCTTATGTGATTTTCTTTTCTAAAATATTTGATAAGTTTGAAGAAGTCTAATGATAAAAAAGGAAACAGTTTAAAAAAAAAATTTAATGTAATAATTTTAAAACTATTAAACAAATATTTTTGTAATTGTTTTGAGAAATTTGTAAGGTTCGGTGGTCAATATTTTTATAAGAATATTCATAAATGTATGTCAAAAAATGCTAAAAATATTTAAATGTCTTTACTAAAGTCTTCATAGGTCCATCTATCGGTCCATCCATCGTATCCTTTCTAGTTTTAACAATAAAATAAACATGTTTCCATAAGTTATGAAAATTTCATTTTTCAAGCTCTCTCGTACACTCGTTCAAAGCACATAATATTTTTATAAGAATATTCATAAATGTATGTCAAAAAATGCTAAAAATATTTTGACAAGTGAAGGAAAAATGTCTTTACTAAAGTCTTCATAGGTCCATCTATCGGTCCATCCATCGTATCCTTTCTAGTTTTAACAATAAAATAAACATGTTTCCATAAGTTATGAAAATTTCATTTTTCAAGCTCTCTCGTAGACTCATTCAAAGCACATAATGTACTGTTTAATTTAGTTGGGAAATAAATGACTTTAGAAATTGATCTACAACCAATAATTCCCTTTATTCCATTGTTAATTCCAATGAGGAGAGAAAAAATTTAATTAATACATAAAACTTGACGCAATGCCAAAATTAGAAGATATTGGGGGATTGAGATTATTATTTTAGAAGAGAGGTCAAATTAATTGAGAATTAAGTGTCAGCTAATAGGGTGTATGTATTTCCTAAAACTTGGGTTTAATTTTTGTATCTTTTAGGGGACCAAATGCATTTAAATTAGAGAGGAATGAAATACCTTACTAGCTAGAGAAAATATACCTTTTGTAATGCTTAGTTTGGTTATTGTTTTTTATATTTAAAAGTGATTTATTCAACATTTTATGACACCTTAAGCAATGAGAAAAGGAAAATTAGAAAATGGATTTGAAGCACCTTATTTGATCATAGAAAATTACTTGTGAGGATAAAGACTGAAATACATGTGATTTCACATAGGAGGTAGTTTATTAAGAGAGAGAAAGAGACTCTGGGAAGCCATGGATGTAATTGAAAGCAATATTGTATCTTGAATGTTGTGATAAGTAAAATCAATATGAAATTTCTTTGAATTAGATTATGGTTGTGTGTTATAAGATTGTGTTGTAAGGTATAAAGATTAGTTTTGCAAAGGTCTCATGAGGAGGGTTTAAGCTCTATTTTTAAAGAAGAGGTGGTCTCATGAAGAAATTAATTATTTGCTATGAGGTTATTTGGAATTTTTTCATAAAAACTAGGAGCCCCTACTTTTTAAGCTTGTAAATCTAAGCAAGTGAAAATTTCATGGGACTCTGAACATCTTGATCTATTCCTATGTTTATTTGTTTCCTAAGACTAGTTTGTTAGATAATTTATATTGCACAAAAATCTAATCTTGCATGTTTTAAAATGGCATGGTTAGTATACATTTATTATTTTTATTAATCTTCAAAAATTTAAAATGAAATTTATAATATTAATTTTAATATTATTTAATTATTTATATTATTTTCTTCATTTTCTGATTTATTATTAAAAAGTTCTTATACATTTATCTAAAGTAGATATTACTTATTGATTCAATTTACATTGAATCAAATCATTTTTAAGAAAATATTTTCATTTCTAATATTTATACAACATTAACTTAATAATTAGTCACTGGTAATATTATTTAATATTAAATTTTTAAAAATAATTGATTAAAAATAGTATCATTAAAACATAAAAATGAACACTATGTTAATCAAATTGGTAAATTTGAGAGATCACAAATTATAGTTAAAAATAAATAAATTTGCAAAGTATTTATAAATTAAAATGTAAAATGCAATGCAATATTAACAATTAAAATAGTATTAATTTAATTAATTAAAAATAATATAATCTAAAATAAATTAGTTTAGAATATTTTTGAAGATTAAGCGAATCAAGTTATTAGATATTAAATAGTTTAATAGTAAAAAATATATTTTAATTAGCATGATAAGGGACAAGAGGTAAGATAGTCTAGTTTTATAACATCTTGAAATGGATGACATGTTAGTAGTGTCAATGTACTTAGCATATATCCTCAGAAAATGGAAAGAATCAAAACCCATGCCCATTCTTGTCTCTCGCTTGGTAGGATATCTTTTCTGTATGGCTATTTTTTGTAACTAGTTTGGGCAGTTTTATAATGTTTATCTTAATCAACATACACACTTGTTGGGTTGGACATGTATTATGAGGAGGCGGGATATGAGATTGTTATGTACAATTTATCAATAAACATATTGAGTAACCATTATCTTCGTGTCTGTGAAATGGCAATAGGAAACTCAAAGGGATGGATTGACTTTAAAAATATTTGAAATCCTTATTTCCTTACCATAATACCAGATTATACAATGGACTATCATCATCCCCATAACATAGTTAGAAATTATTCCCACTGGGTAGCCAGAGGGTTTTAAAAAAGTCCGGCTTGAAATCTCCCATGTGTATCGGAAAGGTAATATTGATTATAGGAGAGGTGAAAAAAGAGTGAGAGATAAGGTAGAGTAGAATATATATAAGTATGCTAGTTATATATGTATATATAATAACATAGTATAGTTATATATGTATATATAATAACATAATAATATAGTATAGTTATATAATAAATTAAAAATAGTTTGAGTAAGTAATCATCAAATTACGTTTTTTATTGGTATAGTGTGATGGTTTAAATGTATTGTTGTCTATTGAGATGCTATTATTAATATTAAGTCTCTCAATATAAAATAATTATATTAATTTATTATTTTTATTAAATAGTGAGTATTGATTCATTGTGATTGTTGAAGTTTTATTCATAATATTAAATTTTAAGTGTAATATTAGATTTATAAATATAATTTTTTTAACATATTCTATATTTTCATATAATTTCTTATGATCGGCATTTTAGTTAAGCTTAAGTGAAAACTCGAATTTTCTAATTCTAGTCAAACAAGAGACTTCCAAATGTTGAGGTCTACGTGAAACCACAAACATAAACCAAAAAGAAAATACCAAAATTGAAATGATTGAAAATGTTTTTGGGTGATGTAGAATAACCTATTCACCTAGATGCCCCTACATTAAATATGATAGATAATAAGTTTGGTACCATGATATCACAAAAGGGAGTTCACTAGTAGGAATACCATTTCAAGTTGTAAAAAAAATTTAAAATACACCTATGTTGTGATATATACCTTTTTCTTCTATTTTTCCAACATTATTATGAATAAATCCTCTCTTCCTTTTCCAAATGTTCTCTTGCTGGCACTTTTATTCATTTAAATTGATCCTTGTCCACCATATCTAATTGATCCTTGTCCACCATATCTTGACCTCCTCTAAAATAATATCCAGATTCAACTTTCCCTTATAGGTTTCAACCTTTTGTTGGATTTATCCTAGCACATTCTGATCACCTCCACCAAGTTTCTCTCTCATGGGAAATGCATAGATTTTGACTACAATTTATTTAAGAAAATTGAACGCCTAGTGCAACCTATAGATATGATGAAGACAAGGTTGATAAAAGCAGTTGAATACATGTAATATTCTAGTAGTTATAATAAACATTAAATTATTAAGATGAAAAGTAAGAAAAATAATCAGTGACGAATAAGTATCAAAAACATTATACAAATTGATTTTTTTTTGGATGGATGTAAGATGCCACCAAATATATATAAGATATGAACTCCAATGGTCTTATTGCTGTTGTAGAAATGGAAAAAATTATGATAAAGGGAATCCTATTGTGATTTAGTTTACTAGATACGGTCATTATGTTATTTTGTCTATTTAGATTTAATGTAAAAAAATAATATAATCACCAAATAAATTTATGAAAATGATATGTATTTCATAAGAATCTATGGATCCATTCAACACCAACAAAAAATGACTTTTTTTCTTTTATCAAATAATAAATTGAAATATAGAAAATATGGAGTGTCAATACTGCTGTAAAACCCAATTGAAATTAGAGAGACTATATTCTTTCCACTTAACATTCATCCCATCTATATTATAGTTCTATAATCTTTACCTCCTATCTAACCATCTACTACCATATGTCCCAATACCAAAAAACCAAAAAGTAGCTATCCCTAATGCAGAAATAGAATATTGATAGAACAAAACTTAAAATCATATAATGATCAACCTAACCTCAAGTAGACTCTTGCATATCTTCATTCTCTAAGTTCTCTACTGTGTGTGGGGCATCCACCTACATTTGTCCTTCAAGGCCTTCATGATGAATGTAGGTTTTGATTTAGTCCACATCTTCATTTTCTTCAATTTGCATCCAATTCTATAAGAATTTGAGACTTCTAGTTGCTAAAGGCTTGTTGTCCTGATACTCCTCCTCATCATCCATTAGAATTATGGGAAGCTTTTGCACCTTTGCACCAATACTATAGTAATTATTGGAGAGAGGGATCCAAAAATGTCTAAGTTCATCTATACATCATCTATTCCTCTTAGAAACTACTTTTCAAGACTTTCTCACATAACAACTTTTCTTTCTCCTTAGCCCATAGTCCAATGAAATAGCTAGAAAGATCGACGAGATTTCAATATTGACATGATATCTATAATCTGTATTTAAGAACTCAACCCCCAATATAGACATCACCGCATGTAGGACTATCAAATGGTTATGTCTCATAATGGATCTTAGATGCTTCTCTCCGATTTCACCTTAAGAGAGCCATTTGTCTTTTGGAAGCTATTAAGCAGATAGGGTTCTCCATCCCTTTACTCACAATCAACTCACCTTGAGTCATGTAGCTATTGAAATTAAGTGACCCTTAAATCCTTATAATAGAAATAAAGCTGGATTCTTCCTAAAAAAGTAGGTAATTTAAAAGTTACTTCAAATCCGTTCTTTGAGTTGGCCACCATCTAGGAAATAACAACATTGCATTATAAATGTGATATAAAGGACACTCATAACTCTCTTTTAATATATGCAATATTTCTTTGTAATTTAATACTATATTTATGGATAGCCAAATTTAATAAGATAATCATTATTATGTCATAATTGTTTCAAATTCGGATGGATCGTGTATATTAGAATTAATTCTTCAAACAATATAAAATTTGAGAAATGGAATATAAAGCCAAATAAAGGAAAGTGACTAACGAGACTCCACCAATGTTGAAGAAAGGAAGAAAAGATCTCCCCATTTTATCATTTGGAATTAAGAGATCGAGCATTGTTAACCAATGGCACACTATTTGCACGATGCAGTTAACTAAGTTTATGGAAGAGTGAAGTAAGCTTATGGGAGAATCGACTCATTGCTTGAGACAGTGGATTAATAGGATAACCAAAAGAGGATAAGGACAAGTCTAAAGATATATACTATTAGATACTCCAATAATAAATCAAATCATAAATCTATTGATAATGGAGATACTAATGCTTTCTTTTGTTTGCATTGACATGTCTTCCCTTTTTAATATATCTTTATTGATAGATTTGGATAGAAGGGAGTTCAGAAAGTACAAGGAGAATGCGCTTATCGTTCAGCATTTTTGTTTATAGTCTGCTTCATTGTTAGCATGTTCCTGCGGAAATACCAATGCTTTGTTCTTTGGTCGAGGAAAGGAATTTCTTTACAGCCACCGTTTCGAGGAAAGAAGCCACCCTATAACGACAACCAATGACCAAAATGGAGCTTATTTAAGCCATGCTTTCCATTCAAAGTACTCATCAAAGAAAATGGGAAAGAAGTATTTGGTTTAATTAGTGCTCATAATGATCCTGCTTATATTTGGAGCGGCAATGGTGGTTTCACAGCAAGATAACTGCCAGGACAGCAGCTTTTGGTGCCAAAGCGCTGAAGATTGTAATGGATATCCTGGCACACCTCCCGACCAGTGCTGCCACATTGGAACTTGTGGGGATGGTGAGGGCTATTGCTGGGGATCTGGTGAATGCCCCAATCACTAGATCTTCTTCTTTATATATCTCACAAATCTGGTTTCTGTTTTCTGTTTGCTGAATTCATGAGCTTCTCAATGAATTCCAAAATTAAAAAAATGTATGGTGTGTTGGTTTTATTAAAGCTGTAATAATATTTAGATAAAGATATAAAGATAGATAAAAGATGACAAGGGTCGGGATAGTCTGTATCTGAATGAGGTAAATGGAGCCATCTCCTTTTTCCTTTTTTCAGATATGAATGAAGTAAATTGAGTGATGAGACCTACCTCCTTCTTTCTTATTTTCAGATCCAAATGAAGTAAATCGAGTGGTCGAGACCTACCTCCTTCCTCCACTTCTACTGTTGTCGCCAGTTAGTAACTTGTTTTTCCATGTTTTATAATAAATGATGAACATACACTTACTCATCAGAAAAAGTTGTCATGATATGTCTAGATCAATAGAATTGTTAAGATGTAGTTGTCTTATAGTTCTCATATTTGAATCAATCGATATTTTAAAATATAATTTGATTTTTGATTTTTTATTATAGAATTTCTCATAATAAAATTTTTGTAATTATAGTTGGATGTTTAAATTAAGTTTTCCTCTGATTTAGAAATTAGGTATAAATATTAGATATTTATTTTATAAAATTATTTAAAACCATAATATTTACATTATGAAGTCTTCTTTATATACTTAGCAATTATTTTTTTTTTTTTTTTTTTGATAAAAGTAGATGAGACCACTAAAATTATATTGATTATATATATTTTTACATGTGTCTGGTTCAAAGAGCAAGCAATTACTTTTTTAATTCAATTTTACACTTAAATTAGAAAATATTTGACCATTTAGTATATATTAATATTCTATTATCTTATAATTCTTTTTTATTTGTTTTTTAATTTAATTCTTTATAATTTGATTGATCTATTTTTTAATAATTAGTTGTACAGAATCTTTAAGACCTTTATATTTTTTTAATGTGACTTTCGTTTCTAAAAGATTTCATGAGTTTGAACACTTTGGAGTTTCTGTTTTCTGTTTGCTGAATTCATGGAGCTTCTTAAAAAAGTTCAATATAAAAAAATGTATGGTATGTTGGTTTTTATATTAAAGTTGTCATGATATTTAGATAAAAGTAGCTAAAGATGACAAAGGTTGGGATCATAGTGATAAGGACCTACCTCCTCCCTTCTCTGTTACTGCTGTGACGGCTTAACAACCTGTATTTCATGTTTTAGGATAAATGATAACCGATACTTATTATTAGTTACTGCCTGTAGGAAACTATAGCGGAGGGGATAGCATTTAAAGCCAATCAACTTGCCAGAAACTTTTGTATAGTCTTATTTTTGCTCTGTCTTTTTTGAGAAGTTGCTCATTTTTTAGTGCAAATTTTGTGCATGGTATTTTGCCCACCTTTGATTGGCATTGAAGAGTGCTGACAAACATATTTTCGTATACCAAGACTAGAGAACGCACATTTATTAAAGCCCACAGTAGATTGTTAGGAAGATGCAGATACATGCTGAATGAGGCTGCATTGTGCGACATTTGTTTGTGCTTCAATTTAACTATTTTTTAAAGATCCTGCATGTAAACATTATGTGGAAGCAAATACTGTGCACAGATGCCCTTTTCAATGTGGCAAACGCCCACTGCAGTCTGCACAAGACCCACATAAGCCTAGAATCACCAGCGGCCTGTGTTTGGTAATTATGGTTGTGTTCATCTTTGTTTTAGTTGAAAAGCTATAGCATCTCTGTATTGTTTCGTAGAAACACAAGTAAAGAAAAAGCTTGATACCCCTAATTGTGGTGTAAAAGAGGACACAAATCAGGCTACCCTGCTGCATAGAGTTTATCGTAGGTTCAACGTCTTATACATTTCCAAAACCCCTCATTTCGGCTCTGTAACACGATTGCCCAACGGACAAAGATGAAGCAAGCATATGGGTTACTCTCAAAAGCTTTAAGCACAAATTAGATATACTAGGTTCTAAATTATAATATTCGTGTAAAATTTAATGGAGCATCTAACCCAAATAGCAAAAGCGTAAGGAAGTTCTATGCAATTTACATCCACCAGTAGTCTACACAGTTTTCAAGTAGAAATTATTATGATCTCATTTATGAACTGAACTCAGCATCCTTAAAGTCAAGGTTTATGTCTGTTTCATGTATTATGTTTTTAAGATTTATATCAGTTCTTTATACTTCAAAATTATAAAAATTAAGTAAAAACTAAAAGCCCAACTCTTCTCCCAGACCAAAATTTAAAAATCGAGTAAAAATAACACCCTAACTCTTTTCCCTTACCAAAATTCTCAGACGAATGACATAGGTCTGCCTCCCAAAAAACTCCCCGTGCATGTCATTTGGGAAAATAATGGTTTAACCACGTAAGAATTATCCAGTAGACAGTTCCCCATTTCTGAGGTAAAAGCAACAATTTGGAAAAATACACGCAGAAGATGAAAAAGTAACAGTAAACCCCAAATTATCTCCAGCGGACTGAGTTGATGATTGAAGAAATCTTGGGCACTCAGGTACCTCTGATTCAGCTTTCGGCACCCATCAGAAGAACTTGAACACCTTTCAATCCGATTCCAGTGGCTACATTTTTCAACATTATTTCTCAGCCAGCCCGAAAAATCATTGATTTGGTATTCCTTATAATTCCTACCATGAACAGTGTGCCCACCTCCCTTGTTGGTAACTATAACGCAAATATCCCGAATGCCAACAACAGAACAATGAAGAGAAGCATCAATATCAAATATATCACTAGCAGATATTGGGCACTCCTGAAGGCATCCACAAAGCCTGCAAAATAAATTTACAGTACAATTGTTCCTACCACTATGAGTGGCCAACAAAGAACTCTCACGCATTCTGAATCCTCTCTAGTGGCCAGCCAGATGCCTGTTCCTATAATTGACACCGATAATATCATTGCTACAAAATTCAGGGCTCTTGTGATGTTGCTCACTGCTATTTTTGTGGGTGCTGAAGGAAGTTAGGAGAACTGTATCTGAATTAATGTTAGGATGAATGCTACCTCTACTGACAAATATAATTGCAAGAACCATGGTTAATAGGAGAGGTTGTTGGCCTATTTCAAATAATCATTGGGGTAATACTATAATTCTTGTTTGTTATTTTTGACAGCTTCAGTCCAAGCGATACAAACCTAGTGTTGAGGGAATTTGAAAAATGTGGCATAATATTGAAACAAATTCCAGGGTAAGGAGACTACAACTGGATGCATATTTTATATCAGGTTAGTTATCCATCTTTGTTTTCTTGGATTTCAATTAGGTCTATGAGTTTCTGATTTTTAAAAGGTACTGTTTGGTGGTCATTCTCCTAGTAGTGTTGTTATATATAGAATAGTTGACAGAAATAATACTGAAATTTAATCAATGCAGTAAACTCATACATATCATAAGCAACATGAAATTTAGGCAAATCTGTTTGAAAAGTATCTTTGTTCTGGTGACTGTGCAAGCTCAGAAATGGGAAATAGTTTTACCTCTTCAAAACCATCCGAGCTGAGTAATATGTGTTGGAAGTAATCCCAACTACCCTGTCTTGGAAGTAATCCCAACTACCCTGTCTGTATTGTGTCCTCCATATCATCCGTACATTGAAGCAAATCCCTCTGCATTAAAGACAAAGATCAAAGCAAATCTTCACTAGATTCAAATGGACTTCTTTCCCATTTCCCTGTCACATCAGCATCTCACACATTTTGTGGACAGTATGAAATATAATTTTATATTGCTATTCTAGATCCTTCTTGTATACTTTTCATGCATACCCCTTTCGATGTATTCCAGAAACTTCTAAAGACCTGATTAAAAAGGATTTTGTAATCATTTTGATGAATGAGAAATATTGATTGATAATTTCTTTTTCTTGTATTCTACTCTGTTTTGTGGCTCCTCTGTTTTATTTTTGCTCCCCTGTTTTCTATCAGTGGTATTAGAGCCAATGGTACGAAATTTTATAATTACTAGGAAAGCAGCTGCAGAAGAATGCAACAGAAGAGATCTGTGAGGGAGAACAAAAGAAATACTGGCAGAGCTTGAAGCAGCCTAGCAAGGAAGAAGCTGAAGCTTGGAGTCCATCGCAGATATTTGCCAGTCAAAGGAAAATCATAGATGAAGTCAAGTTCTGCTATGAAAATATCAAGAAAAAGAGGAGATCGTTGTTGTTTGCAGCATAGAATATCATCATTGTAGTCAGCAAGGAGTGAAGAATAAATCATGGGTTGAGAGAAAGATTGGGGCAGAGTTGAAGTTGGAGATTGAAAAGAGTATTGAGATTGTCAATGAAGCTTATCAAGTCCAGTCTCTGCTAGAAGAAGATTGATATTTCTTTTAATGTCAAAATGTTGTTGTTTATACAGTTGAAGCTGCAGAAGCCTTCCAGAGAATCTCCCCTCAACAAAGAGAAGGAAAGTAACTGAATGAAGCTTGAGTAAAGGGAGTCTTGATGTTGAAGTCAGAGATTTTGGTTAGCTGAAGTTATATTTGTAAAATGGTAGAATCATTCATGTGTAAGAAGTGAAAGAGATTGAAGAATAAGGAAAGCTGCTAAGGTGTTTTAGAGGTCATTTGAAGGCAAATAATAGCCATAGTTTGCAAGAACAAAAGTCAAGGCTAAGTCACTAAGAGAAGTGTTCAAGGAGATTGTTGTTAATACATAGCTGGTGAATGAAAGGTTGTTCCTGAAGGAGATTGCAGAAATAAAAATTGCCTCTTTGGAAGGAGACAATTTGCAGCAGCAGAAACATAGTCAAGTGTCAGGGTAAGGTAAGTTTATTCTTATTTTTTTGTTTCAATGGGTAAAGTGGACAGAGTAAAGAAAGAGAAAACAAATGATTTAAAAGAAGAATTGAAGGAATGTAAGAAGAAAATTTCAGAAATGATATTTCTTTTAAAAGAGAAGCAAATGGAAAAATGTGAACTGTTAGATGAAAATTATAATCTTGAAAAAGAATTGAATGAAGTTAAAGATAAAAATAAGGAATTAGAAGAGAAATTACAGTTATTTGATGATGTCAAAAGGAAGTTTGATGATTTGGAAGAAATGTCAAAAAGGTTAGAAGAATAAAACAGTTTGCAGAAAAGGGAACTCTTAAATCTAAAACAAGAGAATGAATGTTTGAAGTTAAAACCAATAGTTAGTAATGCTTCATGTGACACAAAAGATTTGTGTTCATCATTTAGTGAAGGTGATTTAGTTGAAACTGTTTGTGATAAAGAATGCAAGAAATAAGATGAGAATGTGTTTGCAAATTATGTTAGTTGTGATGATAAGAATATTGGTTTAAAAATCATGAAGAAAATGGGTTATAAAGGTCAAAGATTGGGAAAACAAGAACAAGGAATTAGAGAGCCTATTGAGCCTATAATGAGGCCAAAGTATGAAGGTCTTGGATATGTCACAGGAAAAGAAAATGATGCTACTAGTTCAAACAAAACAGCCCATAAAAGGCATTGTATTAGGTGTTCTCATTGCAATAGAGAAGGACACACAAAAGAAATGTGTTGGGACTTGCATCCATGTAAAATTTGTGGTTTGAGAAATCATTCTGAAAAAATGTGTTGGAAGAAAGAATCAATACCAGGTTGTATAAAATTGGATTGTGGATGGACCTATGGAACTAATTGGCAAAAGCTCACTGGTATGTTCAAAAGATTGTATAAATGTTCATATGTGAACAACAATAGAAGTAATGAAAGCTTTGAATATCCAAAAGGGATTAAAAATGTTTTCAGCCAAAATAAATCATTGCCTAGCAAGACATTTATAGATTGTACTATGTTTTGAAATTTGAAAACAAGTGTTTGAAGAAACTACCGCAGTAGTTGAAGAAAACTGGAGCACAAGAAAGAAAGAGGAGTTGATGAAAGATATCAGAAAATCAGAGGAGGATATCAGTTAAAGAGAAGACATTGTGAATGCTAAAAATTGTAGTTGTGAGCAAGGGGGAGTGTTGGAAGTAATCCCAACTACCCTGTCTGTATTGTGTCCTCCATATCATCCGTACATTGAAGCAAATCCCTCTGCATTAAAGACAAACATCAAAGCAAATCTTCATTAGATTCAAATGGACTTCTTTCCCATTTCCTTGTCACATCAACGTCTCACACATTTTGTGGACAGTATGAAATATAATTTTATATTGCTATTCTAGATCCTTCTTGTATACTTCTTCATGCATACCCCTTTCGGTGTATTCTAGAAACTTCTAAAGACCTAATTAAAAAGGATTTTGTAATCATTTTGATGAATGAGAAATATGGATTGATAATTTCTCTTTCTTGTATTCTGCTCTGTTTTGTGGCTCCTCTGTTTTATTTTTGCTCCCTTGTTTTCTATCAGTGGTATCAGAGCCCAAGGAAAATATTGGCGAGTGTCAGTCGGAAAGAAGAGTCTCTTAGTTTGAGAGCAAGTTGTATGCAGTTAGTCGTGCAAGAGCCTTGAGAGCTAGAAGATTGTGTGGGTTGTGTGACTAAGTATGTAACTTTGTAATGGCTGCCTTCTGTGAGCTGTGTAGATTGTTAGATAGTTCAAATCCTTTGCTCTCTTCTGTTCTGCATTTGTGTGTGTTCTGTTCTGAAGTATCAAGCAGCTCTGCTGCCAAACATTGTCGCCCAATCAAAGAAATGACAAGTGTGTTTATATAGAAGCCTGTCAAAATATTGAAGGAAGTCGGGTTTGGATTAATAGCTGTTGAAGGGTTGTATTCATTTGTTGGCCTTTGGTCTTAGCCTCTTTATTAGACTTGAGGGTCTTGTTCTTAACAACTGTTCAAGTTTTGTGTTGTTTTCAGGTTAGCTCAAATGAAGAGTTTGTCTACTAGGCCTCTTGCTAATCACCCAGTCAAGCCACGATGGATGTTGTCTCTTGTTTGAAAGGCATAGATTGTATTGAAGCTATAGAAAGTTCCAAAGGATAGCAGAGTGTTAGAAAAGATTGAGATAATGGAATTTACAGATCATTGGAAAATTGATGAGGGGGTTTAAGGCCATAGCTGAAGTCAAAGAATGATTGTTTTTGACAAATAATTTCCTAGAAAGGAGATCATGGGTGTGTCAGCCATCAAAGAGAAGTTTTCATATGTGAGAGTTGGTTGTCTCGCTGGGAGGAGGAAGATATTGCAAAAGTACAGCCGCAGTTGTTGAACGAAAGTTGAAACAAGATTGCAAGGTGTCCAAGCAATTTTTAAGGACGCTAATGTCACAACGTAGCAATAGATTGCTATTAAAGGTGATGTTGAAATCTGGGCCAGCATAGGCTTGAGTAGAGAGAAAGCATGGACGAGGTCTCGGGTGATTGAAACTAGCCTAAATTTGAAGTGCTCGTAGAAGAGGAGTTTAAGCAAACTAGTGCAAATAATGAAAGAAAAGCTTTGTTAGACAAAGGAGACTATTTAGGCCACCATCCAAGGAGAGATTAGAGGTTTTTTCTTTTAAGCATCCACCATTGCGAGTAAAGATAAGTCACATTGTTTGAAGAATTGTTGTCTGGTTGAAGAAGTCTCAATAAATTTTCAGGGAGATTTGATGTAATTGTATGTCGATAGTCTGATAAAAACTCTGTTTCATTATTGTTAAAAGTTTGAGAAGGGTGCTAGACTGTCTAGGTTGAGAGAGTATTGAAATTATGTGGAAGTGCATTTTAAATGTTTGCAGAACAATGTAAGAAAGAAGAGTTGATAAAAGAGTTCAAAGGAGCATAGTGTTGTCAAAAGCCATCAAAATATTAGTGAAGTGGTCAATAGATAATGAAGAAATGTTGTTGAATGCAGTAGGATTCTGTAATTTGTGTAAACATGTTTGAGGCCAACAGAGCCCACTGGAATTGAGATCCCTAAGCACCCACTGTGTCTCTATGGGAGGTGTTGATAGTAAAAGTGAATCACACTTGAACCTACAATGGACTAGTTACAAAAAGAGCCCGAGCTCATGGTTAGAGCATCCCAACAGGATCATGGGATTTCCTAGGTTTGATCTTTAGAATTTGAAAGTTTTAGATGCCGAAGCATCACTGAAAGAAGTGAAGAAGGAAATTGGAATTATGAAAATTGGTAGTTGTGATTAAGGGGGAGTGTTGGATATATAATCCCAACTACTTCCACCTAACTTATCATGTCATATCCTCTATATGTACATCATATCTGCAGACTTGTCACAAACAGAGATTGAAGCAGATTTTCCTTGGATTTCGATGGATTATCATGTACTCTTCAACCTGTCTTTTTGTCAAATCACATGCTTTTTGGGCAGTTCAAAATATATTATTTTATGTATGCCCTCTCTCCTCCGTGGTGTGTAGAAGGTCTATATATTTCATAGCACTGCATTTTGTATGCACTCTCTCAGAGCAGAGTCCAGCTCCATAGAGCTGTTAAATGTTAGCAGTTGAGTCTCTGTTAGAAGTTGAGTCTGATATAAGTCTGAATGTAATGTTGTTTAATGTTGAGCTGTAGTTTGGTCAATCGATATGTCCTGACACTATTTATCACCAGGGTCTTCTTTCATTGTTGTTAATTATGCTTCATTTTAATGATGGGCAGATGTAGTCCCGGATACAAATAGCCATAAGACCACATAGACTGCCAATTTGTGAAAAGTCCCAATTAAAAGAACAGGCCATTGAGCAGAGAGGCACTGGTTTAACAGGCCGGAGAATATGCCCTCAAAAATTCCTAATCTGTTGTAAATAGAAATGGTATTCAGTTGTTGTTGATTATAGACAAATTGGGTCTTTATGGCCTGAGAATAAATGCTGAAGCATTGTGATACTCCTGCACAGGTCCGCTATCTTCTTTCTCTATGTGTTATCATGCAAAGACAAGAGGCTTAGTTAACCAAAGCAATAATGTCATATCCACAATGACTATCATATAGAGCCTGAATTATTCATCTCTACATTATTATTAGTTTCTCTGATATCCTTTGGACTATCCTTTTGTTATATGAGTTCATATAGTCATGACAATCCTTATTTACTATAAGTTCTCTTATTCTGACTATCACTGTGTTGTGCATAGTGTGTTATTTTACTTTCTACATGCCTTACCCTCTTTCTTATGTGTGGACTGCCAAAAATTTCTACTCTCCTAAGCTTTTGTTCTTTATTATTGTCCATTACAAAATAACATAGAACTTCATGTCTTTACCATTAATATTGTCAATGGTAGATAAAAATCTCCCAGCATTAAACTCCTTATCCTCTTCCTTGCACTCCCAAGAGACTCTAATGATTTTGCCATATAAAGACAACTTAGGCAAATTAGTGGATGAAATTATTTCCTTGAAAGCATTGATAGGGACTATAAGGATTTAATAATAACATGGACACTTGATAGGTTTTTGGAGGCTTTCATAGTGAGGGTTATCTAACTCAAGCAAAACACATGACAATTCGTATGGAAGGTCTCCAATGCATGTGTAAAGTGAACAGTGAAATCTTAACAAGGCTCTTCCATGAGTTTTGTCCCTATTTTGTAAATATTAAGATATTGTTCATAAAATAAAAATGTGTAAGATAAAAACAATCAGAGAAGGGTGAAATATTGCTCACGAAACCCCAAAATTAGACTTTTCCCAACCTAATAGTCACCAAAATATCTTACGCGTATCTCTGATGATAAACACAATGCTAATTTGGTAATTTGTGTTGTGTCAAACATGGAACTATAAATGTCATAAGGAGTTCATCCTATGTATGCTTGTATTAAAAGGTTTGGCCTACCATCTTGTTTTTTCATCATTCACTAGAAATTTGAAGGAAAGATCGACTGAGCATTAGTTACATGCCAATATATTGAGAGTTTTCTGTTTGAATGGATTTAATTCAGAATGTCACCAAATTAGATACAAATAGTATGCAGAATGCACTAATCAAGATCTCACATTTAAGCTTAACTATTCCAATAATACATAGCAAGCAACATTTTATTTTGTTCATATGTTGAAATACATAATCATTAATTGGCAAACTACTGTCCCAAAAATATGACCTTGAATTGATAGGTAGAAAGTATTGCTTCAGTTATTAAGTCTGTAGCTTCAATCCTAGTATATGGCTCCTTCAATCAACACAACCTCCACACTAGTTGCCTCACAGATGTTAACTCTAGCGCTAAGAATAGCTTCACTGAATATGTATAAAGGCTACTAGCTGCAAGGGAAAAAAGTGAAGCCATTTGGTTCCAATACAAAGTGATTTTGTGGAAAACCAATAGACAAGATCAATTCCTGTTAAGCAATTCACCAATCTTGTAGGTGACGGGAATCCAATTTCAAAACTAGAAATCAGATAGACAAAGTTCCTACAGGATGAGGCTTGTGTACAATCTCCCTTCTACTCTTGTTCACCTATTAAATGTAAATATACCAATTTAATTCTCTCATACCTCTCAACAAGCTTTATGCTTAATGAAAAACCCAACAATGTTCGAATTGAACATATGCCAAAAAAATGCTTTATTAATTCTAAACTTGCTTAATGCTACTTTATTGTTCTTGTTTACAGTCATTTGTCTCCAACACACTTTTATCAATCTTGTTTACTTCTAAAGAACTATATATTTTAATAGTAATACTATTAGATCTTCTGAGACATTTTTCTTTTGTACATATGTTCTCTTTATCTTATACTGTTGAACTCACAACTAAGTGGATAGATTGAATTGTTACACATGCAGGTTCCCCATGTATGGTGAAGCTAAAGTTGTCATAATTTTTCTCTAAATTCCTATAATTATGAATATCACTTATTATATGTTCTCTTTATCTTATACTATTGAACTCACCACTAAGTGGTTATGTTGAATTGTTGCACATGTAGGCTGCCCATGTATGGTAAAACTAAAGTTGCATTCATGTTGTATCCATAGTATCGTAAGACAAAGGCAAGCTACTTGTTCTTTTTTCATTCTTCAAATGATTTTCCTAAATATTGCTGAAGTTTCAACAATTGCAAATATTTCCTTAGATGTTATCAGAAGGCCTCACTGGATCTTCTGTATTGTACTCTTTTATTTTTTAATTCTCACTAGTAGCAAATAAGTGTTGTTTGTTACCATCTTCAGGGAACAAGCAATTTATATTTGACTTTTTGTGAGACCTTTTGGCAAAACATAAGGTTGATATTGATAGAAGTTTACATGAATTTTAGCTAGGGATATGGTAGTTCTATATGGGTCAAACTCTTCATCTTATGTTCAAGCTAGAAAATTTGATGTGCTTCATTATGTTGCCACATAGTCATCAAAGGTTCGGCCTGTCCACCATGACAAAATTGGGCTCACTTGCTTTCCAGGAGTCATTGAAAGTTCAAAACAGATCAAGATTGTGATCAAACTTGACATCTATGTTGTTTTTATGAAATGTCTTTACTAGGTGTTAATGCTACTTAATGCCACTTCACTTCTTTCAAGTCTATCAACAACAACACAAAACAACGACACATTCACCCTGCCACTCCTTGGCAGGAATATCACTACTCTGCAGCACTTGTTTATCTAAAAATGTTGTCATGATATGTTGGGGTCAATGGAAGTATCTAAGATGTAGTTGTCCTATATTTCACATTTTTAAATCAGTGTGGTTTATAATATAATATATTTATTTTATTTTTAATTACAACAATTTTCATGATATTATTTTTGTAATTATAATTAGATGTATAACTTAATAATTGTTATAACTTAAGGGTCAAGATATTAAGATTAGGTATATATTTTCTTAAATTGATTTAAACGTCTAATCTTTATTTAATTCTTTACATTATAGAGTTTATATATATATATATATATATATATATATATATATATATATATATATATAGCAATTAATTTTAGTTCCACACTTAAATTTTACTATTAAGCTATAAAGCATTTGTCTATTTAGTATATATTAATGTTCTATTATCTTAATTTAATTTTTAATATTTTGATTGATTTGTTTTAATAATTGATGACATTTTATGTTAAAGATTTAATATTTCTTATGTGCTTTACTTTTCTAAAATATTTGATGAGTTTAGAGAAGTGCAATGATAAAAAATGCAAAAGTTTGAAATTTAAGTTTTATATAATAAATTTAAAACTATAAAAAAATTAACTTATGTTTTTTTAGTTTACATAAAAACTAATTTAAAATATGCTAAAAATAATTGTATTTATATATTTAAAATTACACTTAAAGTTAAAATTATAAATAAAACTTGAGTATTAAAATCAATTAATATTTTCACTTCTTATAGAAATATATCTAAAAATTTAATTGATAGTCACCATTGATAGGAAATAAGGCTTTAAAATCACATCCTGATAACCCATTTTCTACAACCCATGAGAGATAAGCATGCCTACAAGCTTATAGAATCACCATAATGCAAAGATCAAATAAACAAGCCACAAAATAACACAAGATATACCCTTGAAAAACCCTAATGAGGGAAAAACCAAGCCTCCAAAAGCATCCATACTCCATCATATTATTTAGCCATAAATAAATATAGAGTTAAAATGAAGACCTTCAAATCATCAAGCCCTCTAATGCATTCTCATGTGTCCAAGCATGAATCCACACATCCCAAGCCATGCTTCACAAATGCAATCCTCCAAAGGACTCAATATAATGACAACTCAAACCACCAGCCAACCTTAACCACTAAACACATGCTTGTTTCCAAAGAACCTTGTAATGAAGAGGAAGATCAATCTGAAAGTGAAGAAGAAATTACTAACAAGACACCAAATAGATATGTGCAAAAGAATCATCCTGAAGATCAAATCATTGGCAACAAGAATGAAGGTGTAAAAACAAGGAGAATACATGCAAGGAACAGTGAACAAGCTAAAATACATATATGAATATTCCTATATCACCAAACCTCACAAATTTCATAAAATAATTAATTTTCTTAAAAAATTGATGAAGCATTTTAATTAAGCTCAGGAAAAAGATACATTTGTTCAATTCTAGTCAAATTAGAGGCTTTTAAATTTTGAAAGATAGTGGAAACCACAAACATTAACCAAAATAAACATACCAAAACTAAAATGATTGAAAAGCTTTTTGGGTGATGTAGGATAATCTATACACCTAGATCCACCTACATTAAACACAACAAGTAGGAAGTTCATTATTATAAGACTAGAAAATGGATATGAGCAGTAGGACTACCCTTTCAATTTATCAAAAGAATATAACATACACAAATGTTCTATTAAAATTTTCTTTTCTTTTTTTATTTTTCAAACATTTGGAAGAAATAAATACTCTCTTCCCTTGCCAAATTTTCTCTTCTCACTTTTCTTCATTTAAATGGACCCTTGTCTATAATATACTGACCCGCTCCTTTAAAATAAGGTGGTATAGGGAGTGGAGTACCCTTGATGAAGTAGTAACTCCTTGAAACAACTATCTCCATCTTTCCTTTCTCTTATGGGTTTCAACCAACAACAAATCATCCACCTCTACCCAATACCTCTTTCTACTTTTTCTATTGTTGCATTTATCCTAGCACATTTGGACGACCTCCACCAAGTTCTTCTCTCACAAGAATTAACCCACCATAACTCATCCTCCACCAATAATATTCTTCTTCCTTCTTCTATGGGATTAATCTCACTACTATCTATCTAGATCCACCTATGTTATTCTTTACATTTCTCTTTCACCAATAGACCTACATACATGTCATAATTACAAATATTATGGAAATAAAAAACTTTTCATATTCTCCTCCTCAGCTATTTCTTCCACTTCACATTCTTCTACATCTATCAAAATTTTAAATTAAAAAACTACAACCACAGCTGCTTATTTCTCATCTTCTATACACTCCTTTTTTTTTTTTTTCTCTCAATTATCATATTCCTTGCTCTCAACTAGTTTATTCCAATAAGAAATATTTGAAGACGTGTAAAAATCACCATAAATGAAGCTATACAAATTAAAATTTTTTCTTTTCCCTATATATTTTATCATATTATATTTATCCAACCCTTACATGTAATCCTCTTCATACTAATATTTCAAAATATTTAATTTTAATATGTCATTCAAAGTACTAATATTTCAAAATATTTAATCTTAATATGTCATTCAAAGTACCAAATTGTGTAGCAACTTCACTGCTATTTGTCTCAATAATACTACCTTTTTCACCCACTTTCTAACCCAAAAATTCCTTATCTTTTTTAAAGTATTTCAGAATCATTATAATATTTACAAAATTTAGAAAAATAATACATTGCATCTATGATCTCTAATACAAGATCTTCGTCCTTCATTTTTATGCCTTAAGAATTGCATATTTATGTGCAACCTCTACCTTTTATCTATCTTATTGCATGCGGATCTCTCTTTCTTTAGTACCGTCAAAATGAAACTATGTTGCCTCTTTTTTTCTATCTACATTAATGAAATGTGAACATATTCATGGGAATAATATTTTTCCATTTGTATCTACTTCCTCATTTCTTAAAGCTCATCTAACACTTCCCCTTAAACGAATCTTTATGTCTTTCTCATCTCCTCTTTAAGCAAAATATTTTCCTCATCCTCATTAATTTTTTTATAAAATATAGGACTCTCAAGGTCCATATTCATATCTTCCTCATCTTATTCGTCTTCTACTTCTCCTATATTTCTTGTAGATAAATCACCATTAGATAAAATAAAAAATTATCACTATCTTTCCTCTTTCATTCCTTTTCTACTATAACATGTGTAATATAATCTTCCTTATACCTTTTATTTTCACATTCTTCATCTCCTACTTCTTTTGTTCATTTATAACTATGTGGGATTCTCCCTCCTATTTCCTTTTACATGCCCCCTTTACCAAAGAGATACGATAAATTTTTCCTTTAGTTATCCTTTCATTTCCTGTATCAAGAGGATTTTCTTCTTTCAAAATATCTCTATTTCATAAGGGATAGTCAGCTACTGTCATTATTTAGGATATATATTTACCATTTCTCAATGCCACTCAACATCTAATTTATTTAGTTACCACCATTTTTTCCCTTGAATTAGAGGGGAAAACTAAGTTGCATAGACAATAGGATGCAGAGAGGATCTTTGTATTTTGCTTTGGGTGGGAAACCCCATGCTGGCCCTGCAATCCAGGATGCTAATGGTAAGGATGGATCACATGAAGCTCCTAAGTCTGCAGATCCTCCAGAGGATGGCAAGGATCCAGTCATTGGGGACCCATAAGGGGGTGACAAACCCTTGGATCCGAGGGGAGGGGGAACAACACGTGATAGATACTCAAGAAAGGGGCCCATTTGGGTGGACACGTCTCACCCCTAGTCTTCCTTGTTTGGCATCAAACCATGCGAGAAGTCTTCTCTCCCTTAGGTATGCAATACTTCTGACCCTGTGAAAGGGAAATTTTCTATTGAAGTCCCAGATCCAGTTATCAAGCATAATATTTCTCTAATGGCCTTGACTTTGGTTGGTAAATTTTTGGGTCTTAGGCCTAATACTGATGTGGTTAGGGAGTATTATAGGAAAAAGTGGGTTCTTAAGGGACAGGTGGAAATTACATCTGTGTGGAACGGGGCCCTTTCCCTTAACTTTTCCTGTGAAGAAGATATGACTAAGATTCTCTATGGTGGTGCCTAGGTGATTGGGAAAGCTGCTCTGGCACTTCATAAAAGGTTCCTTTGTTGGATTTTAATGATCCCTTCTTTTCTCAGGCACTTGTTTGGGTAAGACTCTCGGGTCAACCCCTAAAATTTTGGGTTAAAGATGTCTTTAATGATTTAGCGTGTTCCTCCAGTGAACTCCTCACCATTGATCCCACTATAGCTTCCAGAAGATGACTTACCTATGCAAGAATCTGTATGGGTGTCTTTCAAGGAACAAAAATTCCTCTATCCATTGAGATTAAGTCTAGGCTTTGGATATGGAACCAATTGTTAGAATATGAGAGCATTCCTTTTGCTTGTTTCCATTGCAAAAATGCAAGACATATTGCCAAGAAATGCCCCCTGCAGGCAAAAAAGGAGAAAGATAGAAAAGACAAGAGGCTGTAGTGGAAAGATAAAAATTACAACAATAATGATACAGAGATCCAAAATGCCATTGTTCCTGATACCTTTGTTCGAAAGGAAAATGATAATAAGGGTTGTATCGAGAAATCTAAGAAGGAAGATCTTGAAGGTGACCAGGCCAGATTTGATGAAGGAGATAAGCCTAGCCCTAACTGTGATGAGTAGAAGGATGAAGACTTGGATGAAGGTGAGATCCATGTTGTTCTACAAGCTACCAATGTGGAGGAGGACTCGAATAATGAGGAGCCTAATCCCAACTTTGAAGATGCCCATCTATGTAACATTTTTGGTAAAAACCCATCTTCAAAATCCCAGAATGATTTTGTTATCCTCTTTTCCATTGTCATTGACAACCTTGATGAGCTTAAAATATGCTCATAATTTGGATGTTATGATAAACTTTTAAATGCCTTTACTTTTGTTATTTCATGGATGTTCAGACTTTGTTGAAACCTTTTTGGGATATCCTGTAGCAAGATACTTTTATATTCCTGCAGCTCATTGTGTTGACTTGATTGCATTTATTGCCCCATTGACTCCCTAAAATGACTGGTATATCGTATACAATTTTTGAATGATGAAGTAGATTTAAATGTGTGATTAATGAATAGATATCGTGTATGTGCCATACGCCTTTTTCTGTTGCCTGTTACCTTTTGTTTCGTAGGTTGTTGAAGAACGATCGAGTCAAGCGCAGCCGATCTTGGCCTTGCAGTAAGTCCATTTCCTGCACAACTTCGAGGGAGCTCCGGCAAGGACTCCTTGACCGAACCATGGGAAAGAATTTTAATGGCAATTAATCTGGAAAGAGTGGAGTGCTAGATTCTCTCTGGATCGGGTTGAACGCATAAATTCATTTATGGAGTTTATTCCTTGATTTGGGGATATATTTTACTTCCATGTCTTTCCTTGATGGAGTTAGTTAGTTAGTTACTCTCCTATTTTTAAATAAAGTTCTCCTCCTGTGCGAAGAGAAGAAGGGAGTTAGAATAAGATAGAATCAGAGTAGTAGATATCATGTAAGAATCAATATGATAATAAAAGACAGAATTTGTTGTTAGTTTCTATATCAACAAAACAATGTATATCATTCTGTTTTTATGAATAAAGTTCAATGAAGTTCTGAGTTTAGCATCTGCGTAATCAAGAGATGATTGCTAAGGGGGCCCACTTAGTAGGTATCTGTAGCTAGTTAGTTAGTTGTTCTTTCCTGTTAAGCTTCAGTTTGCTTTCATCTTTAAAATTTTTATACAAACTCAGCTTTACATTGCTCCTGCAGCACAAGGAATCCATCACTGTGCCTATTCCTGTAGCATAAGGCCAGTTCATAGTTGTGTTTCAGTTGTAGTTATCATGATTTCTGTTTTAATCAAATCATAGTTGAGTTAAAAAGCTTTGCATTTCCTTCCTGTAGCATAGGTAGAATTTCTTTCCAATATGTATTTCTGCTAAGATTTGACCAAAATGAGTTCCTAGTGCATATATTTTGCTGTGCCATTTAAAGTATACGTCCCCTGGTTTGACAAGTAAATGAATGTCTACAGAGAGAGATATTGGTCACCTGTTGGAATGCCCAATTCCTAGGGAAGGTTTTACTATGATTTTCATATCCTTTTGTGGGCGCGACCATTTTTGACGCCACTACCTAGTGAAGTTGTATTCCACCCTGCAATTTGTAAAGCCATTGTTGTGTATAAGAGAACGTTTTTAATTGAGTTTCAGGAATATGTTAAAGCTAATTGGGAAACAGTTACATTGCAAACCCTGACTTTCCGATACATAGCCTAGACTGACATGCAACAAAATCTATGGGGAATAGAAAAGAGGAAATTGAAAAAGAAAATTGAAAGTCAGAAGTAGGAAATTGCTGAATTGAAAGCAAAAATGGATGAAATGTTAAAAGTAACTGGTCAGATTATGGAATGTAGACCACCACCCAGAGTTTATGCTGTGTGCCTTAAAGAATAGTTTTTATGGTTCCAATTGATGAGAATTTCCAGAAACCAAGATTCTATAATTCATACTGCTAAGGAATTCTATGAAGCATACCAGGCAGCCCCTAACTGGTTAAGGAATTCTTTGTGTGAATTCTATGTGCATGGCTTTTTAATACCATTTGAAATAGAATGGAATCCTCTTCCATATATTGGTGATATTCATTTGAGAGCATTTATGTCATGGGCAGCAAATGAGGCGAATTATGGCAGGCAGTGGGAAACATATGAGGAAGCTGAGAAAACAGAGCCTGTTCCATTACGTTCTTAAAGTTCAAACCCCCATGTAATGTTGAAAGATTGGTTTGATCTAACATATGGTATTAATAATGTTTCAGAAGAGAGAAAATATTTGATATCAGAAAACAAGTATATGATGAATTCCAAGCACAACAATATTCATTTTGGAAATTGGCATTCACCAGAAGTGAGAAAAGATGGGAGAGATTAACTGTTGGGTTAAGAAAATCAGAACCACATGGTCCCCTAAATTTCACAGCAGCTCTCAAATGAACCAGTAGATATATTCAATTGGGACTTCAAACAAGATTTGAACTATGGTTGCCACTGACATTCAGACCCCCTGTGCTAATGTGGCCACTTTATCCTCACCAGGCTACAAATCTTAACAATGAATTAGAAGACCAAAGGTATGAAAAATGCCAGGAGTTCAAAGGATTTTATTATAAGTTTAAAAATCCATTTCAAAGTCATGTAGCAACCACCGACTTCAGAGAAACCACCAGGAAAGTTAATGCTGGAGGACCAGCATTGGACTAAGTAGGGGGCAGTGATGAGCTTAAAATATGCTCATAATTTGGATGTTATGATAAACTTTTAAATGCCTTTACTTTTGTTATTTCATGGATGTTCAGACTTTGTTGAAACCTTTTTGGGATATCCTGTAGCAAGATACTTTTATATTCTTGCAGCTCATTGTGTTGACTTGATTGCATTTATTGCCCCGTTGACTCCCTAAAATGACTGGTATATCGTATACAGTTTTTGAATGATGAAGTAGATTTAAATGTGTGATTAATGAATAGATATCATGTATGTGCCATACGCCTTTTTCTGTTGCCTATTACCTTTTGTTTCGCAGGTTGTTGAAGAATGATCGAGTCAAGCGCAGCCGATCTCGGCCTTGCAGTAAAGTCCATTTCCTGCACAACTTCGAGGGAGCTCCGGCAAGGACTCTTTGACAGAACCATGGGAAAGAATTTTAATGGTAGTTAATATGGAAAGAGTGGAGCGCTAGATTCTCTCTGGATCGGGTTGAACACATAAATTCATTTATGGAGTTTATTCCTTGATTCAGGGATATATTTTACTTCCACGTCTTTCCTTGATGGAGTTAGTTAGTTAGTTACTCTCCTATTTTTAAATACAGTTCTCCTCCTATGCGAAGAGAAGAAGGGAGTTAGAATAAGATAGAATTAGAGTAGTAGATATCATGTAAGAATCAATATGATAATAAAAGACAGAATTTGTTGTTAGTTTCCATATCAACAAAACAATGTATATCATTCTGTTTTTATGAATAAAGTTCAATGAAGTTCTGAGTTTAGCATTTGCGTAATCAGGAGATGCTTGCTAAGGGGGCCCACTTAGTAGGTATCTGTAGCTAGTTAGTTAGTTGTTCTTTCCTGTTAAGCTTCAGTTTGCTTTCATCTTTAAAGTTTTTATACAAACTCAGCTTTACATTGCTCCTACAGCACAAGGAATCCATCACTGTGCCTGTTCCTGTAGCATAAGGCCAGTTCATAGTTTGTGTTTCAGTTGTAGTTATCATGATTTTTGTTTTAATCAAATCATAGTTGAGTTAAAAAGCTTTGCATTTCCTTCCTGTAGCGTAGGTAGAATTTCTTTACAGTATGTATTTCTACTAAGATTTGACCAAAATGAGTTCCTAGTGCATATATTTTGCTGCGCCATTTAAAGTATACGTCCCCTGGTTTGACAAGTAAATGAACGTCTACAGAGAGAGATATTGGTCACCTATTGGAATGCCCAATTCCCAAGGAAGGTTTTACTGTGATTTTCATATCCTTTTGTGGGTGCGACCAAACCTCTCTTCTCAATATTTGCTCTGAATGGGCAAATGAAGAAGGAAAACCATAGGCTTTGCCAAAAGTTCCTACCTAGAACCCTATGGATGGTGAAATCCAGATCAATGATATCACAAAGAAAAAGCGGGTAGGAAAAAAGGGTCCCAAATCTACACCCCAAACTACTCCTATGAAAACTAGGGGGAG
Source organism: Cryptomeria japonica (assembly GCF_030272615.1). Classification (NCBI taxonomy): domain Eukaryota; kingdom Viridiplantae; phylum Streptophyta; class Pinopsida; order Cupressales; family Cupressaceae; genus Cryptomeria; species Cryptomeria japonica. The sequence continues at coordinate 201,822,456 of NC_081415.1, read as the reverse complement.
GACCAAAGCTGATGTAGGTTCAAATTTAGTAATGCGAGGAAGAAGATCAAATACTCAAATGAGGGAGATGGAATCCAACAAGAATATAGTGAATGGTACCCAGTTGACCATCCATGAGGTATGCTCTTTTAAATTATTATGAAGATCATTTCATGGAACATTCATGGACTTAATGGCCTACATAAACATGAAATAATCAGGAACTAAGTCAGGGATCATAAACTTGACATTGTTCTGATTCAAGAAACTAGAATGCTTAAGCAAAAAGTAGAAAAACTCAAAGTGTTTAAGAACTGTGGGGTTTTTGGGGATAGCTCAGATGGTGCCTTTGGAGGTATTTCTCTCTTTTGGAACCTTTAGCACATCTAGGGAAATCTTGTTTGGCTTGACAATAATATGATGTTTGTTAGATTTCATCACATTAAATATGGGACTACTTGGCTTTTATCTAACATCTATGCCCCAAATTCTAAATTTGGTAGATGTAGATTCTAGAAAAAGTTAGATTCTATTAGATCTCAGTTCAACTCTGAAGGTTGGTTGGTGATGGGAGACTTTAACACTCCCCTCAAGGAGAAGGAAAAATTAGGGGGAATTCCTTCTCAGCTTAATAGTAGGATGGACTTGATGAACTTCATTGATAACCAGGCGCTTCATGATGTGGATCTGTAGGGTGCTAATTTTACCTGGAGTAATTGAATAATTGGCTCTGATCTAATCCAGGTGAGACTTGATGGGGCCCTTATCTCAAATGATTGGTTCAGTCATTATACCTTCTCCTTAAATGTGCTTCCTTGCACTGGCTCTGACCATTATCCGATTTCTTTTGTTGCATACTCCACCTCTGGGAGGAGAAATTTCCCCTTCAAATGTCAAAAAAATATGGATGAGCCACCCCAAGCTTGAGAAAGCTATCAAATACTAGTGGAACATTTTGGTGGAGGGATCTTCCGTGTTCTGGGTGGCCAAAAAGTTAAGGAATGTTAAGGAAAAGGTTAAGAGATGGAATAAGGAAGTGTTTGGTGACATTTTTGCCTCTAAATCTATGATCCAACTTGATCTTAAGGATATTAAGGCTGAAATCCAAGCTAATGGGTATAGTGAGGTCTCCATCACTTCTGAGAAAGATATATTATCTAAATATCATGATATCATTAAAAAGAAGAGATATTCTGGGACATTTTTGCCTCTAAATCTATGATCCAACTTGATCTTAAGGATATTAAGGCTGAAATCCAAGCTAATGGGTATAGTGAGGTCTCCATCACTTCTGAGAAAGATATATTATCTAAATATCATGATATCATTAAAAAAGAAGAGATATTCTGGAAGCAGTGTTCCCATTCTTTGTGGCTCAAGGAAGGTGATAAGAACACAAGATGATTTCATATGAATTCCATGAAACACAAGGCAACCAGTAAAATATCTAAAATTTCCATAGGGGGGACTCTGTCCTTTGAGGAAGATGAAATAAAAAAGGAAGCTAGATCCTACTTCTCTTCTCTATTGATGGTGGATTGTAATGTGGACAAAAGTGTCCAAGATTTATTCCTTGTTCCTATTTCGAAGATGATCGGGAGAGACCAAAATATTTTTCTCTCTACCATCCCTTCAGAGATTGAAATCAAGCATGATGTCTTTTCCTTTGAAGGTAATAAAGCTCCTAGCCTGGATGGTTTCCCGATGTTCTTCTTTCATTCATTTTGGCATATCATCAGCGAGGACATTGTTAAGGGTGTAAAAGAATTCTTTGGTTCTAAGATATTTGTAAAATAAATTAATGCCACTATTTTGGTCCTTATCCCTAAGACCCCAAGAGATGACTCTATGGATCTTTTCAGATCGATTAGTCTATGCAATTCCTTTTACAAGATCATATTTAAGGTTCTCATCCTTAGATTGCTCTCCATTCTTCTTGATATTATTTCTCCTCAACAGACTGAATTCATTCCTAGTAGGCAGATTCTGGATTTCATCATATCAGTCCATGAGGTTATTCACTCCCTGGAAGAATAAAAAAAACAAGGCTTCCTGATGAAACTTGACATGTCGAAGGCTTATGATTGGGTGGATTGGTGCTTTCTTCTTAGTATCCTCAAGGATTTTAGATTTGGTAAGAAAGTGATCCAGATGATCTCCTAGCTGATCTCTACTCCCTCACTGTCGGTTATTATCAATGGTTCTCTTACCCCCTTCTTCAAGTCTTTAAGGGGATCATATATTTCCTATTTTGTTTGTTATCTTGGCTGAAAGCCTAAGTAGATATATCAGTAAACTTGTATCTGAAGGTCAACTGAAAGGTGCCAGACCATCATCGGCTAACAGGATCTATTCTCATCAACAATTTGTTGATGACACGGTGTTGATGGGTGCATCTACTATCAAAGAAGCCAAAACCCTAAAATCAACAATAGTTATCTATTGAAAAACCACGAGCCAATTGATCAACTGGATGAAAATATCCCTCCTTTTCCTCAACACTCCTGAAGAGAGGCAAGGAAGAATTGCTAGAATTTTGGATTGTCAGACCAGCTTGCTCCCCTCTACCTATTTGGGTCTCCTTCTGTGCAGAAAGCCCCCTGAGATGTTTTGAAGTAGCTCGGTGGATAGATTACACAAAAAATTAGTCAGTTGGAAAGGGGCCCTTCTGAGCTAAGTGGGGAAAATCCAATTATTAAAATCTTCCCTCTAGAGTCTTCATGTGTATGCCTTAAGTCTGTTTTAGAATTCCGACCAAATTTGCTAATGCTATTTAAAAAATTCAAAAGTCCTTCCTATGGTCAGGGGTTGACGAAAGGAAAAGGATATCTCTGATTTCCTGGGACAACATTTGTAGACCTAAAAAGTAAGGTGGCCTTGGTCTGAGAAATATTAAAACCATCAATAAAGCTCTTCTCACCAAATAACTCTAGAGATTGTTTGGAAAAACCAGTGAATGGAACTCAATTTGGCAAGCCAAATATATTTAACCTCAGCTATCTCTTTCATTTTTTCTAATTCATATGATCCCCCTATTGGTTCTTCTATTTGGAACAATGTTGTCCAAACTAAAATTATCGTCAGATTAGGTAAAAGATGGACTATTGGTAATGGTAGAAAAAGTCATTTTTTCGGAGGACTCTTGGTTGTTGGAATCCCCCCTCTCTAATAAGGTTTGTTTCTCTCCCTTTATAACTGAATGTAAGGCTAGATTTGGTATCAAGGTTGCAGATTACTAGAGGGATAACCACAAGGTGAACCTGAGCTCCATAGACCTAGCCCTCAACTCTGTTATGGGTTTGCTTAATTCTATCTTGATTGACCCTCTGCTTGAAGATAAAATCATTTGGATAGGAACCTCCTCTGGTAGATATTCGGTGGCCTCTATGGTTTTGTTGTTGTCCCAATCCCTTGATCCTTTCCCTGACTAGTCTAAAGCCTCTATTAGTGGTCTCACTCCTAAGATCAATATATATGTTTTGGATCCTTCTATAGAATAAAATCCTCACAACTAATAATATTTGCAAAAGTGGCTTCCATATGCCTAATAGGTTCTACCTCTACCAAAATGAGGAAGATAATGTTGACCATTTAGCTATCCATTGTCCCTTCTCCTTTTCTATTTGGTTGCAAATTTTACAGCTTTGGAACCTGAATTGGGTCTTTCCAGACTCTATTCAAGAGTGCTTCACTAGCTGAAGATGTTGTTGCTTGAATAAATCTGTCAAATTTTTATGGGACCTTACCCTGCCTCATGTAGTTTGGGGAATCTAGAAGGAAAGGGGAATCTAGAAAGAAAGGAACAAAAATATTTTCAAAGACTCGTACTCCCCTCCTGAAGTGTTGTCTACCAAAATCTAGTGTTTTCTTCCAAAGAGAAATATGACAATAAAAATAAGAGAGAAAGTAGTAAGTGGTCCTTTCCTCCTGCTGGTTGGATCAAAGCTAATTTTTATGGGGCGACCAAGGGAAACTCGGGGCCTGGTGGGTGTGGGGGAGTGATAAGAAATGAGGCTAGCTATTGTATTGCGGTGTTGGCACCCCCCATGGGATCACTGACTAACCACTTAGCCGAGGCCATGGCTGCTTACCAAACTCTTTCCCTTGTTAAATCTATGGGATTTACTAAATTTTGGCTTGAGGGAGATTCAAATAATATAGTTCAATGCCTAAAGGACCTATCCTCCCTTTCATGGACCATAAAGAATATCATATCTCAAGATAAGGAGATAATAAACTCTTTCAAGCTATGTGTTGTGTCTCACAATTATAGAGAGACCAACACTATTGCTGACTGGGCTACCAACATGGTTGTTCGTACTAATCATATTATGAATTAGAGAGGTGAGCTAGATCTTCCTCACATGGTGCGTGAACTCGCCATTTATGATAGAGTGCATGGTTACAAGGGAGTGATAAGTAATTATGACAATGCACTTATCAATGAAAAAGGCCATAATGAATTGGAAAGAGTAGCACTTGAAGATTGAGCTGGCATTTAATGCGGACAAGAATTTGCAGGTTTTGTGGGTGCCCATTTCTATTTTGAAGACCTTCCTTCTCTGCACTTTGATCTATGTTTTGCCTTGTTTTGCATTGTAAAGGATAAGAATTATTTGTTTGTGGATGCCATGGGAGGTAATAGCAAAAGAATTGAGCTGCTTTCCTGTGATGAATGGAAAGACAAGCTGTAGGCCTGGGCTATTCTAGAAATGCCTAAGATGGTAGGGTATATGGAGAGAATTGTAGGGAAAAACCTTACCATGACCAAAATTTTCAAAAAGAATTGGAAAGATGGAAAAATTACCATAGGAAGAAGAAAGGTTGAAATTGATGAATGGGTGATTGCAAAAGTTACTGGTATGCTGATGGAAGGCATAAATTTTTACAGAGACATGAACCTCACTGAAGCTTCTATCAAGTGATTCTTGAAGGAGGAGTCTGAAAAAAGCAAGTTGGTGAAATCTGATAAAACCTACTACTCTCTGAAAGTGATAAACAAGGTATGGAGATGGATTATGTTTGTTGTTATGCAATATGTTACACTTGATGGTAGATACTCTCGTGTCTATGGTTATCACTTTGTGCTTTTGAATCATTTTTGCCATAAAGATTTGGTGTCTATTCCCTTCTATTTGTTTAGCTCCCTTAACACTAGCATTAAGTATTTTAGGGATAACCTGGACAGTAACCCTCCTATACATGAAGGGTTAATATTGTTATTATACAACCATGTCAAGGCTTTCTTTGTGCAACACTCTATCACCGAGTTCTTAGATTCAGAGGATGAGTCTGAGAAATCTAATGATAGCAAAGACGAAGGGTCTGATACTGAGTGAGAAGATGATGTTGATAGGATTACCCTTGCTAAGGGTTCTAGAAAGGAGAAGGACAAAGATTAGGATTTTGGGTCCAAAAATAAGAAAGCTAGAAAAGGGGTTAAGGGAAAAAGAAGTAAGGTTTAGGAGGAGGAAATTTGGCTTGAAGATGATGAAGAGGATGATGAGGGAATGGAGTGATAATTATTATGTTACCCCTCCGCCAAAAAAAAACAAAACAAGCGGAGCCCTGTCATCACTGAAATCAGCCCAGATAAAGGGAATGATTCTCTTAATATTCAAACCAATCCTCAAGACCCCAATAAATAATTAGATGATGTGCAAGAAGATGGGAAGATGATGAAGGAAGGTGATGTTTTGCCTCCTAATACTATAGATGTTAATATGTAGACCCTAGATAATTCTACCCCTAAGATCAACATTGGCTGCATAAACTCCCATTTAACCATGTTGAATACCGTGAAGAGTGGGATTATGGAGTTCTACAAGGTTATTGATTGGATCTATTTAGAGATCAATAGTTTGAAGAACAAGTTGGAGGATTCATTGAGGAAAGTGACTACCCTTGAAGCTGTTGGAACTGGTAAGATTAGTACCCCCGCTAACTACCTAAAAGAATTGACTAAAGCCATCAGTAATGTGGAGGCTATTACTGGAGTGTATGGATCTTAATTTATGGATGTGGAGGATAGATTCAATGATCTGGAGAAGCAGGTTCTCACTCATGAGAATACCTTGAAGAAAATTGGAGAACAAAGCCAAAAAGTTCTGAAAGCCTTTGTCGATAGCTTCAGTATGATGATCATCAAGCTGGAACAGGTCCAATAGAAAAATAACACTATTGATTGGTCATGGTAAAACAACTCTTGCTAGTACTAGGAAGATAACCCAACAAGCCAAGGAGCTGGAGGATTTGAAGAGTGCCTCTACCTCTATGGTCCTGTTGAAGTAAGAAGTAGCAGAGCTTATCATAAACCTTTCTTAGGGTCTATTTCTTGTGGTTGTGCCTTAGTTTCCTCTATGTTGTCCCTCTACCTCTTTTGGCTTATTGCTGCCTCTTTATCTTTTCCAGTTGTTTCTTTGTTGTGTTTAGATCTTTCTAGCTAGTCTTTAATGCCCTATCTTTTGATTATCTTTCCGTAAAAGGGTTTCGGGGCCCCTTCAAAACCTTCTTTTCACTTAATCGAAAATATATCCTTTTCATACATTTTTATCATGTACTCAAACTTTATTACTCTGATACATTTTTATTATATCCAATAAAGAAAAGATTCTTCTCAATTATTCATAAATAACAATATTATACCTTTTGTATCACTATTCTTCTATAAATAAGATTATTACAAGTATCTTCATAACCCTTCTTATCGACTTCCTTTAAGACATCTTCAATTCTACAAATTCTTTAGAGACTCATGTATTAGTCTTTCCACTTCTCATGCATCATCTACCCTCCATAGTTATTAGAGCTCTCCTGATACCTAAAATAAATATTCTACAATCCAAGCCCTCTATAGTTATAAGATCTTATGTCTATAAAAGATTCATCTAGAGCATAATCCCTCTATAGTTACAAAATCTCCTTTCCTACAATAAATCCTCTAGAGATTTCTCAAGACACCTTTAATATTTATACCTTCATCTCTATATCAATAAACAATTCATTCAAAATTCTCTTCTTTTATAAGGAGATTATTATTTTCTTACTTCTCTCTTCTTTATTTAACACATTCCTTTCTCCTCAATGATCCTTTTCATTGGACTTTAAATTATTCTCTAGTAAATCAACTTATTCCTTCAACTTCTTATCATTCTCAATGCACGGATTGGTACCACTTGATGCAAACAAAGGGTTGGGTACACACTTAAGGGAGGCAAATCCTTGTAGCCTACAACATACACAACCATTTTCCAATGCAACATACATTCATATTGATTTTATTCATCACAATAACCAAGATATAAAATATATTTAAAGACTAAAACCTACAACTATATAATTGCGTCAGTTTCTTCTCACCATCTTGCACACACACCTAACCATCTATCTCTTTTTCACAATAGCATGTAATTTAATCTTTAACCTATTCACCTACAGGCTTGGTGTTCTATGTCCTCTCATTGAAATATGTGATAAATTTATATTTTAAATTTTACTAGTACATCTTTTCATAAATAAGGAACCTCCCAAGGATTTTCCCCAAGAAAATAAGGCACTTCAAATACTTCATGTAATTAGTTGATAAGATATTATTATGGGAGAATTCCATTGAATACAAGTGATGTCTCACGTTGACATTTTTTTAAGTCACTGTATAATACTAGCGCTTGTACCTAGATGAGGTGCAATGTGTAACGCCTATAGTAATTTATATTATTTTTATTATAACCTATGAAGAAAATTCAAAGTAAGTTAACATGATATCAATTGTTTGTTTTCCTTTTGCCATTGTAACCTACTAAGAAAATACTTTAAAATTGCACTGCATATACGAACTCTACAAAATGGAACTTCATACTTCAATTTGAAAATACTTAATTTCACCCCATATAAGAACTATATAAAATGGAACTTCATACTTTAATTTGAATATATTATATTGTATTTTTTATTTAAAAATCCAAAAAAATGTATGAATATATTATATTGCAATCTATTGGATATTATTAATTTAATTTGTTTATTTTCTTATATACTTTAATTTGAATATTTTATAATTCATTTTTTTATTTGAAAAACCATTTAAAACTTATGTTTGTGTTTATTTTTATAAAAATATGACTATTAAAAAAAAACATGAATAACTATTTTTTTTATTCTTTATCTCACTACAAATAAGATAACTTACCAGAAATGAAACCTTAAACATAAATAACTAATTTGTAATCTTTTATCTCTTAAGCATGATGGAAAATAGACTACATTATTTTACATATACTTTTTTTAAAACATCATCTGAAAAAATGACCATCACAATAAATTATAAGATAATATTACAAAGAATTGATATAAATGATTTTTTTTTTTTATCGGTATAAATAATTAATTTTTACTCTAATTGTATTTTATAATTTTTAGAAATTTAAAAATTTAAATCTAAATCTATCAATTTCTTCAATATATTTTATTTCATTTGATATTATTGATAAATTGAATAAATTTACAAGTGTAGTCTTATAAATAAATTATTGCTATTAATAGAATCCTTAATGATAATAGAATCCTTAAACAAGGAGGCATATTAATGATATTTAAAAAAATTATGAATTTTATCCCTTAACTTTATTTTTTTGTCTCCTTCAAAAGTATTTATTTTTCTTGAGTGAATGATCTACACATGACTTCTAGTATTTAGTTGTCATAAAGCTATCTGATGTTCAACATATCATTTTGGCTGTGAAGTAGATAGGCTGTTTAATTCGAGTGATCTGACTTATATTTTGATGACTCATTGAATTTCTAGTTTTGGAGACACATTGGAACAAGAAAATTCTAATCAATAATTTTTATAACAAACCCCAAATGGAATATGGAAAAATTTAAATTGATGATTTCTGGGCACATAGATATTCTTACATAGCTACAAGATGACAAAGCACAAACATAATGAAGTGATGGCTCTCCAAATGGAAGGAATGTTGATAACAGATCGAAGACCAATGATCACTCTAAGTGAACTGCTCCAAACAAATAAAATAAATATTAAAGCACATTGAGGCCATGAGAGAGCTCGACCATATTTGCAGGATGGTTACGGCATGAAAAAGATATTGATAGGCATTCTATCAAAAAAGGCTTATGAAACATTATTTTATATTCCACAACAGAAAGATCTTACTGTATGTGGGTACTGTACATAGATATTTGATATGTCTTATAGTTTGGCAGAATGAGTAGATCTATTTTATGTAGTTAAACACAAATTTTCCAAGAGGGTGAACCTATGGTGCATTCAGTAATGTTGTTGACATAATGTAGGACACTTACATAAAAGGTATTAAAAATAAAGAATTGGTTCTGAGAACAAGGAAATCATTGGAAGAAGCATGTCAAGATCTACAACCTAATTTGTTTGAATTACTCTTATTCAAGCTAGCATGGATCATGTCAATGCATTGTATGATAAATCTCAGAAGGAGTTCTAAAGGGAAATTCTTGGAAAGATTGTTCCAACTGAGCTGGAGATAATAAAAAAAGCAAATCTAAGTCACACACCTTCAACCTATTGGATAGTGATGCAAGCATGCAATTGAAAAATGGAATTAGTAATGTCAAGAATAATAGAAAAAAGGTTGGGTTGAAAATAATTTTATTTTAAAAATTATGAAGAAAATGTGTTATGTTGGTAAAGGTTTGGGAAAAAATGGGCAAGGAATCATAGAGCCCATTCAACCAACTAGGAGGCTAAAGTATAAAGGCCTTGGATATGGTAATACAGAAACCAATACCATTGCAAGTGTTTCAAATTTAACTAAATCAACTCAAAGGATGAATGATATACAGTGTTCTCATTGTCATTGAGGAGGACATAAAGTAGAGAACTGTAGGGATCTTCACCCTTGTGCAATTTATGGGTTGAAGAATCACTCTAAAAATTCATGTTGGAATAAAGAGTGGAACAAACAATCTAAGAAAGATTGCATGTAGATAGATTATGGATGGATCAATGGATCCAGTTGGAAAAGAGTAACGACTATGTTCAAAAGGTTGTATAAACCCAAATGTTCACATGTTGGTAAATCAAGGTGTACAATTTTGAGTCAAGTGGTTGATAACTCCTTGCTTTGATGGGCATATTGAAGTGTCACAAGTTTTCTCTTTATTAGAGAAAGGAGGGGAAAACCTATTGATCTCCCATGAAGGAGAGAGATGGGTACTTCTATAAGAAGTATACATAGTGGGTCTATAAGACTAGGTACAATAATTATGGAAATTGTGCATAGTGAGTTGCAAAGATTCTATTTGTGAATCCACTTAGCATCAAGGGGGAGTATGTTGGATAGTGATACAAGTGTGTAACTGAAAAATGGAATTAGTAATGTCAAGAATGCAATTGGATTTTTTAGAGATAGATTCTAAATTAGATTTTTAGTGTTTTTGGTAAATCTTCATATAAGGCAACTTCATGTTTTAGAAGTTTCTTTATTGGTGATGCAGTGAACTGTTGTGTTTTTAGAGGTTGTAACCTCTATAAAATACCGCCTTCTTGTATTGTTTATGAAGATCAGAATGTAACCTTTATTTAGAGAAAATTTATGATAGATTTTTTGATGAATAAATTTTTTTTGTCTCTTAAATTGAATTTGTATTTTGTGTTTGATTTTAAATCTACCAAATCTTGGTTAACCCTGAAATCCCAATAGCATTAGATTTTTCTTTTCATTTACAGTGTGAATAGATTGAAGTAGCACTTGTATAGAGATTAGTTTTGGTTTGGCTCATTGTAAAAAAATTATGTCATTCTGTCACAATGCAAGATCTTCAGGGAGTCACTTTACTACTCAAAATCTATATGTACCTGGATTATATTTTTCTTGTGTTCTATTATTTTAATATTTTATCTGAAAGACATCTTTAATAATGATAGATACAGAGTATAATGATATATTTGATACATTTAGAACATAATATCTTTTAAAGAATTTTCATGATAATCAAATAAATTACCAATCATTCATACAATTTAGGATATCAAATATTGCAATTTTATAAGATCTTTTTTCCTCTTAAATATTCAATTGATTGTCTTTAAGTTGTCTATCAATGGATGGTTCCATATTTCTATAATTTCTAGTTTATGTTTAGGGTTTTTGTTGTCAAGGCATTCAAATGTTTTGCTGATGAGTATTAAAAACCATGGAAAATTACATAATGGTCTAATTTTAATGACTTTTGTCTTAGTGATGAACGAAAAGGCTCTTCCTAGCATAGTTTTCTTATTAGATATTCTCCATAGATCCCTCTTGTTGATTTAATCTCTCTTTCATGACTAACTACATTTCTTGTATAGATTGAAGCAGTGAGTGATGTGATGTGATGAGACATGATGGACTTCAGCCTACCTTTAACATTATTTATTGAAGTTTCATTGACTATAAACTTTAAATTTTAGGAGTTGTCTTTGAATTTAGTCACTTTCCCTCTTCTGTAACTTTAGAATTTTTAGTTTCAATGATTTCTTTCATTCTTCAATATGTCTATAAAAGCATTCTCATCTTCATCCTCTGTTATGCTTTCCCAATGCAGTAAGTTAGATCTTATTCTTTTTCATGAGTAAACAAGTCTACTATGTCGAACATCATTTAAAAACCTACAAAAATTTAGTATGTTACAGCTCTTAATCAAATCAGATTTTGGTGGCCTTAAAACCTTTATATTTGTTGATCTTATTTTCATTTAAATATTAATGTATTTGAAGAATTGAAATACAACGCAAAAATATAAAACACAAATAGAAATTAACACACAATTAACTTATATTTATTCAATATCAATTACATCATGATTTGCCTCAATATAAAGCTTACATTTTGAATTGCATAAACAATACAAGAAGATGGTATTTATAGAAAATGTAGCCTCTAAAAAAATAATAGTTCACTGGATCACCAATAAGAAAATTTCTAAAATATGAAGTTGGTATCTATGAAACTTTTTCAAAACCACTAAAAACTGATTTAGAATCTTTGCCTAAAAACTCCAATTGTATTCTTGGAAATTACTAATTCCATTTCCAGTTGCATGCTTGCATCACTATCCAACATATTCACAAATAGAATCTTAGAATATTTTCAACTCAATGCACGCAAAATTGCCATCACTTTTATACTAGGTCTAATAGACCCACAAGATACACTTCTTATAGAATTACCAACCTCTCTCCTTCATGAGAGATCACAAGGTTATCCCCTCCTTTCTCTAACAAAGAGAAAAATTGCAACACTTCAATGTGGCTGTCAAAGCAAGTAGTTATCAACCACTTGACTCAAACCTAGAAACCTTGATATATTACAACTTTGATCAATGCGTGAACATTTTGTTTTATGCAACCTTCTAAACATGGTTGTTACCCTTTTCCAACCCAATGCATTGATTCACCCACAATTTATCTACATGCAATCTTTCTTATATGTTCCATTCAACTCGTTACTCCAACATGAATTTTTAGAATGTTTATTCAACACACAATTTGCACAAGGGTAAAGATCCCAACACTTCTCTACTGTATGTCCTCCTCGATGATAATGAGAATACTATGTATGCCCCATCTTTTGAGCTGATTTAGTTGAACTTGAAATTCCTAAAACATTATTGGTGTTGGTCTTACCATATCCAAGACCTTCATACTTTGGCCTCGTACTTGGTTGAATGGGCTCTCTAGTTCCTTTCCCAAACCTTTACCAACATAACCCATTTTTTCAAAAAATTTAGACTATAATAACCCACTTAACTTAATCAAAAAACTCAACTGATTCTTTTTTAATATATAAAAATATTGATTTATTATTCTTACTTACTCTTAATTATGTTTGATTCAATCTCATACTCAGGTACATCTATCCAAACAAGATAGACATCCATCCAACAGGGATGGGCATCTAACCATACAGGTTAGGCATCTAACCATACGAGTTAGGAATCTATCCATATAGGACTAGGCATCTAACCATGTGGGTTAGGTATTTAACCATATGGGTTAGGCATCTATCCATACAGGACAAGAGGTTTCATCTCTCTAATCTAGGATAGGCATCTACCCAAATAGGGTAGGCATCTATTCATGAGAATAGGATATGCTCTGGCTAGAGACTTTAGACTCATTGGGACCATCCGGGTCCTAAGCCACTCTCTAAAGACTACAATCCCCTACTAGGAGTACACCAAGGTCACCGTCCTTAGGAGTATAAAAATAATTACATAAAAAAGCTTGAGTTCTGCTTTGAAATTCAGCCTAAAGCTTGGGGAAGTCAAGCGAATCCATACAGGATTCCTTCTGAGTATGAATTTTTAACCTTTCAATTATTATTTGCACCATTTTATTAAAGGACCAAGGATCTTCAAGAACCAAATACTCACCCATAACCAAATCCTAATCCCCATCCCCGAACGCCTGAGTACAAAGGACAACTTCATCCCTAGATTGCCTACATACTCGTTTCGACACGGGATCAAGACATAAAGTATGTAGTTATAGTTTCTAACTATGGTTTAATGTAAATTTTTTGGTGGGTACGCAACCCTTTCTAGGGTCATTGTCCTAGATAGTTTCTCTGTGGTTGCTACCCACGATGGTAGCTTTATAGCAAAAATGCTCAAGGTGGCCTTTTGCTTGTGGCTTAAAACAACTAAGACTTATTTCCTATTATATGTGTCACCCTTAATCCATTATCATTCATTGAAATCATGAAGATAAAATAAATTCCAAGATCATAACACACACCCAAACCCTAATGGTGTTTACTAAGGTTCAACTGAGTGAATGTAATATCATTTTAAAATTAATATTTTTTAGATTATCGATCCAAGGGGGATTACCCATCCCTTGGATTTTAACTTCCAAATGACCCTTATTTCTCCCCAACGGTTTATAGGGATGATGCCATAGACGCCGTTGTTGCAGCTTTATTAGGCGTTAAGTGCAATAGTTCAACACGATAACATTACCTATAAGCATGACCCAGAGGCACCATAGATACCAAACACTACTAAGGTTTTTGGTTTCAACTCCTCTTGTTTAGTTGTCTATCTAAGAATTTAACTATGAACTCATGAAATCATAAATAAAAATTATACTAAAACAACTCTGAAAAAAAATTATTACATGCAAGGAATTACTACTTAGAATTAAAAAAACTAAGATATAAGTATTACATGATAAACAATTCAACCATTTTGGAAATAGTATTTTCTTGAAAGAAAATTATAATTGTAAAATAAACTATATTCATGAAAGTACTAATCGTTTGAAAACTATGATACTTATAGGAGATAGCTTACAAAAATGATCATTTCACTTTAAGTATCAATCCTAAAACTTGAAAGGTACTAAATTGCTTGAAAGAAATTTAAATGATTAAATAGAAAGACTTTGGAAAAGATATTAACATTAACTTGTTGAAGAGAAAAACTATTAATAATAAGCTTGAGAATAACGACATTATTCATAAACCAACTAATTCTTCCATTTGAAATAGCATAAATTTTTTCTTTTATTATTTTCTACAAATGATAACCTTACGTAAATATGAATCCTTATACTTGAAAGGTACTAAATTGCCTGAAAGAAGACTAAATGATTAAATAGCAAGACTTTGAAAAAGAATTTAACATTTATCAAACTTAACATACTATGCCACAATTTAAATAATTTGAAGGAACTTACATTTCATTTAATAATAAGAAAAATTTTTAATTATTAATAATTTATTTCATGTCCAAGGGGTTGAGCTTAATTGGTTAAAACACTGGTTTCTCACTATGGAGACCCAAGTTCAATTCCCAATAGGGACATCTAAAATGAATTCTAAGTTGTGATTCTTGGCCTTCCATAAAAATGGGGAAGGTCTAGGGTCAATCTAATCAAACATAATAATAATAATAATAATAATAATACCATGGCTTTGGCCTATTACCTACCCAAAAAAAAAAAAAAAAATTATTTCATATGTTATTTGATCTCTTAATTATAATTCATCATCAACATATTACTTATAAATAACTCCTTATCCATTTATATCCCAAATATAAAGATTATATAGCATTTAAAAAATATTTAAAAGTAAATCTTATTTAAATAAATAGAAAGCACATGATAAGGTCAAAAATAAGCTTTACCCAACAATCATCCAAATATGAAAAGAAATAAAATTTGTTTTTTCTTTCTTTTTTTTTTTTTTTGAAATAAAATTTCCAAACACTCAGATTAAAATTATTCTTTTTAATAAATATAATTTAACAAATGATTTTAAAATTTATAGCTTTGATAGGGAAAATAAAATAAGAAAGTTTTAAAGCTTTTTAGATAACTTACTAATTATTAAAAAAAAACAATTTTCAAGACAGTTTTATCCCTTAGTATTTTAAATTTTAATCCTCATGTAGTTAAATAACAAGCCGATTAAATGATTGGTTCAAAACTATTGGTGCAATTTAAAATTAAGGGTGTTAATATCTATTTATAAAATAAGCAATTAATTTAATATAATTATGATTATTTTTTATACAAGAGATCATAACAATCAACAATAAAATCAATGATAAATTTACTATAATTTATTTTTATTCATTTTATTTAAATTTATGTTTATCAACAAATAGATTACTTAATATTTGTCTTAAATAAAATTGCCTCACAAAAATGTTATCTTAAATACCCTGATAAAATTAAATTTAAATATAAAGGAAAAAAAAAATTATTTTAATGAATAAATAAATTAAGGAAGAAATATCAACCCTTAGATTAGATTAATATTAGCCCTTAGATGTAGAGTTCACCCACAACCCTAAAATCTTTATACTTATACTAAAATTTAGGGCTTTTCTTCCATTTCATTGTCATGAATCTTGCAGGAAGAATGGAGAAGAAGAATGCATACAGAAGAGTTCCACAAAATCTACCATGTATGTCTATGAGTTTGCAACCCCTAAGAATGGAGAAGAAGAATGCATATAGAAAAATTCCACAAAATCTACCATGCCTATCTATGAGTTTGCAACCCCTTGTCATCAATCAACTTCCTATTTGAATAAAACCCTCTTGAGTGGACAATTGTTTTCACTCTTATTTGTTGGCTAATATATGGAAACCCTTTTGCAAGGATTGAAAGAACGATTTAGTTGTAGATTTTCAAGTTTAGCTTTTTTTTTTTTTTTTTCAAAGAAGGCTTTAAATTGGTTTTTTTTTGGGGGGGGGGGGCGGGGGGGGGGGGGGTTTATTAAATTGTATTTTTTTTGTTCACTAATTTATTTAATATTTATATAATCACTGTTATTGATTTTATCTGTTATTGTTATATCATATCATAAGTGAATGGTAATAAAAATTAAATTTGGTACATATCTAAGATTTATTAGATCTAATATTGTTTTCTTGTACATATACATTTATGTCTATTCAGCCACATAATGCTAATCACAACATTGACTTAATATGAAGATTACTAGAATTAATATACATATGTTCTTCTTCTAAATTTTATATACAATTTCAAATAGATAAATAAATGAAAAATTACTTAAACTCTTATGTAAAAATAATATATACAATTTCACTATGATAACACCCTTTCATTCAAATATAATTTATTTGGGGTTCAAAGATTAATTAATCTAAGGGAATAAAAGGTATTAGCTAATCATAAAGACTTATTTTCACTTTCAAGTAATATTGTAATATATAAACTATTATGGATGTGAATTAGAAACATAAGAAGTAGAATTTATTTTTGAGAAAGAGGAGAAATGAAACCCTTATATTATCTAACTCATCCCCTTTCAATTTTTTTTTTTTTTAAACTATATTTTAAAACTACATTTAACCTCAATTTTTTTCTAATAAATTGATTATTTTTGGCACTAATATTTTAAAATAAATTCATTATATATTTGTTTTCTCTATAAGAAATTAGAAAATAAAGAGAAGGTTTTCTAAAGGAAGATGTGAAATTAATTAATATTCACATTCATTTGCACATTTTGTTTTAAGAAGAAAACTACTAGTTTATTGATAAAAAAAGGTAAGATATACACATGTAGTCACACATGCACTCATATTCCTTCTATCAAAATCTAAAACAAGATGATACATGGATATAGATTTCCTTATCAAAATCTGAAAACAAAAGAATGCAAAAACTCTATATTATGCAAATAAAAATCTCTCCCCTTTTACTGAAGTAAACAATATCAAAATGTTTCTCGCTTAAACTACCTAATTTTTTCAAAGAAAAAAAACATGCATGCTAATAAAAATCTCATTTCTAGAAGAAAAATATACAAGTATGGAAAGAGGGAACCTGGATCGGCAAGATGAACCAAAATCTTATTAATGAATCACCCCTTGTTCTCCAAACTATCCTTCTTCAATCCTCATATTGTAACTTGGAAAGATCTTCTCCAAAACCTCTAAAAATCCTAACTCACACAATGGAAAATGTTTACAAAATTCATCTATATCTAACATGATTAGAAAAAAAAACTTTCTTGAGAATTGAAAAGACTACTTAATCACAAAACAATCAACTCTCCTTTTTTTCAAAAATCTAGAACTCAATATATAGAAAAGAGAGTCATTTTCTCACTACAAAAGAATTAATTGATTTCCATATTCTTTTCCCAAAATAATTTCATGCAAAAATGATTAATTGTCATAGTGGGGTTACAAGCAAACATTTGAATTGAGATTCTCTTCTATATCCTTCTCATTTTCTCCTACAACATGTGCTAAATTAACATATTAAAAAAATTAAAAAAAATAATAATTTCGAGCAAAACAATTGTTGTCATAGTGGGAGTTATTCTTGACCATGCAAATAAATTTGAATTTGAATTCATTTATGGAATCTTCTTATTTCTCCTACACCATGTGCTCAAATAGAATATTGAGAAAATAAATAATTTCCAAAACAAATTATGAACTCACGTGTGAGTCACCACTTATTATTTCTTCTTTTAAAATTAACTCCATTCTTGTTTAATTTTTCATCTTTAACTAACATTGCGCATACAATTAATAATAATATTAATAGTAGTAGTAGTAATAATAATAATAATAATAATAATAATAATAACAATAATAATAATAATAATAATAATAATAATAATAATAATAATAATAATAATAATAATAGCAAGTCATATCAATATCCGGAAAGAGGGTTATGACATAGACCAATGTTGTTTTTGAAACAACCATTGCTATTAGCATCACAAATTACAAAATCTGTAGATCCAAACACATCCTTGTTACAAATTAAATTTGCATTCTCTTTTTTCACCTTACCAATTTTCTCCATGGAAAACAATTAACTTAAGTTTCTTGCTTTTGCAATTGATTTGCTACCTCACAATCTGTTTCTTTCTCTATCAATTCATTGACAATTGGTGTTTCTTTTACAAACACTTTATTTAACTAGTGACTACACCTTTGATCTTCTTTGCAAATATCTCACATACATGTAGCACACATTTTTTAAGATTTGTAATCTTTCCTTGAACATTTTTTTTTTGATCTTCCACTTTATACACCTTTCATCCAACAAACTCTTTGCCTTACACAAGTCTATAGAACCATTTCTATAAACAACATTCACACTTTTATTATTTTATAAAAAAG
Source organism: Cryptomeria japonica (assembly GCF_030272615.1). Taxonomy (NCBI): domain Eukaryota; kingdom Viridiplantae; phylum Streptophyta; class Pinopsida; order Cupressales; family Cupressaceae; genus Cryptomeria; species Cryptomeria japonica. The sequence continues at coordinate 201,803,804 of NC_081415.1, read as the reverse complement.
ACACAAACAACATTCACACTTTTATTATTTTATAAAAATGACACAATAGTTCACTGCATCACCAATAACAAAATTTCTTAAACATGAAGTTGGCATCTATGAAACTTTATCAAAACCACTAAATCTTGATTTAGAATCTTTCCCTAAAAGCTCCAATTGCAATCTTGGAAATTACTAATTCCATTTCTAGTTGCACGCTTGCATCACTATCCAACAATATTGGAGCAAAAAAATTAGGGACATTCATTATGGTTCATCTCATTTAAAGAAAAATATGTGTCTTAGGGTTTTGTAAATTATTCTTGTAAACTCTACCAATTTTTTATGACTGGCGTTATTGATAACATGACACAATTTTTACATTATCTTAAGGTAAGTCACTTTCCACGGTTTCAATGAGTTTTATTGTTTGGAATCTTCTTGAGGTTGGATCATTTTTCTATTGTTTTGATTCTAACATGATAAATTTTTAGGTAGTTGAAACATTGCTCGCATAAAGAATCACATGTTGTGACAACTCTTTCTTTAAGATGAATTCAAGATTCATTATTTGGATAATAACTCAAATTTATTTTCAAGGTTGACTAGAAGTATTTCTAGAGGATATTCTGACCTAGGTAAGAAACAATAAGGAAATAATTATTTTCTTTTCACTTTCCTCTTAGGCTGCAAGAAAATTTACTTCAAACATTAGTAAAAATGGACTAAAGTGATATGTTCATGATTTCATGAGAACCTTCACATTAGGCATTGCTAAATGTTTTTAAAAAAAAATAGTTAACATAGGCCACATGGGAAATATTTAACTTGTCTCTCCTTCTACACTCATTGGTTTGTAGTTGTAAAAATTCTTGCTCTAGACTTGGAATCACATTTTTCTTCAAACTCAGATAAATTTCTTTTATTATGTCATGGATTTAATGAGAAGCACTTTGTTTATGAGCATGGGAGGTAGGTAAGAGATAATTTTCTAAATGTTGTATTGTGTCCATATTACGAGATCACAAATCAAAGGCTTAGAATTACTTTGAATTTGTCATTACTGCTTATCATTTACATAAGGGTAGAAGCACCAAAGTTCAGAAATTTTAGGGTTTGAAGCTCCTTTGGTACACCTTCTTTTAGGAAGTTTTCAGTGGATTGTATTTTTACTTTGGCAAAATTTGTGTTCAATTTTGATAGATATATACTTCTTGTTTAAATGAAGACAATCATTTATCCTCCAGGGAAGTAAATGAATGATTTTATTTAATCTCAAATGACAACATATTGTTGTACTTTATGGTCTAAATTTTGAAAGTTGAAAGAAACCATAGAATTTGAGCTACCACCTGTATCAGTATTTTTTGGGTCCAATCTATTTTGTGGATATGTATTTTGCATGGTAGAAGAAAAAAGAACATATGATCTGGTTTGCTAGTAGAGTTTTTGATTAAGGTAAACGGGTTTTACAGGGACCCGAAACCTAAAAGTATTACATTAACCAGAAAATGAGCATTAAATTCCAAAACCTGTAGCAAAAGATAAATGAACTTGGGCCAAACCCATAAAACAACCTACAAAACAAAAAATAGTTAAGACTAGCAAAAACATAGACCTACTAATAAGAATGCACCAACTCTGCATTCTTTTGAATAACTTTCCCATTGATAGTCTCCAACTTGTCCATGATAAATATGGAGCTAACTTGCTCCTGGTTCTTGCTCTTGGTATGGGTACATAGACCTGTCATAGTATGGGTATGAGAAATATGACCACCTGCACCCTTAACTTTCTTTCTTTGCTTGGAATCCAAAGGAGTCACACTAGCAATGGGATTAACCCTACAATATGAAATCATATTATTGACCCTCATCAAGCCTTCTGAACTATTATTCATGGCGCCCTTGCTGATCTCAACCAGATTTTTCAGAATTCCTTTGATTTCTTCAAAACATCTCCAAATTTCATATTCTACTTTCATGATTCGATTTCAACTTATCCACGTCCTTACTAACTTTCTAGGTCAATTGGAGGATTTTTTAATTTTTATTGGGTATAAGGTTCTTTGTAAAAGTATCTATAATACCCTTTACACCCTCTTTTAGGACTTCAATCTCCATGCCCTAGCCACAAGGGAAATGCAATCATACAAACTTGGGTCAATGACAACCCTCCCCTATTTCCCAGGATCAATATAAATGGGGATTTCAATCTTAATCTCCTATTCACTATCTATGTCCCCCCCCCCCAATTCCAGATTTGGGCTTCTTTGATTTGGGAGAGACAAAATTAATGGGCTTGTTCCCTAGATTTTTGTATTTACTAGAGGCCCAGCTAGGGTGTTTGTTGCGCACACTACTAGTTGTTCGAGGGGTAATATTTTGAATGGGGACCTCACCAGTAGGAAATCTTGATCCTGCTAGTCCCTCGCAAGCCCTCTATCTTCCCCTTCCGAATTCATGTCATAAACCACCCGAACCTCTGGTTTGCAAGAAGAAACATATGTTTTCATAACAAGAGACAACTTGACTTCATGGGCCTCATCATAATCCATAATGAGATGGATAAGGCCATCATGGAGGACTGGGTTATTCACATTCTCAACATGTTTCACAAGACTATGCTTTAAGGAAGAAAGAAGATAAAATGGAATGGATATTTTTCTATCATGCTTGAAGTGATTCAAAATTACAAAGTGATAGGAAAAAATGCTCGCATACCGACCATAAAGAGTGATTTATCTCATGATAACCTTTTCCACATCAGTCGAAGGCATCTGAAGATCCTTCCAGATGTAGCCACCATTAGCCATATTCTGAACCCTATTCCACACCTTTAGCTTGTCAAAGAAAGTGGAAATAGCTTCATCTGTAGATTTCCTTTCTCTATAAAACTTCCTTCCCTTCGTCTACAGACCAATAATTGCAGTGATAAATTCTTCATCAATCCTAAATTTTTCACCATAGACCTTAAGGATACCATTATCCCATTCACTCACAAATTATTTAGTGGTGCTCAACGAATTCCCCTTCAACCTTTCCATATATGGCACCAGGCCTCCCTCTGAAATCTCATTCCAAACCGCAGAATTCCTTTCCCAATTTTCAAAAGAAGTGGATTCCATACTATTCTTGTCACCCCCAATGGAATGCACAATTTTGATAGAGCTAGAGAGAACACCCAGAACACTCAGAAGCAAACCTAACCAGAAACAAACAAAGCCTCTAGAATAGTGAGAATTGGGAGTTGTGAAAACCTTCCACTAGAAAAAATTATCCCAGCAAAATTTAGTCTTTATGAATTGGTAATAATTTATTGATTAATTCGACATCCCTTCTAGTCATCTTGCACAGGTTTCTCGAGAAACTTTCCATTTCCATCCATCAATTAACCTCCATGTAATTCACCCCAATATTTTCCATATAATCGACGAGGGCATTTCCTTCCCGATAAGTGTGTGAAGCTTTAAAGTCATCTAGGTTGGCAATCATGATATGACAATCTTCGATCAAATGGCTGATTGTCCAGCTTGGCTCTTGGTGTCTATTAATGCACTTTATTATGTTCATCGAATCACTTTCCAACCAAACACGGTTAAACCCTTCTCTAACTACCATCTACAAACCAATGTCAACCGCATAAGCCTCAGCATAGTGGTTTGTCTAGGTGCCCAATGGGGTTTTTCTAGTAGAGTTATCTAATCCATTTTTATCAAATACAATGGATATCTCCACTATATTTTTTATTTCATTGTATAAGAGTGTGTTAAAAGGCTACAAATTTATAAAATATGATTAAAAAGCTGAGAAATTAAGAAAGAAAATGCTTACCCAACTTGAGATCTCTACCAACTCTTTCATATCTCAAAAATAATTTCTCAACCTCATAATGCTCTTTAAAGAGTTGTTGTATGGATGAGAAAGCAATATTTTTTAAATCAAAGCATCAATGTACAACTATTTTGATAGAGATGCATCTTCAGATTCTTGTACTCTTTAAATGGTTGTTGTATGGATGAGTAGGTATTCCTCAATCTTTACTCATTTTCAAGATCATTCACTATTTGCAAGGAGAGATTAACATGATTCCAAATCAAACCCATTCGGCATAAGGGCTAAATGCTTTTACAAGTTTATATAGCCTATGAATTCTATTTGTGCATTTTAATATTTATGTCTTCAGAATATTGACTATCTACCTTCATTGTTGGCTTCTTGTGGATGTTTCTCTTTCTATTTTCAAGCAAAGTTCTTTTTGTAGTTCATATTTTATGTATTCTTTTTGTAGTTCATATTTTATGTATAAATCTAGTATTTGTTTATACTATCAATAGTATTAAAAAATCCAAGTATTTACATGCTCATAATGCTTCCTCCACAGGCAAGCACAACACAATTCTCCTCAAAACATTTCTATTAAGTTACCTTTCTTGGTATTAGTTTGGGTTGTCCATTTGATTCATGGATTCAGACCAAAAAAATATCTTACTATTGGCATAACTATTGCACCTCATTGAGGTGCCAATGCTAATATATATTTTATCCTAACTTAAGGTGTCCCATTTCTTTATCATAAAATATTGAATAAGCCACACTTTTAAATCTAAAAAAGTAATAACCAAACTAGACATTGCGAAAGATATCTTTCATCTATTTTGTATTACATTTGATTCCTATTTTATTTTTTTTCACTTAAAGACACAACAATTAAAACCAAGTTTCAGCACCACATGCATGCAATAAGCTAGCATTTAATCCTTTATTCTATTGTTGCACCCTCTTGAAATTATTTGAACAATCAAATCAGTTCTTTTAGTTATTTATTTCTAATTTGAATTACATTTTTACTTCTAAAGAGGCTTTGGATTAGAAAGCTAGTTGGCAATAATATGACTCATAATTCCTTTCTCATATTTATTTGTTATATCACAGTGAAACTACTAATGGAGAAAATGAGGAATTACAAAGATGCTAGTGAATATGATTTATCAAGGTAGAAAGTATAATCAAAAGCCTTATATGTGATAAGCATGGGAACAAATGACTTTCTACTTGAATCCTCAAAAATTGGAAAAATAATAATATTACTTTCAATGTCAAAATACTCTTATACAGTAGTATAATATTTGTACATTATAGAAATTAGATTTTCCTAATCTACTATGATTAGATTGGTTTATTTTTTAATTCAAGTGTGTAAATTTTAGTTGTATCAAAATGTTAACAAAAATAACTTTTACACAATTGAATCTAGAAACAAAGAAAACTTAAGATTTGTATGTAGTTAAACCATTTTGGTGGATATATGAAGTAAATTGGACATAAAAGAATAAATATTTGAATAAATTAAAAATAAAGTTAATTTGATATCTATTTGATCTTCAAATATGCGAAATTAATAGCTATTTTGCCATCACATTGAGGACTAATATGTTGAATTTGATAGTCATTCAACCATCACATACAATATCTATGTATTAGTTTTCCTAATCATTTGACCATCATGTGTGGTGTATTATAGTTCAATTTGATATTTATTTTGTGGTCATGTGAGTATTTAATGTTAATTTTGGTATTTATTTGACCATCAAGCATAGGATTCTTGAACTAAAATTGGTGGCTATTTGATCATCACCGCTATTTTTACATAAATTTGACAATCATTTCATCACCACATTCTATGGTTCCTATCTAAAATTTGATAATCATTTCACCATTTTGTCTAATATTTAATGTTGGCTTTATCATTTCATTGTCACATATAATATTTACGTTAAATATGGAAACCATTTGAGCATTACTTCAATAATTTAAATAGTAAGTTTGACACACATTTGACCATCAAATCTAAGTTGTGTATGTTAAATTTGACAACAATGTGGCCTTCATATCTAGAATGTTTATGTTAAATTTAATAATCATACAATAGTCACATTCATTAACATTTTATTTAAATTTGACATCCAACTGATCATCATATTTAAGAATTTTAGGATTCCTATCTAAAATTTGATAATCATTTCACCATTTTGTCTAATATTTAATGTTGGCTTTATCATTTCATTGTCACGTCTAATATTTATGTTAAATATGGAAACCATTTGAGCATTACATCAATAATTTAAATAGTAAGTTTGACACACATTTGACCATCAAATCTAAGTTGTGTATGTTAAATTTGACAACAATGTGGCCTTCATATCTAGAATGTTTATGTTAAATTTAATAATCATACAATAGTCACATTCATTAACATTTATTTTAAATTTGACATCCAACTGATCATCATATTTAAGAATTCTTACATTAAAATTGACATCCATTTGACCATAATATTGGACATCTCTAAAAATTGGTAAGGGTAAAATTGGTAAAAACTAATAAATGTCTGAAGCTACCATGACATTTTATTTCTAAGAATGGAAGTCGATTTAGAAAGAAATTGTAAGAAAGGAAGGAAGGGAATATGGAAAGACACAATTCCATTCTTTATTTTTCTTGATAATTAAATCACTCGAAGGGTTAGCACCTATTGATTAAAGAAATTTTAAACATTGTCTACATAAATTCAAAAGAAATATTGCCTCAAAACCTGAAGCCTTCCTAGCATCGAATATATTGTACATCCATTCAATATTTTGTAAAATTTATTCTTCATTATGAAAACTTTTAAAACAAGCCAAAAGAGAACTACCCATTACTATAGATCTACCCTAAAGTAAGACTTAAGATCTAGATCCCAAACCAAACCCCTAACCTCAAGTCGCATCCTTCATTTCTTCGTCGTCTATAGAGATCTCCAGTTCCAAACCGTCCATTTGAATTTGCCCTTCAATGCCTTCGAGATGCATATATTCTGTAATCCACTCCGGGTTCATATTATCCTCCATTTTTGTGCAATTTCTTAGGATTTCCAGCCCTCTAATTGCTGTCGATTTATTTTCCCTGATATTCTGACCAGCCTTAAACAACACACAGCCTTGGCCGCTTAGGTTGTTGCGGGCCCATTCCAACATTCCATTACTGCCCATTCCATCCAAATAAACCTCACTGTTAACTTTCAAATTTGAAATGATCCCCCTAGAAGTTTCACCGTACGCAACAAACAGATTTCCATCTACATCCTGTTTTTATTTGCAGCGTACTTCCTAACTATGCCAAAATGGGAGCTTCCGAATAGGGTAGACATCCATCAAAGCATAAGGAAGCATAGACAAGGCACGTGAACTGTTTGACTAGAGGCCTCAAAGAACAGCCATGGTTTTAAACTCTCTCCCACGCATAGCACTGTCAAAGTCCCGCGCTGCAGAAATTTTGACGATGCCAATAAAGCATTTCGTTGTGGCTCATGGAAATAAGCTGCTCCAGCTCTTTCCCCTCACCAGTACATATAAATAATAATCTTATTTTATAATTGAAATTAAAATAAATTTTATATTTGAATAATTTTTTTTTTAAGGTACTTTAACTAATATATTATATTTGAATTCTAACAAGTAATATTGAAAATAAATATGCATCCAATTTATAATTTAAGTCATTCAATTCATAACTCAAAGTATATAATTCTTAACTATTGCTTATAAAATATTAACCTTTTTTCTTTTGAATGTATCTACAAAATTAAATGATTGGATCTTATTTCTTTGAAGATAAACTGTAGGAAAAGTTTATTGTAATATTTAAGGTAGGTTGTCTTCAAATGAATTTATTGATTGTTATTGGTTATGTATCACCCACAATAAAGAAATTTTCATTCTAAAAAGACTTGGAAATGTAAGAAGAATAGAGATAAGGCAATAAGGTGCCTCCAAGAGGATGAGTACTAAAGATAACAGTAGTAGTAGAAGTTGTCGGTATAGTGTATCAAATATTGGAATATATGAAGGGAAAATAAGAAAGGATGGATGTCCTAAAAGGTCATAGGAGAAGAGGTTGAACACATGAGAGGATTTTTATAATGAGGAAAAAGGCAAATATGAGGTAATACGATAATAGAATGAAGATGTGCATAGGTGATGGAATGAATGTGGGTGAGAAAAGACTATTTGAGACCATCTATAAGATAGCAACAATAATGAAAATTGTAATTCCATACTTCTCAATAAGTCTATAATTGGAAAAATTAATTGCTTAGATAACAAAAAAGGAGGAGTATTTTGAAATGAAAATATTGAGGATCTAAGGAGGGTAAAGGTGGTGTAAACATGTGTAGGTTGATTGGAGAAACAATGGTTTAGAAAATATCACTTGATGTGATAGGATGGTGTGAAGAATGAGGGCCATGTTTCTACAAGATAAAAATCATGTTGAGCTACTCAATAAGCTACAAATTTTAAAATAATTTAAGGAAATGAGTGGGAAGAGTTACACCAAGGAGTTTAAAGAATTTTCATTAGGATGGATCACTATGACATGAATAATGATATTATTAAAATTATATGTTAAAGGGCTAACATTGTGCATACAAGGTGAGTTGAGTATGGTCTAGATATGAATTATTAAGGATTATTACTAATGTATGGTAAAATTTGAGGATATATTATCAAGAAGACAATGAGATTTAGATCATAGAAATGTTAAAATTATTGGTAAGAGAGAGAGCCCACTAAGGATGATAAAGAAAAAATGCATGTGGCTGAAAGGAGGTATATTTAGGATGGAGAGGATAACACTAATTATAACAGTATCTTTCCACCCCAACCCCTAAAAAATTTCCAACACAAGTCAAGTAGCATGTTTGATCTTTGATATCTGAGAAATCCCTAGCATGTATTAAGCAACAACTCCAGGTTTTGAACTCTAACATTTCCATAGGTGAGAAAACTTTTTTCTAGTTTTAAAAAAAGGGACATGACATAATCCTCATCATTAATTATCTAATATCTACACCTCCCATTCTCACATATATTCAAGATTCGAAGCACTTATCATGTCTCATAAATCTCAACTTTTTCAAGCATTTGGGAGATCTTCCACTTATCATCATTAGAAAAAACCCCATATTCTCACACATATGTGAGATCATCCTTTTAGTTTGTCTTGACCTAATAATAATATTTGGGTTTGATATTAAAATTAAGTTTGGTTTTAGTTTTTTTTAGTTGTCCATTTGTTTGATTTAAATACCTATTAAGGTATACCCATAGTGGTACCTTCCTAACTCTAATTTAGTCTAAAAGAGTTAGAGAGATAACCCACTCTCATATAGTTGACATTTAGTCTTCCATGTTTTGTTGATAAGCCATTTCTATTTGCATGATGAAAACCCTAGACTTTTGAGTGAAATTATGTTCTAGGAAGTGAATCAGTGGTTTGGGAACAAAATAGATGTGAGGTTTGGAAAATAATCCTTATTAACTATAAAACATAACAAATATACAACACTTATATAATATAGAAAAAACCCTTATTCTATATGTATTTTATTAAATAATACATAAATTTCATAAATATTTTCTTTCTTGAATTAAGAAAATAATTATAATTATAGATCTCTAAATTAACTAGATTCTAACTTTCAATTGACCTTTTCTTCCTCAAAATAAATATATTACTTTGAAAAGAATGTTATGATTGGAGAGGTAGATGTGCATATCCAAGAAGTTTCTATGCATTACATATCTCATGATAATCTTGAATAAAATATTGTTGATCTAGAAGATGACGTTTTATGCAAACAAGTTCTTATCAATCCATATTTTATTTCAAATGATTTATTTTAAAGAAAGAAAACTACTAGTATAATATAAAGTAATGATGATTCAATAAATATCATATTCCACATACTCTAAAGTGGTAGAATGGTTTTTTTGACAACTTACAAAACCCCAAAATTATGAAATAATTTTTAATATTCTTTAAGAAGGTATTAGTGTATCACTTCTTTCACTATCTGAAAACATTATCACACTGAAGATATGATCATCAATGCTCATCACAGACTGAAATTTTCACTTATGCTACTTGTACATCATTCACATTAAATTCACATTGATCCAATACTTAATTTACACATCCACACTTCCATTTATAAAAGGTTATTCATTGAGACCCTCAACTAGGCTAGCTATAGAGAGAATATACATGACTTACATAAAGTCGAGCACCCAAAACAAAAATACACAACCCATTCCATGCTAGGAGATAAAGGGGACCAAAATACATCACAAAACATCTTCCTAAGTCGGCTACAATGAACCACACACACTAGAACATCCTCCAAAGTCAACATCAAATTTAATGTGTAAAAAAATAATGAAGCACATTATCCTATGGGCCCAAACACTTCACCCAATGAGAATTACTCAATGTGGATCTACACATGCTATGGTGAGACCCATATCAATGTTCTAATTCAACCTCTAAATCATATACAAACCAAAAGAGTATGATCTAACTAAGATAGAGCAACCGAGTCAGCCATAGACCAACACATCTTATAGCAATGTACAACATAACTTCACTTGCCGATCAAACTACTTTAGAAATTTGAATTGTAACACTACACAAACTATATGAATATATCCTCTAGGTTGCAATAATTGAATCACCACAATGAATAAATGCAAAGCATTATCTGCACTAGCCCTAATAGACAACTTCACTATCAATAGACTTCCACAACCAACTACATCATTTGAGAAATTGAGGACCTAAAAACATGATAGTACAACATCCACATAACACATAAATTATATCTACAATCACAAACCATCATTATCAAGAACTTGATGAATACAAATAATTCTTTCATAAGGCCATTAAATACTCTTTCCTGCATATTATAACTTCCACTATTGTAGCCTTCCAAAAATACATTATACTTACTATCATCACCAAATAGCATAACAACGACTAAGCACTCATTTTTGGACCATATACAACATCTGCACAACTAAACAAGTTTGACATCAATGCCAACACAACTCAAGTTTACAACAATCTCCCCCTTTGTCATGGATGAGAACACTTGTACTACCAACCGATAACTATATGCAACACTTGTATGCTGAAATATATCTTTATTGCTTCATTTTTTATATAAAAAGATAGAATAGATATCAACATTCAAAAGAATGCTAAAAATTTGGAGAAATAAAAAAATAATAAGGATGTATAATTGCTTATAAATGAAAAAGAAATGTGGTCTCAAAATAGTTCACACACCTTGTCTATGCTCTTACAATTTGCATACATGTCTTCTAGACAAGTTGTAACCACAACATCTAATAAGATTTCTCTATCCTTTATCCTTTGATGGATTCCATACCATGCTCTAAATTTTCCATTTTGGTATAGACTAGGACGATGTTTGGAAAGGTTGCAAATGTTCTCTTTGCACTTTTCAATTGTATTTTCATGAAAGTTCCTAAAGCCTTTTTACGAATTACTTTTGAGAATAATCTGCAATCAAAGGATTCCATGAGAACACTTGGAGACATTATATTAAAAAAATCACTTACTTTGTTTATGGTTCCACATTTTACATATCCTACAATCATGTTATTCCATGAGACCACATTTCTTCGAGGTATTTTATCAAATAATTTATGTCGCTTGTGTATGCTTCCAAATTTTCATATATGTCTACTAGAGCATTTCCAATGACATTATTTGACAATAATCCAATTTCATTAAGATTTGATAGACACCCATAAATATGATAAAATCCCTCTATATTTTATCCTTTGATTGATTGCACACCTAATTCCAAAGCTCTCATTTTGGCAGGGATAGGACGATGTTGGCAAACGTTGTGGATTCTAATGCACACCTACCAATTACATTTACTTGAAAGTTTTAGAAGCCTTTTCAACAAATCCCTTTTGTATATATCTTACAGGAACAACATTCCATAAGACCGCACTTATTTGAGGCATATTATCAAATTGTTCATGTGCCCATCTATGCATCTACATTTTGCATACATTTGTATCAAATAATTTACAAATATAATATCTAAATAATTATCATTTGTTATGCTTTGATGGATGTCCATACCCTATTCTAAAGCTCGTATTTTCATATAGGGGAAAGAGTTCACTAACAAATAAAAATTTATTAGGTCCAAATTTATGGGCAATTTTCCTTTGTGGGTAATTTAAGTTAATTAAGCAAATTGAGCAATCAAGCTTAAACAATTTTAGATTGAATGATCAGATAGAGTGGAGTGGACTAAATTAGGTAATAGTAGAAAAAGAGTACAACTATATTATAAATAATAAATAAAGATTGACATTTCTTAGTTTTGTAACCAAAGATTAAATGTTAATTAATGGAGATAATGTGGTTTGTGTTTTCTAGTATCTTGAAGTGTTCTAGGTAGTGATGTAGATAGATCAAAATTAAAATATTTCTCTTTTCTATATGTTAGATTGAGTTCATAGTTCTAGATCTAGATCACAAACATGATCTAACTCTACACACATAAATTTAACACTTGATGATCTTTGGATTCTACTTAGTAGATTCTTAGATAAATGAACTAATAACAATTAATATCAATTTTCATAGTCTTAGTGGTTTTTTATTAAGGTAGTATCTAATAATACCTAAAACTAGAAAATAAACTTCAAACATGTACATGGATTTTAGGATGAGTACGAGGTGATTCACATTTACTAGGATGTGTATGATTAGATGTTCAAGATTTTCTCTTAATTTTATAATTTTAGTGCAATTTCAAATTATTGTCCTAATAACTAATGATTCTTTATGTGTTTGAATGTGTGCAAGTTGATGTTATTTTATAGATGTACACTGCATCAAATTCAAAGGTTGTGCATACTTCACTTAGGACCAAAGTGTAAAGTTGGGTTGATGGCAAAAATGTTTAATTTTAATTTTGCATTGTAGTAAATGAAGATCACAATTATGAGGGTGACCTTGTAACCATGCACAAGCATGGGTTAGAGAGCTAGGCATAAATGACTCAAATTAGATAGATAAGTCAATTGGACGATGATTATCTACACACAAGTATAGATAAAAATTTAGTTTGAAATTTATCTCAGAAATACATTGCAATAACTAAAATGGGCTGCAATCACCTGGAGGAGTTTAATAGTAGAAATTTAAAGCTTCCTAACGTAAGGGATATTTCATTTAGGAAAAACCGAGGCATTCTAGAAGGTAGAATAGTCCAAGAGTAAGAATATTCATGTTTATTGAACCATCTAAAATTTTCTTGAGAATTCTATGATGAAAAATAAAGTGCTTCTTATAATGAAAGAACATAAATTTTGTTAATTCAATATACAAATATGATACTATTCAAGAAATAAAGATAAAACACATAATATATACCATTACAAAGATAACACATTTTATTAAAAAATAGCATAAAAATTATATTAAAAAAGTATATATAATTATGTGAGATTTCAAAATATATATATAATAACATTAGAAATAATATAAATGTTAAGAATTAATTACTGACATGACATGGAGAAAGGAATATTATCTATACAACTATAGATTAAATAATAAATAACTAACAAATAGAAACACATGCCAAACCAAATTGTATGTAGAAATGAGGTCTTTTACATGAATTTTTAAGTCTAAGGCTATGGAGGTTTGGCAACATTAACATAACAGGTGCTTTAAGGCATTTTGTCAACAATTCAGGTGCCTTTTCTACCAGGGTAGCTGCAACTCACACAGTGACAAAATTCCTGCAATCCTAGTATTCAAGGAGACCACTTTTTTGTGCTTATCCTGCAAACAGTTCAGTTGCGTTGTCTATGCCAACCCTGATATTCCTCATCATCATCCATGAGAATAATTATAAGTTTTGGCACCTCCTCGTTCCATTTATTGGACAAGCTAAATACCAAATTATGAAGGTTTTAAAAATGGAATGGCTGATGTTACAAGACATAGTGCGTCTTTTGACATTTTAAGCATCAGTCTTAAAATTTTCCTTATTACCTCCACCAGAAGACAAATTGTTTTAATTGAATTAATTTTTATACGTTTGAATCCTAACTAGTGGTATTTAGCATCCAATACTAACCTACTTGCCAAACTAGTGGTATTTAGCATCCATTCTCCGTAATATTTTAATAATTCCAATGCTTTGCTCTGTGTTGGCCGAGGAAAGGAATTCTTAATGGGCACCGTTTTGAGGAAAGAAGCCACTCATATCACGACAACCAGTGGCCAAAATGCAGCTTATTTAAGCAATTATTTCCATTCAAACTACCCACCAAAGAAAATGGGAATTAAAGAAATATTTGGTATCATCCATGCTCATAATAATGATGCTCATATTTGGAGTGGCATTCGCGGTTTCATGTGATTACTGCCAGGACAGCAGATTTATCCTAACTTAAGGTGTCCCATTTCTTTATCACCAAATATTGAATAAATCTCACTTTTAAATCTAAAAAAGTAATAAAAAAACTAGGCATTGCGAAAGACATATTTTCTCTATTTTGTAATACATTTGTTTCCTATTTTATTTTTTTGCATTTTCTTAACTTAAGGACATAACAATTAAAACCAAGTTTCGGGCACCACATGCATGTAATAAGATAGCAATTAAGTCCTTATTCTAATTCTGCACCCTCTCTCTTCAAATAATAATTTTGAGACTTCCATATTTCCTAGTGTTTTTTATTATTTTAGTAGGGAAAGGGCCTTCAATCCTGACAAACAAGAAAAACCTGAGAGCAACCAAACAACCTCAGACATCACACAGCCCGACACCTAGAACGCATAGAAACAACTCTCAAAAGTAACAAAAAACTAACATAACAACATAGCTAAACAAAATCACCCTACTAAACTCCTTTCTTCCGAAAATTAAACTACTAACATGTAACTATATAAAGTCCATAGTAACATCAGAGTTTTAGAATCAAATAAAACTAACAAACTTAGTAGGCATGCAAACCTATTTAACCATAAGTCCATAGTAATATAACAGAGTATTAAACCTATATAGAGTAAAACTAAAACTACTAATATCCTTAAGACTCAAAATTAAAGCCATCTAAAAGGAGCACCAACCCCGTAATAGCCTAATCATCATTGATGAGATTTGAGTTCTTCATGAGACGCTTCATCTACTCTTGCAAATTTTAGAGCATGACATATCCTCTTTCTCGTCATCATCTTGCAAGTTGCCATTCAACTTTTGTCTTTCTTCATTTTTCTTCATCCTGCTCTACCCTGAAACAAAACCCATGGCCACTTTCCTCATAACCCCATCAATGATAGCACATAGACAATTGAAGGCATGCCCCATCAGCCTATACCCTTTCTTATACTCCTCCACCTTCACTTCAAGGTTCATGACCTTAACTTCAAGGTCATTTATTTGACTCTCCTACTATTTGGCATTGATCTTTAGATTGTCAATTGGAGAGTCCTAAGAATAGGGCACAATTTCATCATCCTCAAAGGTCATCTGAGGCGGGGAGTTCTGTTATGAATTTTCTTTATCTTCCTTATCTTCTTAAGAGTTACTGAAATACTCTATTTCCTCCTTACTATCTTTTGCTTGCTCCTACCCTTCCACTTGAAATTCCTCATCTGCTGACCCATCACTTGAGAAGCCATCATAATCTTTAGGGTAAAAACGTTCGCAATTTTTGGGGACACCTCTTTGGTTTCAAATTTCTTTCTCTTATATTTGGAAAGGAGGTGAGATGACCTCCTTTCCATATATCCCCCCTCATTCTTCTCCTTATCTTGGAAATATTCATGTTCCACCTCAGAATTATGAAAATCTAAATCTATAGTTATTTGCTTCTTTTTGGAATCTTGTTTAGTCTTCCAAGCTTTAGCTGGGTTATTTTTAGGGGTGGCAACTTTTCTTTTTTCTTGCTCAATTCTCACAGATGAGTGGGGGCCTTAATCTCTAGGTTCCAGATGCCTAGGAACGGTTAGCAAGCAACTATGTTGAGAGCAGTGATCAAAAAAATACTTGTAAATGGCATGAATAAGCCCTTGATGGAGCGGAAGGGTATCATCTTTTAAAATAATACAAGACAGAGAAGTAAAAAGGTAATAAGGCAGATTAATTTTTATGTGTGCCTAATGTGGTTGAGACTAGGAAAATGGTAGTTGTGCATAGTAGTGTAATGACCTTCCAATGTCAAGTATTTGATAACAAAATAACTGCCAATAGAATGGGGTTTGGGGAGGACAAAGTTGAAATACCCAATCTATGCTACCACCGGTCTTTCATAGCTCTTGTAGTCTCTAGAGCTTCTCTTCTCAACCTTCTTCACCTTGTTCCTTAAACCAGTCACCTCTGCAATATAATCAAATGAGACCACAAAGGAGATATTTCCAATAGATAATCTGCCATTCTGCTAGGAGTTGGAAAATATTGACCAAAGGACTTTGTTATAATCTCTCACAGTGAAGAAAAATAGCATCATCCTAGCTTTGTAGAAAAGGTCCCACATATCTTCACTATTTTGAATCTATATTTAGAATTTTTTCACTATGACCTCTTCAATAGACCCCCATGTCATTAATCAAAATCACAGTTCCTTGTAAGAGACCTAAAAGTGACATAGAGAATACCCACAATTTGAATCCCTAACCATGCCAAATAAAGAACATATACTAAAAAGGAAGTTTTTAAATTGATCACACCTTTCCACACAAGTGAAAAGATATCTCACATCATGATTAATGTTACCAGGCAGCGAGATACATTCGATGTCTTTCCATTTAATAATCTCCTTATTCTTGGCATTTAAGACCAAGTGGCAATAAGACTACTCCGTAGCACTAACAACATTAAAAATATTAATTTCATCCATGCCATCATAAGTCCTAACAAGACTCCAACACAACACTTCCATTAAAAGCCAAGTCAGCAGACAGTTCAACATCCTTGTTTGAATTTAAAAAATATTTGGTGCCCGATCTCCTTCTCTTTACTAATAATTCAAGTAAATCAACGTTTTCCTTCATCATTAATACTAGTATAGGAGACAGAGTCAATCAAATAAGACTTACTCCTTTCATCAACTAGAATATTTTTAAGCCTGTTAGGACTTTGCCTAAAATTGAAGAAATGTAATTCATTATGATTTAATGCTTGATTGTCCACTTCATCGGCCAATCTATTCCCCTCCCTGAAAATATGCTGGATTTTGATTTTGAGAAATTAGAATATCAATCTTTTTCTTTCTTCCACAATATTTTTAATTTTCTATGGAGTATTCACCTTTATATTTAAGCAACCGTAGTTAACTAGGAATCGTCTTGAAGGATTACATTTGGACATTTCAATTGACATAGCTGCCTAAGCCCTTGCTAGGCCGCAACAGCCTCTGCCTTTTTATTGGATCCCTTGTCCAATTTGATATAGTACACTTCTATTAGGTGTTCCCTACTATATCTGATATGTCCTAATGTTGGCATTGCCTTATCTTTTATTTCTTAATTTAAATTTCTATACCAATTCCTCAAACTCCTTTATCATCTAGCCAGATTGAAGAATCAAGTTGGTTCTTAGAGTTATTTGTTTTTTATTTGAATTATATTTTTATTTCTAAATAAGCTTTGGGTTAGGAAGATAGTTGGGATATGGGGTTCGTAAAAAAATTAATATGACTCATTATTTTTGTTTGAATATCACATTGAACTTGCTAGTGAATAACATTAGGAGAAATAAAAAATATAATAAGGATGTATAATTTCTTATAAATGAAAAATAAATATGGTCTCAAAATAGTTCACAGACCTTGTCTATGCTTGTACAATTTGCATACATGTATTCTAGAGAAGTTGTGACCAAAACATCTAATAGTATTTTTGTATCCTTTATGCTTTGATGGATTCTAGACCATGCTCCAATTCTTCCATTTTGGTATAGGAGGATGTTAGAAAGGGTTGCAAATATTCTCTTTACACTTTTCAATTGTATTTTCATGAAAGTTCCTAAAGCCTTTTTACAAATTACTTTTGAGAATAATCTGCAATCAAAGGATTCCATGAGAACACTTGGAGACATTATATTAAACAATTCACTTACTTTATTTATGGTTTCACATTTTACATATCCTACAATCATGTTATTCCATGTTATATTTTTTATTTCTCCAAATTTTTAGCTTTCTTTTAAATTTTGGTATAGTCATGTAGATAGATAAAAATTAAAATATTCCTCTTTTTTATATGTTAGATTGAATTCATAGTTCTAAATCTAGACCACAAACATGATCTCACTCTACACACATAAATTTAGTATTTGATGATCTTTCGATTCTACTTAGTAGATTCCTAGATGAATGAACTAATAAAAAATAATATCAATTTTCATAGTCTTAGTGGTTTTTAATTAAGGTAGTATCTTTAATAATACCTCAAAATAGAAAACAAACTTCAAACATGCACATGGATTTTAGGATGAGTACTAGGTGATTCACATTTACTAGGACATGTATGATTAGATGTCGAAGTTTTTCTCTTAATTTTAGATTTCTAGTGCAATTCCAAATTATTGTCCTAATAACTAATGATTCTTTATGTGTTTGAATGTGAGAAAGTTGATGTTATTTTATAGATGTACACTGCATCAAATTCAAAGGCTGTGCATTCTTCTCTTAGGACCAAAGTGTAAAGTTGGGTTGATGGCAAAAATGTTTAATTTTAATTTTGCATTTTAGTAAATGAAGTTCACAATTATAAGGGTGACCTTGTAACCATGCACAAGCATGGGTTTGAGAGCTAGGCATAAATGATTCAAATTAGATAGATAAGTTAATTGGATGATGATTATGTACACACAAGTATAGAAAAAAATTAGTTTGAAATTTAGCTAAAATGGGTTGCAATCACCTCAAGGAGTTTACTAGTAGAAATTTAAAGCTTCCTAATGTAAGGGAAATTTCTTAGGAAAAATCAAGGCATTATAGAATGTAGATTAGTCCAAGAGTAAGAATATTCATGTTTATTGAACTATCTAAAATTTTCTCATTTTAATATTTGCAATGCATTTTGTTTCTAGCTTGCTTCATCGTAAGCATGTCATTGCGGCAATTCCAATGCTTTGCTATGTGTTGACCAACGAAAGGAATTCTTAATGGACACGATTTTGAGGAAGGAAGCCACTCATATCACTACAACCAGTGTCCAGAATGTAGCTTATTTAAGCAATTATTTCCACTCAAACTACCCACCAAAGAAAATGGGAATTAAGGAAATATTTGGTATCATCCATGCTCATAATATTGATGCTCATATTTGGAGTGTCATTCATGGTTTCATATGATTACTATCAAGACAATAGATTTATCCTAGCTTAAGGTGTCCCATTTCTTTATCACCAAATATTGAATAAATCTCACTTTTAAATCTAAAAAAGTAACAAAACTAGGCATGGCAAAAGATATATTTTCTCTATTTTGTAATACATTTGTTTCCTATTTTTATATTTTTTTGCATTTTCTTCACTTAAAGACACAAGAAGTAAAACTAAGTTTCAGGCACCACGTGCCTGTAATAAGATAGCAATTAACTCCTTTTTCTAATTCTGCACCCTCTCTCTTTAAATAATAATTTCGAGACTTCCATATTTCCTTGTGGTTTTTATTACTTTAGCAGGGAAAGGGCTCTGAACCCTCACAAATTCTAAAAATGTGAGAGAAACCAAACAACCTCAGACATCACACAGCCTGACACCTAGAAAACATAGAAACAACTCTCAAAAGTAACAAAAAACTAACATAACAACATAGCTAAACAAAATCACCTTACCAAACTGCCTTCTTCCTAAACTTAAACTAGTAACAGGTAACTATAAAAATTCGATAGTAACATCAGAGTTTTAGAATCAAATAAAACTAACAAACTTAGTAGGCATGCACACCTATTTAACCATAAGTCCATAGTAATATAACAAAGCATTAAACCTATATAGACTAAAACTAAAACTACTAATATCCTTAAGACTCAAAATTACACCCATCTAAAAAGAGCACCAACCCCATAATAGCCTAATCATCATTAATGAGATTCGAGTTCTTCATGAGACGCTTCATCTACTCTCGCAAATTTTAGACAATGACATATCCTCTTTCTCATCATCTTGCAAGTTGCCATTCAACTTTTGTCTTTTTTCATTTTTCTTCATGCTGCTCTACCTTGAAACAAAGCCCATGGCCACTTTCCTCATAACCCCATCAATGATAGCACATAGACAATTGAAGGCATGCCCCATTAGCCTATACCCTTTCTTATACTCCTCCACCTTCGCTTCAAGGTTCATGACCTTAACTTCAAGGTCATTTATTTGACTCTCCTACTATTTAGCGTTGATCTTTAGATTGTCAATTGGAGAGTCCTAAGAATAGGGCACAATTTGATCATCCTCAAAGGTCATCTAAGCCAGGGAGTTCTATTATGAATTTTCCTTATCTTCCTTATCTTCATAAGAGTTACTGAAATCCTCTATTTCCTCCTTACTATCATTTTCTTGCTCCTACCCTTCCATTTGAAATTCCTCATCTACTGACCCATTGCTTGAGGAGCCATCATAATCTTTAGGGGTAAAAACGTTCACAGTTTTTGGGGACACCTCTTTGGTTTCAAATTTCTTTCTCTTATATTTGGAAAGGATGTGAGATGACCTCCTTTCAATAGATCCCCCCTCATTCTTCTCCTTATCCTACAAATATTCATGTTCCACCTCAGAATAATGAAAATCTAAATCTATAGTTATTTGCTTCTTTTTGGAATCTTGTTTAGTCTTCCAAGCTTTAGCCGCGCTATTTTTAGGGGTGGCAACTTTTCTTTTTAATAGGTTTTTCTTGAATAGAGAGACTTCTAGGGCTTCAAATGCCAATTCAATAATGGGCTTTTTATCTTTAGTCTTCAGGATAGGGGTTTTCTCATTCGACGACAAAGTGTTAGCTTCGATGAGCTCAATTCTCACAGATGAGTGGGGGTCTTAATCTCTAGGTTCCAGATGCCTAGGAACGATTAGCAAGCAACTATGTTGAGAGCAGTGATCAAAAAAATAATTGTAAATGGCATGAATAAGCCCTTGATGGAGCGAAAGGGTATCATCTTTTAAAATACTAGTAGACAGAGAAGTAAAAAGGTAATAAGACAGATTAATTTTTATGTGTGCCTAATGTGGTTGAGACTAGGAAAATGGTAGTTGTGCATAGTAGTGTAACGACCTTCCAATGTGAAATATTTGATAACAAAATAACTGCCAATAGAATGGGGTTTGGGGAGGACAAAGTTGCCGTACCCAATCTGTGCTACCACCGGTCTTTCATAGCTCTTGTAGTCTCTAGAGCTTCTCTTCTCAACCTTCTTCACCTTGTTCCTTAAACCAGTCACCTCCGCAATATAATCAAAAGAGACCACAAAGGAGATATTTCCAATAGATAATCTGCCATTCTGCTAGGAGTTGGAAAATATTGACCAAAGGACTTTGTTATAATCTCTCATAGTGAAGAAAAATAGCATCATCCTAGCTTTGTAGAAAAGGTCCCACATATCTTCACTATTTTGAATCTATATTTAGAATTTTTTCACTATGACCTCTTCAATAGACCCCCATGTCATTAATCAAAATCACAGTTCCTCGTAAGAGACCTGAAAGTGACATAGAGAATACCCACAATTTGAATCCCTAACCATGCCAAGTAAAGAACATATACTAAAAAGGAAGTTTTTAAATTGATCACACCTTTCCACGCAAGTGAAAAGATATCTCACATCATGATTAATGTTACCAGGCAGCGAGATACATTCGATGTCTTTCCATTTAATAATCTCCTTATTCTTGGCATTTAAGACCAAGTGGCAATAAGACTACTCCGTAGCACTAACAACATTAAAAATATTAATTTCATCCATGCCATCATAAGTCCTAACAAGACTCCAACACAACACTTCCATTAAAAGCCAAGTCAGCAGCCAGTTCAACATCCTTGTTTGAATTTAAAAAATATTTGGTGCCCAATCTCCTTCTCTTTACTAATAAATCAAGTAAATCAACTTTTTCCTTCATCATTAATACCAGTATGGGAGACAGAGTCTATCAAATAAGACTTACTCCTTTCATCAACTAGAATATTTTTAAGCCTGTTAGGACTTTGCCTAAAATTGAAGAAATGTAATTCATTACGATTTAATGCTTGATTGTCCAATTCATCGGCCAATCTATTCCCCTCGCTGAAAATATGCTGGATTTTGATTTTGAGAAATTAGAATATCAATCTTTTTCTTTCTTCCACAATATTTTTAATTTTCTATGGAGTATTCACCTTTCTATTTAAGCAACCGTAGTTAACTAGGAATCGTCCTCAAGGATTACATTTGGACATTTCAATTGACATAGCCGCCTAAGCCCTTGCTAGGCCGCAACAGCCTCTGCCTTTTTATTGGATCCCATGTCCAAATTGATATAGTACACTTCTATTAGGTGTTCCCTACTATATCTGATATGTCCTAATGTTGGCATTGCCTTATCTTTTATTTCTTAATTTAAATTTCTATACCAATTCCTCAAACTCCTTTATCATCTAGCCAGATTGAAGAATCAAGTTGGTTCTTAGAGTTATTTGTTTTTTATTTGAATTATATTTTTATTTCTAAATAAGCTGTGGATTAGGAAGATAGTTGGGATATGGGGTTCGTAAAAAAATTAATATGACTCATTATTTTTTTTTGAATATCACATTGAACTTGCTAGTGAATAACATTAGGAGAAATAAAAAATATAGTAAGGATGTATAATTTCTTATAAATGAAAAATAAATATGGTCTCAAAATAGTTCACACACCTTGTCTATGCTTTTACAATTTGCATACATGTATTCTAGAGAAGTTGTGACCAAAACATCTAATAGTATTTTTGTATCCTTTATGCTTTGATGGATTCTAGACCATGCTCCAATTTTTCCATTTTGGTATAGGAGGATGTTAGAAAGGGTTGCAAATATTCTCTTTACACTTTTCAATTGTATTTTCATGAAAGTTCCTAAAGCCTTTTTACAAATTACTTTTGAGAATAATCTGCAATCAAAGGATTCCATGAGAACACTTGGAGACATTATATTAAACAATTCACTTACTTTATTTATGGTTTCACATTTTACATATCCTACAATCATGTTATATTTTTTATTTCTCCAAATTTTTAGCTTTCTTTTGAATTTTGGTATAGTCATGTAGATAGATAAATTTTAAAATATTGCTCTTTTCTATATGTTAGATTGAATTCATAGTTCTAAATCTAGACCACAAACATGATCTCACTCTACACACATAAATTTAGCACTTGATGATCTTTCGATTCTACTTAGTAGATTCCTAGATAAATGAACTAATAAAAAATAATATCAATTTTCATAGTCTTAGTGGTTTTTAATTAAGGTAGTATCTTTAATAATACCTCAAAATAGAAAACAAACTTCAAACATGCACATGGATTTTAGGATGAGTACTAGGTGAGTCACATTTACTAGGACATGTATGATTAGATGTTGAAGTTTTTCTCTTAATTTTAGATTTCTAGTGCAATTCCAAATTATTGTCCTAATAACTAATGATTCTTTATGTGTTTGAATGTGAGAAAGTTGATGTTATTTTATAGATGTACACTGCATCAAATTCAAAGGCTGTGCATTCTTCTCTTAGGACCAAAGTGTAAAGTTGGGTTGATGGCAAAAATGTTTAATTTTAATTTTGCATTTTAGTAAATGAAGTTCACAATTATAAGGGTGACCTTGTAACCATGCACAAGCATGGGTTTGAGAGCTAGGCATAAATGATTCAAATTAGATAGATAAGTTAATTGGACGATGATTATGTACACACAAGTATAGAAAAAAATTAGTTTGAAATTTAGCTAAAATGGGTTGCAATCACCTCAAGGAGTTTACTAGTAGAAATTTAAAGCTTCCTAATGTAAGGGAAATTTCATTTAGGAAAAACCAAGGCATTATAGAATGTAGATTAGTCCAAGAGTAAGAATATTCATGTTTATTGAACTATCTAAAATTTTCTCATTTTAATATTTGCAATGCATTTTGTTTCTAGCTTGCTTCATCGTAAGCATGTCATTGCGGCAATTCCAATGCTTTGCTCTGTGTTGACCAACGAAAGGAATTCTTAATGGACACGATTTTGAGGAAGGAAGCCACTCATATCACGACAACCAGTGGCCAAAATGTAGCTTATTTAAGCAATTATTTCCACTCAAACTACCCACCAAAGAAAATGGGAATTAAAGAAATATTTGGTATCATCCATGCTCATAATATTGATGGTCATATTTGGAGTGTCATTCATGGTTTCATATGATTACTGTCAAGACAACAGATTTATCCTAGCTTAAGGTGTCCCATTTCTTTATCACCAAATATTGAATAAATCTCACTTTTAAATCTAAAAAAGTAACAAAACTAGGCATGGCAAAAGATATATTTTCTCTATTTTGTAATATATTTGTTTCCTGTTTTTATATTTTTTTGCATTTTCTTCACTTAGAGACACAAGAAGTAAAACTAAGTTTCAGGCACCACGTGCCTGTAATAAGATAGCAATTAACTCCTTATTCTAATTCTGCACCCTCTCTCTTTAAATAATAATTTCGAGACTTCCATATTTCCTTGTGGTTTTTATTACTTTAGCAGGGAAAGGTCTCTGAACCCTCGTAAATTATAAAAATGTGAGAGAAACCAAACAACCTCAGACATCACACAGCCTGACACCTAGAAAACATAGAAACAACTCTCAAAAGTAACAAAAAACTAACATAACAACATAGCTAAACAAAATCACCTTACCAAACTGCCTTCTTCCTAAACTTAAACTACTAACAGGTAACTATAAAAAGTCGATAGTAACATCAGAGTTTTAGAATCAAATAAAACTAACAAACTTAGTAGGCATGCACACCTATTTAACCATAAGTCCATAGTAATATAACAGAGCATTAAACCTATATAGACTAAAACTAAAACTACTAATATCCTTAAGACTCAAAATTACACCCATCTAAAAAGAGCACCAACCCCGTAATAGCCTAATCATCATTGATGAGATTCGAGTTCTTCATGAGACGCTTCATCTACCCTCGCAAATTTTAGAGCATGACATATCCTCTTTCTCATCATCATCTTGCAAGTTGCCATTCAACATTTGTCTTTTTTCATTTTTCTTCATGCTGCTCTACCTTGAAACAAAACCCATGGCCACTTTCCTCATAACCCCATCAATGATAGCACATAGACAATTGAAGGCATGCCCCATTAGCCTATACCCTTTCTTATACTCCTCCACCTTCGCTTCAAGGTTCATGACCTTAACTTCAAGGTCATTTATTTGGCTCTCCTACTATTTAGCATTGATCTTTAGATTGTCAATTGGAGAGTCCTAAGAATAGGGCACAATTTGATCATCCTCAAAGGTCATCTAAGGCAGGGAGTTCTGTTATGAATTTTCCTTATCTTCCTTATCTTCATAAGAGTTACTGAAATCCTCTATTTCCTCCTTACTATCATTTTCTTGCTCCTACCCTTCCATTTGAAATTCCTCATCTGCTGACCCATCGCTTGAGGAGCCATCATAATCTTTAGGGGTAAAAACGTTCACAGTTTTTGGGGACACCTCTTTGGTTTCAAATTTCTTTCTCTTATATTTGGAAAGGAGGTGAGATGACCTCCTTTCAATAGATCCCCCCTCATTCTTCTCCTTATCCTACAAATATTCATGTTCCACCTCAGAAAAACGAAAATCTAAATCTATAGTTATTTGCTTCTTTTTGGAATCTTATTTAGTCTTCCAAGCTTTAGCCGCGCTATTTTTAGGGGTGGCAACTTTTCCTTTTTATAGGTTTTTCTTGACTAGAGAGACTTCTAGGGCTTCAAATGCCAATTCAATAATGGGCTTTTTATCTTTAGTCTTCAAGATAGGGGTTTTCTCATTCGACGACAAAGTGTTAGCTTCGATGAGCTCAATTCTCACAGATGAGTGGGGGCCTTAATCTCTAGGTTCCAGATGCCTAGGAACGATTAGCAAGCAACTATGTTGAGAGCAGTGATCAAAAAAATACTTGTAAATGGCATGAATAGGCCCTTGATGGAGCGGAAGGGTATCATCTTTTAAAATACTAGCAGATAGAGAAGTAAAAAGGTAATAAGACAAATTAATTTTTATGTGTGCCTAATGTGGTTGAGACTAGGAAAATGGTAGTTGTGCATAGTAGTGTAATGAACTTCCAATGTGAAGTATTTGATAACAAAATAACTGCCAATAGAATGGGGTTTGGGGAGGACAAAGTTGTCGTACCCAATCTGTGCTACCACCAGTCTTTCATAGCTCTTGTAGTCTCTAGAGCTTCTCTTCTCAACCTTCTTCACCTTGTTCCTTAAACCAGTCACCTCCGCAATATAATCAAAGGAAACCACAAAGGAGATATTTCCAATAGATAATCTGCCATTCTGCTAGGAGTTGGAAAATATTGACCAAAGGACTTTGTTATAATCTCTCATAGTGAAGAAAAATAGCATCATCCTAGCTTTGTAGAAAAGGTCCCACATATCTTCACTATTTTGAATCTATATTTAGAATTTTTTCACTATGACCTCTTCAATAGACCCCCATGTCATTAATCAAAATCACAGTTCCTCTTAAGAGACCTGAAAGTGACATAGAGAATACCCACAATTTGAATCCCTAACCGTGCCAAATAAAGAACATATACTAAAAAGGAAGTTTTTAAATTGATCACACCTTTCCACACAAGTGAAAAGATATCTCACATCATGATTAATGTTACCAGGCAACGAGATACATTCGATGTCTTTCCATTTAATAATCGCCTTATTCTTGGCATTTAAGACCAAGTGGCAATAAGACTACTCCGTAGCACTAACAACATTAAAAATATTAATTTCATCCATGCCATCATAAGTCCTAACAAGACTCCAACACAACACTTCCATTAAAAGCCAAGTCAGCAGCCAGTTCAACATCCTTGTTTGAATTTAAAAAATATTTGGTGCCCGATCTCCTTCTCTTTACTAATAAATCAAGTAAATCAACTTTTTCCTTCATCATTAATACCAGTATAGGAGACAGAGTCAATCAAATAAGACTTCTTTCATCAACTATAATATTTTTAAGCCCGTTAGGACTTTGCCTAAAATTGAAGAAATGTAATTCATTATGATTTAATGCTTGATTGTCCTCTTCATCGGCCAATCTATTCCCCTCCCTGAAAATATGCTGCATTTTGATTTTGAGAAAGTAGCCTATCAATCTTTTTCTTTCTTCCACAATATTTTTAATTTTCTATGGAGTATTCACCTTTCCATTTAAGCAACCACAGTTAACTAGGAATCATCTTCAAGGATTACATTTGGACATTTCAATTGACATAGCCGCCTAAGCCCTCTCTAGGCCGCAACAGCCTCTGCCTTTTTATTGGATCCCTTGTCCAAATTGATACAGTACACTTCTATTAGGTGTTCCCTACTATATCTGATATGTCCTAATGTTGGCATTACCTTATCTTTTATTTCTTAATTTAAATTTCTATACCAATTCCTCAAACTCCTTTATCATCTAGCCAAATTGAAGAATCAAATTGGTTCTTAGAGTTATTTGTTTTTTATTTTAATTATATTTTTATTTCTAAATAATCTTTGGATTAGAAAGATAGTTGGGATATGGTGTTCGTAAAAAAATTTAATACCACTCATTATTTTTTTTTGAATATCACATTGAACCTGCTAGTGGAGAACATTAGGAATCACAAAGATCCTAGTGAACATGATTTATCAAGTGAGTGGTAGAAAGTATAATTAGAACCCTTATATGTGCTAAGCATGGTAACAAATGACTTTTTTCTTTTTTGATTTTCTAAATCCTCAAAAAATTGAAAAATCTTAATGTTACTTTCAATTCCAATATCCTCTTACTTAGTCTTTCAAAACATTTGTAATTTAAAGAGATTAGATTTTTATAATCCAATGTGATTAGGTTTCTTTTTTTCCGAATTCAAGTATTAAAATTTTATTTTTATTAACGTTTTATATCACATTCTATCATTTGTTCATCATCCTACTGATGTATTATAGAGCTTTCTTTGAAACGTTAAGAAAAATAAATATTACACAATTGAATCTAGAAACAAAGAAATTTAAGATTTGTATGTACTTAAATCATTTTGGTGGTTGTGTTGAATAAATTGGACATAATAGAATAAATATTTGAATAAATTGAAAATAAAGTTAAATTTGATATCCATTTGATCTTCAAGTATGTCAAATTAATGTTAATGCTGATAGTTATCTCACCATCATGTTTAGGATCACTATATTCCATTTGAGAATCATTGAACCATCACATTGAGGACTAATTTGTTGATTTTGATAGCCATTCAAACATTACATACAATGTCTATGTATTAATTTTCTTAATCATGTGTAATTTATTATAGTTCATTTTGATATTTTTTTATGGTCATGTGAACATTTAATGTTAAATTTGGTAGTCATTTGACGATTAAGCCTAGGATTCTTGAACTTAAATTTATTTGATCATCACCACTATATTTACATAAATTTGACAATCATTTCATTGTCATACTTTATGATTCCTATCTAAAATTTGATAACCATTTCACCTATCAAGTCTAATATTTAAAGTTGGTTTGATCATTGCATTGCCACGTCTAATATTATGTTAAATATAGAAACAATTTCACTATCACATCAAGATTTAAAAAAAAAAAAAAAATTATACTTAAACTACTGGATAGGACCAGTCCTCTTCATTATATTTGAAAAAATAATATAGAACACTTTTAAGTCCCAGCTACGACACCATGTTCCTTTAATAACACTAATACCGTTCATTCTTCTACAACATATATTAGATAAAGTTCCATGACATTGAACAATTAAAATTTAGTTCATTATCTAATATTGCCTTCTTGTAGTTTACTCCTTAATTCCAACTTTATCTATTCCACAACACTACTAGCCCTAGAAAGATTCTATACCAAAAAACGCATGCATAGGGAGCAATGCTAGTCTTTCTAACCTAGCATCTTCCATTTCTTAATCCTCCACTGGGTCTTCTACTTCCTTGTCAGTGTCACGATTCTGCAGCTCTAATCCTTCCATCTCAACGAACTTTGCTATCCAGTTCGACGCAGGATTAACTACTAACCTTGTCCAGTTTAGGAGGAAATTTAAGTTTCTTACTGCTTTCTTCTTATAGTCCTGATATTCCATCTCATCATCCAAGAGAATAATTGGCAGTTTGGGAATTTCCTCTCCCTTTTTATCGAAATTATTAAACAGGAGAATCCAAAAATTTAAACAATATTCATATCTAGAATGTATATGCTAAATTTAATAATCATACAATAGTCACATTCATTAACATTTATTTTAAATTTGACATCATATTCAAGAATTCTTATATTAAAATTGACATCCATTTGACCATAATATTGGACATCTCTAAAAATTGGTAAGAGTAAAAATTGGTAAAATCTAATAAATGTCTGAAGCAAGATTACGATGAAGTTTTATTTCTAAGAATGGAAGTCAATATAGAAAGAGCTCGTAAGCAAGAAAGGAAGGGAATATGGAAAGATACAACATTTATTACACAAGCTAAATACCAGCATGAGTCTTAAAATTTTCCTTATTACCTCCACCACACGACAATGCATTTTGTTTTCATCGTAAGCATACATCCTTGCGGCAATTCCAATGCTTTGCTCTGTGTTGGCCGAGAAAAGGAATTCTTAATCGGTACCGTTTTGAGGAAAGAAGCTACCCATATCACGACAACCAATGGCCAGAATGCAGCTTATTTAAGCCATGATTTCCACTCAAAGTACTCACCAAAGAAAATGAGAAAGAAATATTTAGTATCATCAATGCTAATGATATTGATGCTCATATTTGGAGTGGTGATGGTGGTTTCACAGCAAGATTACTGCCAGGACAGTAGATTTTGGTGCAAGAGCGATGGAGATTGTCACTATGGATATCCTGGCGATACTGAGCAGTGCTGCCAGATTGAATCTTGTGGGAATGGTAATGGCTATTGCTGGGGATCTGAAGGTGGTGAAAAATGTCCCAATAGCGAGATATTTTTCATCTCACGATCTGGTTTCTGTATGCATCTCACATGTGAAAATTTACGTAGAAGATTTGGTGACCTCTTGCTTGTAATCTGTTTGCTGAATTCATTCAGCTTCTTAAATAAATGAGAAATAAAAAATGTGTGGTGCGTTGGTTTTATTAAAGTTGTTATTATAGTTGTTGGAATTTACAATGAGTTATCCGATCAGCCACTTACCTACCTTCCCCCCTTAGATGTAGCAGCAGCAGTTAATGTTTTGACAGTGATAAGTATGAATTTTGAAAACAGGAATTTTTTTTTCTAAGGGATAGCAATAGACAAATTGGGAGAACGATGGATCCAAACGGCTAGAGTGTGAATAGAAGTTCTAAGCACAGAAGGGAATTTGTAGTACCGACAAAGAATATAACAGGCTTTTGTGCAGTTCCAGATAGTTTCAGAAGTTGTGGTTGGTTGCAGCTTTAGATCGCTACACAGATTTGTTTGTAATCCTTTTTGTAATTTGAGTTCGACTCCTTTTTATAAATTTCATATTATAATTAATGGAATGTTGAAATTTATCTCCTCCCATTTTTGAAGGAACACAATGGACCATTTGAGAGAGGGGATGAATCAGTGGTAATCAATAAAAACTTTTACTCTTAAAACATCTAAGCTTTAATAATAATGATCATGAAACAATGAGCAGAGGTATCAAACACATGAGAGCACACACATAAGAGGCAACCCATAAGACAAGTGTATATAAGGAAAACCCACGGTGGAGAAAAATCTTTGGTGAGAAATGCTACTTGAATCTACTACTCTAGTTCAGCCTCAT
This sequence comes from Cryptomeria japonica, assembly GCF_030272615.1. Lineage (NCBI taxonomy): Eukaryota > Viridiplantae > Streptophyta > Pinopsida > Cupressales > Cupressaceae > Cryptomeria > Cryptomeria japonica. Next base: position 201,772,895 of record NC_081415.1, on the reverse strand, counting down.
AGGTAAAACCTGATTACAATGTTTAGGGCACCAACCCAAGGAGCACCAACCCCTAGCTCTGAGCACCCACTCGGATATTGCCATGCGTATATATTGAATACAGTTTAAGTACCATGTTGCAAATGAGGTTTTGCAACTCACAAATATTCTTCTCTTGAGATTGAACAGACTTGCTTGAGCTTTATGATCACGGGCTTCAATCTCAGCTCTATGCTCTCTATCTACATCTTCTCTTTTTCTCTGCTCTCTACTCTTTGTCTTCAGATCAGATCACTTCTCATCCTTTGTCTTTCTACCTTGGCTCTACACACTTTGGTTTCTCCTACTCTTTCTTGATCTCTGCTACTTTATCTTTTTGTCTCTACTGCTTTCTATCTCTTTGTTTCTTTTGTTGTCTATCTCTTTGCGGTGCTTCTGCAGCTACACACATATAGGCTCAACTTCTATCACACTCATTACACAACTTTTCTTTGTTCTCTATCTCCTATCTCTACTTGCTTCTTTTACCCACTTCAGAACAACTCTCTAGCATTGTATTTCTCAGTTCCACCTGGACACTATCGGTCTAGTCTTAACTCATTACAAAGTAGACAAAAAAAATTCTACCTTGTTATTATCCAAATGATCTATACAATTTCCAATATAGCTTATAGATCGCTCACTTAGTTAATTTGTATTCCCCCAGTTGGCAATTCAAGTTTCCAGATGCACCAAACTGTAATCCTTTCTAACTTTTAATGTGGACAATTGATCTATTGGATTTGACCTAAAAATGGTCAGGTTATAGTTGGTATTGGGGTGGTTTCATGCGCCACACCATCAACCACATCTGCCATATGTTCACATTGCCTTGCAACTCAACTGCCTCATAGATAACCATCCTTAGCATGATCATCTCTGTATCTGCAAGATTTGCTACTTCACCTACCAATAATCAAATCTTAACACCTTCTATAGGAATCAATCAATTATGTACATATCAGACTTTTCCCTTTGAATCTGTAATTAAAATTAATTTATTTTCTCTCTCTGAGTAGCAGATCTGATTTTCTTCCTTGGATCGACTATTTTGTATTAAATGACACTTCTTTGTTCTCCAACCATTCTCTGTACTTAGTTTTCTATATTTAGCAAACTCAATCTATCTCACAGAGTTGGTTCTGCCTTAGTCGATCGTCTCGAGCCCTGGAATCACCTGTACGAAGTTCACCATTAATGCATCTCTATCCTCTGTCAACCTACCCTGAAAGAATCAACAACAATCTCCATTGCCACCAACCTTAGCATATCTGATTTGTCCTTAACCTCTACATTTATTTGATCAACCAACTACCTCATTCAACATCCTAGCATATTTGTTTCATCACTTGGGGTACACATGTCTTCATGTTCTTCGTCCAAGTCAGATGGTCATGGTCGGTCAAAATCCATGTGGACAATCAGGTAGCTCAGATTAGTCGAACTCCATGTTGTGAATAACGTTCATGTTATGTAGACATATTGGGTTGACAACAAGAACTTATCCCAATCAACTTTGTCAACTGAATTTTTCTTTATTCACGTTCATCACCATAGTTATCTTGAATTTGTATTTCTCAAAGATAAATTGGTATAGTTTTAACTTTCGGGATGACTACTTTCCTCTACTCTACCTTCACTAGCTATCCCCATGACCATGTGAGACTTTGGTTCCTTTCGTCGATATTGGTTACTCCAATGAAATTCTCACCTTTGAATTCTACTATCACCATAGGCTATCTCGAAGCCCAATCTCCATGTTGGTACATATTATCGGCATAAGCAACTCTGAACTGAAAAAATTCAAGCCAAACAACTACTCATCAGAATAATCATAACTAATGGCATAAGAAAAACATGTTAGATCAATAGTATACATCATTTTGATGACATATTGTCAACCTCTCTTTATTGACATAGGTATTCTGAAACTCAAACTCGATGGTGACAAACTTCATTGGCATAAGGTATCTCGAAATGCATACACATCGGAAGAAGAAACACTATTGGCTTAGCAATTGGACACTAAATCATCACAACAAACCTATTTCGATGACCCAACACAAACCAGCATTGACATATCTATTTCAATACAATGATATCAAAGTAGTTTATTCTATCAGTTTTACAAAAAATTGCTACTCCACCTATATTCAGCTATCTTAATAAGACACAACACCAAAGAGACTCCTCACGACCTGACATCAGCCCAACTTATACTGATAGCAATTTCTTCCATGCAAATTCGTATTAGCCAAGCTATTCGGATATGACCACCAAAGCAGACGTTACCTACACAACACTTGATCGGTATAACATAGTAAAGTTTTACTGATATACAAGTTTTATTATTTTCACAACTCCAACTTCAGGACATCCAACAGGAACTTCATAGACACATCATATGGCATTGTGGGAGTCTGCATAATTCATCACTCTGATCCATCACCATGATCCATCAGCCTGATCCATTAACCTACTAATTGTGATCTCTTCTACTTAATCTACAGCCTATTTGATCTTCCTTTGAAACCTCATCACCATGTATCACTATAACCATTTTAGCTTCTTAACTGATGACATCAATCAACTCTACATGCTTGTTGCATCTTTATCCAGTGGGCATCCTATATCAGCTTCTTACCTGATGACATCAATCAACTCTACAACTCCATTAACTCAGTCATGCACACACACATGTTGACATCAATGACAACTTCAATACCAACAATTCTTTTTTTTTTGTTTTTATTTGTATTGCCAACTGTTTGACAAACTAAGCAACAATCTCTGTATGTTGTGTTTGGAAGTTAAATCTATAAAATTGGTATTAGAGCATTGGTTTCTAATTTATTTGGGTCTTTATTTCCTATAAACTGGTATCAAAGCTTGAAGGCCCTAAGTCTTAGAGTGAGTTGGGATTTTTTTTTTAAAGTTATTGAAGGTTTGCTAAGCTAGAGACATGGATTTTGAGAATATAGTAAGATCTGATAGTAGCCACCATCATTCTATCAATAAAATGATGATTTTTGGGAAAAGAAAATGAAGACTATTATGGTTGCAAATAGTTTATGGGAGTTAGTGTCCAATTTGTTCATAAATATGATTAACCCAACTCAGTATACAACCCTCACAAACAACCAAAAGACCCAGCTAAAGGATACAAGAAGGAAAGATACAATTGTATTGTTTTATAGAGGAAGACTTGATAGAGGCAATATTTTCAAGAATAGCAGTAGCTAAATATGAAAATGAGGCTTAAAATATCCTCCAAATGAGTTACAAAGCGACTAATAAAGTCAAGTTGGTGAAGCTCCAAATGCTTCAAAAATATTTCAAGACTCTTCAAATGAAGGACATTGAGTTCATTTATAATTTCCATACAGGACTCTCTAGCTTGATGAAAAATAGCTAAGGACAAACTGAGAAATAATGGAAGAGAGAAGAATTATGGAAAAAATCCTTAGAATTCTACCCTCTAGTTTGATGCAATAGTAATCATCATTTAAGAGGAAAAGGATCAATCAATTTTGATGGTGTATGAGTACGAGTTCACTTTAAACCCACGAGCAACACCTAAATAGGTCTATACTTTATTCCTATGGACAAGCTTTCTAAGCTCAAGCCAATGCAAGAGGTAGGAATAGCCCTGAATGGAGATTGAGAGATAAAGGTATAAGAAACAATAGATGAGAATTTTTTGGAGTATATATCTATACAAAAACACATAGTCAAGCGGGAGCACGTATCTCTTAGTCCACCTTCAAAGCCAAGAAGAGCAACAAGAGATCAAGTCAAATATATCATAAGAGATATGTAAAATGTTACTATTGTCATAATTTTGGTCATTATGTAAGTGGATACTAAAAAAAGTACTGTGATTAATCAAAACAAAGTAGAAATGTGGTTGATGAAAAGGTAGTTGAAGGTGATCAGTCAAAGGACTTCATCATATCCAACACTAGTGAGGAGGTAAACACTAAATTTTGATATTTACACACTAGCTGCAGCAACCTCATGAGTGGTAATGAAAGTTCATTTTCTTTTATTGATAAGAATGTCAAGTCTAAGATAAAAATAGGTAACAATGTAATAGTTTTAAAAGTGGACAAAGGGTTTGTTATGATCTACACCAAGTAAGTTGAGAAAAGGGAGATGGAGAATGTGTATTTTTCCTTGGTGATTAACACAAATTCTAAAGACTTCGATAACTCATCCAAAGAGGCTACAAGGTGTTGATGGCGAAAGGTGAAACATGATTAATATCCCAACCTATAGTTACACTTACCAATCTTAAAATTTTTACAATACAATAGTAATCAATCTCTAAGATTATCATTCAAGATCCTCTAAACTTTTGCATCTAAGGTATGGACATCTAGGCTATTTTGGTTTGATTATTTTATCCAAGAAGGGTATTGTTAGAGGTTTTCATACCATTGTAAAACCTAGTGGTAGATGTGAAGCTTGTATTTTAGGCAAGAAACATAGGTATCCCTTTTAACTAGAAAACTCTAGAAGGGAAAGAGTACAATTAGAGCTGGTGCAACATTTATTTATGTGGCCCCATACAAACTATTTACACTAGATTGAGTCAATATTTTATGACCTTCATAGATGATTACAATGAAAAAACACCAATCTATGTATTGAAGCATAAATGTGAATATTTTGAGAATTTTTAAGTGTTTAAGGACTAGGTAGATAAGAAGAGTCGATATTTCATCAAAGTCCTAAGGTCAGATAGATAGGGAGAGTATAGCTCCAATTGTTTTATAATTTTTTACAAGTATCATGACATCAAGGAGTTGGCAACTAGATATAGTTCATATCAAAATCAAGTGGTTGAGAGGAATAATTAGACCACCATGGAAATGGAAAGGAGTATGTTGAAAACCAAGGGACTCCCAAATGAATATTGGGGTGAATATATTGTAAGATCGGTAAGTTTGATATATAGAAGTCCCACAAAGGAAATTCATGATAATATTTCACAAGAGGAATGGACAAACTGCAAGTGGATAGTTGACCACTTGAGAGTATTTAGGTGTGTGGCATGTAAATTTGTACCAAATGAGAAGAGACAAAAATTGGATGAAAATGGTGAGAAGTGCATCTTCATGGACTATAGTGAAGAGTCCAAGACATATAGGTGATATAATCCACTTAGTAGGAAAATAATGATTAGTAGGGATGTTTAGATCATTAAAAATAAATTATGGAATGACTTTCTGGACACCTCTTTGGTTATATCAGTTAGAGTGCCCATTCATAATGAAAATGAAGTGTCAAAAGGGGAGCAAGGTGATTCTATAGTAGGTATGGAACCCAAGAGTTAGCTTCAAAGAGCTCCCGTCGTAGATAGATAACTAAATAAGTGGTTACATAGTTTAGTTATGTAGTCTTGTGGATAGTTATGAACCATTACACAATCTACAAATATAGAGAACATATAGTTGAGTGAAGAAAGATGATTCTATAGCATGCATGGAGCCCAAGATTTAACTTCAAGGATATCTAGACATAGATAGATAACTAAAAAGATAGCTACATATTTTAGTTACACCATCCTATGGATATATATGAACCATTGTATATTCTATTTGTGGTCTCTTAGTTGAGGGTTTTACTGAATTATCTTGCATATATAGATGTGTGGCTATATGGATTGATATATGGAATATGTGTGAATTGATTTGAAGTGAATTTGAATAATGTTTAAGTAGATTTGGCACAATAGAAGTGTGAAAGTCAGTTTGTGAAGATCTTTGATGATGATATCTTCAGTGTGACAGTATTTTGAGATAGTGGTTGATGTCAGATGTGTTTTCAATGATGTTGGTCACTTTGACATAGTGGTTTAAAGATAATTTCATGATCAGAAGACCTTGTTCATTTTATTTCATCTATTCTTTATACTTGTCAAAAGACAATGAGTTACTTTTGGCAAATTGTGCAAATATTTGTATCTTTTCCTAAGATAGTGAGTCTCAATATTACAAGTCCCTTGTATCTTGCCTTAAGGTTGTGTGTATTAATATTTCAAGTCCAAATAGATGTAGTGAGCTCCTTGGTCTTGAGCCTAGAACATTGTAATAGTTATTAATATTGTGAGTGTGATTCTCACTATGGTTTTTCCCTATTTAGGGTTTTCCATGTATATCTGGTGTTCATGTGTTCATTGTGTTTTGTAATTTCATGTTTCATAATTGCAATAATAAGTTAATTTTGATTTGATGTTTAAAATATTAGATTTGGATTATTTTAAGGTCTAAACTAATTCACCCCCCTTTTTAGTCCTATGGTGTGTTACATAAAGTGTAGTCATCATCTTACATTTACCCATCTCTAAAACTAGAGGTCCATCCTCCATATTTATGCATTCAAAATGGTTTATTTAAGTAGCAACCTCTACCTTTGATTCATTATCTCTCTATTCTATGGGATGGGGATATCTTTGTATTCAATGCTATCAAGATGACACTACATTGCCTTGTATATTCTATGTATATTCAACTAAATGTGAACATATTCATGGGAATCATCTTCTACCATTTGCATCTACTTTATTTCTTCTTCAAGGTCATCTAATGCTTCTCCTACAAATAATATATTCATCTTTCTCAACTCCTCTTTCAACGAGATATTATCCCCATCCTCATCAATTGTTTTATTAAATATAGGACTCTCAAAATCCATTTTCATATTCTCCCAATCTTGTTTATCACTATCTTAAATCCTCTTTTCTTCATTAGATAAAATAAAACGTCATTAGATAAAATAAAGAATTTATTACTATCTTAAATACTATTTTCCTCATTTTCTACTATAAACTATGTAGTTTCTTAATGGTTACACCATTTATCTTTACATTACTCATCTTGTGCTTCTTCTCTTCCTTCATCTACAACTATGTGGGATTCTCCCTCCTACATCTCTTTCCATGCCCCTTTTACCAAAGAAATACAACATTTTTTTTCTTTAATTCTCCTTACATTATAATATTTTAAGATCTTTTTGTACTTTTAAAATATCTCTATTTCATGAGAGTTACCCAACTATCCTCCTTCTTTATGATAGTTATCTACCATTTCTTAATGTCATTCAATATCTAATAAATATTTGTTCACCATTATACCACCTTAACATACCCTTTTTATATAATTTTTCTCATCTACTCCAACTTTATTACACTTATCAATTTATATTATATCCAATAAAACCTAATTTTTTCTCCACTCTTCAACAATAAAATTGTCACACCTTTTGACTCACTATTATTTTATATGTAAAATTCTTACAAGTCTCTTTAATACCATTCTCATCACCTTTCTCAATGTCATCTTCTTTCACTTCTATAAATTCTTTAAGGACTCATGTATCATTGTTTTAACTTATGAGGCATCCCCTACCCTCCATAGTTATAGGTACCTTCTCATACCGAGAACAAAAATTCTATAACTCAAGCCCTCTATAATTGCAAGGATTTTGGAAACTTGAGTTTTTATTCTTGTTTTCATTGATTTCAACTTATCCTATGTTGGCATTGATGTCAACTTGTCTTGCGCTATCATTGATGTTGACATAAGGATGGTGTAGTGGAAGTGTAGTGAAAATTTTAAGATGTAGGAAAGAGTATTTATCTGCTTTGGTATTATTTCTTGTGGTGTCATTGGTGTTGTAAGGATGGTATAGTACAAGTATCAATATGTAGAAAAGAGTATTCATGTGTTTTGATATTGTTGTATTGTCTTGTGGATATGTTGAAGTAATTTTAGAAGGGTGGTATACTAGAAGTTTCAATATGCAAGAAATAATATGTATGCAAGAAAGACTTTTCAATGTCTCAGTGGAAGAATGACTTGCATTCCTCTGGTATTTGCAGATTATATGTTATGGTTCTGAATATAATGTTTATGTTTTATGCATATTGTACTATTAGATTTGTATCTCCTATGTTGCTCAAATAGTAGAGCTGGTTGAACATGATATTTCTGATAGTAAGGTTGTCTCTTAGAATAGGTCTAGAGAATTCTCGGTGGCATCCAGATTTGTGGATTCAAGTGTTGTGGTTTGGAAAACATGTTCATATACCTTTTGCAATGTTCTAGTTTATTTTTCAAGTGGTGATTTGATTGGAAAGTGGAGTTATGAAGAATTATGTGTTCTCAACTAGTCTAGGTTTTCGTTGACAATGAGATCATTTTATTTTGGTTAGTGTTTTAGGTCTCATAATGAAATTTAAATTAGAATTTTTTTTTTGGGTTGACTAAGTTAACGTGATTTAATGTTTACGTACATGTTTTATTTAATGTTGATATTCAAAGATGTATTAGCATGTTCAATTCATTGGAATTATTTGAAAGGGATATGTTATAATATCTTTGGGTCGGCTTTATCTCATAGAGTGGACTGCAATAGTTGTTATTAATCTGAGTGTCCAAATTTATGTAATATTTTTTACTTTATTTATGGTTGACCTAGTTAAGAATTTTAATGATTAATATCATATATAAATAAGTTCATATGTATGAGTGATGGTATGGAAGGAGTGTGAATTAACAAGTAAAAAATATTGGTGGTTTGCAAGAAGATTTGATATTGAGGTTGTGGAAAGGTCAATTGTGAAGAGATTTGATGATAATATATTCTATATGAGAGAGTATTGAGCTAGAGTTTAAAGTCAGATATGTTATCCATGATCTTTCTCACTTGACATAGTGGTTTAAGGACAATTTCATGATCAAGAGATCTATTTTCCTTTAATTTAGCTATTCTTCTCTCTGCCAAAAGACAATGAGTCTCTTGGCTGCTTTCTATATCTTTCCCTAAGACAACATGTTTCAAATTTGCAAGTCATTTGTATCTTCCCCTAGGACAGTGAGTTCCAGAGGAAATATTGTAATAAATTATATTCATATTGTTAGTTTGATTCTCACTGTGGTTTCCCCTACTTGGGTTTCCCATGTAAATCTCGTGTTCATGTGTTTTTTGTGGTTTATGTTTTCATGATTCATTATTACTATGATGATATGGTTGTGGTTTAAAGTTTGAAGATTAGAAATGAAATACTTTGGAGGTTCAGTCTAATTCACCCCCTCCCCCTCTCAGTCCTATGGTGTGTTAAAAAAGGCTCTTATCCACTATAAAATATTCCTCTAGAGCTTAAAACTTCTATAGCTATAAAATCTACTCTTCTGCAATAAATCCTCTAGGATTTTGTCAAGGAACCTGTAAGCTTCTTTGGATGTACCTTCATCTTTGCAACAATATATTTGACTTCATCTCTATATCAGTAAATAATGCATTCAAAACTCTATTCTTTTCCAATGGTCTTATATTTTCTTACTTCTCACTTCTTTTTGCAACATATTGCTCTCTCTTCAATGAGCCTTTTATTTTGGCTTTCAAATTATTCTCTGGTAAAATAACATTCTTTCAATTTTTCATCTTTCTCAATGTGAAAAATTTTCTCCAATACCACTTGATGGAAACAATGATTTGGCTACACACTTAAGGGAAACCAATCCATACAACTTAAAACACACACAAACATTTTTCAATGCAAAGAAAAATCATATTGATTGTAATTATCGCAATTATCTATTATCTTGATTGAAAAATTAAAATCTACAACTACACATTTACATCCATGGTATCTCTCCCTTCGTCCCTCCCCCTCTCTTATCTACACAATTTCATGCAATTCAACCTTTAACCTATTTGCCTACAATCTTTGTGTCCCCTATCTCCTATTTGAAATATGTGATAAATCTATCTTTTGAAATCTGCTAGCTACTTTTAGAAATAAGGCACCGAACAAGGAATTTTCTCCAATAAAATTAGTCACTTCAAATGCTTCATAAAATACATATTTTATCTTAACTTAAGGTATCCCATTTCTCTATCATCAAATTTTTAATAAGTGTCACTTTTAAATATGCAAAAATATCTTTCCTCTAGTTGGTAAGAAACTAGATTCCTATTTTTTTTAAAAATTTCTCCACTTAAAGACACAACAAATAAAACCAAGTTTCAAGCACCATATGCACTCAATAAGCTAGCTTTTAATTTATTATTCTCTTGATGCACCCACTTTCTTGAAATAATAATTTCAAGACCTCTATATTTTCTAATGTTGGATATGCCTTAGCTTGTATTTACTAATTAAACTTTATATTTCGATTTCTAAAACTTCTTTTAATCACCTAGCCAAATTAAACAAACAAATTTGTTCTTTCAATTATTTGTGTTTGATCCAAATTATATATATAATTTTTAAAGAGACTTTGTATTAGAATGATATGAAATTTGTAAAACCTTGTAATATGGCTCATAATCACTTAATTACAATTAAGTGCTATATCACAATGAACCTACTAGTGTATAACTTTAGGTACTATAAAGAGGCTAGTGAATATGATCAATCAAGTGAATATTAGAAAGTATAATGTGAAGCCTTATATGTAATAAAACTGGGAACAATAAATTTCTACTTGAATCTTCATATGATAAAAAAGAAATTATATAATATTTTTTATTAAGGATCAAATAGGTTTTGAGGGAACTTGAAAACCCTTACAATAGTTTTTGCAAGGACCTGAAACCCTCAGAATTTGCACAAATATTTAACCCAAAGAAGAAATCTACAATATGATACAACATAGACAACCAACATCCCACCAATACCCTAGCATCAACTTATAATCATTGAAGAACTAGTTGCAAACATAAGAAGGTCGAAGCCATTCTCCAAAAACTCAAATAACCATGACCATAGGGGTTTTCCAAGCCCCCTTAACCTTAGTAATGGATTTTTCAAAGGCTCCCATAACCTTAAACTTAAGGAAGAACAAGACTGGTGAAAGTATACCCTCCAGTCACTCCACCTCAATATGAGAAACATGAGATAAACCAGCAAAAAAACTAGTCTTAGTTCCCAAATAGAAGGCTCCCTCAACCATAACCATGGGTTTTATCAAGGCTCCCATAACCTTATCCTTGAGAATGATAAACGCTGAGACCAGCTTTCCAAATAAGATCTCCACCTCAATAGGAGTTAAAAGAAAGAAGTCATCAACCAAGCCACTGTCAGCTCCCAGGCCACTGTCAGCTCCCTTACAACCAGAAGACAAGGCACCATTAGTCCCCCAATAACATTTCTAGGAAAAAATAGTAGCATTAAAATACACCTCAATAGGAGAGAGGTAAACTCTAGCCACATCCATCTCCCCCTCAATAGAAGATAGGACCACCTCTATAGGAAAGACTAGATTAACCCAAAGATGCAAAAAGTAAGGAATTAAAGACATAGCCAAGGAAACCATAAGAGGGAGGACAAAAACAAACCCATCAAAAGGATACCTAGGAGTCAAGAGAGATAAACAAAGAAAACTAGACCCCTTCTTCATAGATATCAAAAAACAATGAGAATCTAGAGGAACCCATAGCAAAAAGACCTCTCTCAAAAGATCAAGAAATATAAAGGAGCACAAGGAAATATGAGAGACATAAAAACCATCATAGTTCCAAATCAAGGGCTGATAAGAAGTTGAGACCTTGAAAGCAGCCCTCAAAAAGAAAAACCTAAAGCTCTCCAAGTCTAGGTAGAAACAACTTCCACAAAGCCCCATAGACAGAGGAACAATAGGGAAATTGGTCCTCACCAAAAGAGAAAGGAATCCCAAAATGAGTTTAAAAAGGACAAACACCACCAGGGCCACTAATGCAAACACTGAAAAAATGCCAAAAGATATCCGCATAGAAGAAACAAATCCTGACATGAGTGAGATAAATCACCAACACCCACGAAGCCACAAAGAAGAAAACCAAACTATGGTAGACATGAAGGAAATAATCCTTTGCAATTAAACTGCTCCTAGCATTCCCACTATAGACATCCCTCTCCTCCAAATGGATCCACACACTGCTCCCACCAAACAATTTTCTAGAAATAATGAAGCCCAAAGTAGATCTCCAATTCTAATCAGGTGTAGACGTCCACAAACAGACAAACCTAGAAGAGGGAGTCAGAAAAGGAAGCTGCAAATTGAAGGCCACAACCACCACCAGGAAAAAGGAAGAGGATGCATCTTCCTTTGCATCACCATCTTCTGTATCCCCATCACCATCTTCTCCCAGATGTCCATCTCCTCCTTCACTTCCCCCCAAAACCCTCGCTCCTACTCTTCCTCCTATTTCCTTCATTTCAAAAATGTTTCTAAAATTATATAATGTTATTCTCAATTCTTATATTATTTTATATAGTCTCTCAAAATATTTTTAAATTGAGATTATATTTCCATTGTTCATTATGATAAGATTTCTTTGTTTCTAGATTCAACTATCTAAATTTTATTTACATCAACATTTTGGATCAAACTCTATGATCAATTCATCATCCCAATGATAGATTATAGAGTGTGATCTAAAATTTTAATACAAAAAAACTTTTAACAAATGAATCTAGAAACAAATAAATCTAAGATTTGTATAGTTAGGCCATTTTGGTTGATGTATCAAGCAAATCATACATAATAGAATAAATGTATGAATAAATTAAATATAAATTTATACTTGATATCCATTTGATCATCAAGTGTGTGAAATTTATGTTAATATTGATAGTTTTTTGGCCATCATATTTAGGATCACTATATTCAATTTGAAAATCATTTGGCCATCACAGTGAGGACTAATTTGTCAAATTGGATATTCATTCAACAATCACATACAATATCTACATATTAAATTTCCTAATCATTTTACCATTATGTGTAGTGTATTGTAGTTCAATTTGATATTCATTTGATGGTCACATGAGTATCTGATGTTAAATTTGATAGTCATTTGATCATCAAACCTAGGAGTCTTTAACTAAAATTGATAGCTATTTGATCATCACCTCAACTTTACACAAATTTGACAATCATTTCATTACCACACTCTATGATTCTTATCTAAAATTCGATATCCATCTCACCATCATGTCTAATATTTAAAGTTGGCAGCCATTTCATCATCATGTATAACATTTTCTGTTCAATATGGAAACCATTTGACCATTACATTGTAAATTTAAATAGTAAGTTTGACACTCATTTGACCATCAATCCCAAGTTATATACGTTAAATTTGACAACAATGTGCCCTTCATAGATCTAGAATGTTTATGTTAAATTTAATAGTCATATAATAATCTCATTCAATAACATTTAATTTAAATGTGACATCCATTTGACTATAACATTGGACATTTATATGTTTAATTTTGTGACATTTTTTTTGTTAAATTTGATTTCCTATTAATAGTTGCACCTAGAAATTCAATGTTAATCTTGATGGTCATATAGCTATCCTTTTACATAATAAAGAATCAATATAATTATGGATCAATTAGAACTTTATTATGGATTAGGACATAGTATAATTAATATATTAGCTTGAAGTAATGAATGATATTGATTTATAAAAAATTTATGCCTTCAAAATCTATTTATGGTGTAGGGGTAAAAATAAAAGTTGTGGTGAGATGTTTCTTTTGTTGTAGTATAATGTTAAATTTGATAAAGTGTGATGTTTATTGGACCATATTGTACTAACATGTTGTATAACTTGTTTAAATTTGTGTATTTATTTTTAATCTCTTAATTTAATTTAAAAATATAAATTTGTAATTATATTTTATCAAAATCTCTCATCATTAACCATATTTAAATGCAATGTTGTATCACCTCAATGTGAATACTTATGTCCTCTTTGACCACTATTCTTATATAATCTCTATAATCTATTTATAGTAGAGGATGAAAGACATTTTTCATTGATTAAAAAAACTACTAAATCATTATAGATTTGAAATTAAAATTTTCACACTTTCTTAATTTTTTAACAATGTCATATACCTTCCCATATATTATATAGTCAATCCAAAGGTTGCCAAGTCTAGAGGATGAAAGACATTGTTCATTGATTAAAAAGCTACTAAACCATTATAAATTTGACATTAAAATTTTCACACTTAATTTTTTTATAGTCTCATATACATTCCCAGAGATTATATAGTCAATCCAAAGGTCGTCAAGTCTAGAATTCATTTTTAGTAGAAGATTCTTGATATTTACATTGATAAAAACTACAGTTTTATTTACATTCTTATGGAAAATATGACATAGTGTTTAAATTTCCTAGGATATTGAAAAGTTGCTAGTGTATTATCAGAGTTTGATAAGAATCACCAAAATCATCTAATTTCATAACACACTTTAATTTCATCATAAACTAATGAGTTCTTTCCATGCATACTTAATTTCATTATTAATAACTAAATATATTCCAATATTCTAATCTACAATCTTTCATGATCCACATTACTGCATACATGCATTTATGATAAATCTCATCCAATCCACTTATACATTCTATCAAAATGCCATCCATACATGCTAAAACTAAAAAAGGAAACATAAGAGCATAAGCATCACATAACACCAAATTGATATTGGAGTTCACCCCTAAAGGCTACATCTCCAGGTCTGCTAAACTACAAGACCCTTCTGATCATAAAATAAGTTAAGAATACATAAGGTTCATATTGTTTACAATCCTACCATCAAGGCGAAACATAACCAATATACAACGACCACATTGGTCAATAAAAAGATAAATTATCCCTAAATAGGAAAGGATCCAACTGCACATAATCAAAGCGAATACCAAGGGACACTAGAGCATCCACAAAACTAAGTCATCGCAACCCAAGGTCTAGCATGATATCAGGTTCTCACAAGGGCATAAGCAACAGGACGACTCCACAAAAGTGCTCCTATCAAGAAAATACAACAACACACTAGCGAACGTAGGGGACAACTGTCATCACACAACCTGGTATGGTTACCAAGGCAGGTCTTCATACATTTCGGCCCCATTCACTGGGTTACCTTGGCAACCTGATCGGAACCTCCGGCCCATCCAAGCCTCATGTGGACCCACACATCCTTTCCTGAAGACAAGGATGATGGTTTGCCATTTCAGGCCTTCTCATAGCATGTTGAGTCTATGTTAGCACTCATCCCATGTGTGAGGCACAATTATCTAACTTAGTGATTCATTAACAACACTCTAATTTACTATTAAGTTTTCACTTATTAGAAAAACTTTCGATGTGTTACCCAACAACCACTTTGGGTGTGGCCCCCAATCCAAAGCCACTTTCCCATACGACACTAGACTATACACAAATGAACTCAAAAACCAAGGAATACACATGGTCAAGTAAACGGAGTTCAAAATGGAAGAAACAACCATTGTTCAAACATGACTTTATATGAGGTGCACTAACTAACGGTACTCTAACTAGAGACCTGACCAACTATGGTTAACCACGAATTATCATTCGACACCTGCATAAAGGATATGACCAATTACGACACCACCACAAAACAATAGTCAAACTCAAGCCTAAGGATAGAAACATGTACCCCAAATCAACCATACAATAGGGTCCAATCAAACAAATCAAGGCTTGCCATTACTTAAGAAAAAACGAAAACAGAAATTAAACATGCATAGGCAATAACTGGTAGAGATAATCTTTTCCCATGTTGATGTAAACATAAAAGTCGATCAACTTTTTTAAATGATCTAAGTTAGATTGTAGTTATCTACCTCATCTTAGTATAGGTTGTTCTTGGTTTTCTAACTCACTAAGCTCGTTGCATCTAAACATAACATAATTACATCATTGCAAGTTTTTAAACCAAGTTTATATGAATATAATTAAATAAACATTAATTGAATAAATATGCTATTTAATCTCTGAATGAAACATCATGGCCACACTAGCTCAAAAACAACCTTTCCAAATTCATCTTTTCTAGAGCCCAGTTACACTATACAGATCAAGGAAACATATACATGTAAGGAACCCAAATAAAGATAGTTTGTTCCCAACTTAACAATTATTTCCTTACACATATAGAGAAATTCCAAAATTAACTATTAATTAATATGTATTTATTAATCCGTGATTAATAAAATATAACAAATTAATAATTAATAACAAAATAACAAATTAAGTATCTAATCAGAAAAATATGCTTTAATAATAAAATAGAAGTTGAAAATTAATTAATGTATATTTTCCACTTATACAATTAATTAATTATAAAATAATCATAAATTATTAATTGAATGCCATATTTAAACTTCATTGAAAAGTTAATTTAATATTAACTTTTAAATAATATTAAACTATTATATTATTTTTTGAATAAAAAAAATATTAAAAAAAAACAATTTAAAAAAAACAAAATATATGAAGGGGGCGGGACCCACGTGGACCCCCATGTGGGCCCCCCCTTGGTATCTCACGCTACCCAAGGTAGCGCTGCTACCAAATGGTCTGCTACCCTTGGTAGCGTGCTACCTCACCGTGGTGGGGGTATACTCCCGCCACGTGGGTTAAAATATATATATTTTTTTAATTATTTTTTTTCTAAAATTTTTATTTTCACTGTTAAAAAGACAACAACTGCCAGCCAAAAAAACACAGTCTGAGCAGAGACTAAAAAAATAAAATAAAATTTCCCAATAAACATGGGTATTCTCCCATTTGGAATATCAAAATACCCAGATCCAGGAAAGGGAAAATTTCTCTAAAACCAACACCATATTGGCAAAATAAGATTTATTTACACATGTATAAACCACAAATCTCTCAAACCCCAATCTAAATTTCAATTTAAAACTTAATCAAGGAACCTTTAATGGAGTTAAACAAAAACTCATCAAGAACAGTCAAACCCCCAAAATTTGTTCTATTGATTTTATGAAAACCAATTAATACAAGCAAAATGACATCTGGAGGTTTGGAAAGGAAGCAAGGAGGGTTTTATATTCAGAAATTCAAACTACAACTCCTCCATTTCCAAAATAAAAGCATAAGATTTTTAATTTGTACAACCAGATTTCTACAAAACCACCAAACACCATTTTCTTTAAGCAAGAACCCAAGAAATAAACCAGAGACCTACCTGATTCTGCATTCCTGGAGGGATTTGAAGGAGATCCCCACCTGTAAGCTCCAAGAATCCTTCTTTTTTCCATATGCCCATAAATTTTTATTCCCAAATAAATATTTTTCCCCCAAAAATGTTTTCCAAACAAAATCCTCCTCCCATATTTTTCCAAAAACCTAGGTTAAATGGGAGAAGTTTGACCAAAATTTTATTTTTGGAATTAAAATATTTTATTTAAAATAAAACTCCAAAAATCAATCTTTTCAACAATTCAATACATTTAACTTGCTTTTCAATTTAAAATTGATTTTCTCAAATAACTGAAATTAACCTTTCTATTTCAAATAGCCACGAAGATTAAATTAATTCTATTTCAATTAAATTTAAATCTTTCTTTTTGAACAACATAAACATAATAAATTTAACATTAAAATTAACCATTTAATTGAACTTGCTACCAACTTGACTTGAGCAATTGACTTAACGATTAATCACATAAAAGGAACGTATTTAACTTAGTCCCCAAAATACTAATGCGTAAACACACATTAAACCCAACTAGATAATAAGGATTAAATGCTCAATTTAACCACACACAAACATGCAACCCAAGAAAGCCACACAGACAGATGACCTACATACCCAACAAAAGGGAATACCGATGACGAGTGACGATGCTCACTTGAGCACAACTATGGTCAAACGGGGGTCTTACGACCACCTAATCCAATTCTAAGGATTAAAGAGGTACAATCAAACCTACGAATTCAGGTGAAGATGAACCTTGCACCCATGTGGTACTATACTTGAAATCTCCTGCAACCAAGAGTCATACATGCATACATATATAAACTTAATGAAAGCATTAGCCCAAGATAATAACACAAAATAGAAGAACTAATAAACTTGCATACAAACTAGTGCGAAAACCACATTAACAAGTATGCACTAAATCAAAACATTTGACTATAACATTATATTGTGATAAACTAACCAGGGTCAAACCGAGATTAGAAATTGATTAGGGTAGGGGTACTACATTCTTCCCCCCTAGGATCTGACTTAGACCTGGAAGTCATAAGGCTAGATGGAGAACATGTCATACGCATTAGCCCTAAAACTCATTCAACAAATATTAAATTGCACGTAGGAATCTTTCCATAAATAAATGAAACATCATTTCTAAATCCTTTACAAATGCCATTATCCATTGGCCAGATACATCTAAAACCATATATTTCTTATAACATTCTAGGAATTATCCACAATCATAGTAGAGATACAAGAATCTTCTCCCTTTAATTACAACAAATTAAAGCATTAAAAGAGGTAAGCAACAATTACCATACTCATCTATCAAACATGACTAGAAAACATGCCATCATGATCAATTTGTTTTACCAATCCATATTTTCATAAAACTTTATCGCATAGAACTAGCTTCAAAATTCAATTTCTACAACGAAGTTAACTTCCATGAAATAAGAGCAACATAGATAACTCAATTGTTTACACTTGCCAAGAATATGAAAACCTTTCCAAAGACTATGTCCCATAACATAGTGACAAGTTAACACAATTTACTCCATGATATGCATAATAATCATCCACATAACTGGAATGTACAAGTCAAAAGGCCACATGTGAGCATGTCTAATGCTCGATCAAAGATAACATATACGATCAACATATCTATGCATGATCTCGGAATAATAACATGATCATAAATATCCAATATCTCACTCAAGGCTCGATGGTTCTAGGGCACACCATAGCGGTATTACCCTCCATAGAAGACCTTCGTGAACATCCCTTATTGAGTAAGGTGGTTAGCCTCCAAGAGATAGTCACCACACATAGGTAGGTAGTGGATCCTAGCTGCATCACAACCTCACATACCCCCATCCCCAAGGTTCCCTACATCTACTTCCTTGTACACACTCAATCAAGACCATCTCATACATTCTTGGAGAGGAATTTCACATTTCAACACAAGACCAGCATACGAAAACAATAAGGATAAACCAATTTAGCCACCAAAGTACAGATGAATAAAGATAATAAGTCATCAATTCTAACATTAAGGCAAGAAAATAATCCAAAATTTGCAACACCAAATCAAGTATGCAAAAGATCACAAGATCGTGGCTAAACCTTCAAAGTCAAAATAAAATAAATTTATGGTCCCCAAAGAACTAAATAAAAATACCACAACTACACATAACATCACTATGTGACTAGCATCTAGCCACCAATGAGGAAGGAAGGAACAATCGAAAAACTGTCGCAATAGATCATCATGTGGTGCGGCCAAGTCAAACATCCACATGTCTTGGCAGTATGCACCTCAACATCACCCCGCATTATGTCGTCATGTGGCATGGCAATACCCCAAGTGGAGAAGACACACAATGGACTTATCCTGGATGGTAGTGTACCTCGTGAAAATAAGCATGCGCAGGTCACGTCCTGCATAGAGATGTATCTATAAGGATACTTGTCATAAGCCAGAGGTATACATGACTAAGGTCCACCCACATGTCCACCAACACATACTAACTGGCAGCTCATGTGGATAAACCTACCTTTCATGAAGACAAGGCAAAGGATCCTCCAAAATACACCATCACTATGCTCAAGAAATGCCATCAAAATGCTCAAATAAAGGAAAGGAATAGGCTGCCACACATAAACCTATAAATAGATTCATCAAAAGGGAAAGTATTGAGTAAACCTTTGATACAGTCTTATAGTATAAATATATCATTCCTCGAAATAGAGAAGCTAAAGTCGCTTTGCGCCAACATTACTCGTTCGCTAATCCATACTATTCAAGGAATGGTGACTTCGAATACTACCCCTTAACATACTGAATTACCCACAACCCGAGGTTTGGTACTCAGTAGGGAAACAAATAAGCAACATCACATAAACAATATGGTTTCCCATACTCATAAGCAACATAGCCTCCATGGTTGATTACTTCACCAACCCATGGGCACATATAATAAGCACCGGTTTCTTACAATACACATGAACACACCAGTACTGGTTTAGTCACATTTACGAGGAGTAATTTCCAATACGCTATCATCTACTCAAGGAAGATTTTAATTATGCTTTCCACATGAATAACTGAATCAAGTTTACTCTAGATACAAGTATTGAAATTATTAACAATTCACAATTACATAAGGAAATAACATCATTCCTATATCTTTCTCGAATTTCACTAAGCATTCATAACTAAATTACAAACTTTGCAAATTCTTTTCCAAGGAGGACTTTTATCTTTCAATATGAAGCCAAAATGCAATAGTACAATTTCACATGTTTTATAAACATTCTGTTTAAATTAATGCATTCTTCGTAGTATTTATAAAAATCTTATAATCTAGGGAAAGAGAAGGAAAAGAGCACTTGATAATCAAACTGTTTCCTACAAAGACACAAGATCAACTAGATCCCACTATATACTAAGATTTCTCACTATAAGCCTATCATTTTAATTGCATGGTTTTTATTTCGCTACCGTTTTAGAAGGATGTCAAACAACCTAACATGACTTTTCCAATTATTATGGTTGCAACATAATGTTCTAGTTTTCCAAACAACGAAGATCAAAATAGACAATCTTTTTGATAATATCAAACCTCTTGCGAACACTCACTACTTTAATACAATACAAACACATATCATAATTTGCAACCTATCATTAAAAATCAAATTATGATTAGAAGGTAAGCAAGGAGCTATCAACAAAATAATACATATCAATGCCTACACATCAAATAGGCTTTTCATTTGCACTTTCCAAGCACATAATAATACAATTACACATATCCAAAGGCAAGCTCAATGGAGCATTTGCTAGAATAGATCCTCAATCAAACTAGTTTAATGCAACAGATAAAACAATCTTTCATGGAACACATTATTACACTCTTGAAGCTACTTTAACATGTTCCCTTTAATACTTCTTTTACAAACAAAGCAATTTCACATAACAACTATTCGCATATTAATGTACCTTAGTTAAGATAGAATTTAATTATGTTACTCCTACATTACACATGGAGAATTCTTTAATGTAAACATACTATTTTCTCCCAATAACCAATATGAACTTTCAACCTGGAGCCCTTTTATAATCTAAAAACACATAAGCATTATAAGGCTCACCCAAGGGTTCAAGAAGCCACACCTTTCTCTTGCAAAAAGAAAACTCTCATAAGAGATAATTACACACATCACAAACATTTAATTTCTAGAGAGAGAGGAGGAAGGCTTATAATCATTCAATTTACTACAAAATAAGCATTCAACATTTACCATACTAGTCCTTCAAGTGGACAACACTAAGCTAGATCATAATCTTAAACAAGCACATTTCATAATTTCAGATTCAAGACAACACTAACCACCCCAAATGGATTAGTCAAAAGAGTACAACAATCAATAAGGAAGGTACATACGACTATCTTTCAGAATAAGAGAAATCATAGACCAAGACTTCAATAATCAAACAAAGCACATATAATCACTCAAAACACCAATATCAAGAAGGTGAAAACAAGGTGTGAATACACACGTTACACACAAGTTAAGGTCTTCTCAATCACTCACATACAAAGAGGAGGACAAGCATGCACATAAGGTCAATACACCTCACACCAACTAAGGGCATAAGCAACACCAGAGATCCCAGTGTTCGCAACTTGGCTCTAATACCAAATGTAATGCCCCACCAGGAAACCCCAAAGGGATAAGCTAAAACTCAAGAATAGAGTGCATTAATATTTTTTTTTTTAAATTAAACATAACACAATGATACAACGAGATATCAAAGTTCAGTTTACACAACAGAAGACATCAACTAACGCTTAAAGAGTTTCCCAATGTGATTACTTAATTTCACATTTAACTTCACGCTAATAAATCCAATAAGTTGATTATCTTATAATGAGATAATTCTTAAACAAGGATAATTTCTTTCAATAACATAAAAATATAAATCACATGATAATGTTCATCGATTAAGATTTATTCATACCTTTCGTTCATACTTTTCATTAAAATTTAAGTCATGCATCTAATTTCATAACACACTTTAATTTTATCATAAACTAATGAGTTCTTTCCATGCATACTTAATTTCATTATCAATAACTAAATATATTCCAATATTCTAATCTACATTCTTTCATGATCCACATTACCGAAATACATGAATTTACGATAAATCTCATCCAATCCACTTATACATTCTATCAAAATGTTATCCATACATGCTAAAATTGAAAGAGGAAACATAAGAGCATAAGCATCACATAACACCAAATTGATATTGGAGTTCACCCCTAAAGGCTACATCTCAAGGTCTGCTCAACTGCAAGACCCCTATGATCATAAAATAAGTTAAGAATACATAAGGTTCATATCATTTACAATCTTGCCATCAAGGTGAAACATAACCAATATACAATGACCACATCGGTCAATAAAAACATAAATGATCCCTAAATAGGAAAGGATCCAACTGAGCATAATCAAAGTGAATACCAAGGTCCATTGGAGAATCCACAAAACTAAGTCATCGCAACCTAAGGTCTAGCATGATATCAGGTTCTCACAAGGGCATAAGCTACAGGACAACTCCACAAAAGTGCTCCTATCAAGATAATACAACAACACACTAGCAAACATAGGGGACAAGTGTCATCACACAACTTGGTATGGTTACCAAGGCAGGTCTTCATAGGTTTTGGCCCCATTAATTGGGTTACCCTGGCAACCTAATTCAAACCTCCGGCCTATCCAAGCCTCATGTGGACCCACACATCCTTTCTTGAAGACAAGGATGATGGTTTTCCATTTCAGGCCTTCTCACAACATGTCGAGTCTATGTTAGCACTCATCCCATGTGTGAGGCACAATTATCTTACTTAGTGATTCATTAACAATATTCTAGTATACTATTAAGTTTTCACTTATTAGACACACTTTCGATGGGTTACCCAACAACCACTTTGGGCATGGCCCCCAATCGAAAGCCACTTTCCCATATGACACTAGACTATACACAAACGAACTCAAAAACCAAGGAATACACATGGTCAAGTAAACGGAGTTCAAAATGGAAGAAACAACCATTATTCAAACATGACTTTATATCAAGTGCACTGACTGACGGTAGTCTAACTAGAGACCTGACCAACTATGGTTAACCATGAATCATCATTCGACACCCGCATAAAGGATATGACCAATTACGACACCACCATAAAGCAACAGTCAAACTCAAGATTGAGGACAAAAACAAGTACCCCAAATCAACCATACAATAGGGTCCAATCAAACAAATCAAGGCTTGCCATTACTTAAGAAAAAGCGAAAACAAATATTAAACATGCATAGGCAATAACCGGTAGAGACAATCTTTTCCCATGTTGATGTAAACATAAAAGTTGATCAAGTTTTCTAAATGATCTAAGTTAGATTGCAGCTATCTACCTCATCTAAGTACAGGTTGTTCTTGGTTTTCTAACTCACTAAGCTTGTTGCATCTAAACATAACATAATTACATCATTGCGAGTTTTTAAACCAAGTTCACATGAATATAATTAAATAAACATTAATTGAATAAATATGCTATTTAATCTCTAAATGAAACATTATGGCCACACTATCTCAAAAAGAATCTTTCCAAATTCGTCTTTGTCAGAGCCTAGTTACACTATACAAATCAAGGAAACATATACATATAAGGAACTCAAATAAAGATAGTTTGTTCCCAACTTAACAATTATTTCCTTACGCATATAGATAAATAACAAAATTAACTATTAATTAATATGTATTTATTAATCCGTGATTAATAAAATATAACAAATTAATAATTAATAACAATGTAACAAATTAAGTATCTAACTAGAAAAATATGCATTAATAATAAAATAGAATTTGAAAATTAATTAATGTATTTTTGCCACTTTTACAATTCATTAATTACCAAATAATCATAAATTATTAATTAAATGTCATATTTAAACTTCATTAAAAACTTAATTTAAAATTAACTTTTAAATAATATTAAACTATTATATTTTGTTTTTGAATAAATTTAGGCTTTTTAAAAACAATTTAATAAAAAAAAGAATATATGAAGGGGGAGGGTACCCATGTGGACGCCTATGTGGGTCCCCCCCTTGGTAGCTCACACTACCCAAGGTAGCGCTACTACCGAATGGTAGCAGTCCGCTACCATTGGTAGCGCTGCTACCAAATGGTAGCAACCGCTACCCTTGGTAGCATGCTACCTCCCCGTGGTGGGGGTTTACTCTCGCCACATGGGTTAAAATATCTATATATTTTTTCTATATTATTATTATTATTTTTTATTTTTTTTCA
Source organism: Cryptomeria japonica (assembly GCF_030272615.1). Taxonomy (NCBI): domain Eukaryota; kingdom Viridiplantae; phylum Streptophyta; class Pinopsida; order Cupressales; family Cupressaceae; genus Cryptomeria; species Cryptomeria japonica. The sequence continues at coordinate 201,748,448 of NC_081415.1, read as the reverse complement.
CTGTTAAAAAAACAACAGCTCCCAGCCAATAAAACTGTCTCAACAAAGACTAAAAAAATTAAAAATAATCCCCGTAAACATGGGTATTCTCCCATTTGCAATATCAAAATACCTAGATCCAGGAAAGGGAAAATTTCTCTAAAACCAACACCATATTGGCAAAATAAGATTTATTTACACATGCATAAACCACAAATCTCTCAAACCCCAATCTAAATTTCAATTTAAAACTTAATCAGGGAACCTTTACTGGAGTTAAACAAAAACTCATCAAGAACAGCCAAATCTCCAAAATTTGTTCTATTGATTTTATGAAAACCAATTAATACAAGCAAAATGACATCTGGAGGTTTGGAAAGGAAGCAAGGAGGGTTTTAGATTCAAAAATTCAAACTACAACTCCTCCATTTCCAAAAAAAACATAAGATTTCTAATCTGTACAACCAGATTTCTACAAAAACACCAAACACCATTTTCTTTAAGCAAGAACCCAAGAAATAAACCAGAGACCTACCTGATTCCGCATTCCTCGAGATATTTGAAGGAGATCCCCACCTGTAAGCTCCAAGAATCCTTCTTTTTTCCATAAGCCCAAAATTTTTTATTCCTAAATAAATATTTTTCCCCCAAAAATATTTTCCAAACAAAATCCTCCTCCCATATTTTTCCAAAAACCTAGGTTGAATGGGAGAATTTTGACCAAAATTTTATTTTTGGAATTAAAATATTTTATTTAAAATAAAACTCCAAAAATCATTCTTTTCAAAAATTCAATTAACGATTAATCACATAAAAGGAACCGATTTAACTTACTCCCCATAATACTAATGTGTAAACACACATTAAATCCAACTAAATAATAAGGATTAAATACTCAATTTAACCACACACAAACATGCAAAATCAAGCAAAATGACATCTGGAGGTTTGGAAAGGAAGCAAGGAGAGTTTTAGATTCAGAATTTCAAACTACAGCTCCTCCATTTCCAAAAAAAACATAAGATTTTTAATCTGTACAACCAAATTTCTACAAAAACACCAAACACCATTTTCTTTAAGCAAGAACCCAAGAAATAAACCAGAGACCTACCTGATTCCGCATTCCTAGAAATATTTGAAGAAGAGCCCCACCTGTAATCTTCAGGAATCCTTCTTTTTTCCATATGCCCATAAATTTTAATTCCCAAATAAATATTTTTCACCCAAAAATATTTTCCAAACAAAATCCTCCTCCCGTATTTTTCCAAAACCTAGGTTAAATGGGAGAAGTTTGACCAAAATTTTATTTTTGGAATTAAAATATTTTATTTAAAATAAAACTCCAAAAATCATTATTTTCAACAATTCAATACATTTAACTTGCTTTTCAATTTAAAATTGATTTTCTCAAATAATTGAAATTAACCTTTCTATTTCAAAAAGCCAACAAGATTAAATTAATTCTCTTTCAATTAAATTTAAATCTTTTTTTTTAGCAATTCAATGAACGATTAATCACATAAAAGGAACCTATTTAACTTAGTCCCCGAAATACTAATGTGTAAACACACATTAAGTCCAACTAGATAATAAGGATTAAATACTCAATTTAACCACACACAAACACACAACCCAAGAAAGTCACATAGACAAATGACCTGCATACCCAACAAAAGGGAATACTGACGACACTCACTTGAGCATGACTATGGTCAAACGAGGGTCTTACGGCCACCTAATCCAACTCTAAGGATTAAAGAGGTACACTCAAACCTGCATACAAAATGGCGTGAAAACCACATTAACAGGTAAGCACTAAATCAAAACATCTAAACATCTGACTATAACATTATATTGTGACAAACTAACCAAGGTCAAACTGAGATTAGAAATTGATTAAGGCAGGGGTACTACAGTTTTGGAAAATTATTGGCACATTCATGCCTCTAATAAGCATTGTTAAGAAATTATTTATTCATAATTTTGTAGTAGTTTGGAAAGTCACTAGTGCATTCTTGATTTTGACGAATATGATAAAAATTTGATAGTAAATTAGAATAAATTGAATGCCATCTTCTATATATTCTCACATCACACTTATTTGATGTTAATTAGATCTTAAATTATTTTTTCGAGCTTAAAATCAATTCATCAATTTCAAAAAGAAGAAGATATTCTTTACGAGTCTATTCATTAAGGTACACCAGTTAAAGTATATGCAAAAAGAACATTTATCGGTATTGCAATTGGAACAAATGTGCTTCTGCCTATAATGGATTCCATGCCAAGTATTTTTTACAGAAACTTTTTGACTTTTTGATATTATCCTTCAACAACTTATATTTTCAATAACTAGTATTGACAGATAGGTTGTATATCCTTTTCCATTTCTATCTTATTCTTATGAACTCTACGATTTGGAAGGCCCTTATGGAAATCACCGAACGCCACTTGATTGTAATGTAATACCTATTCTACTTGTATATATGGCAGCATTTTGACACTCTTTGTAGTATTAATCCCTTAAAATTGTGATGTGATTATGTATTTGGAGTGCTCTCCATGAATGGTGTATGTATCTTATGGTTGACATGATAGTTATGAGCTAGGAGGGTGCTTTTCATAAAGATTTTGATATGGTCATTATGTTTCCTTGTATATTGATATTTGCTGTAAAAATATATTTCAATTTTCAAAGAAATGATTTGTTGTATATAAATTCATTCAACACCAACAAATAAATTATTTTTCTATGTAATAGTTTATGATAATTATATATTGTAGTAATGAAATATCAAATTACTATTCCATAATAATTTCAAATTGTATGGATCTTGTATATTATAATTCATACTTCAAACTTTGAAAAATAGAAATAAAGAAAAGTGACTAGGGACACTCCACCAATATTGAAATATTGAAGAAAAGCTCTCCCCATCTTATTGTTTGGAATTATAGAAATCAAGCATGGTTAATTTCACATTATTTGCGTGAAAAAATTAACTAAAGGCATTAAAGAGTGAAGTAAGTGTATGAGACAATTGACTGCTTCCATGAGAAAGGGTATTAATTGTTGGGAGTGTGAAGCACAATGGTCACATGACCCTTCACGTTCTTTCAACTGTTCAATTTGTATCTGATATGTTTATATAATGGCTGTGTGTAGCCCATTTATTTTAGAGAGTTGATTAATAGAAGTTATTCCCTGCTTTGAGTGTGGATGTAGGCATATTTGCTGAACCACGATAAATCGTGTGTTGTCTCTTCTTATTGCTTTTCTGTTTCTGTTATTGTTTTCTCTGCTCTTTCTAATCTTTACAATTGGTATCAGAGCCATGTCGGCTTGAGCAGAGATGGAGGAAGAAGGAGAAGGTAAAACTTATAACTTCTATGGCAGTTTTACGTTCCATGTAAAACTATGCTTCAAGTGCCACGTACATTGGTGGGATGGCTGGAAGAAAGAGGGGGACTCGGTTGAAGAGGATAATCCAGCGAAAAAAAAGGATGTTGGGATTCTTATTTGCTCTCCCCTTGAACAAGCCTTGGTACTTATTGGCCAAATTGTTAATGGTCGGGAAGTTATTGGCATTCGTGTGGTGAAGGTTGAACGCGATGATAGTCCCTGTATAGATGCTGGAATTTCTGAGCAGAAAGATGTTGTAAATAAGGTTGTTGTTGAAGAGGATGAACTCAAGAGTTTGCGGGAGGAAGAGTGTATGCCATCGGAGACCCAAGCTGAATCTGCTGTTGATTCCCAGGATGAGGAGGGTGCAGATTGGAGTGAGGTAGCAGAGCAAGGAGGCCTGGGAGAAATTTTGGCTTTGAAGAGCTCTGCGGATGGCATGGCCTTGGCAAAAATAAAGAGGCACTCCCATAATGATGACAACCTTTGCACAAATAATTTCATAGAAGCCTATGAGCCTATGGACTTGGACAAAGAAGTGAAAGATGAAAGATGGTTTTCTAGTGTGAAGCAGAAGCGATCTTTGACAGAAGCAGAGGACAATGGGAAACGCTCCCAGCGATTTAAGATGTCCCAGATAGAGAAGGGAAATATCGTTCCTCACCCTGATTTGATGGATGTAGATGGAAAGGAGGCTACCCTATTAAATTTGCTACCGGTGAAGCGTGAGGGAGTCTACTGCCAGACTTTGGAGATGCTCGAGGAATTACACTCGCTATATTTAAGCACGGTGGAGCCACAAGACCCGCGACTGTTTTTTAAGAATCACATGACCCTCGTCATAAAGAACATGGTGGACAATCCTCACAGTGGCTTGCATCACAGCAAGAAGGGTGGTCTTCACACCACGAAGTGCAATCTTCATGCCATGCAGCACAGTCCTCATGCGATGTTGGGCGCTCACCACAGCATGTTGGGCAAACCACGGGTTTACCCAGAACCTCCACCTTCGCAGGCTCATAGCAGGGGCGTCCTCCTTTGCAGACCGTGGATGATGCCTCTGCGGAAGATAAATCCTGCAGTTCGTCTCCTTCCTCGTGCTCACAAGGAGATTAAGAAAATGTTGGAGGCAGAGGACTCTGAGTGTGCGCCATTCGATGCTCATGTCTGGGAAGTTTCTGTGCAAGACATTTTGGACACATTGTTTGTGCAAGGTCAAGCCTACGAGCTGCCAAGGTTGCACGAGCTACAGGGGCATAACCGTTTCAAGGCAAGGAAATATGACACTAAGATGAAATTAAACAAATTGCTCCCATTGCGCTCCACAATACCACTTTGAAGCACCAGGCTAAAACAGACGAGGCAAAGAAGGCCGTTATTGCCGAGGAAGCTTCGCGGAATATAATTATTGCATCCCCTTCCATGGATGATAAAATTGCATTTCTTACAAAGAAGGTGGCGGAGTTCAACCCGAGAGTGACCACATTCTGGAATGATGACGAGAATGTATCCTTTTTGTTTGTTGCCCGTGCACTGGATTTCATTTCCACCGAGTCCGGCAAAATCGCCATTATGGAACTTTTGTGCAATGCGTTTCTCTACTCATTTGGTCAAGGAGTGGATGAGTCGTTGGTAAAGTGGCTGGAGCAACTAAAGCCATTACTATATTCTTATAATACTTGCTATGGTAGACATGAGACATCTGACAGCGAATCGCAGTTTTGGGCCTTGGCACACCTAACGGCAGGGAAAGATATAATCGATTTTGGCAAGAATACTATGATTGTTCCAAAACTAGAATTTTTTGTTGGTATTATTCAGCCAACCTCATCGCTCATGGTGTTTGAGAAAGATGACACTTCTTCCATTTTTCGATCATGGGGGAGCACCGATGATCTTCAGGATTCATTTCAGGATGAAGGGTTTATTTTAGAACCAGCTAATGATCTTTTCAATGTTTTGGATATATTAGCTACAGAAGTTAATTGTAATGTCATTCAGTCTGACGTGCTTTGGAGAAGATTAATCCGAAGTGTATGCGAGCAGAAGATCGCAAGGTTAAAATCTAGTAGTCTGGTTGTAATGTGAGTTTCGAAATGGAAGTAGGGTGTCACTGTGCATGGCTGTGCCAGTTGGCCTTCACGGGGGAGATTGTTATGAATGTGAAGCCCAATGGTCACATGACCCTTCACGTTCTTCCAACTGTTCAATTCATATCTGATATGTTTATATAATGGCTGTGTGCAGCCCATGTATTTTAGAGAGTTGATTAATAGAAGTTACTCTCTGCTTTGATGTAGGCATATTTGCTGAACCATGATAAATCGTGTGTTGTCTCTTCTTATTGCTTTTCTGTTTCTGTTATTGTTTTCTCTGCTCTTTCTAATCTTTACATTAATAAGATAAGCAAAAGAAGGTAATGACAAGTCTAAAGAAAGATCCAAACCCTTTATAAGAATAATTTACAACATTGTAAGGTCATGTCAAGGGAAAACCAAGGGAAAAAAATGTTGATTCCTCTACCAATAAATCCTAAATAATAATAACTTATATGTCTAAATATTTATACCAATCATCCGTTTTTTCCATCTTTTGATAGTTTCAATGCATTTTGTTTGAAGTTTGCTTCATTGTAAGCATGTCACTACGACAATTCCAATGCTTTGCTCTTTGTTAACCGAGGAAAGGAATTCTAAATGACCACCGTTTTCGCTATAACGACAAGGAATGACCAAAATGGAGTTTATTTAAGCCATGCTTTCCATTCAAACTACTCATCAAAGAAAATGGGAAAGAAGTATTTGGTTTCATCAGTGTTCATAATGATGCTGCTCATATTTGGAGTGGGAATGGTGGTTTCACAGCAAGATTACTGCCAGGACAGCAGCTTTTGGTGCCAAAAGGCTGAAGATTGTAATGGATATCCTGGCGAACCTCCCGACCAGTGCTGCCACATTGGAACTTGTGGGAATGGCGAGGGTAATTGCTGGACCGCTGGTGAATGTCCCAATCACTAGATCTTTTCTTCTTCATAGATCTCACAATCTGGTTTATGTGTTCTGTTTACTGAATTCACGGAGCTTCTCAATGAAATCCAAAATAAAAAAATGTATGGTGTGTTGGTTTTATTAGAGCTGTTATGATATTTAGATAAAGATATAAAGATAGATAAAAGATGAGAAGGGTTGGGATCATCTGAATCTGAAAGAGGTAAATGGAGTCTTCCGTTGTTCAGATTCAAATGAAATAAATCGAATGATCGAGACCCACCTCCTTCCTCCTCTTCTACTGTTGCCGCCACTTAGTAATTTGTTTTTGCTTGTTTTTCCTATTCTCATAATCTGGTTTCTGTATTCTGTTTGCTGAATTCATGGAACCTCTCAATGAGTTCCAAAATAAATAAAAAGTATGGTGTGTTGGTTTTATTGAAGCTGTAATGATATTTAGATAAAGATGACGAGGTTTGGGATCATCAATGAATAGTTCGGATCTGTATGAGGTAACTGCAGCCACTTAGTAATTTGTTTTTCCATGTTTTATAATAAATAATAAATAAACATTTATTTATCAAAAAAATATTGTTATGATAGAATCAATGAAATTTTTAAGATGTAGTTGTCTTATATTTTACATATTTGGATGGATGGATGTTTTAAGATATAATTGATTTTTAATTTTTAATTTTAGAATTTTTTATAATATTATTTTTGTAATTATAGTTTGATTTAAAATTTAGGTATAAATACTAAGTATTTATTTTGTAAATAATCTTTACATTAAGGAGTCTTTTTTATATACTTATGAACAAGTAAGTTAAAAAACATTTGACTATTTAACAAGTGCCACGTAGTGGGTAGTACTTGCCACTAATCCTTACCTTAACTCTATTTTAACTCTAATAAAAGTCCTCTCTCTAATTCCGATTATTATTCTATTCTGAATTGAATTGTATTCCTAATCTCTTTGAATCCTAACCATAATTTAACACTAACCCTAAATGAAAAGTTTTACCTATAAAGCTAATTGATCCTTAACCCTAACTCCAATTTAACTTTATACCTAACCCTTATCCTAATTAAATCCTTACCCTAACCATGTTTGAATTATAACCATAATTTATTCATCAGAAAAAGTTAAAGATAAAGATAATTATTTGGAATTTTATTTCTATCTAATAATTTAAAATAATGTTAAAAAAAAATGTTTTTTTTATTTGTTTCAAAATTAATTTCAAATCTCATAAAAATAATTGTATTTATATATCTTGATAATAAAATGAATCAATACTCACTATTTAATAAAAAATAATACATATTTTTTTAATATTATTTATTAAATAGAAAAAAATAAAACACACACCTGAATCAATACTCACTATTTGAACAAAATAATACATAAATTTTTAATATTATTTATTAAATAGAAAAAATATCACTCACACACATGATACATATGGTATATTAAACTAGCTTATACTTTAATGTTGATAAATTAATAAAAAATAAGCGCATCTAGAAGGATATCTCTCGGCTTATTCTATATATATTATTAAATATATATATTTTGGATTAGAGTTATGGTTTGGGTTAACCATTAGGGTTAGGATTATAGTTAGGGTTTACATCATTGTTAGGATTAGGTTAATGGTTAGAGTTCGGTTTGGATTTACTTTATGATTAGAGTTAGGGTTAGGGTTAAGGTTAGGATTATTGTTAAGGTTTACACCATTGTTAGGGCTAGGTTAATGGTTAGATTTTGGATTTACATCATTGTTAGGGTTAAGGTTCTAGTTAAGCTTTGGTTTTAGGTATATGGTTAGGGTTCGATTTGGGTTTACTTTATGATTAGAGTTATGGTTAGGGTTTAGGGTTAGGTGTTAGGATTATTGTTAAGGTTTACATCATTGTTAGGGTTAGGTTAATGGTTAGGGTTTGGATTTACATCATTGTTAAGGTTAAGGTTCTAGTTAGGCTTTGGCTTTAGGTATATGCTTAGGACTATGTCTACAATTAGAGTTTATATCATATGGTTAGATTTAGGGTTAGGATTAATGGTTAGGGTTAGGATTATAGTTAGGGTTTACATCATTGTTAGGGTTAGGTTAATGGGTTTTGATTTACATCATGAGTAGGGTTAGGATTAGGGTTAAGATTAGGATTTATGGTTATGATTAGTTTTATGTTTAGGGTTAGGATTTATATCACAACATTAGGGTTGGGATTAGGACTATAGTTAGGGTTTACATCATTGTTAGGATTAGGTTAATGGCCAAGGTTTAGATTTGCATCATGGTTCGGGTAGTGGTTTAGTTTAATATTTTGGTTAGGCTTAATATTTAGAATTATGGTTAGGGTTATGTCTAGGGTTAGGGTTTATATCATGGGGTTAGGGCTAGGATTATAGATAGATTTTACATCATTTATAGGGTTAGGTTAATGGTTAGGGTTAGGATTAGGTTAGGGTTAAGGTTAGGGTTAGGGTTAGGGTTAGGGTTAAGATTATGTTTAGGCTTAGGATTTATTGTTATGGTTAGGATTATGTATAGGGTTAGGGTTTATATCATAGGGTTAGACATAGAGTTGAGAGTTATGGTTAGGGTTATAGTTGTGGTTTGCATCAATTTTAGGGTTGTTAAAGGTTATTGTTTGGATTTACATCATGGTTCTAGGGTTAAGGTTAGGTTTAGGGTTAATATTGTGGTTATTCTTAGGATTTAGGGTTAGGATTAGGATTGTATCTGGGGTTAGAGTTAGGATTATGGCTAAGGTTTACATCATTGTCAGGGTTAAGTTAATGGGTAGGGTTTGGATTTAGATCATGGTTAGTTTGAGGATTAGGTTTAGGATTTATATTAGAGTGTAAGTAGGGTTAAGGGTTAGGGTTAGGATTATAGTTAGTGTTTACACCATTGTTAGGGTTAGGCTAATAGTTAGTGTGAGATTTTGCCAAGATCAAGGGCACAATCAAAAGTATAAAAGAGAGACAAAATACTAACAAGAACAAATTGTATTCTCATCAATATGCAAATGATTAACTAGATTAAACAATAAAATGAATATGGGTCTGCTTATATAGGCAAGGCCATATGGATATATGAGCACACAATCATGACATATGGCTCAATGAGAAACAAGGGTAGGTAAGAAATACTAGGGGTAGGTAGGAGAAATAATATAATATTACACAAGAGATGGATGACCCACTGAATGTGGAGTGTAACAACAAAATAAGACCACAAAAGATGGAATTTCTCTTACAAGCTATATCCCTATGTGCACACTTCCCTAAGTGTCTCAAATCCAAACTACGAAGAGATACATTATCCTAAGTTAACTTAAGTAAACTCTAATAATATCCATAATGAATATTTATTTACACCAACACCCCCCCTTAAGTGAAACTTAGGGGAATGAAGACTCAAGTCAACAATGCAAGATGGGTCCTAGCTTTTAGGCCATGATAGGTACCCATGTACAATATGCACATGCAATTAAAACTATGCAATGCAATCTCTCACAAAGGGGGAAAGAGAGAAAACCCAGTAGGAAAAAACTCCCCTCCAAAAGAGAGATGAATGCACAAAAGACTCAAAGAAGAAGGACAAAACCTCAAAGAGAAAAAAGTCCCCCCCATAAGAGAGGAAGGAGAAGTCAATTGACCCCCCCTAATGAGACATCCCGCACCCCCAAGAGAGCTCGCAACTACTGGAACTTACTCTCGATGAAAGGTTTGGTAGAGATGTTAGCAACCTGCTCCATTGTAGGACAATACTGCAAATCAATGACTTGCTCCTAAATCAGCTCTCAGATATAATGCATATGGATTTAGATGTGTTTGGTCCGCTGGTGCTGGACCGGGTTCTTTGAGATTGCAATAGAACTATGATTATCACAATGTATATTTGTCGGTCATGGAGTGGTGAACCCAAACTCTGTTGGAATTTGTTGAAGCCAAATGGTCTCAATCGCTGCATTAACAACTCCTCAATACTCAACCTCAGTCGAAGAGAGAGAAATAGCATGCTACTTCTTACTCTGCCAATAAATGTGGCTTGAACCAAGGTGAAAACAGTAACCTGAAGTAGACTTATGATCATCAAGATCGCTAGCCCAATCAAAGTCTATGTAACCAACCAAGCGAAGTCTTGTACCTACTACATAGTGAATCCCATAGTGATGTGTACCCTGGATGTAATGAAGGATGCATTTGGTGGTTTTCCAATGAAGCTCATGTGGTTCCTGCATGAAGAAGGAAACCATGCCAACTATAAATGAAATATCAGGGCATGTATGAGTCAAGTAGATGAGACTACCCACAAGATGACTATACAATGTGGCATCAACTGGTGGAGAAGAACATTGAGCCTCAAGCTTGACTCCTAAAAGAAAGGGAGTCAGTGCAGGATTACAATAAGCCATATGAAAGCATGCAAGTAGATCAAGAGCATACTTGGGCTGCGATACTATAATCCCAAAAGGTGATTGTGAAATCTCTATCCTGAGAAAGTCGTACAAAAGACCCATGTCAGTCATAGCAAATCTGTCATGCAAAGCAGATTTGACACTGCCAATGATGGATGCGGCTCTCCCTGTAATAATCAAATCATAAACATAGAGCACAAGTATCAAGTGTGATTCATCCTATCACAAAATATAGACATTCAGATCAGAATGACACCTGGTGAACCCTGTTGAGAGAAGAAAGGAATCCATCTTGGCATACCAAGCCCTGGGGGCCTACGTAAGACCATAGAGAGATTTCATTAGTCTGCAAACCAAGTAAGTATCCTAGATGAAACCCTATGGTTTCTCCATATAAATCCCCTCATCAAGATCACCATGAAGAAAATCACTCTTCAAATCCATCTAATGTACAACCCAATCATGAGTTGCAAAAATAGCAAGTGTCAAGTGAATGGAGTTCATCTTGGCTATGGGCACAAAGGTCTCAGTATAGTCAACACCTGGAACCTAAGAGAAACCTTTCGCAACAAGTCGAGCCTTATACTTCTCCACACTACCATCTTCTACAAACTTGGTTTGATAGATCTACTTACATCGAACCATCTTTCACCCCTTAGGGAGATGAACTAAATTCCATGTGTTGTTCCTCATCAAGGAAGTATACTCTTCCTGCATAGCTTGGTCCCACTCAGGAACCCCTGATGCTTCCTGAAATGTTTGTGGATTGGAAGCAGTAGCAATGAATGCATGTGGAAGATCTTGATATTGTGATCGAGTCCTCCGTGTATCTAAAGGATCCCTAACAAGAGAATCCACTGACTCAAGTGTCTGCCGAGCCCAACGAGGTCTAGGTGGAGGTGGAGAATGAGGCTCCTCAGCTACAAGTGGACCCTATAGAGATGTAATCCTATGAGTTGGAGTTGAAGGAGTCTCATCATCAGAATCACTAGCATCACTATCCACAATGGAGGAAAGTAGAGGAGGTAGAGAGGCTAAGCTAGGAGAGCTTTCCTCAAAGTGAACACTCCCCTCAATAAACACCTCATGTGTCTCAGGATCCATCAATCTATATGCCTTAACACCCTCAAGATATCCAACAAGTATGCCAAGCCAACTCTGAGGTTCCAATGCCTTGTGTTTCTACGAAGGTATGCGAGGCCATGCTGGACACCTAAAGACTCTGAAATATTTCACAATTGGTTTCCTACCAGCCCAAGCTTAAAAAGAAGTAATACCTTGTAAAGATTTGTGAGGAACCCGATTCTGGATGTGTGTGGCACAATAGATAGCCTCTGCCCAAAAGGCAGGATCAAGAGAATGTGCATGTATCATACAACTAGCCATTTCTTTGAGAGTTCTATTCTTGTGTTCTATAATTCCATTTTGTTGTGGAGTGTATGGAACAAAATACTGAAGATCAATCCCCTCAAGTGTACAAAAATACTCAAGTCTTTTGTTCACATATTCCCTTCCATTATCTATACAAAGAATCTTGACCACTTTCCTAGATTACTTCTCTACATGAGTCTTGAAGTCCTTAACTCTGTCAAATACTTCACTCTTATGAATGAGAAAGTAGACCCAAGTGAAGCAGTAGTAGTCATCAATGAAGGCGAGGACATAGAAGGCCTTGCTAAATGAAGGTGCTGGAAATGGACCTAATACATTGCTATGAACAAGTTGAAGAACTTCCAAATCTCTCCAAGCTTTCCCCTTATCAAAATTCTCCTCAGGATGCTTGCCCATGGAACAACCTGAACATACATCCTCTGAAAAACTGATTCAAGGTAGACCTGTGACCATGTCTTTAGTGCCGAGCTACTAAAGATAGTGGTAGTTGAGGTGACCAAACCGCTCATTCTATAGCTTACTTTCTGAATTTGAATGAGTAAGAAAGGCCCTAAAAGGAGAACTTGGCACAAAGTGGGAGAATGAATAAAGCCTTGAGTTGTCATTGACTTGTCCCACTACTACCAAGGCATCATCATCAAGTTCCTTTACCACAACTGAATCAAGTGTAAACTCAACCTTTTCCCCATTCCCATGGTGAGTGATTTGGTAGATAGAGAGAAGGTTGGTAGACAAGTTAGGAACATAAAAAAAATTCTCAAATGTTCCATCCTCTGTGTCAACTGAACCTTTCCCTTCAACCTCTACTTGTGTATCATCACCTATATAAATGTGAGGTACTTTAGATGGCTCCAATGAAGAAAAATTCTCCTTTGTAGAACCCATATGATAAGAGGCACCCGAGTCAAGTATCCACTACTGTGAAGAACCTGTTGTTGTCACAAATGCTTGCCCTTTTCCCTTAGACTGTGAGGAAGAGGAAGGAGATGAATCCTTCTTAGTGTAGGCAGATGGCAAGTTGATGTTATTTTTCTTAAGAAGATTTGTCAACTCATCAACTTGCTTGGTGTGGCATCGATGCTCATCATGACCATACTTCTTGCAATATGCACAAGCTGGTTTATCCTTCTTAGGTGTAGTCCCCTTCTTGGAAGAGGATGAAAAATCACCTTGTGATGGAGAGGATGATTGCCCTTTTTCCTACTGTGGCTTTGACTTAGATTGCTTCTTCCTCTTGTTGGAATCTTTTTCTTGACTCCCTTGACTCCATTTATTAGCCATCAAAGCCTTGGACTTTGAAGACTTGGGAAGCCCCATGTTCAACAACTTAGATTTTTCCAATATCAACATTTTTGTGAAAACATCAAATGAAGGCATAATGTAGGAACACCCCACTATCAAACGATGAGTTTGGAAGCTTGAAATAAATGTTGCATATTCTGGTGCAAGCTTGTCCAACAAGTTGAATATCAACTCAGCATCCTTTTTGTCAATTCCACATTCCTTAAGCTTTTCTCTTAGCTCGTTTGCTTTGGTGACATAATCTTGCATTTTATCAAAACTCTTGGGATCCAAGTTGGTGAGCTCATTGTCAATCTTGTAACCTCTGATTTCATCAACTTGACCATACAATTCCTGAAATATATCCCAAGCCTCTTTGATTGTTGTACCCTTCTCAATGTGAAAAATGAGGTCATCTGATACTTACTTACGCAAAGTTCCAAGAGCCATGCAATTCTTAGTGAGCCATTCTAACTGAGCATTAGGATCAGCCTTAGGATCAGGTGGTGCTTCTATTGTTCTATCTATGTAATGCGTGAGACCTTTTTCCATTAATTTGCTCCATACTTTAACTTTCCATGATGCATAATTATGTGGAGTTAAAGGTGGAAATTTATGAGGACTCATTGCAACAAAAATGAAAGAGCACAAGGAAAGAGAGACACAATCACACAAGACACCCCCCCAAATTCACTCAATCAAAGAACTCCCCCCAAAATGATGATTTGGCACCTTATACTTAGTGCGTGTACAATGGGCCACTTGCAAAAAATGACAAAGTGGACTTCTGATTTCAACTTTAGAACTACCTTAATAAGGCCAGAGAAGACTCAAACTAATAATGCAAGATATCTAAACTAAGATCCAAGCAAATTACAAGTACCAAGTAGGCCAAATAAGACCAATATATAAAAGTACAATTTACACTCAAAATCTTTGAAATCTAATCATAGATTATGAAATTACAAGAAAAAATATGTACTTTATAAAAAAAATGGCACCTGAAAAAGAGGTCGTAAGAGCTCAAACAAAGCCTTTGAAGTTGCAAAATTGAGGATTGGACAGGTACAGCACAAAAAATTAGCCCAAATAAAAAAAAATTGCACCCAGAAAGGAGCAAAAGTGAGCAAGTTATGAGCCTCCAAAGTTGACTCAAAAGTCCAAACTGCTCAATGGAGAGGGGTCTAAATTTTATCAAAAAAATGTTGACTAGGCGGTAACTGAGTGGTTGACTATGTGCTACTGACTATGCAGAAGGTACAACCCTACAAAATTTTTCTTTTTATTTTTATTTTTTTATTTTTTCAAAAAAATCTATTTTAAAACTTGAAAAAATATTTCAGAATTTTTTTCTTTTTTGAGATCCAAAAATTTTGTACCTTATCGTCCGAATTGGGCAAAAAATTCCTCCAACACCCAAAATTTGATTTTCATCAAAATAGGTCGAGTTTATACTCGATTTTTATGGAAACAGCCTCCCGGACGCAATGGTGAGGTTGAAAACGCTCTAAGATGCCTCCAAAAAATGTTGTCCCTCAAATCCAAAAATAGAAGCTTTCCAAGATGTCTCTAAAAACCAATCAATTGAAGCTCCAATGGCTCTGATACCATGTGAGATTTTGCCAAGATCAAGGGCATAATAAAAAAGCATAAAAGAGAGACAAAAAAATGACAAGAACAAACTGTATTCTCATCAATATGCAAATGATCAACTGGATTAAACAATACAATAAATATGGGTCTGCTTATATAGGCAAGGCCATATGGATATATGAGCACACAATCATGACATGTGGCTCAATGAGAAACAAGGGTAGTTAAGAAATACTAGGGGTAGGTAAGAGAAATAATATAATATTCCACAAGAGGTGGATGACCCACTGAATGTGGAGTGTAATAGCAAAATAAGACCACAGAAGATGAAATTTCTCTTACAAGCTAAATCCCTATGTGCACACTTCCTAAGTGTCTCAAATCCAAACTACAAAGAGATGCATTATCCTAAGTTAACTTAAGTAAAGTGTAATAATATCCATAATGAATATTTATTTATACCAATAGTTAGGGTTGAGGTTAGGCATAGCGTTGAGATTGTGGTTAGGCTTACGATTTAGTGTTATGTTTAAGATTATGTCTACGATTAGGGTTTATGTCATAGGTTAAGGGTTAATGTTAAGGGTTAGATTTAGGATTGTATTAAGGGTTTACATCATTGGTAGGGTTAGGTTAATGGTTAGGGTTTGGATTTAGGGTTTAAGGTTAGGGTTAGTGTTATGATTGTTGTTAGCATTAGGATTTAGTGTTATTGTTATAATTATTTATAGGGTTAGGTTTTATATCATAGGGTTTGGGTTAGGGTTAAGGGTCAGGTTTAGGAGTATAGTTAACATTTACATCATTGTTAGGGTTTGGATTTATATCATGTTAGTACTAAATTATGGTTATATGATGATTCAAGTTATAATTAGGCATAATTTTATGGTTATAGTTAAGGTTAAAAGAAATGGAATATGATCATAATTGAAACCTAACTATAACCATAATTGAAATCTAAGTATAACAAACTATAACCTTAACATTAGAGGTAGAATTTAATGGAATAGTAAAAAATACCAATAAAATTTATAGATAAATCAAGTTTAAATATAAAATTTCTAAATTGTTTATAGATATATAAGTAACATTTCTATTTCATTTCTATAGTTAGTGCTAAATTATTGTTATATGATGATTCAAGTTATAGTTAGGGCATAATTTTAGGGTTATAGTTAAGGTTAAAAGAAATGGAATATATTTTATGATCATAAAATATATAATAACATTTCTATTCTATTTGAGGGTTAGGGTTAGGGTTCAATTAGGTTTTTTATCATAAAATATATAAGTAACATTTCTATTCCATTGAATAAAATATATTAGAGTTAGGGTTCAATTAGGTCTATGATCATAAAATATATAAGTAACATTTATATTCCATTTTCCCTTTCCCATGTGAATCAATTTAAATTCTAAAATCAAACTCTTTTTTCCTTTTTTTTAATTTTTAAATGAATCATCAGTTTTAGAATAAAATTAAAATATACATTTCTATTCTATTAACTTCTAAAATGAAAATAAATTCTACTTTTTTAGTAGTTAATTGGATTAACAATTAATTTATTCTCAATTATTTTTGAGATTTATAATTGACAAATAGAAAAAATAGAAACATTATGATTTAATTGAAAACTCTTTCTAAATTTTTTATAGATATATAAGTAACATTTCGATTCCATTTCTATAGTCAGTGCTAAATTATGGTTATATGACTATTCAAGTTATAGTTAGGGCATAATTTTAGGGTTATAGTTAAGGTTAAAAGAAATGGAATATATTTTATGATCATAAAATATATAAGTAACATTTCTATTCCATTTGAAGGTTAGGGTTAACATTTCCATTCCAATAAAGAAAATATATTAGAGTTAGGGTTCAATTAGGTTTTATGATCTTATTAGAGTTAGGGTTCATTTAGGTTTATTATCATAAAATATATAAGTAACATTTCTATTCCAATAAATAAAATATGTTAGAGTTGGGGTTCAATTGGGTTTATGATCATAAAATATATTAGAGTTAGGGTTCAATTAGGTTTATGATCATAAAATATATAAGTAACATTTCTATTCCATTAAATAAAATATATTAAAGTTAGGGTTCAATTAGGTCTATGATCATAAAATATATAAGTAACATTTCTATTTCATTAACATTTCTATTTCATTAAATAAAATATATTAGAGTTAGGGTTCAATTAGGTTTATTATCATAAAATATATAAGTAACATTTCTATTCCATTTTCCCTTTCCCATGTAAATCAATTTAAATTCTAAAAACAAAAACTTTTTTCCTTTTGTTTTAATTTTTAAATGAATCATCAGTTTTAGAATAAAATTACAATATACATTTCTATTTTATTCACTTCTAAAATGAAATTAAATTCTACTTTTTTACTAGTTAATTGGATTAACAATTAATTTATTCTCAATTGCTTTTTGAGATTTACAATACAAATAGAAAAAATAGAAACATTATGATTTAATTGAAAACTCATTAATCATTTTTATATTAGATATAGATGTGGGATAAATAAAACATAATATATTATATTGTAGTTTTGATTTGATAAATTTTATCAAGAATGCAAATAAAATTTATAGATATATAAACATATTAATTATCATAATGTATTAATGATTTGAGACTTTGATTAGAAGATATATAAACATATTAGTTATCATAATTTATTTATCACTATGTATATCATATCACTGAAAACCTTAAAAAAATAAACTAAATATACCAAACTTAAAATTCTCAAATCAGAGCAATATGCCCTTATAAATAGCAACCCTAAAACTTTAATATCAATGCAAAAACTTTACATTTTAAGAAAAATTAAAATCCAACTAGCTAGGAGTTTGGCTGGGCGAGGTAACGCGTGGGAGAGGGCCTCCCAGGCAGACCTCCCCACGCAGCGTGGATGGCAGGCCTCACGCCC
Organism: Cryptomeria japonica; assembly: GCF_030272615.1. NCBI lineage: Eukaryota > Viridiplantae > Streptophyta > Pinopsida > Cupressales > Cupressaceae > Cryptomeria > Cryptomeria japonica. The sequence goes on along the minus strand of NC_081415.1, from coordinate 201,730,431 downwards.
CTCATTGCAAGCAGCCAAAACAAATAAAAAGGGTAACCCCAGCCATGAAATGGAACAGCCAGGCTCCACGAGAAACGAGAGCCAGATATGGATATTCTACAATCTCAAAATAAAATTAGTATTTGAGAAGCATCAAGAAACATAACGGATATGGATATTCTACAATCTCAAAATAAAATTAGTATTTGAGAAGCATCATGAAACATAAACATATTGGTTTTGATTGCAAATCATACAGAGATCCAAGTACATCGTAAATATGGGATTACATTATATTTTGATAATCTGATCAAACACAGAGAAGATATACTCCACAGAGAAGCTATGAAATCTGTTATTGTTGCCAAAAATCCAAAGTAAAAATAAATAGAGACAATGATTGTTTTTTTTATCGATAAAGAATATAATTCATAGATCTCACAATCTGGTTTTCTGTATTCTTTTTGTTGAATTCATGGAGCTTCTCACTGAATTTCAGAATAAATAAAAAATGTATTGTGTGTTGGTTTTATTAAAGTTCTCATGATATTTAGATAAAGATGATAGAATAAATATTTATTTATCAAAAAAATATTGTTATGATAGAATCAATGGAAATTTTAAGATGTATTTGTCTTATATTTCATATATTTGGATCAATGGATGTTTAAAATATAATTTGATGTTTTATTTTTTATTATAGATTTTCTATAATATTATTTTTGTAATTATAATTTGATTTAGAATTTAGATTTAAATATTAAGTATTTATTTTGTAAATTTGTTCAAAAGCATAATATTTACATTATGAAGTCTTTTTTATATACTTAGCAATCACTTTTTTATTCAATTTTCCAAGTAAATTAAAAATCATTTGACTATTTAGTATATATTTAAATTCTATTCTCTTTTAAATCTCTTATATTTGTTCTTAATTTAACTCTTCATAATTCAATTAGTCTATCTTTTTCACAATTAGTTGTATGGAATATTTAATGCTTAATATTAATCTACTTTTTTATAATTGGTTATATGGAATGTTTAAGACTTAAATATTTTTATATGTGATTTTCTAAAAGGTTTGATGAGTTTGAAGAAATCAAATAACAAAATATAACTGTTTGGAATTTTATTTCTATCTAATAATTTTAAAATTATGTTTTCTTTTAATTTGTCTCAAAATTAATTTAAAGTATTATAAAAATAATTGTATTTACACATCTAATAATAAAATGAATCAATACTAACTATTAATCAAAATAATACTAAGTTTGTAATATTATTAAAATTGAATATTAAATAGTTTGATGATTAAAAAGATACTAATATTATTATTTATTAAATATAAAAAATTATCTTTTCTTTCTCTCTCTATATATAACTAACTAATTTTTCTATATCTCAATGAAAATTAATATTTAAGTTAATTAGAATTTACATAGGGAATATCGATATTATTTTAATGCATGTGTAATTTAACTTGAGTTTCACATAAAAGAGTTTTTTTTTTTTTTCCAAAAATAATTTAGAATGCCTCAAAAAAATAAATGTATTTATATGAACATGACACTTAAAATGGAATTGTAAATACAAATTAAATAATTAAAATGTTAATATTTAATTTTTTTTAACAAAATATTTAAAAATTTAAATCAATGCTCCTTATTTAAGGAAAAAATACTTTTTTAATTAACTTTATTTTTAATAAAAAAGCTCAATATTGATTTGATAGTTTGATAACTGTATAATTAATAAATTTTTTAAATAGAAAATAATTATCCTATTGTATTGCATGTATATATATATTTATATGTGAACATTGTTTCTTAAATAAGAGAGGAGTTAAAATTTATTAATTTGAATAAATCAACCATATAATAAATAATCACCACAACCACTAGGGACCAATCTTTTAACCAACCTGAAAAAATAACACAAAGCTAAAAACCACCCATACTATCCATGACAATCCTCTAAAATCAAGCTCTCCAAGTTTTGGGAGTACTCCATAGGGAGGTGCTCCCAACAAAGAACATCTCAATTTCCCATATTTTTAGGGGCCCATTGGCCAAAAAATCAGCAACCCCATTCCACTCCCTTGGGATGTGGGTAAAGGAGATAAGATACAAAGAGCTACATAGCTGCCAAATGTGCCTAACTATCACTGCCAATTCCTAGCTTTCATGACCACTATCCTACTTATTCAACATATTAACCAAAATTTTCCACTCAAATTCATAAATAACTTTGCACCAACCAAGCTCATAAAAATTTTCCAAGGAAATAAGAATAGCCATTGCTTCCATAAGATTAATGTTTTGGAATCCTTTATAACTAGAAGAGAAGAAGAAGATATAACCCATACAATTTTTGGCTAAACCCCCAACTCTAGCATGCCTAGGATTTCCCCTAGAGGAATTGTCTATATTGATCTTCAAAAACTTAGTAGGCGGTGGAGACCATTGACCAACTCTCATACATTTTTTGATTTGAGATCACCTTATTTTAAACATGCAAGGTCTTGAACCATTTCTCAATAAACCTAGCCCTTGTATTATCTCCAATACATGAGGGTTTTTTAGGATTTTCTATCCCACACTTATACTGGATATTTTCTTGGATCTCCTTCAAGGGAAACAAGGTTTTATTCATCCCATTAGCCATTATAGTTTATGTATTCTTCCTCCTATCATGTATTGCCTCTCTATCAAACTACCAAGGTCTACCCAACAAAAGGTGACAAATATCCATAGGCATAATATGACACAAGATATCATCATGATAATTCCCAATTTTTCAATTTCACCAAATATTGCTCACTTACTAACACCTTATGATCATCCTGAATCCATGCCATCTAATAAGGCTTAGGGTGTTTCAATCTTTCCAAATTCAACTTATTCACCATCTCTTCTAAAACAAGATTGTTTGAACTACCACTGTCAATAACAACTTTACAACACTTATTGAATACCATACATCTTGTCTTGAACAAATTCTTCCTCTGCAACGGCTCTTCATTTCCTCTAGAATGACACAAAGGTCTCCTCATCATCAACAGTTCTCCATCTTCCAGTTTATTAGTTGATCTAGTGGGTTTTTTTTCCACCACTATTGTTCTTCCAGTATTCTCTATCTTCTTACATTCAAAAGAAACATGTCCTTCTCCTCCACACTTATAGAAAGTTCCTCTAGCTACTCTCTTGTCTTGTCTTCTATCATCTTTTCCAAAATTCTCATTTTGGTAGCCATCCGGCTCTCTCCTCTGGTAGAAATTTTTATCATCTTTTCGATATGAATTACCTTATTTTCTTACTTCCTTGTCCTTGTTATGATCTGTACAGGTTCCTCTACCTCTGGTATATCCTCTTCCTCCCTGAAATCTTCCTTCGGAAAACCTTCCACCTTTACCTCTCTGTCTCTTCTCATGTCTTTTGTTCATCTTATCTTATTCTTTTAGGGCATACTGGTAAGCCTCTTCAATACTATGCAATTTGATCAAATTGAGTTAATCTTGTATAGACATCCACAATCCATTAAAATATCTTGCAACTTGTTCTACTTCATCATCAACATGTCAGGATCTAATATTCAACTTGTAAAATGCTTTGGTGTACTCCTTCACACTAGATTCCTTCTGCCTCAAATTCTGCAACTTTCGGAATAGATTTACTTGATAATCAGATGGCATAAATTTTGATTTCAACTTAGCTACCATCTGATCCCATGTCTTGATCTTCTCTTTACCTCTTTTCTATCTATCAACCTGCAAATGGCCCCACCAAATAGATGCATGACCTTTCAACCGGGTACAGGCATATTTCACCTTTCTTTTTTTTGCGGTGTTCTCAAAATCAAAATATTTCTCCATCTTCGAGATCCAATCCATCAATTCATTTGAATCCAACTTTCCATCATATTCTGGTGGGGTAAAATGAGGTTTAGTATTCACCCTACTCAAAACCCTCAAAAACTTTTGTTCATCTTGATCAATCGCCAGTGGGTTTACTTGTTCTGGTGGGGATTCTTCTCCTTCATCTTTAGTCACATCTTCAATATGTTGGATTCTTTTTTGGGTTGTGTCAACGGCTTCCAACTGGGCTGCAATTCCTCACAACATTTCCATCACAATAGGGTTTGCATTCCCATGCACTCCACCATTCCTATTTCCTCTTCGCGCCATCTTCACGCTAGTCCTCTGCAGCTGTAGGTTGGATCTATAGCCTGCCACCCTACAACAAAATTTCTCAGGACAAGACAATCACCAGAATGAAAGCTTGCTCTAATACCACTAGGTGTAGTCACCGGTTAGGAGGGACCTAAAAGAGATCAATCTAGACTAGTCAGCAAGAGTAAACACAATGAAAACACAAGGATATGATGGAGACAGTGGAGAACTGAATGAGTTATATCATAAAAAATGATTACATTCAATTGGTAACAACTAGGTTATAGAAACTGGCTCACTGGCCTATTAAAACATGTTTAATAATAGAATAGGTAACAACCAGGACCTCAAATCTTAGGATCTATTTTATATGTTGTATATCTTAACCGATCTCTATTTTAATTCTCAATTACAATGATTTATACGATCCATGGGGATCCGGTCTGCTCAAAAAGGGATCAAATACCGAAGAACAAGACCTAACATGTAAAAACAACAAGGTCAGCCACCACCAAAGAAATTCATCTGAAAAATCCAAAGGATGAAGTGTAGATCAGAGGTAAGGTTGCCCACATGCCAAGGAACATCAGAATCAATGCTTAGGGCTATGCAAGCTACGAAAATGATCTAGTATATTCTCATAGATTACAAATGCAAATAGGTCCAAGCAACCGATACCAGAAAAACTATCTCAGAAACTAGTATGGATAACTTGCCAAAAAATGATCCAAATTCTCTGCAGTTTGGCAATAAGGTAGATCATCAAGTCGTAAAAAAAAAATCCATCTCCTCGAGATACAGTGAGCCAATGCCAGAAAATGCAAAATGAAATACTAAAAATGTAAAATAGAAAGCAAAACAGAAAGGAAATATTTTTGGTTGATGCAAGATTGCCACAAACGGAGGATGCTCTGGCATCAATAAGGACCTAGAGGAAAGAGGAAAACCCAAGAGCACAAAAGGGAGATGCCTAGTTTGGAATCTAAGAATCTGAGCTATCCAAGTTTGTATAAGAGGGGGGGTGTTGAATAAAAAGATGAAAGACTTCCCTTAATTAATCTTCTAGCCTAAGGCAACAAGATACATATCCAAAGCACATAAAAAATTAGTTACCTCTCTTATTTTGGTCACTCTCATGAGAGTTGTATCATCCACAAATTGTAGATGTGAAACAAGGTGAAGATTACTATGCCACCTTAAGCCCAAAATCAACCCTTGGTTCACATGAGATTTAAAAAATCAACCCAATCCTTGAGCCAATAAGAAAAATAAATATGGGGAAAGAAGGTCCCATTGCCTAACACCCCTTAAGGTAACAAACAAAGGAGTGGGCTCACTATTAATTGAGACTATATTAAGAAGTGGAGGTAACAGAAGATATCACCTAACTAATCCAATTTGCTTTGAATCTAAAGCTTTATAGAAGTCTTTGAAGAAAAGACCATTTGAACCAATCATAGGGCTTCACCATATCAAGCTTGATGAACATTTCCTTCTCCTTGGAGGACTCCATAGATTGAATGGTTTCAACTACAATAACCACCCCATCAACTATTTGTCTTCCTATCACAAAAGGTCATTGCTCCTTTGATATTATTCTATTAAACTATCCCTTTGGCCCTTTGGCTATAAGCTTTGAGAGGATCTTGCAAACCATATTTTATAAGGCAATTGACTTCAACATCTCAAATGAATTAGCTTATTCTCTCTTAGGAATAAGAACTAGAAAGGTATCTAAATTTATAGCCTTCAACATCTACATATTTCTTTGAGATTCGTATACCACTTCTAATAAGTCACCTTTGATGATCTCCCAAAATTCTTGAAAGAATTTAATGAAGAACCAATCAAGGCCTAGGGCTTTCTCTTTCTCATCTAAAAAATTGCACCCTTAAGTTCATCTAGGGAGATGGGCCTGATGAGAATCATATTCATATAATTGGTAACTAAAGAAGGAATACATTCCAAAATAAGATTCCTCTCCTCACTTGCTGGTAGAGAGTCTTCTGAAAAGAAGAAAAATAAATACTATATAGATTTTGCAAAGATATCTTGAAAAGAGCATAATTGAGCCCTATAAGAAGAGATGATAGAGGAGATTGAGTTCCCATGTCTTCTAATCTTTACAAAGTTGAAGAAAAATGAAATATTTTTGTCCCCTTCCTAGATATAATCGATATGAGACTTTAATTTCTAGAAGATCTTCTCCCTCATCTCTCACTCCTATAACTCCTTAAAATCTTTAGCTTCTTCTTTGAGAGACCCCTTGACAAGTGCCTACTCTATGTTATTTCTAGCGATTCTATCAAGATTACTTTGGGCCATTGCCTTGGCTAGAAAGATACTCCTAAAATATTACCTATTCCACTTCTTAAGTTGAATCTTAAAAAATTGTATCCATTGGACAAAAGAGTACATAGCTATACCATGATTAGGTTTTTCATTTCTCCACCAAACACACATAGGGTGGACTATAAATATGATTCTCATAGCCATATGAGTTGAAAATTGAATGTAAGATTCTTCATTTTGCCATGCTTTGATACAATGATCTTGATAGGCCAATACTTAGAAACTCTCTAATCCAAAATTTCAAAACATGTAATTTAATTTCTTCCTGGCCAAAATAGTGAAACTAAAATCCTATCTAATCTCTTTGAAAGGAAATCCTTACCACAACTCCTATTTCTCCAAGTAAACATCCCATTTCCAGGCTTGATGTCAACTAAGTTTAGAAAAGAATTATTTTCTTGGAACAACAAGGTAGATGATTCAAGCCTTTTATCCCCACCTCTTTTATCCTTTAGGCTAGTGATATCATTAAAGTCAAAAGCAAAGAATCAAATCAATTAAACATTCCATCTTCACGTCTATCCCTGAGAGTTCTCTTTTTTCCTCTACCCTTATTACTAGGTTTCCTAGTAATAAAACTCTCTTCATCCACACCCTCCTCAGCCATCAAAGATTTCTCGTTATCAGCCTTAGGAGCTGATTGAGGAGGAATTCAAGCAAAAGTCACTAATTGGTTAAATCTTGGGTACTTATTCTTCGATGACTGCACTCATAATGAATGCAACATGAAAAATGAATAGTTTCATAATCCATTTGTTGAGTCCAAAAAGAGGCTCCTAGAAAGAGCTTCATAGAATCTAGTAGAGGGTTATTGAAATCAAGTTCTACATAGCTACAAGCATAAGAGATTACCTTTCTATTTATCATCTATTATGATGGGCCCATAGGTTTGCCCAAAAGGAGAGAAATCATTTGAAAGATATCATTCCTCTAGAACTCTAATGGTGGCCTTGAAAGTTTAACCCACATTGGAACTCATGAAGGCAACTCATCCATAGAGTTAAAACTCAAGTGACAGGGTTTGATGAACAATCCCATCTGGTTGTAGAAATAGGGATCTCCTTCAAAGACCGTGTTTCTATCCACCATGTATGTAAAAACTACCATTAAGTAATTATTGGCTACCATTATAATCTCCATATCTCACTCTAAATTCCATGTCCATCGAGCCCATGCCTCAAGAAATGGCAATGAGGCACAAAACCCCATGAACTTTCATATTAGCATATAATTACACATTTTTCTTACATCTTTCTTGATAGAGTAAAGTTGAATCACCAAAAATGGATGCTCCTGGCTTCTCTCCAAACATCCATTTACTTTCTTGATTTTGGATAATTCCTCTTGTAAAAGATCCTACATAATTTGATACCTTGTGCATATGTTCCATTTACATTGCATACAACTAAGAGGAAGGCTCTGCTCCCTTTATAGCCCTGCAGACAAATAGATTTAATGAAACTCTAGATATATCCATAAAAGGAAAAAAAAAAAATGAAAAAATATGAAGAAAAAGAGAGAAACTCTGTTACCAATTCTCGGGCCCAAATCCCTCCTTAGTTCTAAAGCTTACCACACACCAACTTCCTATGAACTCTAAACTTCCTCTCTACTTAGAAACTCTACACATAGCTATAGAACAAAATAAATCCTCATCACAAGCCAATAAGCTCCTGACCCCACCCATGCAAACACCTAGAAAATCCCCATGTGAAAATCCCCATGTCTTGTTGAATATAAAAAACTACCTTGCTCCACACTCTGAAACACATCTCACAAAAATAGAAAATATCTTTAGGGGCGAAGCCCTATCTTGTAGCATCCACCTTCTTAGAATCGATCATTCTTTCATTTTATATATGAAAATATAAATATACTACATATTTAATAATTTAAGTAGGAATCGATTAGAAAAAAACATTAAGTAGGATTTTTGGTTACATATGGTACATTAAAACTTATTATTTTAATCTTTAATTTGTTGCAAAATTATTTAGAAAATCAAAATAGTCTTTGTGTTATGCAACATTCTTGGTAGTTGTAGCGTGTTGCAGGTGATCAAGGCATAATTGTTGGAGGTGTTGCATGTTTACGTTGTTAGTTTGGGTCTAGACTATGTCTTAGCTGACATTGTTTTGGTCTGCATATGTTGTTGTAGCGTGTGAGGTTATTATTTTGTAATTTGTATTGAGGGTTTAGCTGACCTTTACATATAGGTTGATGTCTTGTATAAATGAATTGAATAATCATGTGAGATGAAAATTTTCAATCTTTGAAAGTATATATGATCAAGTTGTATGTCCAACCAAGTGATTTGATCTTTTGGAAGTGTGAAGGAGAGAAGAGAAGTGTTGTAGAGAAGACTGTGTACCTAACTAGAGCTATATCCAGACATATGGAGATGCTATTTTCATACTTCATGTAATCTAGATTGTTGTCTGAATTATTTTGTAAGTCAGTGAGACTTTCTGTAAGGAAGTGAGCCTTCCCTTAAGGTTGTAGCCTTTGTGCGTTTTCTTGTTTAAGCAGTGAGCTCTAGGTAGTGTGCATGAATGCATGTGCATCCCCCATTGTATTATTTTATTTACTCCTAACATAGTATTATCTCATGGTGGGTAGGTTCCCACTATGGTTTTTCTTTTAATCGAGTTTCCACGTCAAAAATCTTGGTGTTATGTGTATTGATGTGGCATTGGTTCATGCTTTAACTGTCAATTATCAGATCTGATTTGTGGTTTAAGTTGCATAAAGTTTTTGTGGAAATTGATTCACCCTCCCCTCTCAATTGTTTCCTGTTGCCAACAAGTTCATAATTCACCTCCATTTGAATTTGCATGTTGTAACCATGGTAGTGCATCCTGGAGATCATGAATGGATCTTATATTATGATAAATTTGTTGCAAGATTCTTGGTATCAGAGCAGGTGGTTAGTTGGGACTGAAAAAATTAGCCTAGAAGAGATTTTGGTAAGAGTAAAGAAGATAATTTAATTTATCCTTGAATCGAACAAATTGCAAGTATATGTGTGAATTGTTATCCTTCAACAAAGGTTAAAGCTAGATAGAAGCTGCATGAGAGGAGTGTATCTTCTAAGAACCAATCTTTTGGGTGGAGGGTATGCAAGAGTAAGTTTGTTGTAGGAAGGACTTGTGACTATAGAGAGACATGAGATTTTATAAGAAAGAAGATGAATTTGAGAAGGTGGATGGGATGGGTGATGAGGAGACCCATAATGATGATTCCATTTTGGGAATAATATTGGGAGGAAGTAGAAATAGGAAGTTGTGTGAACAATTAGGAAAGAGACTATCTAACTTAGTTCTATTGGGAAAGAGGATTGAATTTGAAGAAATAATATTACATAAGAAGTTTAAGAAGAAGAAAATCCCCATCAAAGAAGATAGTTGCAGCCCTTAGAAAAAATAAAAATGGAATAAGAAATATGTGGAGGCAATCCACACAAGTAAAGATGACACAAGAAAAAAATAGAAACAAAAAGAAGACAAAAGAGAACAAAAAAAAAGTCATCGTGGAACATTAATTAGTGAGATAAAATAGAGAGTATGAAGGAGGCGATATTACCTCACCAACTTAAGTAAAAGAAGATGTTAAAAGACAGAACTTATAGAGAATTAGGTTTGATTTGGGATTTGATGTGGATGTAAATGATCTACAACTAAAATAAGAGATAAGAAGAATAGAAAGCTTCTTTGAAAGAGGAGAAACTAAGAAGATAGTGTAGTGTCATGAGGTTGGGGCCAAAGGTAATGAAGAAAATAATGAAAATGAAGTTGTTAGAGATGTTAGAAAGGTGAAACCTTATAGATTTTGAAATAGATGTAAGTAATGCAGATTTGCATGTTGTAGAGATAAAATAGGAAGACAAATATATTGCAGTAACCATACAAAAGAAGATTGATGAGGTAATTTTTCATAGTTATGTTGTTAAATTGCATAGAGATAAAAAGGTGAGTATAGAAGGGTCACATATATATTTTGTTAGTACATACTAGTAAAAAGATGCTTCAAAGAAATAAAAAGTATTATGGAGTAGGGTATAATATAGTTGTTGATTGTGGGAGGTGGGAGTTAGCTAGTATGTGGTGGGTTGGATCCAAGAAAGTTAGAGAGGATTAAAAGTTACAATTGGTGGAGGAGGTTGTGTTATGGTAGAACTAATTCCACATTGAGAAAGAAGAGTTGTTGGAGAAGGGTGATGATTGTTCCAATTAGGTGTTGGAAGAGGAAGAAAAACTAAATTTTTGGTACTAGTTCCAATGTCAAGGTTTTGTTGAAGATTGTTGAAAATTTGAAAGAATGGTTCAACCATTCAACCCCTCTTTGTGAGTTATGCTCACTAACATCTTACTCGGTGTGTCTAATGTAGGAAAACTTGCACAAGTAGGCAATTTGCATCACTAGAAAACAAGTTATGTGTTTCATTTATCTGAATTGGAGTTAGTAAGTTTTGGATTTGGTTTTTAGTTTGATTTTGTAGAATGGATTGACATTATTGTCAATTTAGTGAAAAGATATCTCTTGTCATTTTATACTTTTTTAAGTTTCATTATATAGATCCAAATTAATTTATGATTGATAATTCATTTTCAATCCAATAATAATTAATTATTTTATGATGGAAAGAATAAAGACAATAAACGAGGTTACCCATGTAGTACAATGCTTAAAACACTTGCTTGGTGAAACTGCCACCAAGGTTTAAATCCTCGTTGGGTCCCTTGGCTTGCAAGCTTGGTACTTTTGTTGGGCTGGTGTGCTCATAAATTTCAATACCAATAGTGTTTAACACCTTTAAAAGTTCCCATTACCGATCAAAAAAGCAAAAAAAAAAGAATAAAGACAATAAACAATATTTAATTATAATATATGTAGCCAAAAGCCACTCAAGTCAAATTACATGTAATTTTTTTTATAATTTTAAGTTGTGTAGGGGGAGTTGGAGAGGTGTAGGTAGTTATATGGTGAAGGTTTCAGATTCCAATAATATAAGGAGTTTCAAAAAAAAAAGAAGGCAACGTCATAGGAGAGAATTCTCCATAGGAGAAACGTATGAGTAGTCATTTTAGCTGACTTTGCACACCCATGGATCATAAGCGGTAGATCAAATTTGGACAAATTTTTATGGTTGTCTTCACATGAAACTTAACTTCTTACAGCTATTGTTCTTATTTTTTGGTAGTAATGATGTACATTGTGGGATCCGTTTTGTGCACAAGGGTCAAAAGTACACATCTTAAAGTTTCACTAGATACCTACTTAAAGGTACCCCAATAACCATAAACTTAAAATTGTTAATACCTATGCACAAATGACCCTGTAGTGGTAAACAAATGCCCCAGTAGTCATGCACAAATGGGCCAATTACAAAGAAAAAAACTAAAAAAGTGGCCAACTATTAGTACATGTGAAATTTATTATTGGGATTTTAGTTATCATTTTTTTGGTTTCTTTAAAGTTAGTAGCTGGGGGGTTGGGTGTATATAAAGTACACAATTATTGGAACATGGGTTGTAATTGGTGTTCTTCCCCTAGTGGACACATAAAATAAGTGTTAGCAGGAACCAAGAAGGAAGACTAATAGGGGGGTGAATCAGTCTTCACCGGATTAACAAAGTTAATAACAAAACATAGATCTGACAAACTGCAGTAATAAGACAAATAAGAAAATTGAAAGCACAACACACAACACCAATATTTTGACATGGAAAACCCCAGTTAAGGGGAAAAAACACAGTGGGAACCTACCCATAGTAACATGATACTGTGCAGTAGTATGTGAAAATATTACAATAGGGAATGTACATGCATTTAGGCACACTGCCTACCACTCACTACTTAAAAGATAATGGCTTGGAAGGTTGCAACCCTTAGGGAAGTCTCACTGACTTACAATAAGATTCAAACTACAATCTGAAAGAAATGAACTAAAAGAATAGCATCTCCAAAAGCCAGATTATAGTTCTGGTTAAGCACAAATGTCTTCTCTACAACACCAATCTCTCCTCAAAATCAACACCAAAGAATAAATCTCTTGTTCACACATACACCACTCTCTAATAATTCAACCATAACATCAACACCTAAATTACATGACAATATCACCTATATATACAATTTATCAACCTTGATGACAAGGTTGGCTAAACCCTCAACCCTCAATTGCAAAATTACATCAGACGATACAAATATCAACCACCAAACCAATATAATTGTTTTCATAGAATAATATGGACCCAAAAAAAATTCCCAAATGTTCAACTCTACCGGAAATCATGCCAAGATCAACCGCAATGTGCTACACCACCAGAAAAACCGCATAACATGAAAATCGTCACCGATTCATAGAAACCACCAAAATATCACACAACAATCAATGTGGATCATCAAATCAAATAGGACACAACTAGGAAACACCAGTAAGCACATTAGAATCATCAGGAACAACTACACCATCACCACTTATCAATTTTTTATCGATCAACATATGAAAGCTAAAGAACACAACCAATTAACAACTATCACGAAGAAAGATAACTTGTGGAGCAACAAATCATGATCCATTAGAAATAAAGATACACATGAACATCCTAAGAAATATCTCAAAATCTTAGAACAAGATCTGATCACACTGGAATATACCAAAGGATATACAAAACTTTGTAAAATAGTGATCACCAAAACAACACTGCAAACCAAATCGTAAGATCTTCCCAATTTGCAATCACTGGAGAAAAACATAGGAATATGTTGACATCAATGAAAAAAACATATCCTATCAAAATCAATAACAAACAATATCCAACAATCTCCCCCTTTGGCATTGATGGCAACATATGAATGTGAAAAATAGTCAATGCAAAGAAAAAAGATATCTCCACCAAACGCCCCCTAAGATCAGGACATATAAAGAAAATTTTCACATGATCTCTCTCCTCCTTTGACAACAATGCCAAAGATCTGAAAATAGAAAATCAAACTTACTCTCCTCCTTAGAATATGAAATATGACTCTCTCTCCCCAAAATATGGACTACTCCAGCAGAGGAGCATCACCAACTAACCAATCCAGATAAAGAGATACATATTTGAAGTCCACCGAACTGATGCAACTCAATGCATCTAGTTCTCAATAGGAGGGTAGAATACGCTTAACTTATCTGTCAAGTAGACAAATGTATCAATAAGAAAAGGCTTAGTGAAAATGTTAGCTATTTGTTCCTTGGTAGATACATACTCCATCTTCACCTTCTCTTCACTGACTTGTTCTCTGATGTAATGATATTTGATTGACACATGCTTAGTCTTTTAATGTTGCACCAGATTCTTTGACATGTTAATAGCACTGGAATTATCATAGTATATAACTGTAGGCTCATCATAAATAACTCTGATATCCTTCAACATTTGCTTCATCCAAACTACCTAAGTACAATTACTAGCAACATCAATGTACTCCGCTTCAGTAGTAGATAAGGACACTAAATCTTGTTTCTTACTGGCCCATGAAACTAACTTCTTACCCAAAAAGAATGCTCCACTGGTAGTGTGCTTTTGGTTATCAACATCACTAGCCCAATCTGCATCAGTGTAGGCACATAGCATAAAATCATCATTCCTCGGATACCATAAACCATAGTCTACAGTTCCCTTCAGGTATTTGAATATCCTCTTCATAGCAGTGACATGATGCTCTTTTGGGTCATCTTGATATCTAGTAGCCATGCTCACAACATGCATAATGTTCAGTCTAGTCTGAGTAAGATATAGAAGTTCACCAACCATAGATCTGTACAAACTTTAATTAGATTTCAGAGATTCATCATTCTTAGACAATTTACAACCACTCACCATAGAAATTCCAACCGATTTGGAGTCATCTAATCCAAACTTCTTCAACAATTCCTTCACATACTTAGTTTGAGATATGAATATACCTTTTCCAGTATATGAAATTTGCAAACCTAAGAAGAATTTCATCTCACCTATCATAGACATCTCAAATTATTTTTGCATAACACCGACAAACTTCATGCTTAGGTCATCATCACCTCCAAAGATAATATCATCAACAAAGACTTCAATAATTAGGATATTATTTTTTGTCTCAAAATACAAATTATTATTAGTAGCACCTTTACTAAATCCCAACTTCAACAAGTATTTATCTAGTCTAGCATACCAGGCTCTAGGGGCTTGCTTCAGCCCATAAAGAGATTTCTTCGGTCTACATACTATGTCTCTATCTTCTGACAATGAAAATCCATCAGGTTTCTCAATGTAGACTTCTTCCTCAATATCACCATTCAAAAAGGCAAATTTGACATCCATCTGATATACCTTGAAATATTTATAAGCAGCATAAAGCAAGCAACAATCTAACAACTTCAAGTCTGGCTACCAGAGAGAAGTTTCCTCATAATCTATTCCTTCTTTTTGAGAATATCCTTTGCAAACCAGTCTAGCTTTATTTCTGACAACTTCACCAACTTCATTCAATTTGTTTCTGAATACCCATTTAATACCAAAAACATTCTTCTACTTAGGTCTAGGTACAAGCTCCCAAGTATTAGTCTTTTCAATCTCATCTAGTTCTTCTTCCATAGCTCTCATCCAATTTTCATCTTTACAAGTTTCAACAACATCCTTAGGTTCAACTTTAGAAATCAAACATATTTCTTTAGCAACTAACCTTCTTCTAGTCATTACACCTTTATTCTTATCACCAATATTCTATTTTTCATAATGATTCAGTCTTAGATACCTCAGAGTCTTCTGATTGTTCTGATTTTCAGGTTCCTCAGAGTCTTCTGATTGTTCTGATTTTTCAGGTTCCTACACTTCTTCACTAGCAGCAGCAACATCTAGGTTAATAATCTCTATCGGATCATTATTCTTAGGCTCTCCTATCTAAATAAGAGTTAAAAAAATATGTTGTCTATCATCATAACCACATGGTCTTATCTCTTTTTCAAGGTTCTCATCCACCTTCACATTTGCACTCTCCACTATCTTTCTTAGTCTCTTTTTGTAGCACCAGTAGGCTTTTCTCTCTATAGAATATCCCAATAAAATTCCTTCATCACTTCTAGCATCAAAGTTTCCTATATCCTCATCTCTCTTGATATAATATTTGATACCAAATACTCTGAAATATCTCACAGTAGGAACATGACCAAACCATAAATCATAAGGAGTCTTACCAGTATCACCTTTGATGTGAACTTTGTTTAATGTGTAAACAACAGTGCTAATGGCTTCTCTCCAGGAGATCTTCAGAACATTCCCTTTAATCAACATAGTCCTTGTAGCATCCAAGATAGTTTTGTTCTTCCTTTCAACAACTCCATTCTGCTAAGGGGTTCTAGGAGCAGATAATTGTCTTCTAATCCCATGCTTATCACACAATGAATTGAACTCACAGGAATATAATTATCCACCCCTATCAGATCGTAGACACTTCACCTTCAATCCAGACTCAGTCTCAACCTTTTCTTTGAATATCTTGAATTTGTCCAATGCTTCTAATTTCTTCTTCAAAAAGACAACCCACATCATCCTAGAATAATCATCAATTAGTAGCATAAAATATTTGTCACCCTACACACTTTTCACATTTGTAGGTCCACATAGGTTAGTATGCACAGTATCTAGCAATCCATCTTATGTATATTGCTTTCTCTTGAAATAAATCCTTTTTTTCTTACCCTACTGACAATCCTTACATACCAAATTAGTAGGCTTAACAATGTAAGGTAGATCTCTAATAGCTTGTGTAGAACTGATCTTAATCATTAAATCAAAATCTACATGACAGATTCTCCTATGCCACAACCAACTCTCATCAATCTGAGCAATCGAACAACTTTTTTCAACAACATTCAAATAAATATTTTTACCTTCAGTCTTAGTTCTAGATGAAATTTCTATACCGAAGGCATTTAAGATCTTGCATCTTCCATCCTTGAATTATAGATCATAACCTTTATCAGTCATTTGTCCAACACTCAAAATATTATGCTTCAAACCTTCAACATACAAGACATCATCAATATTATGCTTACCATCAAAAGAAATAGAACCTCTCCCACAAATCACACAAGCTTTGTCATCTCCAAATCTAACTATTCCACCATAATATCTTTCTATACTCACAAATTTTCTTTTATCACCAATCATATGATGTGAACAATCACTATCAATGACCCATTCATCTTTCTCTCCAACTGTACCAACTAAGGCTTTCTCCTCAATAGTACAGCTAGTAGAATCAACAGGTACAGGTCCATCTTTCTTAATGGAAAGGAATATAACTTCATCTCCTTTTTATTCTTCATCTGTAATACCTTCATCAACAATATAATAATAGTTCTTTTGATACCTATACTTCCAGTTAGACTTGTAAGGCTTATCATACTTATCATGCTTTTCATATTTGTCATTCCTATCATTCTTATCAAACTTATCACCTTCATATAGAATCTCAAGCTTCACCAAGATCTCATGTGTGGTCTCAAGTCCCATTTCATTTGTCACCTCAAAAATAGTTAGGGCACTAAGAAATGCTTCCTTCACTCTAATATTATGTTCAACTTCCTTGATCTCATTAGAAGTAGTCGATCTATTGAGAGGAATAGTATAGGCACTCTTTGTAATCTTCCAATAATATTCACCGAGACATTTCAACTGCACTTCCATTTGCTCCTTTCATATATCATAGTTACTCCCATCAAATCTTAGACTATCCTTATTAAAGATAACACCTTGAGTTGCCATCCTGGATCTCTTCAAGTGATTAAGCTTCTATTGAAGGATATAGCTCTGATACCAATTCTTATCAACAACCAAGAAGGAAGACTGAAAGGGGGGGGGTGATGAACTTGTAAGGAACTAAGAGGGGGGGTGAATCAGTACAAGTAAAAATAATATAAATCTAATTATCAATTTCACTAACTTAAACTCAATAGGCATATAAGAAATAACACCAAGTAAGAAAACACCACATAAAGTATAAACCACATGACACAAGAGGTTATACATGGAAAACCAAAATGGGAAAAACCATAGTGGGAGTTAGTACCCACAAATATCCACCATCTACAGTATAGAGATCTGACCCGTTAAGGTCTACAACAACCAGTTAGGGGCACACCCTATCAGGAATATCTAAGCTCGGTTAAGAGCTATACAATAAGGCTTGTGAGGACCATCCATGTTAGGAGCTACCCACACTATTGGGATTTACAAACACAAGTTAATGTGTCACCTAGTTATAGGATTTAATGATCATACCTGTTAGGATCCGACTGCACTCTGTTAAGAGTGACCTTGTGAGAGGATTTTCTTCTGCAACTATTAGGGAGACAACAAGTTCAAATGATTTTAGTATAAAACCATCAATGTTTGATAAGATCCACTTCAAAAGATTACAACATCACATATACTTCATCTTAGAACTCCTCTGATCATTGCAATATCAAAAAGACAAAATTCAGTAATGATTTCTTACACATTCAAGCTCGTAATCATATATGCCTTCATACCTCATCACACATCTTAAAAACATTATTAGGTCAGCTAGAACCTTGGAAAAATTCCCTAGGTTCAATGAATCTAGACAATATTTCATTGCACACCTTACTTATGTTGGCCACTGACATAACAAATCCAATTCTGTGTTGTTTTACCGATCTAAGTGATTCTCATCACTACCGGTTAAGTCTCTATCAGAATACCTTCTCTGTCAATCAAATCTCATTCATCTGATTGAATTTGTACATATAGTCATGAACATAACTTCATCTGGCAATCTCCATTGCTATTGCAAAACCATATCATCCCATTCTTCATTAATTTCCTGTACCAGTTGTCAAAATATTATTTTGTCTGTCTTTTACCAATTAAAGTCCTAATTACCGATTCTGATAAAAACTGTCTCTGCTTACTGGTTAAGCTTGATCGATTGAACTGTATGACTCAGATGACTCTAGAAACATAGTTGCCATCAATGACAACATACAACATAGTCATCATACAACAATCTAATCTCTTTACAAAACACATGTACCAGTTGCATCAACCAAACAAACAATTACCGGTTTAGATCAAATGATCAAATGCCAACATTCTCCCCCTTTGGCATTAATGGCAATACTTAGGAAAAAAATTGTAAACTAAGCATGGAAGAAAAAAATTGACTACATGACATGTACTACCCCTTACCAATTGCATGCTTGTTATACAAAAATGAAATTTACTCCTATTACTCCCCCTTTACATTACATACAAATTTTTTATTGACTCTTTAACTATTACTCCCCCTTTGACAGCAATGCCAAACAAAGAAGTAAAATACATGAAAGATATATAAATTGTACAAAAAATTTTATATAAGAGCATATATATAGATATAAGAGTCATAAAGTCTTTACAAACCAATTTTAGAAAAAACATCACTAAAATGAAATGTCAACGATTTTAGATCATTATCCCTTGTCTTTAACAGTGCGTTGGTAATCTCAACATGTGTCTTTATCTTTCCTACTATTTCCTCCATCGCATCAGCTCTTCTTATTTCCAGAGTAACTAAGATAGCCTCTGACTCCTTGTACACTCGCTGTAAAATTTCCACTTTAGTAATCAGTTGAGTCTGGAGCTCCTTCAATGATCTTACCCATTTGACCAGCTCATGTTCATACACTTCAAGTTTGTGATGGAGTTCTACAACTGATCTACCAAAATGAATAGATGAGTTATTCAGTGGTCTAAATGTTTCACTCAAGATTTCAAGTTCTTTCTCAGCATCTTCCCTTATCTCCTTCAAATTAGCACAAAATAGTAAAAATTTTAAAACAGTAGCCAAAATCTTTCCTCCGGTTTCCTGTCCATTCTTCAACAAGTCTTATTAACCGTAAGAGCTACCTTACCATTATCTATCTCAGACATCAGTTGTTCTATCCTTCTCTTCTTGTAGTCCTTTTCAACTGATATGTATGTTGCATCTTCAAAATTCTTGAGTTGATCTCTGACATCGGTAACCAACTATCCAAGTTTATCAATGGGAGTAACAAAACTTTCAGTATTAGTCTCCAGTAGGAGACTAGACAAAATATCAACTGTTGTCTTGATTGTTTCTGCTTTTTTCTGTTGTTCCTTCATTCTCTTCTTTTGAGCTCTAAATTGCATTACTGTTGCAATCTCCATCAATTGAGAGGAACTCAGATTGTCCATATCAATAGGCCCTTTAATACTAACCGAGTCATCATCATCATTAATTATTTTCTTCTCCTTTGTCTCATTTTCTCTGCCTTTTCTTTCTATGCCTTATCTTCTTCAGTGGTGTCCTTGACCGGTGGTGGTTGAGTTTCCACATTTTGTTCATTCACCGGTGCTTCCTTATCCTTCTTTTCATCAGTCTTTTCCTTTTGACTGTCGTTAATATTTACATTTACACTTACGGATGGAATTTGAGTATCAGTAGGCTATGCATTCACCGGTGGCTCATCAAAGCTCTATTCTACAAATTTTTTCTCCACTTGTTCCTCTTGCTACTCATTTTTTTCAAACATCTGAACATCAACATCAAATATATCTATATTATCAGCAGTATTATCAACATTGTCTCTGATGTTATCATCAGGAATGATCGTTGATTCAGTATCAATAGGATCATCTTGCATATACTTGTTATCTGGTTCAAAATATGTGATCTTAACACCTTTAGGAATTTATTCTGCCTTTAGCCTTTTAGACTATCTTTCTCAACTTGTTCATCTTTTTCCTCTTCTTCATCCGAGATGAGACCTAAAGCCTTCTTGATCAAAATCTCAGTCTTTTTCTGGACTGCTTCGGTCTCTCCTATTAACATTCTTATTAATCTCCTTTTGGATTTGAATGATGCTTTTGCATTGATCTTTATTGCTTCAATATCCTCTTCACTTGCTTCCAGTTGCAGGTGCTTAAAGATATAATCAATGAATTCTTTGTCTTGGCTAATGGCAACCTGCCACCTTGCATCAATCAAGCTATACAAATAAATTAGAATCTGCCCTTGTAGCTCAATAAGGGCTCTGCTAAATTTATTCATACTGAATATGACTGCATCTTCAATCTCCCTTTGTTGCTTTTAAGATAAATGAATAAACAATGTGTCCAAACCTTTGTATATCCCATAATCCGTAATTATTTTGACCATCCTATTGAAATATTCTTCTAATGTAAATGGTTTCTTAGATGTTTTACCCTTACCGGTTGTCTTAGGATTCTTAACAATTTCTCTAAGTGCTCTTTTATTCTCCTGATTCAGTAGCCTTTTCATCATTTCCTGGTTTGTGGGCTTGTTACTTATTCCTCTTTCTGGTTTGTACTGGTGCAGCGAGTGGATCAACAGTTTGCTTCTTTCTCCGGAACTGGATTTTAGATGGTTTACCCCTTTGTGATTCAGCTAGTTTCTCTGTTATTTCTTTTTTCTTCTTCTTTTCTGTCGCTTTGGCTTTTGCAGCTCTAGTCTTATCGGTAGGGGTACCGGTAGGTACACTAGATGCTTCACCTTCTCCGTTGTGTGCTTTGCCCTAGCTGCTGCTATCTATTCTTTTGTAAATCCTTCCTCCTCAATGAATGCTTCTACCTCCTTGCTTATCTGGTTTGCCGTTACTAGTCTCTATAGCTCAGAGTGGACTTGTAGTGATTTTTCTTTGTATGTCCCAAATCTCTGTAGTGGTATCCACTGGTTGCTCTAACAGATGATCAGCATAAGCAATGAGTAGATCCTTGTATACCTCATATTCTATAGGTAATACCCATGTGGTTCTAGGGATAACTGCTTCCATCATACAAGTATTTGTATCCACCATGAAACAGATTGTTTTCTCATACCGGTTAACTACTTCTGTTAGTATACACTCTCTAGTATGCATTTTCTTTTTAAAATCCTTGAAGTAACCCCAAGAAATATTATCAAACTTTTCCTTTAGCATCCTAATGTTGTTCTTCATCTATAGTAGTGTAGGAGTACCTTCAATCCATTAAACATCTCTAATATTGGGGAAATAGTTTTGAAAATAGAAGAATAAACCTAAAATCAATTGACCAAATTTGAATCTCAACTTCTTGTCTTTCTTCACAACTTCTAGATTCACCCTATATTGGCTTCTTAGTGCCTCAACCAAATCATAATCAACATTCTCTTTTGCCATTTGATAGGCAGTATGAATAGCTATTTTCAGTATACTGTTCATTTTGCTTGAATAGTAAATCCTATACCCGATCACCATAGAGACATATTTCACTACTAGATCATTCATGTTGTTTATTGTCATGGCTCTACCATCCCATTTTGATCTGGTCAACTTATCGACATCATTATTTGATATTGATCTTAGTAAGGGTACTTCATCGGTTGAGCAAAATCCGATTATTGCATGGATAACTTCTTTGGTTATTTTATGTAGTCGATTCAACCAAATAAATTGATCATGAATCTGACTCAAAACAAATATGACTAGCTCATTATCAAAATCATTAATGAAGTTGATTGCATGATGGAACCCTTTCTCGGTGACATTCTTAAATTGTTCTTTCAGTATGCCCTAGTCATCACACAATGATTTATACTGGTCACAAATAATTGATACACCCATGTCCTCTAGTTTGTAGTGATAAAATGATTTGACATCTTCAATGTGCAAAACTCCATATGATACACTAGATAGGGCACCAATAGGGTCTATTTCGTCTTATTTAAATGGATGATGTTTGAACTCCAGTCATGGCCTCTCGATCACATCAACAAGAGGAAAAGTATCCATACTAAAATATGCAAAATCTCAAAGCAAAGAGTAATATGTTTTTGATAAATACCTTTCCTGCTTCTTAACTAGGGTACCACACTGACAAAACCTTCAATACTCGATCATCGATTCACAATGCACTTCCAATCACCTCAGATCTTTGCTAAACATGCTGAATATTGCAATCACAAACTTTCTCTACTCTGTTCGCTCACCAAATGCTCTTAAGATCACAATGTGAAAAAGGAAATTCAAAATGTTCTTTTTATTTGCTTTCTATCTACCACATTAAATTCTTTAGTTGACAAAACCCTAAAATGTCTTTAAAACACTCTTAAGCATATTATCCATTGCTAAAACTGAATGTTATTTACCAGTTATGATTCAAAAAGACTTATAAACATCAAAATGCATTAGAATATGCAGATTTAACTTACAGTACTTCATACAGAGGTTCATCTCAAGATTTGACAATAGTACACCCCAAGTTGTAGAAACAACTTAGTTTTCTGGTAATGGATTCTCCACACTAGGTGAAGAATTTGATTCCTCAAATGGTTTGTCATCACTCTTCTTCTTCCAAATTCTATTCATCTGAACTCTGGTTTCTTCATTATCAACTTTTTGCTTTCCTTTCCGGTCTGCAGAATGATTCACCGATTGGTTCTTCTATGTTCTGCAAAACTTAGCAATGTTTCTTGGTTTGTTACAATGATAACATGCCATTCCAGATGCTATCCACGGTCCTGCATTGCCTCTACCTATCCTTCTTCTATAGTTTATTGCTACATGTCCATAATTGTTGTAGATTGAACAAATCACATTAACTCTTCTCTCCATCTCATAGGGACTAGACTGGTTGACATAGGGTCTTTGCTAATTAGTGTTTCTCCACTCATTGTAATTCCTTCTCCAATCACCAATAGTTCTTGGATTCATTTGAGGTGTTGGATTATTAGCTCCATACATGTATTCGATAGATTTGTGCCCATATATGTTGCATGTATAGCAGTAACCTTCAAATTTTCTAGGCACATATCTAGTATTAGGTCTATAACCAGTATTAGCATCGGATTTTATTCTACAAACATTAGTAGTATGTCATGGTTTATGATAATTAAAACAAACAGGTTTGTAAGTTTTCTTACCAGTAGGTTTTTGAGCCCTAGGAGCTATTTTACATTCATGCATGTTGCTCTAGGTACCGAAAGGTTCTCCTTTGTCAAATGTATTGTGTCCTAACCCAGATGTACCACTATTCATCCTCTGAGATTGGATATGTTCATCCAGCATGGTAGAACTCTTGTTGAATTTTGCAAGCTTCTCATTAGCTTTTGCAAGCTCTTTAGTAAGATCTTCATTCTGCTTCATTAGAGTCTCTCTAAGAGACATTGTCATATCAAGATCTGCTTTGATTTATTCTTTCTCTTCTTTCTCCTCATGCCAGTGTGTATATAGAGTGCCATTTTTTTATTTATCTTAAAGATCTCATGATCTTTCTCTTTGATCTTGTCTTTAGCTGCCCTTATAGCTTCAAGTTCTTGACTCATCCAGATTGTAAGGGATTCAATCTCTCTCCTCAGGTTAATTTTCTCACCATTTAGTTTCTCCACTTCCTCAACCAACGCATCTATGTTTTCTCCATCAGAAGAGCTACTTTCATTGATCTCAAACATTTGTTCAGTCAGTTCTTTCCTTTTAGCTAGTGATGCCTTATAATTGCCTCTTAGGGTTTCTAGGTCTTCCTTGGTTTCTACAAGTTCCCTAGCCATCTCTCTGTAACTCATTCCTCCCCCATATTTGCCTTAGGTTTAGAGATCCCTTCCAAGAGGTTAAGCCTTAAGGAAGTTTGGCTTTGATACCAAATGATGAACTTATAAGGCACTGAGAGGGCGGGAGGTGGGGGGGGGGGGGGTTGAATCAGCCCAAGTGAAAACAATACAAATCTGATTATCAATTTTACCAACTTAAAACTCAATAGGCATATAAGAAATAACACCAAGTAAGAAATAACCATATAAAGTATAAACCACATGACACAAGAGATTATACATGGAAAACCCAAATGGGGAAAACCATGGTGGGAGTTAGTACCCACAAAGATCAACTATCTGCAGTATAGAGATATGACCCGTTAAGGTCTACAACACCCAATTAGGGGCACATCCTTTTAGGAGTGTCTAAGCCCGATTAAGAGTTATACAATAAGGCTTGTGAGGACCAGCCCTATTGGGAGCTACCCACATTACAGGGATTTGCAAACACAAGTTAATGTGTCACCTGGTTAGAGGATTTAATGATTAGACCTATTAGGATCCGATTGCACCCTGTTAGGAGTGACCTTGTGAGAGGATTTTCTTGCTACAACTGTTAGGGAGACAACAAGTTCAAATGATCTCAGTATAAAACCATCAGTGTCTGATAAGATCCACTTCAGAATATTACAACACCACATATACTTCATCTCAAAACTCCTCTAATCACCGCACTATCAAAAAGATGAAATATATATTATATGTATATTAAAATAAATATATATTTTAATAAATATATATATATATATTATATGTATATATAAATATATTTATATATTTATACACACACATACATACACATATACATATACATATACATATATATATATATATATATATATAAAGGTCACATGTTATGCCCACTTTTCACAAGATTGAAACATGACACATGAATACACATACTACAAATTGTTTTTATTTAAAACTGCAAATAGTGAGGAAAGAAAGAGCTAAAATAATTTTCATAGTGACATGGTTATGCATCAACCTCTCTAATTAAAAAAAATACAAGGTATATTAAGTTTTCATAAGGTCATATACTTATGGTACCCTTAATAGCCATTGTCATTTGCTATGTAACTATTTTAAATAAATTTCTCAACTTGGGTGTGAGAATTAAGTACTAGAGCATCTTGCATGTTGTTGGTGGTCCATAAGAGTGGACTATAATTTTAGATCCCTAGATTGGGATATGAGTCATTATAAAGGTGTTATAAGAACCTCTTTATTTTAGATATGAGAGTTTTTACATTTCACTATGGCTTGATAGGACATTATTTTGGAAAACTATTTGTGATATGCTTTGATTTCTCTTTAAAACAGAGGCATAAGAAAATAGTTTCCCGAACAGCTAATTCTAAAATTTTTGAGGTTCCCGCTTGAAAAATAATTGTGCACATTCGCAAAATTATCCTTTCCCACATTTTTACTGCAACTCCTACTCCTTTCGATTAATTTTCTCTAACATGTTTCGAGTAGCATGGAGTCAGGTTTTCCCATCCTGGGTATCATACTTGGCAAATTTGCGGATCGGGTCAGTAACTACCGAGCAACTCATGAAAATAAATGTAGAAACTACTGCTTATGTATATGAATGCCTCGCCAAATGCATAATGGTAGATGGTTTAGGCCAGGATGACTAGCCATTGTTCTGTGGATTAGAGGTCTTAGAAGATCTGGAGCTGCATAAAGATTTTGTGGGCATAATTAACAACATTCAGAAAGTACAAAAACTAATGCGTGCTTCAGGAGCCCATTACTTCTCTTCCAATGACATTTTCAAGCCCTATTCAGAACACACTCTCAAGTTCTTAAGTGCCTTGATCAATTTATCATGCTACAGGTAAGGGCTACGGATGACTTTATTTGTTTAGATTCATTAACTGGCTAGTTTTCTGTATGCTATTTCTAGAAGTTTTTGGTTGATTTCTGCAAAAACTTATCTCAATTAGTTTAAACATGAGGCCTGTATTTTTGCTTTGTAGACACCCCATATAAACGTATCCTTCTTACAATTAGAACATCTAAAATCCCAAATGCATATTAATTTCTAGGCCAAACTGGCTTGAGCGGAAGATCACAAATGGACTGCCTGCAGAGAAGCCATATACTGTCATGGGCTAATAATTATTATGCGAATATAGTCCTTTTGATGGCCATAAGCTAGAAGTTGTTAGGCCAAGCTTCACATCTTTAGAATTTAATTACTCAAGCATTTCCAGGCTAGTTAATTTTTTTTCTCTTCATGTTTTGACTGCAATAATTTTAAGCTTTGGAGAATAAAATAGGCTATATGGAAACCCTAGCTTGCATGATAAAATTTCTCATTAAATAATAACAATACACTATCTAGATGTACATACATAGATTTCTTTTTTTCCTTGAATCATATCTATTTCGTAGAAGAAATAGATTACTCAGAAACTTTGATGTCGTGATTTTTTTAATGAAAATGACAAACTTCATGAAAGTAATGACAATAGGCCGTTCAGATACGCATGCAGACTGTAATTTTTATTCAATGTTTGCTTCGAATGAATTTCAAACTTATCCTAAAGGAAATGAAAAAATAAATTAAACTAATGAAAATTTCAATATCTACTTTAAACGAAGTAGAAGCTTAGTCTAAAAAATTCATTAAATTAATGACAATGTATTTAAGACACACATGGACATAAGATTTTTCAGACAAATATTTGCTTGCAAGAAATTAAAGCTTCATAGTATAGACAAATCATTCAGAAACCCAAGTTCATATGGAAACTTGTAAACGCCATCAAATAATGTCAATGCATGGCTTAGATTGCATGCATAGACAAAAAAATTCCTTTGAAATTTTCACACAAAAAATTTTAGTATTGGAAAGTAAATAAATTATATAAAAAATTGTAGGCATCATGAAAATTGCCATCAAACTAATGGCAACGAGCTGTTTAGAATATTCAGACATTTTTTTACTATACATTTAAGTTTTTCATACCAAGTCAATCATGCAGAAACCCTAGGTGATGTGATAATTTTCGTTTATGTCATTGTATCTTTGCAATTTTAATTAATCTTGCCAAAACCCTAGTTGATGTTATGATTTTCAGTTGCATATTGGAAACAGGCCATTCAGATGCATACAAGGACAATGATTTTCTTTAGTATTTTGTTGCAAGAAATTTGTGTTATAGAAGAAATAAGTATTGCAGAAACATTGATAACATGAAAAATTTCTTCTCAACAATGGCAATGGGCCAGCCGTTCAGAGCATATACAGACAATAACTTTCCTCTATGTATTTTCTTGAAGCAAATTTCTTAATAGAAATAAAAAATAAATGAATTTTGTAGAGAGCATGGGAATATAAATACTTTTATCTGAAATGTAATGTACCCTTGCTAGAATTAAACCACACATCACTGAATTGTGGAATCAATCAATGCTGATGGGCTTAGTTTGTTTTAAGAAATAGAGAGAGATGGGTAGATAATGCAACGAATGAGATTGGAAATGAAAAGAGATGGAAGGAGAATTTGTTGGAATGTAGTAAATGGTATCGCCACTAGACATAGGCAAAGTTCAAGAATTATTTCTAGTTTTGGTGCTGGGAATCTGTAGAAGCTTCCTTGTAGATCTAAGTTTATGTATGATTTCTTAAAGGTGGATGTCATGCTATTTTGGATTGCATTCTCCTCGTTCTTGCCAGGTCATGATGAGTATAGTGAAGAAGAAGATAACATGTATTATTTCATTCAGACAACAAATGCAATCCTCAATACAAGGAAAAATGAGATTTCTAGCCTTAAGGAAGGATTATTAATCTTACAAAATTAAATTTTAATTAAAGTTTATAATATCATTCCAGGAGGTTTGTAAGAGTTATGACCATTGGAGGAAGACTTTATTTAAGAGAGGTCCAACAAGGAGAAGAGGTGAAGTAAGGAGAAAGCACCATTGTATAGTTTTGATTAATTTTCAATTTGTAATTAAAGAAATATTCCTTTGGGGATACATAAAAAATGTCAAGGTCTTGTTTAGTACATATACATATAATAATTTTTTTTCAAATGTTTACTTGAAACAAATTTGTTATGCAGAGAAACAAATTATGCAGAAACCCTAGATGTCGTTGTTTCATTTAAATTTGGTACTTAAAATTTCTCCTTTGACCATGTGATTTAGATCAGATCCTACGCTCAGAGAACATTGTGATGTTCATCTATCTTTGGTTGCTCCTTTCATTTCAATTTTTGCTGCTTCATCGACACTTTTTGTCATTTCATCATTTTTTTTGTGTATACAAATTGTTTTTCCCTTAACTTCATTCTCTCTTCTCAAATTTTTAGATTCTACATTAAAGAAGTTTTTGTATTTGACGGCAAAGAAAAAGAGAACTAGACTGTGCAACTTACCAGAGAAAGAGCATAGAGGATTCCAGGTTTGTTAAATAGGTACAAGCACATTCCACTTCAGTTGTCATTGTAGGTGCAAATAAAATGAATACATTTAATTTACAAGTACCATGCATTGAACTCTGTTTAGTATTATTGAAGGACACATTAAATAAATTATGCACTACTAGCAAAAGGGACTTTAAGTTTTGAATCAAATCAGATCCTAACTATGATCATGCCTGTACAAATTTATGACTATTTCTGCCAGTTCTTTCCCCACCATCCAATTAGTAAAATCATGAGTTCTTTCCTTTGTATGAGTTTTTTCTTTCAGCAACGCATATCCCAAGTTTTTCTTGGCCAACGACTCAAAACCCTATTTAATCTATGAAATGAAATCCAGTTTTGGGGTAATCTGTTTGCCTTTTTCTCTCATGTATTTTAAGATATCCAAGGCCACTTTAATTGGTTGAAATATGGATGAAACCAATCAACAAAAATTGACTTAGGCATCTATATTATGAAGTTCTCAACCTAGTTTATTGTGCCTGAATCTTCCTTGACAAGTGGTAGTAAAAAATGCAATTAAAAAAATGAGATATCTAGTTTTATGCCCAAATTTTTTTTCTCCATGATTGATATGGAAAGATATAGTTGTATTAAATATCTGCTTGCAATCAGATTAGAAATTTTAGCAAAATATTCCATTATTTCTTATTTATTGATTATGTTTATCATCATACATAAATGACTTGATAGCATCTCATCACTCGATGGTTTACGGGAGGTACTTAAGATGGAAAAAGTAACAATTTCTACTTTGACATTGACATTTTCATTCAAGATGCTTTTGTAAAGGAACTTCTTTTGAGTCTTGTCATAAATCTTTGTCTACTTGCACACCACATGTTCATTTTTCTATGACAATGACATTACATCAGGTAATGATTTAATGTGATTTAATTATTTGCTCTTTTATAGAAGCACAAGTCCACCTAAAAACCAGGGATTAAAAGAGATTAACAACTTTTCACTTGAAACTTTTATTCATTCGAGTGTCATCATACACGAGTTTGTGAATGAAATATGACCACACCTTTGTGGGAATAAACTGCACACAAGCCATCCTCGTCATCTACTGTGGCATCTACTAATAAATGCACATATTGTGAATGGATGCTTTGTGAAATGTTTTTTAGATTTTTATCATGATATACACTCTTCCTTTCTTCTTGGCTCCAAGCGAAACCTTGGAAATTGAAAACACCCAAAATTCCTGTGTATTTGTTCATGTTCCATATCTTTAATAGACTGCGACCAAAAAATAAATCAGAATCATGTTTTCATTTTATTATTTAAAACTGAAATTTGTGTCATCTCTTCTCATTCCATGCTTTGAAGGTAGGTATTTGTCAAAATAAATTTCCAGTTTAAAACCTTGAGACACCTACCTCTTTCCATCATGAAGGGGGTCAACAAACAAACAATCATGGGTGGTCGACCGAGCAGGATTGCTCACAATACAGAACCATCTGGGAGAACAAGCTTTCTCAATAATTCAAAGTTGTGATTCCTAGGCTTGTCGCGGCAAGATCATCAAGAACAATTTTATTTTGGCATTTGCACTCTCAAGTTCTTAAACCAACTTCCTGGTAGTTAGTTTCCACAATTGACTGGTCAAGGCAAGTACTAGTAATGCTACATTAAAATTGACTGACCCAAACTGACTGTAGGTGAGCTTAGAGTCCCTCTTGATTGATAATGCATGCATGTGGAATTAAATCAAAGCATCAACTATTGTATTTGCATTAAGAATCCTCCCGTCAAGCCTCTAACTGTTGCATGTGATGACTCAATCTCTTTTCATTAATTAATGATATTTAGGTGACCCGTGATGTCAAATAACAACTTATGTTTAGAATCGTCTAAGCCTCCTCATGTCGTAGGATCTTATGGAAACATATATCTAATGCCTTTTAACTATTTGTTAATTCTCTGTTCTCAACAACTGTTGATCTCTTAATTGTCAATTATTTTTCAGAAGTTGAGGCACAACTCCACATTCATTGCTTCTTATTACCATGATGTATAGCCTTTTTTTCATTGTATCTTTTGTCATTCTTTAAATTCATTTAAACCTTTGCTCTTTTGAAGACTACCATACCTATTATAGATAATGAATCTTTTGATGTTTCAAACCATCACTGAAGCTTAGAGTTAGGAGCACAAATAACCCTTGAATGATTGTTCTAATCTTTTGATCCGTATCTTAATGCTAATGGCTCCATTCCTGATCTTTGTCCATGCTCTTCATGATTGACTGTGACACAAATTGTGACTGTACTCTTGAAAAATTTTAATTCATCTTTGACCTCTAGGCTACCATTAATTCTAAGAGGCATCTGGGTATCTTCTCAATCACACCAAGTCCAAGATCTACTCATTGTATTATGGCATTTTGACAGTGATTATACTCACCTATGCATCACCTATGCATTAATCACTGTCAAAATGCCATAATAGGTGTCTCTATGTGAATACCCTATTCTTCCATTTGATGAACCCTTCAAGGTATCCTAGGGTCTGAGACCTTCTTCTATTTTCCATGACTATTCTAACAATTGAGATGACTGAAAGTTTATTCTCTTCAACTATCCCTTTGTACCCTTGTGATATGGCATGGTAGCTCTGTGATGGGTATATTAAAGATTGTGATATAGAACAATTCATCCTTAGTCTTTGTTCTTCTAACTTTTTAGACTTGACAATAGAGCTCTCCCAAACAATGCATTAATAATGATAGATAACATAGATATTTCATGTGACTGTTACAAATTTATCTCAAGTTTGCTCCTGTCACAAGTCTTATCCTCTTCATGGCTTGCTACACTTTTTTTAAGCTACTGAGATGTCTCGGACCTGAGACTATCACTATTATTATAGTGCACTTGGTTATTCAACCTCGGGGCTGTAACAATTCTCCTTCTACTCACTATTTTTTCTCTTTTAAAAGACTATCATGGACTGCAAACTGTATCTTTTGATGATCAACCTCTTATAATTGTAAACATTTCTCATGATCTAATCCTTAATTGGGATTTGCCTTTATTAGTGTATCTTGCATGGGTGACTGTTATTTACCCTTGGACTTCTCAATTACAAGATTGTGTTCATACCATAGGATTTGGACTGATATTTTGTCTTTACTGCAATTGATGTTGTATGCATTGACGTTGGTTGCTTTTTTCTCTATGGAACTGGATGCTTCTTGGAGCTGCCACAAAGCCCAATAGGACAGTGCATCTCTTATTTCCTCCCTTGCAATAGTCATTGCCTTTCCTAGCTTCTTTTCACTGTACACCAAGTATCACATTGTCTGATTCATGGATTTGTTTAGTTTCTCTGTATTTGTTCACTCTGTCTTTTGATCTTCAATCCCTAAGATCAGTCATTGAAAAACTTCATTGAATGTCCTTAAGCTTTATCTTTCTCTAGCTTTCATGTACTGGGCTTTAGGGATGTTCTTGTGAGTGATATGATCTCTTTGAATTCTCTAACAATCGTCATAGCTACTCTCTTCATTGAATCCTTTGACAATATCCATTACCCTTGGACTGATCACTATAAATTCCTATAGTTGTTCTTCTAGGGTAGGCTACATTGATCATGATTCCTCATTATGACTGTTATCTTCAGTATTGTCTATTTCTTGTTATTGCATTTTATTGAAGCTCTTAATGTCCATTCCTATCATTTTCATTTGTGTTGAATCTTTTGGCTCATGATTGTGATCCAAGGCTTATTTGACCATTTCTCTCAATTGTTTTCATGATTTCTATACCTGCCCTAAAGATGTTATGTCTTTGATTGCTTTCTTCTATGTCTCTTGCTCATGGCAATCATCAAGAACATATCATTAGGCTCTTGATAACCTTGCAAGTCCTCATATACAAAGGGTCCGATCTCTTATGCTCAGTGCCTTTAAAACTTTATCACTGCTACAATCACTTGTAGGGCTGTGTCTCACCAGAGCTCTCTGACCTGTATGCATGCTTTTAAGGTTATTGTTTTCTATTAATCAATGACCATTTTAATGGATGTCTCTATGCACTGTATTTTTTTTCTTTAAAAGCTTTATGACTACTAATTGGAGGTCTTAACTCTTTTGTCCTCTGCGTCTTTGAAGTCACTATCAATATTCACTGATTTTGACTGCTCTAATAACTCTTTTGACTACATTTACATGTTATGATAAATCTTTTCTCCTGCCTATTAGTTTGCAACATATGATGACTGTTACCTTTTTTTTACTTTCAGGTCAAAAAGGTCAAAATAAACCTTAGAGGGAGTCCTAAATATATTAAGGAGGCTTAGAAGGGTTTAAAAGTCCCAAGGGTGGAAAGTTAAAGAAAAATATCTCTTGTTTTGATCAAAATTCTAAAATGCCTTTCTAGCTTATCTTTATTTTTCCCCCAAAATTACCCACATAGCACGAGTTTAAGAGAAAGCTTGCTTTAAAGATTGGAGAGAATTTAGAAATTAAAGGAAAAGAAAGTCTCTCACATAGCATGCTAGGTCATAAAGATTTCTCCATGTTGCAAGACAATGGACTAGGGTTTTTTAGGGAAAACTCAATCTATCCCATAGTGCTACAAGCATTTCCAATGAGGATCCAGAAGAGGTGGGTAAAATTCTTTCCTATCCCTTAAGCAAAGACTTAAGAGCCTGTTCAAATATAGAGCATTCAATTATCTATAGTATGCCTGAGAAGAAAGAATTTATTCACGTTTTGACATGGAGTGAACTGCAATAATGGTGGAGGAAATCTCATGGATCAGAAAGAGTTAAATCATTAAATCATGCAAGGAACAACTTATAATAACAGTCATAGTAATGTGAAAGA
Source organism: Cryptomeria japonica (assembly GCF_030272615.1). Classification (NCBI taxonomy): domain Eukaryota; kingdom Viridiplantae; phylum Streptophyta; class Pinopsida; order Cupressales; family Cupressaceae; genus Cryptomeria; species Cryptomeria japonica. The sequence continues at coordinate 201,697,031 of NC_081415.1, read as the reverse complement.
CAATATTATGAGTCATAGAGGACAATCATAGTAATGTGAAAGAATTTATAGCACACAAAGCCATCAAATAATACAGTCCTCCACGTCTCAGAGCAGGTCTAAATCAACTATTGAGTAGAGATGTTGCTTGAATACAGTCATAAAGAGCATTAATGGCTTCTTAAATATCAAATCATATCAGATATTTAGAGACAGTCATAGAAGGGACTTTTCTCTTTTTTCCATGGTTAAGAGCATTATCAAATTCGAGAACAAGGTTGATCATCAAAAGATACAGTAGATAAAAGCCTTCATCATGAAACAAGAATGCAGTAACGATGAGCAGTGAAGACATTTAAGGGAGGCATAGTCCTAAATGGTGACCAACACTGAAGGACAAGGAGCAATATTTCAAGATTGAGAGCAGTCACTTTGAAGAATATAGTTACAATCTCCAAAAGCATCTTGAGATCAGTCTTAAAGGTCAAATAACATAGCCCTAAATATATTTTTCTCTAATTATATAGACGATAGTGACCCTACAAAGCATTAGAAGTCAGTCATCAAACAAAGAAACCACAATGGCATAGATTAAAGATTTTACACCATGGAACAATTGTCATAGTCACCAATTTTCAAAATCAAGAATGAGATATGTATGGCAGATCCCAAATAGAAGGAGCAGCAGAAGGGAGGATTTCTGTGGCTGTCTCAAAGCCAAGTCATAATTCTCAGAGTAGAGATGTGAAATCAAGGAGATCATTGTCCAAACCCATAGGGTTTTAGGGGACAATCCCACCATAATAGCAAAAGGATCACTTGAAAACACCATAAAAAGGGTAGATTTGTAAGATAAAGACAGAGGTATACATGATAGGGAAGAGTTGGGACAACCTCTCTCTGAAGTTGCAGCCTAACCACAGTGAGGTCAGCCTTTTCCTATGAAAAGAACTTTTGACAACACTTAGAGAAGCTTAGAGTAGTAATAAGGTATGATAAAAAAATGTAAAAAGATGAAAGGATTTGGTTTGGAGGAGATGTAAGAACACAAATAAGATCCTTTCAAAACCTTCGCAAAACATAGTAAGATGACAGTGTTTGGCAATTCCAAGGCAAAGAAATGACAGTCAAAGTCACTACCAAGCTCTCCTTGGCTAAAGACAGTATTATTACGGCACAATAATGATCACTATCTAGAAGGTCATAGTCATGTGACAAAGACACTGACAAATATTCAAAGGAGTATCAAATGATCCTAAGATTGGGTCTTCAAAAGGTATTAATAGCAGTCATAGAGCAGTAATATACATTGTATAAAGGCAAGGATATGTGATAACATTTATAGAGCCAAATATAATAGACATAACGGTGCCTATAGGCTGAGTGTAGGCATGTAACCACGAGTATCGAAGCTTCAGGAAGATAGACATAATGCATGGAGCAGCGTTGAAGCAGTGGATGCATTATCACAGTCAAGCAGTCCAAGGTCACAGTCAATATCTCAAGAACTGTGAGACAGTCTTAGAGCCTTCATAAAAAGGGGATGTGTGGTGTACACGAGATTCATTCAAAAAATAATCTCAGAGCAGTCACTCCTTCAAAGAGTATGATCACATCATGAAATGGCACATAGAGCAGTGATTTTTACTCAGTTTCAAAAGGGGGACGACTGTGATTAAAAAGAGCAGTCAATAATGTAGTGTCAAACCTCAAAACAGTAACCAAAATAAGGCAAATGATAGTTAAAAAGAAATGATTAGAGAAACATTCACAAGAAATAGAGGACTGAGATAGTATTGATAGCATTGTTATAACTCAGAAAACCCAGTTAATGACATTATGAGTAGTCACAATCTATGCACAAACATAAATATAGTCCAAAAAGCATCGATTAGAGACATAGAGACTTAAATTCATCATGAGGAATGAGATCAAACTAAAGAAAGGTGACATACAAAGAATAGAGGCTCAAAAAATTATAACAACGAATCCAAAGACAATTCAAAATCTAACAGCCCAAAACAGTGACTATAGCAACATATGGACAGTCAAAAGTTACAGTAGTATAGAAACATGCTTTTATTGAAGATTCATTGTATGAAGAACATAAACATGGAGACAACCCTTCATTCATCAATACAGCATACAAAGCAAATATCAAATACAAAAAGAACAGTCTCAGACCAACAAACATAGTGCAACATTTATAGGGTAGTCAATAACAGCTATGAGAATGACAGTCCTAGAATCTGAGAAAGAAATAAAGAAACATTATAGTGAATAGATGGATCCTTATGCATGGGAAGATGTACAATTTATTTTTAATAGATAAAATCATTCGATGCTCACTTCTACCTACCGTTACGTTGGACGGGTCTATTACTAATCTATTATCATTAAATTTAACTCTTTTTTATTAAATTTTCAAAATTTTCCTCTTCTTCCATCCCACATCCTTACCATCATTTACCTTCCATTGATATTGTTGATACCATTTTGGATATCATAGCAATTACATGGCAGTGTACAATACACAACCAGATCAAGTTTTACCAACTACACATTTTACCATTACGTCCTCACATTCAGAACATAAAAAAGGTTTGCTATATGCACAATATGCATTTCTAAATAGCTCTGTATGAACCATCACATTTTTACTTACTATTTTTATGTCACATTGGAGCCCAGTTATATGACATTCTCTTTGAGCTCATTGCAAAATCAAACAAATAATTCCCATGTACTTGTTATCGCCGAGGTAGAATTGTACACTCTCCTCTCCTTTCTAGGTTATGCAACAATATTGTGCAAACTGTTCAAAATAAATTGCATTCATCTTATAGCTCGTCTCTTGATAATTCACAATGATAATTTTTCCTATCATCTTGTAGGTTCACTCTTTCTATCTGCACTTATTGTTGTACATGGACATATAACAAAGAGGCTACAGAGCATCAAAACAACCCATAGTTTCACAGTTCTTACTTGTCAAGTATTGACTATCATCTTTTAGCTAACAAAATATTGAATTCTTAGGAATTCCTGATGAATGTTGTAAAATACACAATTGACTTTGTTATATACATATCCACATGTCTAGTAAGCTATATTGGTTTGATCAGCTACAATTTCTCTATGTTGTATTTCAAGAAATATTAAAACCTATTATTTATTAGAATATTTCTGCAATTTTCCATTCACTGCAATTTATTTTCAGTATATTATTACTTATTAATAGGATCATTTCTATTTTTTTAAGCATTTAACATAGCATAAATCATACACCTGTTGTTGATGACTTTTATCTTGCACCAATGATGGTGAACAGACTTGCGTGCGTGTGTAAAATTTCAATACAGTGTTGTTATCATGTGTTTCTATCATTCCAAATTATATGATATTTTTGGTTTAAGGATAAGAGTTCTCTTGCCAGGTTATTTTTGTTTGGGGTGGTCAGGAAAAAAAACGAAGGGCAGTGGCAAGCGGTGGTCAAAAGAAGATTACTGAAGGCTCAAAGAAATAGAGGTAGCATCTAAAACTGTATTCTCACCTCTCCCTTCTGGTGCCCCTAGGTAACATAATGCCCTCTTCAATGATGATCATTTTTTTATATATATACCTTTGTTTCAACTCAACCTGTATATGGTTGTTTTATATAGGAATTTAGTTTAATATTATTATACTCACCCAAAAATTTCTTAAAAAAAATTGTATCAAATGCAAGGCTTGAAGGTTTCTTTAATTTAGTTATAAATATCATATTATGCATATTCCACAAATATTGATTTATATAAATTATGGCTTGAAGTTCTATTCTGTAGCCATTAAAATATAGAGATTATGTTCTTGATGCAGATAATCTCATGCTGTAAAAAAATTTATCTATTTTTTATTCCCTAATGGTTATCCATATACCAAAACTTCTAGCTTGACACAGGTGGAATGGTTACCAAGGGTGTCAACTCCACACCTGCAATTTGTTGCTCGGAGTTCTTAAAATGGCCTGTTACTAGGCAACATGATCACTTTTCCTCTATCATCTGGCATTGAGTGGGTGTATCTTTTATATGACTTCTCATTTTGATATGCTTATGATTAGTAAAATAATTTAAAACAATATCTAATTTATCTGGTTTAACTATCCTTCATATTTAGAATATTTGACTTAAAGTATTCTGATGCCTTAATGTGTAAGGCTATTATTTTGGGCTCTCTTCATGAGTCTCAGGCAAGAATAGTTATGACTATCTATTGACTTAGACAAATTAGTAAATGGTCTTTATTTTCCACCAAGGATGTCTTGGATTGATATGTCTATTGCAGGCAAGGTATGCATTGATAATTTCAATGTTGATGCATATATGAACAATCCATCAATAACCCAAAAATATATAAATATTAAGATTGAAAACTGTGGCTGTGAGAGATCTGCTACAAAATCTAAAAGCATGACCATTTCATAATCTTACTCCTCTTGTATGGAAATGTTAGACAAATTTTTCATAAGGTTATTGATAAGTCCAAAATCCAAAATTCTACCTGAATTTAGAGATCGCTTTATAAATCAATTTAGTATTTTTTTAGCAATACTCCTAATACAAGGAAATAGGATTAGAATACATTTCCTTTCCTTGAACACACATAAACTTATAATGTTTAAAATGTTAAAATTCAAGTGTTAGTAATTTCTAAAAATATCTAAGAGATTTATACTCATAATCCACTATACCATACTCATTGTTGATTGATTTAGTTTGCTCTCAGTCTCACTAGATGGTCCACATTATTCTTAAGAAAGCCTTGAATAGCTTGTTAGGCTCTCCATAGCTATATTTGGCATTTCTATTTTAATTTAGTGGTTTGTTTGTATATTTTTCTACTGTCCAAACCATATTATTCTACAAGCAGCCAAAGCTCTCCAAAAATGCACTGAAGAGGAAGCCAAAGTAACTAAACATCGGTTCAAAACGGAAATGTTAAAAAGATTAAGAAAGAAAATAAATGGTGTTAGGAATGTTTAAAAAATAACTCCAACATTAAAATTACACAAGTGAACCACTAAATGCTTGTATAAAAAAATTGATAGCAAATTCTCTGATGTACACTTGAATTTATGCTAGTGTCATCATTTAGTGGATTCACTTCTAATTTTATTTCTTACTTAAGATAGGCATATCATCGAGGGTAATCCCAAATGACAGACAATTAGTGTTATACAACTAGTTTACTACCCAAGGCATGAGTTATAAAAAGCTAAATTTAATGTTGCACTGTTTCCAACTGATGTTCTGGGTGAAACAGTAAGCTAAGTTGCAGAAAAATCTGCTCGCAAATGCCTAAGAATCATGCTAAAATCCGTGTGGGTTTTGTTCTTCATCTTACCACCTTTCCATAACATATTGAAGTTTTGAATTTGGCTTAATAGTGTAAAAGTTATGGCCATTTAAAGCTACCCCATTTCGCTGCAAATTACTATGTTTATGTCCTTTGAAGGATTATGCTGCTATCGTTATCCTTGAATGGTATGTTTGATCTTCATATTGCTATAGCTTCACATGGACTGCACGAATGCAAGGTTTACATGCTTTGAACATGATTTCCAATGTTGTTGATTCTCATACATTTGTGACTGTCAAGGAATCAAAAGTCCTTATCACTTCCCCTTCCACATTGTGCCTTGAAGCTCTATTTTCTTGATTTGACCTCACTATAGTCTTTTACCTTTTATAACACGTTTGTCCCTTCATGACCAAAGGGACTCTTGACTAGTGGGTGTTGAGTCCCATTGTAGCTTAAATTAAATTTTGTCATTTCTTTGTTTCTATTTCATTTGGTAAATTGTCTTACCTTTTTTACGTGTGTAAAATTCGGCTTTGTTGCCATTACTAAGGGTTTATCTTTCATGAAATTCACCAAGGGCTTGGACTGGACCTTAGGTATCCCATACCCAATAAGTGTTGCAGTATTTTACAAAAAAATGAACACTCATCATGTTTTTTGAGATTTGAACCTGCATCTTTCTTGTGAAATCCCTGATGCTTTTGTCACTTAAGTTCATCTCATCCACAGGACAAACTATTTCATTATTTTTGTCAAATTTTGTGTATGGGTAAGCTAAACTGAAAGAGGATATTTGATTGTAGCTAAGGATGCTTGTGCTCCTATGTTTTATGTACGGCTTACTTCAGCTTGCTAATGGAATGTATTCAATTATTATTCAATTTTTGTGTTTCAAAGCTGCGATCTAGAATTACTTATAACATAGATGCAAGTGTGTTTAAAACTTTAATATGAAATTCCTCCTCTGTAATATTTCAAGGACTTGCAAGTTTGGTTTCTTTGAAGAAGTTATTGTCTTTTGGAATTGTAGATTGCGATGGGTCAGCACAAAGAGTAAGATTTATTGTATTTCTGCCATTTGCAATGGTTATTTTTTGTATTCAGATCTTTTTCATGTGGCTAAAGAATTAAACCTTCATTGCTTGTGATGCAGAGTTTTGTGTCAAACATATTATTTATGAGTGATGTTCTTTTTAAAGGTTTTAAATAGAGCATTTATAGTGGTCCTGCAGATTTATCACAGCAATAGAAATGGTTGTATATGCTAATGTCACAATAGTAACTAATTTTCAACTATTTATGATAACATTTTAGAAAATTTACAGAACTCTTTTAATTCATAGTAACTTCAATAGATTCTTCTTCCATCAACACAAATAAGACGAAAATTGGTGTGTATTAATTTTGCTCCTTTAGTTTAGCACTGGACAAAATATATATTTAATAACAATCTAGTCTAGAGCTTCTTTCAAGCATAATTGTTCGGATAGTTAATGCTCCACAAAAGTTTGGTAGTTAAGGCAATGCTTCAGATGGTGCAATAGATTCTCTAAGTAATTATTATGGTAGAAATGCCTTTCTTTTAAGGTCTTTTGTGCATTTTGTTACAAGCTGAGATTAGTTATTTATTGAATACCCATCTAAGCTGGTAAGGACCTCTCCTCGAAGACACTAGATGATCAAGGAAAGCTAGAATATTTCATGATACACAGCTCAGCTGAAAGCTAGTGGAATCTCATTGAAGTCAAGGTGCAAACCATATTTTCATGGGGACTTCTTTACTCTCATCTTAGAGGACTTGAGGCTTTCTAAACAAGAGCTAGCATTTCTTGTTAAAACTTAATGTTAAATTCTATTATTTTTGAAAAGATTTTGAATCATTGCATCTTGGAGGCTAGTCTCAGTTGTTACCTTTTATGGGTTTTAGGGAGTGAATATCCTTTTAAACGGGTATTAGATTGATCTCTTTTTCTCCTAATGCCACATTGTGGATAAGAGTCACAAAGCGGGTATAACAACAGGAAGAGAATAAGGACCTAATTGTTAAAAATGAACTCACATAGAATAAGAACAGGAATAGAATAGGAACCTGATTGATTGATTCGATATAACATTCTCATTTTTATCTAATGAAATACTTGTTTTAATATTTTATAAGATTGTCCGTGCTCTAGGTGAGCTTACTTCGTTCCTGTTGTGATCCCTAACCAAGGTAGTGTTGATTGTGCCTCTCTAGCAACATAATAACATCAGTAGCAAGAATCGTCAAATTGTAGTTGCCATAGGATTAAGTGCAGGTAGAATCATTGGCAAATTACCATAATTTCTAGCCTGAGAAATATTTAATAGAAAATATTGAAAATTAGTGAAGCAAACTATAAAACTACAGGTACACCCGTTGATTCTAAATGAACATATCAATCACCTCTCAACAATTAGTACTCAGATCTGTTTTTTTTTATATTAATCATATCAACAATCAGTACTCAGATCTGTTTTTTTTTATATTAATCATATCAACAATTAGTACTCAGATCTGTTTTTTTTAATATTAATCATATCAATTAGTACTCAGATCTATTTTTTCTATATTAATCACATTTTTGCCATGTAAGAATCTCAAAGCTTATATCAGCCCCATAAATAATGTTGATCAGCTCACCAATCTGATTTCAAAATTTTATAGGGTCCTAAAGCTCTTCAATGGGGTCAAACTTTAGGACTAACACCCACCTTGGTTTAGCAAAGCTAGAAGAGAAGGAAATTGCAACCATATCGGTTCATTCCGTTGGTTGGCCAAAATCATTGTATAACTTGAGCATAAGGTCTGGCATGTACCTTTAAGGTTTAACAATCTGTATTTTGGGAACCAACAAGGTGGTATTTCACTTTTGTAATAATCACTTAGGGATGATGCTAAGGATGCAAGTGGCATTGGAAAGGAGGATGAACAGGGGTACAAAATACGTATCTTTTTCTTTCAATACAAGATTTTGGAAATTTAATATAAATTTTTAATGTATGGTGTAGTGCCCCTCCCGGATTCATCTTGCTTTAAGTTCATCCATAGACTATAATGATATAGCTTAGTCTAGTTTATGATGATTTGATGGTATCTAACCTTCTACTTACCCTATTTCATGATATGATGATGATTATGTTATTGCTTGTTTGATTATGAGTGTCTTCTATGTGGTTGTGAAAGGGACAATATCATACCACTCATTCATGAGCATGATATGATGTTGTGATTCTCCTTCAGTTGTCTTCCTATTTTATGATGTGTATGTTATTATATATGTTGTTGTACATATATTGGTGGTGACAGGTTTGCAAGTACCAGGTATCGACTTCACCTAGCTTCCCCATTCTACACTCTAGGTTTAAGTTAATTACCCTTGTCAGTATAGTGTCTTGGTCTAAGTTGTTGTTTAGTATCAAGCGGTCTCTTGAGTTATCCTTTGTTAGTTTTCTTAGAGTGTTATAATTATTGATTGATTAATTAATTAACTAATTAAGTGATTTAAGTAGTTTAATAATGATAAATTAAATTAATGAGTTTACATAGTTTATAATAATAATATAAATAAATAGATGGTACTAATATTTAATATTATGGGAAGAGCAATATTAGATTTATATTTGATAAGTGATTTTATATTATTGGATATTCACTAGTTATCATTTATTATTATTATCTATTAATTGGCCTTTTGGAGTTATTTTCCAGTTGTAAAGTTAAGGCTTTAATATTGATTTGGAATATTTAATTATATAGCTTTTGATTATTTTATTTGTTGGGCTTAATATTTAATTGTGCCCATGGCTTTATTTATGATTGGTTGTTTACATTGTTCTTTAATATTTACCGTCTTGGGTTTATTTAAATAATTATTTATCCTACCTACCCTATTGTATGATTGATTGAGTTTATTGGGTAAGTAAATTAAATATTATCATATTAATATTTATCTTGGTATGTGGAAGGGTTGGTAAGAAATATTATTTATTCTATTATTCTTATTGGCCAACATTTTTGTATAGTTTGGGTTTAATTTCTATTTAATTAATTTCCAGTGATTAGCCGGGGTTGGCTGCCAAATGCATTTTTCTGTGATTTGGATTTTTGACTTGCATGTTGGGAGCTTGGATTAATTTGGCTGAGCTTTGGATTGGAATTTTCTTCATCAGATTTCATAGACAAATTATACTTTCGAGGTCGGAGGACTTTTCCTTTGCATTTTCAATTCTCAAAGATTGTTTTCTCCCGGACAATATTCGGGAAGCTTTTGGAATTATTTCATAGACAAATTATACTTTCGAAGTCGGAGGACTTTTCCTTTGCATTTTCAATTCTCAAAGATTGTTTTCTCTCGGACAATATTCGGGAAGCTTTTGGAATTATTTATGGTTACAGATTAAATCTATTGATATATTATGTGGTTGGAGATAAATGTATAAGATTAAGAATTATTTTTATTGAATATTTTGTGAGTAGTTTTCCAAAATGGTTTTGTGTTTTAGTTTTTTTCTCTGTGATTGAGTTTGATGAGGAACTTGATTTAATCTGTATGTTGTGAGTTCATTTTTGGATCTAGTTTGGTTCCTTGAATTCATTTCTTACTGGTGTCTCTGTGTATTGCTTTTTGGGGTCATATTTTTATGTCTTAGTATTTTTCTAAGCAAATAGTAACTTTGTGTTCCGTCAGTCTTGAGTTTTTAAGAATCTATTTCAGCTGCGCTACTTCCTGTCGCAAATGTGCCAAGAGGTTTTAAAAAAGTGCTAGATTGTTTCTTATATGTGCTAAAGTATTTAACAAAGACGTTGAGTCACTTGTCATATGCACTATTCTGTGGTAAAAATTTGTTGTTCTATGTATTTTTGGTTTTGGTGTTTTTAGTCGGGTTTCTAGGTTCCTGAATTGGATTTTATGATTATTTAGAGGTTGTTTTGTATTTCCTAAGTACTCTTGGATGAACCGGAGTTGTGATTTGGCTTATATTGGTTATTTGAATTGACATGCTTTGTGAAAGATGAGTGATACCTTGCTGATATATTGGGCTCTTTGGATTAAGTTTGATATGTGATTTACATGGTCTATGAGGTTGTGATGTTGGTGTTATTGTTCATTTATGATATACTTATGTTTTTGGAGACCTTGGTTAGCTAGGTTATGCTTTGAGAGCCCTTGTTCTTGTTGTGTATTTTTACCTTAAGGCCTAGGTGCATGGTTAGGGAGAGAGGGCTTCCATGAGTCTGTCAAGGTCACGAGGAATAGACTACTAGGATTCCTTGTGTGTTGAAGTCAAGGTCTAGACCATCTATATAGATCATTGGAGGTTTTATTATATTAATCAAATGATAACATAATAATTAAGCTTATGTGGGTCTAGTAGTAGTAACTCATCTAAGTTAGTTAAGGACTGTGTTGTGGTGTCCCATCTCATGTCTTGGAAGACTGGAGTGAGGTGGTAGATCAGGTAACCGGATAAACCAAACTCACTTGAATTCTTCAAAGGTTGAGACAGTTTCGCATGTGCATCTAAGATTGTCGAGACAAGTGCCTAGGTTCTCATTTGTCGCATGTTATGACACTCTTTTCCCTACATGTAGATCCTAGTGCCTTGAGTCTCGTTCTGATGTGTTGCCTTTGGAGAATTTGTGATTAGAGATTTTATGTTGTTTCCTTGTGTTAGCATTGTGTTATCTTTTGGTAGTTAGGTGTTAGCCTAGATCTAGAGTGTGAGTGGGATCTTATGTCATCTCCTAACATGGGGGTGGTTCCTTATGGTTCCACATGGTCGGGTGGTTTGATGCCTTCTTCCATTGGGATGTTCTTCATCACATGCTTCCACATGGTTGTGGATCTCTTATCTTCTCAACTATGGATGCATACTACTAGCCAATTCATGTATATAATTTACATGGCATATGTACATATTACTCATGATGTAATTGTATTTGTAATTGAGAGATATGCTCCTTGATGTAATCAGATCTTGTGTAGTAGATGGTATAGTAGTGGACATATGGATGTATCATATGTACATTGGATATCGATTCATTAATGAAAATAATGGTATTGGATATATTGTTATGCATTTGTTTTCATGTATGAGCTTTAGAATATTTATTAATGATATTTTAAAATTAACCTAATGGGATGGTTTATGTATGCATAGTAGGTGGATGTATTCATATTAAGGATAGTAAATAATCATATATACATGGAAAGAATAAATAATGATAGAAATTAGTATGCATTAGACTGTGGTGGTAATTGTGTTATCATGTCTATGATTATATGTTCTTGGTAAGGTTATGTTATATGCTTGGATTAGGTAATGGTGTTAAGATACCCTACGGAATGTTATTGTTGTATATAATTATGTTTATTTCCACTCGTGTTATGTTCTCTTGTGGTTATGTTCATGATTGTATATCTTGTCAATGGATGTTAATGCACTTGAGTATTTAATTGTTATGTTGCATTAGTAGATGTTTTTTTTTTAAATCATCTCTAATTGCCTGTTAGATAGTTGTATTACACTAGGGTATTTTGGCGGGCATTACATATGGTTAGCATTCAATAGATTAGGCAATAAAATACGAGGCATGCTCATCACCGTGGGTAGAAATGAGGGTCAATTATGTAGGCAGGACCCTTAGAATGTATAATTTTCAGATTCTTGGGCCCAAAATCAAGGGTAGAAGATCTAAATCATTTTTTGATATGGCTATATGCGGTTTTCACCTCACAAAGTGAAATTAATTGATAAAAAAATACATTAGTAAAGATGATTATGTTAGACTATTTACAAGAATGTCAAACAAGTCTTCCTATAACATTGACATAAAATAACATATATATTATTGATTTGACAAACCTTTTTAGATACACTAGTTAAAATATACAAAAATGAGTTTGATGAACTAATTGTAGACTCATTTGTATGATCCTTGATTTAGGAATGTGCCTTTTTAATTCTCATAGACCCACAAAAAAATATTTAAGAAACAATAAATGGACCCGAATTAAATTAATATATTAACCTTAAAACACAAATTAAGTAGAGATAAAAAATAAGGAGTCTGTCATGAAAGACCTATAGTATTTAAAATGTCACCTTTTTAATAGAGTGAGCAAGCCATGGTTTGAATCAATACAAAGAGAAAATATTTATGGGAGTCATGATTGCTAGGAACATACATCGTCCATGCAAAGTTAGGGAGTAGTTATTAAAAATCTCTTCTAGGTATTTTTGGTCTTGTTAAATTAAATTAGATTTATTATATTTATCCTAATTAAGTTTACTTGAATTAGCTTTATTCATCACATGAAATAATCATTTAATATTATTCATGTTTGTTATCTTAGGTGTCATTCTAGATAGAGATGAGTTAGTTTTATTCATTTAATTGTTTTATAGGGTATTTGTACCTACTCCTACCCACTCTCTCATATCATTGAGCCACATGGCATTACATGTTCTATTAGTTTTATAACCTCTTGCCTATATGAGCAAGTTGATTTGTACATTGTAACAAATCAACTCATAGCGATTCATTGCAATTTAAACTCATTCTTTGCTTCTTGATCTCATTTGGTGTTCATTACTTAGGTGCAAGATTCTCTTTCATTTTCTTGGTTATTACTCGGTTGTGAAACTTGGCTAGCTTCATCATGGGCATCTATTTTATTCAACATGGTATCAAAGCTAGTACAGGCTAATTGCCTTCTCATTCATAGGATTGAGTAATCAATCGAGATCAAGCATTAACTTTCCTACAATCCAGTTTTTTCAAGTTAATATATGTTCCTCATTGAAAATTCTCAATATTTTTAGAAGTCGCCTTTGCACTTATATTCTTGACAATAGCGATATCATCCCCTCTTTGTTTATTTGTGGCAACAAGACATTTAAACCTACGTTGAATAAAGAGAGAATTTTTTTTCCCTATTGGAGGCTTTGTTCAATATTAAACATCATTTGTAGCGATATTCTTCCTCTTTTGTTTGCTAGTTGCATTGATATTCATACCCACAATGACTAGAACAAGCAATTTATTCTAGTCATATTGTAGCTCCAGCTATATATATCAACCTAGAGTGATACATCAACCAGTCTAAGACTATTTACAAAGATCTCCTTCCTGCTATACCTTCCTATCTAGGTCAACAATGATATATTTACCATCTTCAAAGCAATCATTTTTGGGGCAGCACTATATTGGCATTGGCGATAGAGTCCACTTCCACCAGGGAGATTATTGGCAATGATATTCTTCTTGTAGTCATACATTTCTATTGTAGAATGACATAGTTTTCTTTATTCCTCCACCGTATATTAAACATGAAAAATTATTGATTACATCGTAATATTTTGTTTTAAGGCTCCACACAGAAGGTAAATAGTTGTAACAAAATCAAGTATATAATGTTAGTTAAATTTATCCATTTCAATGGGAAAGATGGGAAAGAAAGTGTTAAAAGAAAATGCAAGTCTAATTTGTGAGATGGATCTTTTGAAAAAGGAAAATGGTACTCTTTTGATAGATTTGTGGAAAGTTGAAAAGAAACTAAAGAGTTAGAGGAAAAGTTAGAATTGTTTGATGAGATTAAGAAAAGGAATGAAGAACTAGAACAAAGAATGAAATTGTTTGATGATTTAAAAGAGAAGATGAAGAAATTAGAAGAAGAAAATAGTTTATACAAGAAAGAAATGTCAAAATTAAATGAAGAAAATGGAAGTTTGAAGTCAAAGAAACTGGTATGTGATGTTTCACTTAGAACAAAAGATTTAAGTTTGGCATTTGTCGAATGTAATTTTGCTGAAGTTGTTGTTGGTAAAGAATGTGAGACTAAAGCTCAAACTATATCTGAAAATATAAATTGTGATGTTGATAACAAAGGATGGTGGACCTCAACTCATCTAGAACTCTACGGAGAAGCTCGGTGCTAAAGTGGCTGATTACTGGAAAGATCAAAAGTGGGTGGACCTCAGCTCAATTGATCCCAGACCAAAGCAGGTAAGCCTAATGATCAACCATGCTATCTTATATACTAGAAGGGAAGACCACATGGTGTGGAGAGGGAATTATTGGGTTTCATCTATTGTCCTTTTGTTGGCTCAATCCCAAGACCCTAGTCCTTGTTGGGCTAAGGCTTGGTATCTAGGTTTGATTCTTAAAATTAATATCATTTTGTGGATCCTTTTGAAAAATAAGATTCTTGCTATTGATAATTTGAGAAAGAGGGGATTTTGTATCACTAACAGATGCTATCTGTGATTGAGCTTGATGGGGAACTTGATTTTATCTCCATGCTTTGAGTTCATTTTTGGATCTATTTTGGTTCCTTGAATTCATTTCTTCTCAGTGTCTCTATCTACAATGTTTTTCGGGTCATATTTTAATTTCTTAGTATTTTTCTCAGCAAATTGTCACTTTTGGAAAAACCATAGATACTGAACGACCCCACAATATGCGGGACCCACCTCTTAAATGTCATTTTCTCCTGTTTTATATTATAATTAAATTATAATTAAGGTTGATTAGGATAGTAAAATAATAACTCAAAAGGAATATCCCCACTAATCTGATTTCAAAATTTTATAGGGTCCTAAAGCTCTTCAATGGAGTAAAAATTTAGGGCTAACACCCACCTTGGTTTAGCAAAGCTAGAAGAGCAGGGAATTGCAACCATATCAGTTCATTGGCCAAAATCATTGTAAAACTTGAGCATAACGCCTAGCATGTACCTTTAAGGTTTGACAATCTTTAATTTTGGGAACCAACAAGGTGGGATTTCACTTTGGTAATAAACACATAGTGATGATGCTAAGGGTGCAATTAGCATTGGAAAGGAGGATGAACACGACTACAAAATACATATCTTTTGCTTTCACTATAAGATTTTGGAAATTTACTATAAATTTTTAATGTATTGTGTAGTGCCCCTCCCTGATTCCTCTTGCTTTAAGTTCATCCATAGACTATATTGATATAGCTTAATCTATTCTATGATGATTTGATGGTATCTAACCATATACTTACCCTATTTCATGATATGATGATGATTATATTAGTGCTTGTTTGATTGTGAGTGTCTTCTTTGTCGTTTTGAAATGGACAATATCATACCACTCATTCATGAGCACGATATGATTTTGTGATTCCCCTTCAATTGTCTTCCTATTTTATGATGTGTATTTTATTATATATGTTGTTGTACATATATTGGTGGTGACAGGTTTGCAGATACCAAACATCGACTTCACCTAGCTTCACAGGTCTGAGTGTGTCTTATCCCAATAGCAACTTTATCAAAGATGACATGAAAACCCATTCTACACTCTAGGTTTAAGTTGATTACCCTTGTCAGTATAGTGTCTTGGTGTGAGTTGTTGTTTAGTATCAAGTGGTCTCTTGAGTTATCCTTTGTTAGTTTTCTTGGAGTGTTATAATTATTGATTAATTAATTAATTATAGTTTAATAATGATAAATTAAATTAATGAGTTTACATAGTTTATAATAATAATATAAATAAATAGATGGTACTAATATTTAATATTATGGGAAGAGCAATATTAGATTTATATTTGATAAGTGATTTTATATTATTGGATATTCACTAGTTATCATTTATTATTTATTGTCTATTAATTGGCCTTTTGGAATTATTATCCAATTGTAATGTTAAGGCTTTAATATTAATTTGGAATATTTAATTATATAGCCTTTGATTATTTTATTTGTCGAGCTTAATAATTAATTTTTCCCAAGGCTTTATTTATAATTGGTTGTTTACATTGTTATTTGATATTTACCCTCTTGGGTTTATTTAAATATTTATTTATCCTACCTACCCTATTGTATGATTGATTGAGTTTATTGGGTAAGTAAATTAAATATTATCATATTAATATTTGTCTTGGTATGTGGAAGGGTTGGTAAGAAATATTATTTATTCTATTATTCTTATTGGGCAACAGTTTTGTATAGTTTGGGTTTTCTATTAGTCTATTTAATTAATTTCCAGTGATTACCCGGGGGTTGGCTGTCAAATGCATTTTTCTGTGATTTGGGTTTTTGAGTTACTTGTTGGGAGCTTGGATTGATTTGGATGAGCTTTGGATTGGAATTTTCTTCATCAGATTTCATAGACAAGTTATCATTTCTAGGTCGGAGGACTTTTCCTTTGCATTTTCAATTCTCAAAGATTGTTTTCTCCGGGACTATATTCAGGAAGCTTTTGGAGTTATTTTTGGTTATAGATGAAATTTATAGATAGATTATGTGGTTGGGGATAAACGTATAAGATTGAGAATTATTTTTATTGAATATTCTATGAGTAGTTTTCCGAAATGGTTTTGTGTTTTAGTTTTTTTCTCTGTGATTGAGTTTGATGGGGAACTTGATTTAATCTCCATGCTTTGAGTTTATTTTTGAATCTGGTTTGGTTTCCATGAATTCATTTCTTCCTGGTGTCTCTGTCTATAGTGTTTTCAGGTCATATTTTAATGTCCTAGTATTTTTCAGAGCAAATTGTCACTTTGTGTTCCGTCAATCTGAGTTTTTAAGCATTTCTTTTAGATGCGCTACTTCCTGACGTAAATGCACCAAGAGGTCTTATAAAAGTGCTAGACTATTTCTTACATGTGCTAAAGTATTTAACAAAGGCACTGAATCACTTGTCATGTGCACTATTATGTGGTACAAATGGCTTGTTCTATGTATTTTTGGTTTTGGTGTTTTCAGTTGGGTTTCTAGGTTCCTCAGTTGGATTTTATGATTATCCAGATGTTGTGTTGTATTTCCTGAGTACTCTTGGATGAACTAGAGTTGTGATTTTTCTTATATTGTCTATTTGAATTGACATGCTTTGCGCAAGATGAGTGATAACTTTTTGATATATTGGGCTATTTGGATTAAGTTTGATATGTGATTTACATGGCCTATGATGCTAGGATATACTTATTTTTTTGGAGACCTTGGTTAGTTGGGTTATGCTTTAAGATCCCTTGTTCTTGTTGTGTATTTTTACCTTAAGGTTTAGGTGCATGTTTAGGGAGAGAGGGCTTCCATGAGTCTGTCGAGGTCACGAGGAATAGACTGCTAGGATTACTTGTGTGTTGGAGTCGGGGTCTAGACCATCTGGATAGCTCATTAGAGGTTTTATTATATTAATCAAATGATAAAATAATAAATAATCTTAGGTGGGTTGGGTAGTAGTAAATCATTTAAGTAAGTTAACAATTGTGTTGTGGTGTCCCATCTTATGGCTTGGTAGACTAGAGTGAGGTGGCAGATCAGGTAAACAAATAAACTGAACTCCCTTGAATTCCCCAAAGGTTGAAATGGTGCCACATGTTCATCTAGGATGGTCGAGACAAGTGCTCAGGTTCCCATTTGTCGCTTATGATTACGCTCTTTTCTCTACATGTAGATCCTATGCCTTGAGTCTTGTTCTGATGTGTTGCCTCTGGAGAATTTGTGATTGGAGATTTTATGTTTTTTCTTTGTGTTAGCATTGTGTTATCTTTTGGTAGTTAGGTGTTAGCCTATATCTAGAGTGTGAGTGGGATCTTCTGTCATCTCCTAGCACTAGGAGTTGTTCCTTACGGTTCCACATGGTTGGGTGGTTTGATGCCTTCTTCCATTGGGATGTTCTTCTTTGGATGCTTCTGCATGGTTGCGGATCTGTTGTCTTTTCAACTATGGATGCATACTAGTGATTAATACTGATGAACAACAGCTATCCCAACCAGTACTGAGAGGGGGGGGTGAATCAATACAAGCAAAAATTTTCTCAACAACTTATCAGGTTAAAGCAATACCAACTGGTTGTCACCATTACTGAACTTAACCATGGCAATACCAGTTAAATATAGTAAGACACCAGATACCATAAACTGATAAGTTTGAACACTTCAAATACGATCAATACTTGATATTAAATTCACCCATAAACATATGCATGTGGTATACAAGTAATACCATAACCTATAAACTATGCATGCATAATCTTTCAACCAAATAATTCATAAACATCACATGTAAAATGCATAACACATAACACACTTTTTCACATGGAAACCCAAATGGGAAAAACCATGGCGGGGATGAATACCCACAAGCTTGTTTTTGAACTCTTTTGAAGCTCGCTCTATTAGGAGCCTAGTCCGGTTAAAGACTTTACAATAAGGTTCTTCTAGGAACCGATCCTATTAGAGATCACCCAGTTAAGGGATGGCTATATACCCTGTTACAGGTTGAAACCTTGTTAAAGGTTACCTTTCTAGAGGATTTAAAGAACTCAATGATCTTGAGTCACCTGGTTATAGGTTTTACAAATAAGTCTGTTAAAGCTACCCAGTAAAAGGATTGTTCGATTGTTGAAATGATTAGAAGACAACAGGTAAAACTTTTGATCTGATAATAGCACTACGTGTTGAGGCAGATCCTTTTCATTTCCTCTACTCTGCAATCATACTCTATAGTTTTCCTCTTACTGGTCTGGCAAGTATCTCATCAATTGGATACACACACAACTTTTGCCAACAACTTTACAATAACAAACATCATCGACCTTATAGACAATAGTCAGGTCAGTAGCATAAACCCTAAACCCTAAACCCTAAGCATCTTAGGTTTACAACACAGGTGGTCCAATCCTGACCGTCCAAACACATTGCATAGAGTATTACAATTTCAAACAGATCACAAGACAATCTGCATCGTTCATTCATCACCGTACATGGGAGTCAGTAACCCATCACACTTTCTTCTCATACCACTAAGAAGAATGATCATTCCCAAGGTAGACTCCAAACACAGCCGATCTTTTCATGCAAGATCCTCAAGGAAATCCTTCACATGCACAAGGAAGACGTGGCACCTTGATCTCATTCACATCTCTTAGCTAACTCATCACAAAGTATCATCAGTTGCATCGCACAAGCAAGATTGCCAAACTAATAACCCTAGAGCCGAGACTACCAATTGGTAGTCATACTTAGTGAAACCCTTATACCGGTTCACTAAATTCCTTCATGCCTCTTCATACCGGTTCACTTACACTATTGACATCAATGACAACATACCTTATCATCATATCAACATGTTGGTTCATCATATGCCAATGATATCCAACAATCTCCCCCTTTGGCATTGATGGCAATACTCAATGTAGCATTGTAACTGTAGACATCATAGACCAGTGTATTTTTAACATCAGATATCTTCTCCCCTTTGATAACAATGCCAAAGTGGAGGCACAAGCTTCCAAAATCTGCTATGCTACTCCCCCTAAGGAATAGCATCCTTCAACACATCAATCCTAAAGAATTTGTCTCTTTAGTACTTGACTGATGTAGAGCAAACAATTTTAATTGATTCCATGAAGGGGCAGTGATGAGCTTAAACTATGCTCATAATTTGGATGTTATGATAAACTTTTAAATGCCTTTACTGTTGTTATTTCATGGCTGTTCAAACTTTGTTGAAACCTTTTATTGGGATATCCTGTAGCGAGATACTTTTATATTCTTGCAGCTCATTGTGTTGACTTGATTGCATTTATCACCCCGTTGACTCCCTAAAATGACTGGTATATCGTATACAGTTTTTGAATGATGAAGTAGATTTAAATGTGTGATTAATGAATAGATATCGTGTATATGCCATATGCCTTTTCTGTTGCCTGTTACCTTTTGTTGCAGGTTGTTGAAGAATGATCGAGTCAAGCGCAGCCAATCTCGGCCTTGCAGTAAAGTCCATTTCCTGCACGACTTCGAGGGAGCTCCGGCAAAGACTCTTTGACCAAAACCATGGGAAAGAATTTTAATGACAGTTAATCTGGAAAGAGTGGAGCGCTAGATTCTCTTTGGATCAGGTTGAACGCATAAATTCATTTATGAAGTTTGTTCCTTGATTCGGGGATATATTTTACTCCCACGTCTTTCTTTGATGGAGTTAGTTAGTTAGTTGCTCTCCTGTTTTTAAATAAAACTCTCCTCCTACGAGAAAAAAGAGAGATGATAGATAGAGTAAGATAGAATCAGAGTAGTAGATATCATGTAAGAATCAATATGATAATGAAAGACAGAATCTGTTTAACCAGAGACAAAGTTTGTTGTTAGTTTCCATATCAACAAAACAATGTATGTCATTCTATTTTTATGAATAAAGTTCAATGAAGTTCTGAGTTTAGCATCTGCATAATCAGTAGCTGCTTGCTAAGGGGGCCCACTTAGTAAGTATCTGTAGCTAGCTAGTTAATTGTTCTTTCTTGTTAAGCTTCAGTTTACTTTCATCTTTAAAGTTTTTATACAAACTCAGCCTTATATTGCTTCTACAGCACAAGGAATCCATCACTATACCTATTCCTGTAGCATAAGGCCAGTTCATAGTTTGTGTTTCAGTTGTAGTTATCATGGTTTCTATTTTAATCAAATCATGGTTGAGTTAAAGAACTTTGCATTACCTTCCTATAGCGTAGATAGAATTTCTTTCCAGTACGTATTTCTACTAAGATTTGACCAAAATAAGTTCCTAGTGCATATATTTTGCTGCGCCATTTAAAGTATACGTCCCCTAGTTTGACAAGTAAATGAACATCTACAGAGAGAGATATTGGTCACCTGTTGGAATGCCCAATTCCCAGGAAAGGTTTTACTGTGATTTTCATATCCTTTTGTGGGCACGACCATTTTTGGCGCCGTTGCCGAGGATGGCATCTACCTAGAAGTTTATCAGAAGCCATTTTTAGCATTAGTTTAGCTTGTTAGTAAAATTTTCTAGATCCTTCAAGCCTATTCATCATATTGCATGCATAGAAGAAGAAGAGATGCCCTGGGAAGGTTCCTCCCTGAAAATCTATTTATTGAACTACCATTTGACCCAGCTGACAATGAACCTGAGGAAAATCCATTTGCTCTGTTATTCCAGCAACCAAACATGGCAAATAATCCACCTCCTACATTTGAGTTTCCTATTTTTCCTCAGGGAGATACTGACAATCTTAAAAACATTCCCTCTTCTTTGCTTCCAAAGTTTTATGGCCTGGTCACAAAGGACCTAGAAACCTTTCTATTTGAATTTGATGTCCTCTGTCGCAGTTATGACTACAACACAGACGCTCATAAACTGAAGTTATTTCCTTCCACCTTGAAGGAAGGAGCTCTCAGATAGTTCATGAGTCTGGGAAGAGGTGTCCTCGATAGTTGGGCGGCCATGCAGATGACATTCCTTGACAAGTATAAGGAATATTGTAAGAGCGCCAACAAAAGTGATGACATATTCTGAATTTAGTAGAAGGACGATGAAAGTCTGGAAGATTATATTTCTAGATTCTTGTTTTCACTAAAGAGGAACTCAAACCATACTCTCAACGAGGACTCTTAGAAACTACTGTTTCTAAGGGGAATCAGTGATGCCTGTATAGATGCCCTGGACCTGATAGGAGGAGGTGATATAACCCAGCTGCCTTGGGATGATATAAAGAAAATATGTCTTAACTACTCTCGAGAAATAGTTAAGAAAGGTCGAGGTCATCATGCTACAATAGGGAAGTCTTCTTCTGGTGGAGTTTCCCGAATGGAGATAACAAATTTTCTATCTGACTTCAAGCAGGACATCATTAATAATATGGCTACACAACTGGACACTATGCAAGCTCGGAAGAAACATGAGGAGGCTGAAGCAGTTTTGGCTGAGTTCTATCCACACTGCAGACAAAAGAAGCGTGACTGCAGATGCAAGATGGTGGTTAATTTGGAAGCCAAACAACTACTTACTGACTTCAAGCCAGTAGGAAGAGATGATGATCAAGTGTTCTTTGTTGCACAAAGGAGACCATGGGCCCAAAGATAAGGTATGCCTCAAGATCCTTTAACTTTTGGTAATTCCTATTCTGGCTATAATAACCAATGGCAACATGCATATGGACCACCACCACCCTGGAATCCACCTCAACCAAATTGGCCTAATTATCAAAACTAGCAATGGCAATCCCCTCAAGGAGGATGGCAGCAGCCACAAGGGTAATGGACCCCACCTTAAGGAAATTGGCAGCAAAATCCTCAATGGCGAGGCCCTCAACAATGGCAAAACTAGTCTTCTGGATTCCTACAGCTTCCACAGCCACAACCACAGGCCCTTATGCCGCCTCCTGCAGTAACTGCCACAAATCCTGGACCTCCAAAACAAATGCCTATGCCTACCCAGCCGTTGCCCAATCCCAATAATAAGCAACAACAGCAGCAGCAGTCTGTGTATCTTGCTGAAGCTAACCAATATCAAGCTTATGCTTTAAACATTAATGACATCCATTTGAGGTCTGGAACTACTTTACCTGCTCCAAAACCACCTCTGATTACTGAAATACCAGATTCTCCCCATGAAGAATCTACTATACCTGTTGTTCCTACTGAGCACATGCCCATAACTGATATAGTTCCTAAAGAGCCTATTCTGCAAAATCAAGACAACCCACCTTTTCCTCAGAGGTTGCAAAGTACTGCATATAAACTCATGGAAGAACCCACTTTTGACATTCTGGATCAGCTCAAGAATGTGCAGATTCAAATTCCTTTATTTCAGGCTATTAAAGATATTCTTATTTTTGAAAAAACCATTAAAGAAGCCTGTTTGAAGAAGCCTAGATGAAAGAAAAAGGATCCTCAAACAATTCATGTACTAGGAAAATTGGCTGATATAATGTTGAGAAATGTAGTTATTCCAAAGTATATTGACCCTGGAAGTCCTGTAGTGCAGATAAATGTAAATGGCCAAGTTGTAAAAAATGTTTTGATTGATTTAGGTGCTGCCATTAATGTCATGACAAAGCATACTATGGACTCCCTGAACATTTCAAACATTAGGTCTACACCCACAGTTCTGCAGCTTGCAGACAGCTCCACAGTTAAGCCTGATGGGATAGTAGAAGATGTAATTGTCACTCTTGAATCTTGGGAGTATCTTGCTGATTTCACAATATTATCAGTTAAGGAAACTTTAGGAGGATATCCAGTTATTCTTGCTAGACCATGGTTAGCAACTGTTGACGCTTTTATAGGATGCCATTCTGGAGATATGACCATTTCTGATGGACAGTCCACAAAGAAATTGGCTCTGTATCCACCTGCTAGACCTCAGCCAGATTTTTCCCAACATGTTTGGCCAGATGTGGGGGAAGAAATTAAAGAAGCCAATTATTTGGCTCAATTAATGATGATTCAAAATGACCCATTCTCACAACTTCAGAGTGAGGATGCCTTGCTATTTCAAATTCTATAGTACAACTCTGATCCAAATGGTACTCATTTACAATGTTTCCTGCAGCAACCAGATTCTGAAAGTTCACTGCCTAAACTTCCAGCAATTTTTCATAATTTGCTTCCACAAGAGATACAAACATTACCTGTAGACTCTATGAGTAATCTCACAGAGCAGATAGAATTGTCTCAATGTCATTGTTTGAATATCAATAACAAGTTGTCACAGTCTCAATAGGCTGACCTATTAAAAATGCTACAAGAACAGCATAAAGCTTTTGCATGGGAATATGGGGACATGCAAGGAATAGATCCTCAAGTTTGTATTCATAGGATATATATCAAAGAAGATTGTTCACCAATTAGACAACCTCAAAGAAGAGTAAATCCAGCACTTAGAGAGATAGTTAAAAGTGAGCTTCAAAAGTTGCTTGATGCTGGTTTTATTTATCCAATCTCTGACAGTCAATGGGTTTCTCCATTAGTCATTGTCCCCAAGAAAGGTGGAAAATGGAGAGTATGTGTAGATTATAGAGAATTGAATAGTGCCACTAAAAAAGATCACTTTCCACTACCTTTTGTAGATCAAGTACTAAACTCACTGTCTGGCAAAAGATATTTTTCTTTTTTGGATGATTATAGTGAGTACAATCAAATAAAAATTGCCCCTGAAGATCAAGATAAGACCACTTTTACCTGTCCATGGGGAACATTTTCTTATTCGGTCTTGCCTTTTGGCCTATGCAATGCGCCAACAACATTTCAGAGAGTAGTAATTAGTATCTTTGCTGATATATCTCATGAATGTATGGAGATTTACATGGATGATTTCACTACCTATGGAGTCACATTTGAAGAAGCACTGGTGAATTTAGAAAAAGTATTGAAATGGTGTAGAGAACAAAATTTGTCTCTAAACAATGAGAAGTGTTTTCTAATGATGGAAGAAGGTATTGTTCTAGGTCATCATGTTTCAAAGAATGGAATTCAGGTTGACCCTGCTAAAATTGAAGTAATTCAAAATTTACAAACTCCTAAAAAATAGAAAGATGTCAGAAGTTTTCTTGGTCATGCAAGGTATTATAGAAGGTTTATAAAAGACTTTAGTAAAATTGCCAGTCCACTTTATGCTTTGTTAACAAAGGATTCCCAGTTTGAGTGGACAGAGGCCTGTGAAAAATCCTTCCTACAACTAAAGGACTTGCTTACTAAAGCCCTTGTTCTTCAAGGTCCAAAATGGAATTTGCCTTTTCACATACATGCTGATGCTTCTGACTTTGGCATAGGAGCAGTTCTGAGTCAAAAAGAAAATTCAGTTGAACATGCTATTTACTTTATCAGCAAGAACCTTCAAGGTCCTGAGCTCAACTATACTGTCACAGAAAAGGAGTTGCTTGCAGTAGTGTATGCTTATGTCATAGGTTATCAGATATTCGTCCATACTGACCATGCAGCAATAAAGTATCTGATGAACAAACCTGCCATCTTTGGTAGGTTGGCACGTTGGCTCCTATTGTTACAAGAATTTGACATTACCATAATTGACAAACCAGGGAGAGCTAATGTTGTAGTTGACTTTTTATCAAGACTTCAATCAGCTGCACCTATTGAACATGAGATCATTGATGATAGATTCCTAGATGAACATTTGTTTTCCATCGTTGCACATACACCCTGGTATGTAGACATTGCCAATTATCTAGCAGCAAACAGAATACCAGCCCACTTTTCTCCAAAAGAAAAGAAATTGTTAATAGAGAAAAGTTTTAACTTTTCCTGGATTGCAAATAGTTTGTTTTATACTGGACCTGATCAAGTAATGCGAAGATGTGTAAGAGAAAATGAAACTTATGACATATTGCATGCTTTCCATGATGAACCATGTGGAGGACATTTTGCAGCAAAAAGAAGATCAATGAAAGTTCTTACAACAGGGTACTACTGGCCAACATTACATAAGGATGTTGTGGCCTATACAAGAAAATGTGACAGATGCCAGTGTATGGGAAGACCAACTAAGTCTAATGAAATGCCACTATATCCGCAGATAATAGTCACCCCTTTTGATAAATGGGGGATGTATTTTGTAGGGCCAATTGATCCACCATCAAATGGAAAGTCATACATTCTAGTTTGCACGGACTATGTAACAAAATGGGTCGAGGTAGCAGCTATGACTCATGCCCGAGATAACAAAGTTGTTGAATTTTTGTATGAACAAATTTTCACAAGATTTGGAGTTCCCAGAGACCTTGTAACTAATCAAGGAGCTCAGTTTACGTCGAATCTAATCACTGTACTAATGAATGACTATAAAATCAAACATAGGAAGTCCAGCCCCTATCACCCTCAAGCCAATGATCAGGCGGAGGTAACAAATAGAGAAATTGAGGCAATCCTCACAAAGACAGTGCAAATCCATAGAAAAGATTGGAGCAATAGACTTCCTGAAGCAGTTTGGACTTACAGAACTACATGGAAAACAACAACTGGGTTTACACCTTTTGAGCTGCTTTTTGGGAAAACAGCCATGTTACCTATAGAATTTAAACACAAAACTTTGAGGACAACTCTTGAACTCAATATAGACATATCTGAAGCACAGAAGGATTGTCTCCTACAGTTAAATGCTTTGGACGAAATGAGAAAAGCCGCCCTGCAGCATACAGAAGCAATCCAACAACAAAGGAAGAAATGGCATGATCAGCACATCAAAACTAGAAAATTTTTTGCTGAAAATTGGGCTCTGTTATATGATTCCAGATATCAAGAAACCCAAGGTAAGCTC
Organism: Cryptomeria japonica; assembly: GCF_030272615.1. Taxonomy (NCBI): domain Eukaryota; kingdom Viridiplantae; phylum Streptophyta; class Pinopsida; order Cupressales; family Cupressaceae; genus Cryptomeria; species Cryptomeria japonica. The sequence continues at coordinate 201,670,641 of NC_081415.1, read as the reverse complement.
ACAACACACTGGCTTGGCCCCTATGAAGTTGAGAATGTATTCACAATGGAGCTGTACAGCTGGTAACAATAGACCCAGTCCGCTTCAAATTGCTAATGAATGGCCACCAACTCTGGTTGTACCACAAACCAGTCTCCAAGGAAGAATTCATGTAGCAGTTCATTCAGGTTCCTCCTGCTACTCTTCCTGCAGCCAAAGGCTTTAGCCTTTCTCCTGTAGCGTTACCATAATTTTCAAAAAAAAGCATGCCCATAATAAAGGTTTTCTTTTTTAAAAAAAAAAGAAACCCCTTTTTCTCCATTTTTATTTATCGTCCCCATTTCACTTCTTTATCTTCCATCCATCCGTCACCCATCCAATTCATCCGTCCGCATCAACCTTAATTAATATATCTTTCCCACTTGTCAATTCATGTAGATGTCGTCATCTTTCTTCACACATACGTACAATTATCAAAGGTACGCCATATCTTTTCTTATCGCATATTTGATTTATTTCATTCTCTTCATTTATTGTTATGCATGTACTGGTCATTATTACCCGAACCTCTACCTGATCTTTATGACATGTGAGGACACATGTCATACTTTAAGTAGGGGGCGGGGTAATCCATCTTTTAAAACTTGTCTTTTCGCCGCTGCCATAGCTGCAAAATAATATTTCTTTAATATTTTTCTGGTACTTTCCAAATATGCTCGCATGTCCTTCTTTATTGCATGATTTTTGATTAAGACCGCTTGTTCAAAAAGTTCATTTTTGGAAAAAAGAAAGAAATGTGACAGCACAAAAGAAGAAAAACCAGAGCAGAAAGGGAAACAAAGAATTTGAATCTTCAGCAAGGAATTGAGTTTAGCTAAAGGAAAACTACAAACATGGGTGGTCAGTTGGTGTGACATGAGCCTGTAGCTCATGAATTGTTATTGCAAAATCCGCAAACAGTCCATGCATTCAGTCTCTGTGGATGGTTAAATTATTTCTTGAGCTTAAATGATTTTGATGAGGAGGCTACTGGAGAATTTTTGAGAACCCTTTCTGAAGGGGGAGCCACCATATGGGGTCTAACGGTTGTTGCAACCGAAAACAGAATTGCTAAAGTAACCGGGCTTCCAGCCGTTGGAGAAAGCTTTTCTTCAGACGCTGCAGCTACAAGGGCTGAGTTTTCAATGCCTACTGATGGACCTCTAGAAGTCTTCAAGCAGGGATGCAAGCGCGTATCATTGCCTCCTCCTTATTCAGAGTATGCTATTTACATAATCAGGTATTTGACCTGTGAAGGCCATTTTTCCTATCTGCATTCTCATCATTTTAAATTATTGAGCCATATGAGGCATGGGTTAGTTATAAATGTTTCGAATTTCTTGTTAAAATTTCTAGAACAAAGTGCCCACGAAACTCAACAGGGGAAAGATAATTCTATCGCTCATCATGGCCTTATTAAATTACTGATTGAGCGCTCTTTGAGGGATGTCTCACCTCTCTCCTGGCAACAATTTGTTGCCCAAAAGAGTTTGCAAATTCCACAACCCCCTAGGGTACTTACCTCACGGCCTCAAAAAAAGAAGAAAGAAATTGCATCTACCAGTAGAACAGGGCAAGGGTCATCTACTCCTATAGCACTTGGTCCTGCAGCTTTCGCACCTGAATCCTCTGATAGGGTACAAACTAGGTCTGCCACTAGGAGAGAGAAGGGAAAAATAAAGGCAGAAGGGTCCCCAAAATCTGACCCTTGTTCTCAGAAAAGGCAATGCCCTTCTCCTGCAGCACCTTCCCCTGCAGCTGTTTCTCCTACAACAACACCTGTTGCTATTACTAGTTCATCGTCATCCTCTGGTAGGGTAGAGCCCTCTGAACAAAAAAGGAAGAGGAAAACTATCGGAACACCTCCTACGGCTGCATCAGTGCCAAGAAGGGTTTCCACAAGGAAACAATCTAAGACCTCCCCTACTTCACCACAACCAGAGGTGATTGTAATTTCAGAAGGGTCTATTGAGTCCGAATTTAATGTTTCTCAGAATGTGTCCGAAAATGCTGCTCAGAGTTCATTCATTCCTGAAGAGGAACAAGTTGAGACAAAAGAAACAGGGCATAATGAGCAAAAGTTACCAAATCTTGATGATTTGGCTACTGTTGCTATGCGATTTTCGGAGGAAGCACAGACTTCTCCACCGCAGCAACAAGAAGAATTTATCTTGCAGCAAGAGCAAGAACACACTGAACAATTGAATGTGCCTAGTAAAGTTGTATTCCACCCTACAATTTGTAAAGCCATTGTTGTGTATAAGAGAACGTTTTTAATTGAGTTTCTGGAATATGTTAAAGCTAATTGGGAAACAGTTGACTTTCTGACTCATAGCCCAGACTGACATGCAACAAAGTCTATGGGAAATAGAAAAGAAGAAATTGAAAAAAAAAATTGAAAGTCAGAAGCAGAAAATTGCTGAGTTGAAAGCAAAAATGGACGAAATGTTAAAAGTAACTGGTCAGATTATGGAATGTAGACCACCACCCAGAGTTTATGCTTTGTGCCTTAAAGAACAGTTTTTATGGTTTCAATTGATGAGAATTTCCAGAAACCAAGATCCTATAATTCATACTGCCAAGGAATTCTATGAAGCATACCAGGCAGCCCCTAGCTGGTTAAGGAATTCTCTGTGTGAATTCTATTTGCATAGCTTTTTAATACCATTTGAAACAGAATGGAATCCTCTTCTATATATTGGTGATAATCATTTGAGAGAACTTATGTCATGGGCAGCAAATGAGGCAAATTATGGCAGGCAGTGGGAAACATATGAGGAAGCTGAGAAAACAGAGCCTGTTCCATTGCGTTTTCAAAGTTCAACCCCCCATGCAATGTTGAAAGATTGGTTTGCTCTAACATATGGTATTAATAATGTTTTAGCAAGAGAGAAAATATTTGATATCAGAAAACAAGTATATGATAAATTCCAGGCACAACAATATTCATTTTGGAAACTAGCATACACCAGAAGTGAGAAAAGATGGGAAAGATTAACTATTGGGTTAAGAAAATCAAAACCACATGGTCCCCTAAATTTCACAGCAGCTCTCAAATGAACTAGCAGATATATTCAATTAGGACTTCAAACAAGATTTGAACTGTGGTTGCCGCTGACATTCAGACCCCCTGTGCTAATGTGGCCACTTTCTCCTCACCAGGCTACAAATCTTAACAATGAATTAGAAGACCAAAGGTATGAAAGATGCCAGGATTTTAGAGGATTTTATTACAAGTTTAGAAATCTGTTTCAGAGTCAGGCAGCAACCACCGACTTTAGAGAAACCACCAGGAAAGTTAATGCTGGAGGGCCAGCATTGGGCTAAGTAGGGGGCAATGATGAGCTTAAAATATGCTCATAATTTGGATGTTATGATAAACTTTTAAATGCCTTTACTGTTGTTATTTCATGGCTATTCAAACTTTGTTGAAACCTTTTATTGGGATATCTTGTAGCAAGATACTTTTATATTCCTGCAGCTCATTGTGTTGACTTGATTGCATTTATCGCCCTGTTGACTCCCTAAAATGACTGGTATATCGTATACAGTTTTTGAATGATGAAGTGGATTTAAATGTGTGATTAATGAATAGATATCGTGTATATTCCATACGCCTTTTCTGTTGCCTGTTACCTTTTGTTGCAGGTTGTTGAAGAATGATTGAGTCAAGCACAGCCGATCTCGGCCTTGCAGTAAATTCCATTTCCTGCATGACTTCGAGGGAGCTTCGGCAAAGACTCTTTGACCGAAACCATGGGAAAGAATTTTAATGACAGTTAATCTGGAAAGAGTGGAGCACTAGATTCTCTCTGGATCGGGTTGAACGCATAAATTCATTTATGAAGTTTCTTCCTTGATTCGGGGATATATTTTACTCCCACATCTTTCTTTGATGGAGTTAGTTAGTTAGTTGCTCTCCTGTTTTTAAATAAACCTCTCCTCATGCGAGAAAAAAGAGAGATGATAGATAGAGTAAGATAGAATTAGAGTAGTAGATATCATGTAAGAATCAATATGATAATGAAAGACAGAATCTGTTTAACCAGAGACAGAGTTTGTTATTAGTTTCCATATCAACAAAACAATGTATGTCATTCTGTTTTTATGAATAAAGTTCAATGAAGTTCTGAGTTTAGCATCTACATAATCAGTAGATGCTTGCTAAGGGGGCCTACTTAGTAAGTATCTGTAGCTAGTTAGTTAATTGTTCTTTCTTGTTAAGCTTCAGTTTACTTTCATCTTTAAAGTTTTTATACAAACTCAGCCTTATATTGCTTCTGCAGCACAAGGAATCCATCACTGTACCTGTTCCTGCAGCATAAGGCCAGTTCATAGTTTGTGTTTCAGTTGTAGTTATCATGGTTTCTGTTTTAATCAAATCATGGTTGAGTTAAAGAACTTTGCATTACCTTCCTGTAGCGTAGATAGAATTTCTTTCCAGTACGTATTTCTGCTAAGATTTGACCAAAATAAGTTCCTAGTGCATATATTTTGCTGTGCCATTTAAAGTATACGTCCCCTGGTTTGACAAGTAAATGAACGTCTACAGAGAGAGATATTGGTCACCTGTTGGAATGCCCAATTCCCAGGAAAGGTTTTACTGTGATTTTCATATCCTTTTGTGGGCACGACCAGGCAGAACCCCTAATTCACCTCCCAAATAGGTAAATGTAGTCTTCGGCAAGGGCTTAGTGAATATGTCTGCTAGCTGCTCCTTACTGGAAACATGTTGTAGTACAACCTCCTTATTCTAAACTTTCTCTCTCAAGAAGTGATATTTAATCTCAATGTGCTTAGTTCTAGCATTCAATACCGGATTCTTGGAAATATTTATTGCACTTGTATTATCACAAAATATATTCACCGGTTCAGATACAAGTACCTTGGAACCTTCCAATACATGCTTCATCCAAATTGCTTGAGTTCAGTTCATAAATGCTGCCACATATTTTGCTTCAGCTGTAGATTGGGAAATACAACTCTTCTTCTTACTTGTCCATGATACTAATCTTCCACTGAGAAAGAACGCTCCACCGATTGTGCTCTTTCGGTCATCCACATTACCTCCCTAATTGGCATCGGTATATACCTTGAGATTATAGTCACCATTATATGTATACCACAATCCATAATCAACTGTTCCTTTCATATATCTAAGAATCCTTTTGACAGCTACCAAGTGGGATTATTTTTGACATTTCTGAAAACGAGCTACTATGCCTACTGCATGAGCAATATCTGGTCTATTGTGTACCACATAGTGTAGTTTACCAATCATTGACCGGTACTCCTTTTCATTCACCAATGCTGAATCATCTTCCTTAGTTAGTTTACAGCCAATCACCATCGGTGTATCGACCGGTTTGCTTTCCTCCATGTCAAAAGTCTTTAATACCTCTTTGACATACTTGGACTGGGTAATAAAAATATCCTCTTTCATTTGCTGAATTTGTAAACCAATGAAGAAATTTATTTCTCCTATCAAAGACATCTCAAACTCTTTCTTTATTTCATCTGCAAACACATGATTCATTTTATCATCTCCTCCAAATATTATGTCATCCACAAACACTTCACAGATTAGAATTTGATCACCTTCTGATTTCAAGTATATGTTTCTATCTTCACTTGTTCTCTGAAATCCAATCTTCACAAGATGAGAGTGTAGTCTTTCATACCATGCCCTAGGTGCCTGTTTCAGTCCATACAGGGCTTTGTGTAACCTGCACATCATGTCACTATCTTCTGATAAGGAAAACCCTTCTGGTTGCTCTATATACACTTCCTCTTCTAGGATTCCATTCAGAAAAGAAGACTTCACATCGATCTGATAAACCTTAAATCCCTTAAATGCTACAAATGCAAGTAGCAATCTAACACCTTCTAATCTAGCCACAGGAGCAAAGGTTTCTCCATAGTCTTCTCCTTCCTCCTGAGCATATCCCTTGCATACAAGCCTAGCCTTGTTCCTTACAATTGTGCCTTCTTCATTCAGCTTATCCCTAAAGACCCATTTGGTAGCTATGACATTTTTATGTTCCGGTCTCGGCACCAAAGACCATGTCGCATTCTTTTCTATCTAGTCTAGCTCCTCTTTTATTGTTTTAATCTAGTCTTCATCTGTAAGAGCTTCTCTGGAAGTCTTGGGTTCAAATTTAGAAATCATGCAAGAGTTCTCCTTCACTTTTCTTCTTGTGAGTATCCCTGCATCTTTATCTCCTTTGATTTGCTTTGGATCATGATGCAAATTCACATACCTAGGAATGATTCTAGCCTGGTTTGCTAGCTTTTCTTCTTCTCCTTCACTCACTGCAGCTTCTACTAGTACAGGAACACTGAGATCTTTACAAGTTTCTTCCTTAACCAGTTCCCAGAAGGCTATACCCAGTTCATCTTCCACTTCTTTGCTGCATGTTTCCTCAGGTTCCTTAGGGGATTCATCAACCCTGACATTGATACTTTCAACAATTTTCTGAGTTCTATTGCATAGCACTTGAAAGCTTTTCTCTTAGTGAAATATCCCAGAAATATTCCTTCATCACATTTTGCATCAAATTTGCTCAAATGCTCACCTCTCTTGATATAGCACTTACTACCAAACACTTTAAAGTAACTCATAGTGGGAGTTTTCCCAGTCCAATAATCATAAGGGGTTTTATCTTTGCCTTTCTTGATGAGTATCCGGTTCATAGTATATACTGCAGTGCTCACCGCTTCTCTCCAAAAAGTGTGAGCAACCTTTCCTTGGATCAACATTGTTCTAGCTGCTTCAACTACAGTCTTGTTATTTCTTTCTGCTATTCCATTTTGTTGTGGTGTCCTTGGGGCAAACAACTGCCTCTTGATACCATTATCTTCATAGTACTTATTGAACTCATCAGAAGTGAATTCTCCTCCTTGATTAGTCCTCAGGAGTTTTATCTTTTTACCACTTTCTTTCTCTACTAATGCTTTGAAAGCTTTGAACTTTCCAAATGCTTCAGACTTGTCTTTCAAGAATGTGACCCACATCATTCTTGAGCATTCATCAGTAAGAATCATAAAATACCTATCTCCCTGAATACTTCTAGTTTTCATAAGACCACACAAATCAGTATGCACAAGATCAAGTAAATTTTCTACTGAAAAAGACTTACCTTTCAACGTTGAGGAAGACATCTTCCCAAGTTGACATTCTCTGCACAAAGAATTCTCAAGTTTGTTCAGTAAAGGTAATCCTCTTACCACCTTGATCTTACTATCTTTAACAATATTGTCAAAATTCATATGACAGTCTCATATGCCATATCCAACTGTCATCAAACTTAGCCATTAGACACCGACTTATCCTAGCATTCAACTGAAATAGGTTACCTATGGTCTGCTTACCGGTGGCAATAAGTTCACCACTCTTCCCAATTATACTGTAGACTCCTCCTTTGAATTCCAGAACTAGTCCTTTGTCGTTCAGCCGAGCAACACTCAATAGGTTATGCTTAAGACCTTCTACCCAGAGACATCATCTGCATTACTCTTTCCATTCAATGAGATGAATCCTTTACCTTTCACCAAGCATGGTGCATCATTGCAAAATCTAACAACACCTCCATCATATTCCTCCAGAGATAAAAACTTTCTCCGGTCACCAGTCATGTGGTGAGAACAACCACTATCAATTATCCACTCATTAGAGTTGTCAATGCGAGAGACAAGAGCTTTCTTGTCAGACACTTCTTCTTTTACTGCTACAAACACTATGTCTTCATTTTCTTCATCTTCTGATTCTTCATCAGTGACACCTTCATCCACAACAACTAGACAATTTCTTTTGTTTCCTCCTTTATACTTTCTAAACCTCTCCGGTTTATCCTTATTGTCATTGTTAGGACAATTAATAACTATATGTCCTATCTTGTTGTAGGAAAAACATTTCAAAGGAAGTTTACCTCTATATTTTCTAGTTCCCTTCAGAAGTCTTTTAGCAATAAGAGCTTCAAATTCCATTAGAATCTCTTCATCCTCCATATCTCTGCATTGTCTAGATTCATAGCCGGTACTAGTTTCTTTTCCTTTTCTGGATGGTATAGTAGATACTCTAAAGGCTAACACAGTCTTCTGAACACTGTCATCATAGTTATTCAACTCATATGCAGTTAACTTTGCAATGATAGAATCTAAGGATACCTTGGTTTTATCAATAGACCTTAGTTCCTGGATAGCAACAACTCTGATTGCATAGGTTGGTAACAATGATCTAAGGACTTTACTAACAATAGTGGTATCATCAATAGTTCCACCAACACTTTTGATATCACCAACCACAGTCTTAATCCTAACGCCATATTGTTGAATGGTCTCACCTTCAACCATCCTCGTATCCTCAAATTTACCTCTAAGGCTCTCTTCCTTAGCTTTCTTTACATGCTCATCACCATCATAGATGTTTTCCAGTGCATCCCATACATCCTTAGGTGTGTCCTTTTCTTGTATATCAATAAACTCAAGATCTGATAGGCTGCTGATAAGGGCTTCCATGACTTGCCCATTTTCCTAGATTTCTCTCTTCTGATCATCAGTCAGAGTGCCAGTGGGAGTCACATAGGAATTCTCAACATAGCTCTAGTGTTGAGCACCCATACTCTTGATGTAAATCTTCATTTTGTCCTTCCATATCTTAAAGTTATCTCTATTGAAATTAGGACCTTCCCTCTTCATCAAAACAACATGATCTTTTACCTCAAGTAGTTAAGCTTATAAGCTTATATCACTGAGGACCTGGAGGAGCTTTGATACCAATTGATGAATAATGATGAACAATAGATACCCCAACCAGTACTAAGAGGTGGGGGGGGGGGGGGTTAAATCAGTACAAGCAAAAACTTTCTCAACAACTTATTGGGTTAAAGCAATGCCAACTAGTTGTCACCATTACTGAACTTAACCATGGCAATACCGGTTAAACATAGTAAGACATCAGATACCATAAACTGATAAGTCTAAACACTTCAAATACGATCAATACTTGATATCAACTTCACCCATAAACATATGCATGTGGTATACAATTAATACCATAACCTATAAACTCTGCATGCATAATATTTCAACCAAATAATTCATAAACATCACATGTAAAATGCATAACACATAACACACAAATTTTTCACATGGAAACCCAAATGGGAAAAACCATGGTGGGGATGAATATCCACAAGCTTGTTTTTGAACTCTTTTGAAGCTCGCCCTATTAGGAGCCTAGTCCGGTTAAAGACTTTAAAATAAGGTTATGCTAGGAACCGATCCTGTTAAAGATCACCCAGTTAAGAGATGGCTATATACCCTGTTAAAGGTTGAAACCCTGTTAAAGGTTACCTTGCTAGAGGATTTAAAGAACTCAATGATCTTGAGTCACCTAGTTATAGGTTTTACAAATAAGTCTATTAAAGCTACCCGGTAAAGGGATTTTCCAGCTGTTGAAATGATTAGAAAACAAGTAGAACTTCTGATCTGATAGCAACACTACATGCCAAGGCAGATCCTTTTCATTTCCTCTACTTTGCAATCACACTCTGCAGTTTTCCTCTTACTGGTCTCACAAGTATTTCATCACTTGGATACACATACAACTTTTGCCAACAACTTTACAATAACAAACATCATCGATCTTATAGACAACCGCTAGGTTGGTAGCATAAACCCTAAACCCTAAGCATCTTAGGTTTACAACACAGGTGGTCCAATCTTGACCATCCAAACACATTGCATAGAGTAATACAATTCCAAATAGATCACAAGACAATCTACATCATTCATTCATCACCGTACATGGTAATCAGTAACCCATCACATTTTCTTCTCATACCACTAAGAAGAATGATCATTCCCAAGGTAGAATCCAAACGCAGTTGATCTTTTCATGCAAGATCCTCAAGGAAATCCTTGACACACACAAGGCAGATGTGGCACCTTGATCTCATTCACATCTCTTAGCGAACTCATCACAGAGTATCATCAGTTGCATCACACAAGCAAGATTGCCAAACTAATAACCCTAGAGCTGAGACTACCAACTGGTAGTCATATTTAGTGAAACCCTCACACCGGTTCACTAAATCTCTTCATGCCTCTTCATACCAGTTCACTTACACTTATTGACATCAATGACTACATCCATTATCATCATATCAACATGCTGGATCATCATATGTCAATGATATCCAACAACTAGTAGCAGATTGATGTATATAATTTATGTGGCATATGTATGTATTACTCATGATGTAATTGTATTTGTAATTGAGAGCTATGCTCCTTCATGTAATTGGATATTGTGTAGTAGATGGTATAGTAGTGGGCATATTGATGTATCATATGTACATTGGATATCGATTCATTAATGAAAATAATGCTATTGGATATATTGTTATGTGTTTTGTTTCATGTATGGGATTTGGAATATTTATTAATGATATTTTAAAATAAATTTTATGGGATAGTTAATGTATGCATAGTAGATGGATGTATTCATATTAAGGATAGTAAATAATCATATATGTATGAAAAGAATAAATAATGCTACAATTTAGTATGCATTATATTGTGGTGATAATTGTGTTATCAAGTCTATGATGAGATGTTCTTGGTAAGGTTATGTTATATGCTTGGATTAGGTAATGGTGTAAATATATACCCTACAAAATGTTATTGTTGTATATAATTGTGTTTATTTCCGCTTGTGTTATGTTCTCTTGTGATTATGTTCATGATTGCATATCTTGTCAATGAATGTTAATGCACTTGAGTATTTAATTTCTATGTTGCATTAGTAGATATTTTTTTTTTAAATATCTCTAGTTGCTTGTTAGATAGTTGTATTACACTAGGGTGATTTGGCGGGCATTACATATGGTTAGCATTCAGTAGATTAGGCAAGAGTGCAGGGCATTATCATCATGATGGGTAGAAATGATGGTCAATTATGTAGGCAGGACCCTTAGAATGTATAAATTTCAACTTCTTGGGCCCAAAATCAAGGATAGAAGATGTAAATCATTTTTTGATATGGTTATATGCAGTTGTCACCTCACAAATTGAAATTAGTTGATAAAAAATTACATTAGTGAAAATTATTATGTTAGACTATTTACAAGAATGTAAAACAAGTCTTCCTATAACATTGACATAGAATAACACATATATTATTGATTTGATAAACCTTCTTAGATACACCAGTTAAAATATACAAAAGGAATTTGATAAACTAATTGTAGACTCATTTGTATGACCCTTGAGTTAGGAATGTGCCTTTTGAATTCTCATAGACCCACAAAAAATATTCAAGAAATAATAAATGGACCTGAATTAAATAAATATATTAGCCTGAAAATACAACTTAAGTAGAGATGACAAATAGGAAGGAATCCATCTTGAAAGACCTATAGTATTTAAAACGTCACTTTTTTAATAGAGCGAGAAATCCATGGTTTGAATCAGTACAAAGAGAAAATATTTCTGGGAGTCATGATTGCTAGGAGTGTACATTGCCCGTGCATAGTTAGGGAGTGGCTATCAGAAATCTCTTCTAGGTATTTTTGGTCTTGTTAAAGTAAATTAGATTTATTATATTTACCCTAATTAAGTTTACTCAGGATAGCTTTATTCATCACATGAAATAATCATTTAATATTATTCATGTTTGTTATCTTAGGTGTCATTCTAGATAGAGATGTGTTAGTTTTATTCATTTAATTATTTTATAGGGTATTTCTACCTACTCTTACCTGCTCTCTCATCTCATTGAGCCACATGGAATTACATGTTCTCTCAATTGTCTAGCCTCTTGCCTGTATGAGCAATTGGATTTGTACATTGTAACAAATCAATTCATACCAATTCACTGCAATTTAAACTCATTCTTTGCTTCTTGATCTCATTTGGTGTTCATTGCTTATAGGTGCAACATTCTCTTTCATTTTGTTGGTTATTACTCAATTGTCAAGATTGGCTAGCTTCATCATGGGCATCTATTTTATTCAACATGGTATCAAAGCTAGTCCAAGCTAATTGCCTCCTCATTTATAGGATTGAGTAATCAATCAAGATCAAACACTCACTTTCCTACAATCCAATTTTAGAGTTGATATATCTTATTGAAAATTCTCAATAGTTTTAGAAGTTGTCTCTCCAATTATATTGGACTGACTATAGCGATATCATCCCCTCTTTGTTTATTTGTGCCAACAAGACATTTAAACCTATGATGAATAAAGAGAGAATTTTTTTTCCCTATGCCTTCCTATCTAGGTCAACAATGATATATTTGCCATCTTCAAAGAAATCTTTTTTGGGGCAGCACTATATTGGCATTGGCGATAGAGTCCAATTCCACTAGGGAGATTATTGGGAAAGATGGGCAAAAAAGTATTAAAAGAAAATGCAAGTTTAATTTGTGAGATGGATCTTTTGAAAAGTGAAAATGGTGCTCTTTTGATAGATTTGTGGAAAGGTGAAAAGAAACTAAAGAGTTAGAGGAAAATTTAGAATTTTTTGATGAGATTAATAAAAGGAATGAAGAACTAGAACAAAGAATAATTTTAATTCATAATTTAAAAGAGAAGATGAAGAAATTAGAACAAGAAAATAGTTTATACAAGAAAGAAATATCAAAATTAAATGAAGAAAATGGAAGGTTGAAGTGAAAGAAACTTGTATGTGATGTTTCACTTAGAAGAAAAGATTTAAGTTTGTCATGCAATGAATGTAATTTTTCTGAAGTTGTTGTTGGTAAAGAATGTGAGACTAAAGGTCAGAGTATGTCTGAAAAAATATAAATTGTGATACTGATAACAAGGGATGGTGGAGCTCATCACATCTAGAATTGTAAGGAGAAGCTTGGTGCTAAAGTGGCTGATTAGTGGAAAGATCAAAAGTGGGTGGACCTTAGCTCAATTGATCCCAAACTAAAGCAGGTAAGCTTAATGATCAACCATGCTATCTTAAATACCAGAAGGGAAGACCACATGGTGTGGAGAGGGACTTATTCAGTCTCTTCTATGGTCCTTTTGTTGGCTCAATCCCAAGACCCTACTCCTTGTTGGGCTAAGGCTTGGTATCCAAGTTTGATTCCTAAAATCAATATCTTTTTGTGGATCCTTTCACAAAATAAGATTATTACTACTGATAATTTGAGAAAGAGGGGATTTTGTATCCCTAATAGATGCTATCTTTTTCTTACTAATGAGGAATCTATGAACCATATTTTTATACATTGTCATTTTGATCTTCCTACCTGGGGAAGTTTTTTTCAAATTTGAGGTTGAATTGGGTCTTCCCTGAGGAAATTCAAGATTGTTTCAGAAGTTGTCACTATTCTACCAATAACCTCACCATAAGAAATATTTGGAAGTTTTCCTTTGCCCATATCCTTTGGGGTATATCAAAAGAGAGGAATAATAGAATATTCAGGAATGATATTAATACCTCTGAAGTGGTGTGGGTCAAGATAAAAATTAATTATGTAGAGAATGTGATGGCCAGTGGTGTTCAATGTTGTAATAATAAGGAGGAATTTGATGTTCTCAAGTGTTGGAATATCCTAGCCTATATGGGCACCAATATCAACCAAATCAAAAGAAGTATGTGTAGCCAAGAAGGAGGTACAATAATTATTGCAGGATCACTTCGCATGCTCTATGGGTATTTTTTTCCCTATCGAACAGAAGTATTAGAAACTCCCACAAAATTCTTGTGGTTTCTCATAGTAAGTTTATTGCGAAGAAAGGTATTTAAAGGAATTTACAGTCGATAGATATAATAACATTATGGGGGTAAATCTCAAGAGAATGAAGGATACCACTATTGAGAAATGTAGGAACCATCTATAGGTCTGGGCAGTACTTCAAGCTGCCAAGATGACTAGTTTCATGGAGCAAATGCAGGAGAAACGGCCCAAAATTATGAGAATTTTCAAGAAAGGTTGGAATAAAGGCACATTAAACATAGGCAACAAGAAGGTCAAGGTGACTAAAAATATGGTCGCTGAGGAAATGGGTCTTCCGATGGACGACATCAAGTTCTATAGGGATAGGACGATTTCAGACATCGTCGTGAAGAAATTTCTTAAGGATGGGGAGGATAAAGCCAGATTGGTGAAGGACAGCCATACCTACTACTCGCCAAAGGTAATAAAATTAATTTGGAAAAGGGCTTTTCTTGCTATTATGGAATTTATCACTCTTGATGGTAGATATACTAGGGTTTATAGCTATCATTTTGTCATTCTTAACCACTTTCGATATAAAGATTAAATTTCCATCCCATACTATCTTTTCTGCATCCTAAATATTAGGATCAAGGATACAATATCCAACCCCAATACCAACCCAACAATGCATGAAGGTTTGGTGGTGATTCTGTATAATGACATCAAGAACACTACCATCCATTTGAATATAGCTGAGGTTTCCAAGTTGGAATAGGATCTCGATGACTCTGATGATGAGGAAGGAGAAGGCTATGACATGAAAGCTGAGGCAGAGGACGAACCCCAAATTGCTAGCTCAAGTAGGAAAAAAATAAAAAACAAAGCAAGGGCAATAGAATAAAGGGTTGGCCAAAAGGAAGCAGAGAGGGGAGGATGAGGATAGCTGTTATGATGAGGATAATGAGACTGATAACGATATGGATACTTAAAGTGAGGAGGTCCAAATCCTCTTAAGCTAGGAGCAGAAAAGGAAGACTTCTAAAATTAACAATGTGGGAACCAAGAATCGGTCACCTCTCACCACTGACTCTAAGGATAAGGGCCTGATGGGGGAGGAAACAACCATGAAAGATGCTCAGAGCTCTGATGTCACAGAGGTGGGACTTGAGGTAAATCTTGAGCCTGCTGGTGACAAGACCTAGAAAAATCATCACCTAGATATTGACGTCTGCATCAATAACGACATGGATAGCTTCAAAAAGGTGCTCCTCTAGATGCAAAAGAAAATTACTAGCATTAAAACCAAGCAAGCCCAAGAAGCGAGAAAAAATGAGACTTTAGAAGCTTTAGGATCGGGTAAATTCAACTCCCTCCAAGATTGTCTCAGTGAGATCACCAAAGCTATTAGTAATGCAGAGGAGATCATCAATGCTAATCGGAATAGCTTTCTTATCTTGGAGAACAGAGAAGGGGCCACTGAAAAAAAACTTGATGGAGTTGAGAATATGCTCAAAAATATTGGTGAGAAAAGTCATGAGATTCTTAATGCCACCTCAGCTAGTATGAAGGCTCTTATTAGTAAGATTGAAAATGACCATGGGGATAAGGCTTTGGCTAACATCATTGAACTGAAGGAAGATAGATTGAAAATGACCATGGGGATAAGGCTTTGGCTAACATCATTGAACTGAAGGAAGATGACCCAGAGGATAAGGAGACTAGACTTGGGAGAAGAAAACATGGGAGCACTAGAAAGATGCAAAGCCAAAGCATGGAAATTGAGGAAATAAAGCAGGTGGCTAATAATATGGAACAACTAGAGTTGGAAGCAGCTGAGATGCTTCAGAACTTAACCTAAATTTGGGCTCTCTTTGTCGGTCCTTTTTTTTTTTGTTAGTTGTCTCTAGTTTGCTGCCATTTTTGCTCATCATCTGTCCTTTTCTTAGGTGTTGTCATTTGTGTGTTGTTGTTCTTTAATGCATATCTTTTGATCTTTTGGTTGTAATGGGTTTCCAGTACCCATCAAAACCTGTTTTCCCTTATTCAAAAACAAAGGATGGTTTCAAAAGAATATTGGTGTGAAGATTATGAAGAAAATGGGTTATGAAGGTAAAGGACTGGGAAAGTATGGGCAAGGAATTGAAGAGCCCATTCAACCAATCGAGAGGCCAAAATATGAAGGCCCTAGATATAGAAAAGGTGAAAATGATGTTCAACATCATACATGCTTAAACATATCAGTTCAAAGAAAGAAAGAAACCCAATGTTCTCATTGCAAGAGAGAAGGTCACATTAAATACATGTGTTTGGATCTACATCCCTGTAGAATTTGTGGTTTAAGAAATCATTTCAAAAAGATGTGTTGGAAGAAAGAATATATAATAGATTGTATTAAAAATGGATTGTGGATGGGTCTATGGGCCTACTTGGCAAAATCGCAAAGGTATGTTCAAAAAGTTGTACAAATCTTCATATGTGAAGAATGTTAGGAGTCACAAAAAGTTTGAATGTTCCAATGGAATGAAAAATGTTTTTAGTCAAAAGAAACCATTGTGTAGCAAGATAAATACAGATTGTATAATGTTTTGAAGACTTAAAAACAAAGATTTGAGAGATTGTCGCAATAGTTGGACAAAGCCAATACAAAGGCACAAAGATTGAGAAAAGAGCAGTAGATCTAGAGATGGTTTGGAGTTATCATGTAAGAAAATGATTTGAGAGTCTAAAGACTTGGTTATCAACAATAGAAATGAGACAAAAGAAGGCAGAAGTCAAGAACAAAGGAATTAGAGAAATTAGCAGCATTCATGGTAGTTGTGATTAAGGGGGAGTGTTGAAAATAATCCCAACTACCCCTCACCAAATTTGTCACTTATGTATCCTCTAGTTTGCAGTCAATCCTAGCATTGAATACAAATAGTAAAATCATATATTCATATAGATTTGAATGGATTCAAGTGGATTGATCTTATCTATCATTTGTCATCTACCATCCTCACACTCTTTCTATATGTTTTTGATATTTATTAATTTCTTGTTTGCTCAGTTTCGTGTTCTACAAATTTGTAATAAAATTTGCCATATAATCAATGTATTCCAGAACGATAAGAAGACCTCAAGAACAAGAGGTATTTTGTAATCAATTTGATGGATGAATGAAAATATGTTTGTTTTGTATATTTTTGTTTTGTTTTTTTTTCCTCCCTTGTTTTCTATTAGTGGCATGGGATCAAAATCGCTGACAATATTGAAACAATCACGTATTAATTTTTTTTCGATGACGGAATTTTGTTTTGAGTCTCCTCTCAAGTGGAGGCAACAAAGATTAAGAAGTCTTTGGAAATAAACTGCTTGAAATCGGAGCAAAATCTAAATCAGAGGAAATCATAATTTTTGTCATTATTATTGTTGCGAGAAAACAAAGGGATGCGACAAAAACCTTAAATTTGAAGATGGCACGCATCCTCAAGAAATTTATTGGTCTCCCCTAATTTGTAATTTTAAGCAAAGCTAACTTGTGGAATTAGTTTACAATTAACTGGTTCAACAATATTAAAGCTTGGAAAGGGAAATGGTTATCAGTGGCTAGCTGAAGTGTCATGCTTCTCGTAGTCATTGTTTCCCACCCAAATTATGGGATCTGTCATGCATGAAAATCCCAAAGAGAATTGAAGAAAGAGTGGAACAAATTATGAGGAAATCCTTTTGGTGTGAGAGCCAAGATCAAAACAAGATCATCTTGATTGCTTGGGAAAAAACTTGCCAACAAAAAGAGGTTGGAGGTGTTGGTTTCAGAAATTTGATTTTAATGAATATGGTCCCAAAGAAAAGTTTGTGTGGAACATGTATAATAAGAGCCATCAAAAGTGGGCACAAGTGTTGCAAAATAAATAGCTTGACTCCCCTTGGCCAACAAGGATCCTTATTGTAGGAGACCCACCATCATGTTCCTTCACTTAAAACTTCATGCTTTCTTATAGAGAGATCATAACCAAACATGTTACATGGAATATTGCAAATTGATAGATGTCCTCATTCTAGCATAATTCTTCGGAAGGAGCCAAAGCATTAGCTAGTTTTAAGAACATGGAAGATGCGAAATAGGGCTTGGTGGAAAAATAGGGTACTAAAGTCAAAGAATAAATTGACAAAATATTTAGTTGATGGATGGAACAAATGGAGTTTTAAAACCTTATAAATAGACTTGAACAAAAACTTAAAGATAGAAATGATGGACTTGAACAAAAACTTAAAGATAGAAATGTATGCTTCATTGATGAAGAAGATGATGTTAAGTGGTATGGTGCTAAATTAAGAATATGCTTGGTGAAGTTGGGGTATAAAATACAGCGAGTAGATGAATAGATAGTGGATTGGCCTTTGCATTTAATTTAGAACGGAAAATGGCACACTAAAGTGGGGTCCTTTGCATGCACTACACTTCAAAACCATATTCTAACAAGAAATTGCTTTTAAAGCTTGTATTGGCAAGACCAAATAGATGTATTTTCTTAAGGGGTGAAGAGGGGATAAAAGACCATTTTCTATTTGGATGCGAAATGGCCAACTACTGTTAGAACAGTGTAAAGGAGAAGTTGGAGTTCCATATTTAGCCTTTACTATCAAATTTTCTTTCTTGCTTCAATATCTGGCCAAAAATTAACCAAAATGTAGTCTTTGTTAGAATATGAACTTCGACGCCCTTAATTTTAATATGGGAATTTTGGAAAGAAAAAAATAGACGTGAGTATTGAGGAAAAATCCAACAAACACAAAAGCAATCTACATTTCTTTCTTGTACATTTAGTTTTCGAAGTATTACGAAACAAGAGAATTTTTCAAGGAAAATCATAATGATCAATACTAAGGATTGGAGAAGGATTATGTGGAAATAAAAGAATAGTTTTTCAAAAAACACTCCAAGTAATCTAAGGCATTTTGAACTCCAGATTTGGCAAACTTTATAGTATATTTTGATTTAACTTCTTTAGATTTAGATTTAACGTAGACGTATCATGCCAGTTGAACCATGAAGAGGAGTAAGGGAATTTGGAAAATTCATACTTTTTATAGTAATCATAAGGCCTAAACATTCTTAGACTTCTTCCTTAGAGTACACCTATTGTTCTTTGAAAATCTTATCTACATCAAATGAATTACTAATTACTTGTTGTAAAGTACTGATTAAATCATCAAGTTGTTTAGCATCAATATTAGTGTATTCTTCAATAAATGGCTTATAGATGTCATTATGCATATAAAGATCTTCATCTCTGTGTACTATATCCCAGCACATTGTTGCATTTAAGAAGTAAAGGACACTGATTGTATATTTTTATTAGGAAAATTGAGGAGCATTTTCGTCTAGGCTTATTGGATATAAGCAAAATAATCGACAACCTGGTGAGGATATTTTTTGTGATGAAAATAGTGATTATTTAAAGCATGCGAATGTTTGTACGGAAAAGACTAGACCTCAGTCCCGCACGTTATGATTATTGAAAATGGTAATGGCATTGCTAAAGGTAATGGCATTGGGATTGGTATTACTAAACTGTCTGGAAGATAGAATTTCGGATGCAATATTTATTCGATTTCCTTTCACCTCATGATAGGTTTACGAAATGAAATGACTTATGGGCAAGAGCGAACAATGAAGTAGCGTGAGAGTTATACGTAATTCAAATTGACCATATATAAAATCATTTAACCGTCGAAAATAATTTAACCATTCAATCGTTCCATCTATGAGCATGTTTGTATGGAACTGGTTGTATCATTTAGGAATCGTCAATATCAATGGTCTGTAAAAGAAATAATTCAGTTATTTTGACAATACACCATTCCCACGAAACAATAATTCAATTATTTCAGACAAACATTGATTAAAGTTCTTAAATATCGTAGCACGCAGCCTTACTATGCTCTATATGGTATATACAGCCTTATTCTACTGCAAGCACATCATAGTTTGATTACTAAGCGAAGGATTAATTTATTGGCATATCAGGAGGGACGCATATTTAGCTCCTAACAATAGACATCTTATTGGCATCACAACAATAGACGTCGCTGTCAACCGCAACAATAGACATCAGCCCCGCAGGTTATGCAGTCATCAGTAGGGACACTGCTACTGCTACTGGTATTGGTAATGGTAATGGCGTTGGGATTGGGATTGGAATTGAGACCGCAACAATAGACATCAGCCCCGCAAGTTATGCATTGTGCATCCACTTCCACCATTATTGTGCCTCCCAGAATTAGTACAACCATAGACAGGATCACAAATTTCTTAACAACATCCATTTCTAGTTGCATACACAATAGGAATTGATGAGGATGAGGATTCTCCTGCACACCACGGCTTAAATAGCTGCACCAGGAGTCATAATGATTCAGTTTCAATGTCAATGACACACAGATAGGACAGTTTACATTGAATTCCTCCGACCATTATTTACAATGTATAGAATCCACGATGTATATTACAACTTCCTCAGTAAAGACAAATGGAACCAAAGAAATTTAACCATTTCCACTTTGCCGGTCCATTTCTGCATAAAATATTTCATCCACTCAAGTTGTAAGAAAGGCCATTATCTGTATCATTATTTATCTAATAATAGATAAATCCAATTACCTTGCAAAATGGTATAAAGACAAGTCACCGAAATCTTCAAAGAGGTTTGGTTCTTCATAAGCATTACCAAAGTGTTCATTGATATGATATTGAGATGTCTAACGGGTAGAAATCACCTTCACGAGTCTTTTTTTAAAGTCACATTGCATAATCTTAGCTAGAATTTAGTGCAACTAATACATAAAGGAAAGGGGGGGCTAGAGGGACAACATGTTAGATAGGAAAACGTATTCAATGTATTTGAAAGTTTTAAATTATCTAAGATTCTTTCAGTTGAAAAGGCTAAATTTATTGCATTAGAAGTAATAAAATGGTTTGTAGGCAACATATCTAACCTAACGTTCTCGGTATTAATCAATGGGAATTAGTATGGTATTTTGCATTCTTTGAGTGCCATTAGGAAGGGCAATCCTTTATGCCCATTACTTTTCATTATCTTGGGACAGGGTCTAGGTACAAGCATGAGGGTGGTCATAGCTATGGGATAGTGGCAAGGCATCAAAATTGCTCACAATATTGAAACAAACTCGCATCATTTTTTTTTCGATGACACAATGTTATTTAGAGTCTCCTCTCAAGTCGAGGCAACAAAGATTATGAAGACTTTGGAAATAAAATGCTTGAAATCAGGGCAAAAACCGAATCAGAGGAAATCATAAGTTTTGTCACATTACTATTGTGAGAAAACAAAGGGATATGACAAAAACTCTAAATCTGAAGATGACATGTATCCTCAAGAAATTTCTTGGTCTACCCTAATTTGTAAAGTTAAGCAAAGCTAACTTGTAGACTTAGTTTACAAGTAACTGGATCGACAACATTAGGGCTTGGAAATGGAAATGGTTATCAATGGCTAGGTGAATTGGCATGCTTCTCATAGTCATTGTTTCCCACCCAAATTATGGGATGTCATGCACGGAAATCGCAAAGAGTGGAACAAATTATGAAGAAATTCTTTCGATGTGAGAGTCGAGATTAGAACAAGATCCTCTTGATTGCTTGAGAAAAAATTTGCCATCAAAAGGAGGATGCAGGTGTTGGTTTCAAAAATTTGAATTTAATGAATATGACCCCAAAGAATAGTAGTTGTGGAACATGTATAATAAGAGCCATCAAAAGTGGGCCCAAGTGTTGCAAAATAAATAGCTTGGCTCCCCTTGGCCAACAAGGATCCTTAGGGTACAAGAAGGTCTTGTTGGAAAGTTACTCCCTAAACATCATTAATTGCTTAAGTAAAAAGACCTCCCCTAGCTAGACTATTAAACACATCCTTCAGGAATGCTTTGATATGATTGCCAAGCTAGATGAAATTCATATTTTTAGGGAGGGTAATCAGTCGGTGGATCATGTGGCAAATATTGATCTGATTAGTGATGATATTAAATGGTGGTGGGAGGGAGATTCCTTCACATTTCATTTATGTGAGCTGGCTTGGAAGAATGCCGATAATATCTCATCGATTGAGTATTAATTATTGTAGATTTTCACATGTGTAAAGGAATTCCTAGAAAGAAGTGGAGCCGTCCTTCCAAATTGTTCCTATGGGTTTGGTTTTTTAGCTTCTGGCTTAAGGTTGGTTCGGGGGTGATTTTAATGCTATCACTGATTTAGATGAGAAAAGAGGAGGTGTTTTCCCTAATAAAAGGATTATGGATGACTTTGGGGATTGATATGAGCCTTTTTTATTGTAAGTCTTAGAATGGGGTTTTCACATGGACAAACATGAGAAGGATTTTTTCTCAGATTGCTAAGAGATTAGATCGGTTTTTGTTATCTGAGAATTGGATTGACTCATATTTTGAATTCTTTTCCTCTATTCTACCGGTCTTGGGTTCTGATCATTTTCCAATTTCCCTTTTAGTTATTGGGGATAGGGCTTCTTTTAAGTCTCCATTTAAATTTGAGCCCATGTGGTTTAGGGATTCTTCCTTTTTTCCTCTGCTTATGAAATGGTGGAATTCTGCTCCTTTTTGTTCTGGGTCTCGTATGTTTTAGATTGCTAAGAAGTTAATTTATTTGAAATTGAATATTAGGGAATGGAATATCTTGCATTTTAAGAACATTTTTCAGGAGAAACAAAGGATTCAAGATATGATTGAGTGTCTTAATACTCATGTGCTTCAGCATGGTATGGTGCCACAA
Source organism: Cryptomeria japonica (assembly GCF_030272615.1). Lineage (NCBI taxonomy): Eukaryota > Viridiplantae > Streptophyta > Pinopsida > Cupressales > Cupressaceae > Cryptomeria > Cryptomeria japonica. Next base: position 201,648,154 of record NC_081415.1, on the reverse strand, counting down.
GTTTTTGATGAATTGAAGTCACTAAAATTACAGCTTGAGGAGGTGTTAGCTAGAGAGGAAATCTATTGGAGACAAAAATCTAGAGAGTTATGGCTTTCAAATGGTGACAGGAACACAAAAAATTTATTCTTCAACTAAGATTAAAAGATGCAATAATAGGATATCTTGTATTTAGTGTCAGAATGGAAATTTATTGACAGAGCTAGAGGACATTGCTTTAGAGGCAGTTAGGTTTTTTAAGTCATTATTATGTTCGGAAAATGGAAATCTCAGCAATGATATTATATCTAATATTCCTCCTTTAGTATCTTTGGAAGAAAATAAGATGTTGATGTCTCCCTTTTCCTCAGAAGAAGTTAAGAGTGTTGTCTTTACCATGAATCCAAATAAAGCTCCGGGACCAGATGGTTTTACTCCTTTATTTTTTTGGAAATGTTGGGATTTTGTGGGAAATGATGTTTTATTGGCTCTCGAGGAAGCTAGGAGAAATAGGTTTATTTTAAAAGAACTTAATACTACAATTATTGCAATTATTCATAAAAAAGAGGATACTAAGACTTTTTCTGACTTCCACCCTATTGCTTTATGTAACACTTTGTATAAGGTATTTATGAAGGCAATTTCCCTTAGGTTGGCAAAAATTCTACCTAGGATCATTTCATTGGAGCAAGGTGGTTTTGTTCCCGGAAGGGAGATGACAGAGGGTGCAATTGTAGCACATGAGGTGTTGCATTCTATTTCCACCCAAAGAACCCTGACCATGATACTTAAACTAGACATGATGAAGGCTTATGATAGAGTAGAATGGGGGGTTTATGTGTTGTTCTTGAGAAGTTAGGTTTTTCCAAGGCCTAGGTCAAATGGATTCGTGCATGTATTTCTTTTGCAAGATTCTCGGTTTTAATTAATGGTTCTCCTTGTGGTTTTTTCACTTCCTCTAGGGGTTTGAGATAGAGAGATCCCCTTTCTCCCTTTTTGTTTATTCTCCTACTTGAAACCTTTAGTTGGACTATTAGGGCTGCTAAAGTGGGAGGGATTTGGAATGGTATAAGGATTCAGAATATTCCCCAAAGTATTTCTCATTGTCTCTTTGCACATGATACTTTGTTATTTGGACATGCTTCACTAGTTGAGGCAAAAGTGATTAAAGGAATAATACAAAATTATGCATCGTTTTCTGGTCAGAAAGTGAATGGTGATAAATCAAAGATTTTTTTCCTTAATACATCACAACTGGTTCAGCATAGGCTGCAATCTTTTTGGGGATTTGAGACTGGAAATCTTCCATGTACTTACCTTGGGATTCCTTTCTTTGTTAAACAGGATAAGATTGGTTTTTGGGATAAGATTATTTCGGTCATTTCTAAAAGAATTATCTCATGGAATCATAGATGGTTAACTTTTGCAGGTGAAATTGTTCTCATCAAGTCTATTTTGAATGTTGTTCCCATATATCTCATGTCTGTGTTGAAGTCTCGAAAAGAAGCTACTGTTAGTTTACAGGATATTCTTAGATATTTTCTTTGGAACAATAATAAAGATGGCAAGAAGAAACTCCCTTTAGTTGCATGGGATAAGGTATGTTTGCCTAAGGAACTTGGGGGAACAGGAATTCGGAGTCTGGAGAATCAGAATTTAGCCTTAGGTGCTAGGTTGGTTTGGAAATTATATGACAAGCCATGCTCCTTATGGGAACAAATTATGTTTGACAAATATTTAAATAATGGACCAAGAGAGTACATTTTTAAAGTCTCAAATTTACCTTCGGGTTCTGCTATTTGGAATTTTCTTTGTAAATGTAGATCAGTTATTTTGCCTCATCTCTCATGGATTGATCATAATGGTAGAAAGGTCAGATTCTGGGATGAAGTATGGAATGGACACACACCTTTGGTGAATATTAGGGATTGGTCTCCTCTGATCACTGTTCTTTCCTCCCTTTGGGGTGTTTTTGTAGCAGATTATTTTGAAATTGTGACTAGTGGACCCCTTAAGCTAGCTAGATGGAAGTCAATTGATTTCTTAGATGTTGATAAAAGTATGAAATTAGATTTTGAGAAGATTTTGGGGGATAGAATTATATTTCTTTCTGATTCTAAGGATGAACTTATTTGGACAAAGAATATTTTTGTTAAGTGCACTGTTAAAGATGGTTGCAACTCTCTTATGGTTGCTAAAGATTTATCATCTTGGCCTTATAAGTTGTTTTGGCATTCGGCTTGTCTTCCTAAAGCTGGAGCCTTTTCTTGGTTGGTAATTCAAGACAGAGTCTTTACAGGTATGAGACTAGACAGGTTTGGTATTACTGTTGCTTTCCCTTGTGTCCTTTGTAACAAAAATTTGGAATCTTCTTCACACCTGTTCCTACATTGTGATTATACTTATGAATGTTGGTAGTGGTTGTTTGAGAAGTTAAATATATCCTTTGTTATTGGTAAGGATCTCATTTCCCATTTTAGATCTTGGCCCTTTATGTTTGCGTCATCTTTTTATGCATGCCTTTGGATCATATCTCCATCTATTGTGATTTGGAATGTTTGGCTAGAGAGAAACAACATGATATTTAAAAAAATAAGGTCTCCTGTGTCTGAGGTTCTATTAAAAATTGAGTCTTCAATCTCTGACGTTTCTTTGTCGTTTATTTATAAGAATTTGGAAAATATTACTTCTTTTTCACATTGGGATAGTAGAGTTATTAGAGTTTGGAAGATGATGTCAGTTTTACCCTCTCATGGTTCACTTTTAAAAAAGAATGATGCAATAGGTAAGAGATGCTCTGCTAGATGGAAACCTCCTCCGCAAGGGCACTTTAAACTGAATTTTGATGGGGCCTCTCATGGTAACCTTGGGCCAGCTGGGGCAGGCATGGTAATTTATGATCACAATGCAAATTTTATTCGAGCTAAGTGTCATGCTATTGGTTTTACAACTAACAATTATGTGGAATTTCTTGCTTTGTCTTTTAGATTGGATATGGCAATCTCTTTGGGAATTAAGGACTTAATAATTGAAGGTGATTCTATGGTGATTATTCAATGTGTTATGAAAAAGAAATCGAATTGTTGGAATTTGTAGTATATACTTGATCCTATTCTACAAAAATTAGAATTGTTTGAATCTTTCTTGGTATCCCATTGTTACAGAGAAGTTAATAAGATTGCAGATTATTTGGCAAATTTAGCCATTGATAGCAATGCTAATCAGTGAGAGGTGGGTTTTGAGGAAATTCCTTCTAAGGTATGGAAAGGTTTGCAACAATAGTTATGTGATTTTCTTTAGTAATGTTGATGTAAAATTTTATGATGATAATTCTTCCCGCTTTCCCCTTTCATTTCAAGTATTCATGTTTGTTGTCTAGAGGAGAGTTCGAGCTCATGGTATTTGATACAATAGAGTTTTTCCAAAGGTTTTTTGATACTTTCTTTTTTGGCAGGAAGGTTTCTGGCTCATGGGATTTGGCACAGGGCTTTGGAAAATTATGTCTTCTTCCATTGATAGCAGCTGTGGAGTCTACATTTGAAAATTATTCGATGGGTTTTTTTTGCAAATTGTCATATGGGCTCTATGCAAAACTGATATTATATGTGGGGTGTATAAACTGACCCGTTAGATACTATAGGTTTATAAACTGATCCGTTAGATACTATAGGTTTATAAATTGATCCATTAGATACTATAGGTTTATTTTATGTAGTCATTAGTAGAGACACTACTACTGCTACTGGTATTGGCATTGGGATTGGGATTGGAATTGAGACCGCAATAATAGACATCAGCCCCGCACGTTATGCATTGTGCTTCCACTTCCACCATTATTGTGCCTCCCAGAATTAGTACAACCATAGATAGTATAACAAATTTCTTAACAACATCCATTTCTAATTGCATACACAATAGGAACTGATGAGGATGAGGATTCTCCTACACACCACGGCTTAAATAGCTGCACCAGGAGTCATAATGATTCAATTTCAATGTCAATGACACACAGATAGGATAGTTTACATTCAATTCCTCTGTCCATTATTTACAATGTATAGAATCCATGATGTATATTACAACTTCCTCATTAAAGACAAATTGGAACCAAAGAAATTTAACCATTTCCACTTTGCCGGTCCATTTTTGCATAAAATATTTCATCCACTCAAGTTGTAAGAAAGGCCATTATCTGTATCATTGCGCTACTTCCTAATAATAGATAAATCTAATTACCTTGCAAAATCGTATAAAGACAAGTCACCAAAATCTTCAAAGAGGTTTGGTTCTTCCTAAGCATTACCAAAGTGTTCATTGATAAGATATTGAGATCTCTAATGGGTAGAAATCACCTTCACGAGTCTTTTTTTAAAGTCACATTGCAAAATATTAGCTAGAATTTAGTGCAACTAATACATAAAGGAAAGGGGGACCTAGAGGGACAACATGTTAGATAGGAAAACGTGTTCAATGTATTTGAAAATTTTAAAATATCTAAGATTCTTTCAGTTGAAAAGGCAAAATTTATTGCATTAAACATATCTAACCTAACGTTCTCAGTATTACTGAATGGGAATCTATATGGTATTTTGCATTCTTCGAGTGCCATTAGAAGGGCAATCCTTTATGCCCATTACTTTTCATCATCTTGGGATGGGCTCTAGGTACAAGCATGATGGTGGTCATAGCTATGGAATGGTGGCAAGGCATCAAAATTGCTCACAATATTGAAACAACCTCGCATCATTTTTTTTTTATGACACAATGTTATTTCGAGTCTCCTCTCAAGTGGAGGCAACAAAGATTACGAAGAATTTGGAAATAAAATGCTTTTAATCAGGGCAAAAACTGAATCGGAGGAAATCATAAGTTTTGTCACCATTACTATTGTGAGAAAACAAAGGGATATGACAAAAAATCTAAATTTGAAGATGGCATGTATCCTCAAGAAATTTCTTGGTCTACCCTAATTTGTAAACTTAAGCAAAGCTAACTTGTGGACTTAATTTACAAGTAACTGGATCAACAACATTAGGGCTTGGAAATGGAAATGGTTATCAATGGCTAGGTGAATTGGTGTGCTTCTCATAGAGATTGTTTCCCACCCAAATTATGGGATGTCATGCACGAAAATCCCAAAGAGAATTGAAGAAAGATTGGAACAAATTATGAGGAAATTCTTTCGGTGTGAGAGTCGAGATCAGAACAAGATCCCCTTGATTGCTTGAGAAAAAATTTGCCAACAAAAGGAGGTTGGAGGTGTTGGTTTCAAAAATTTGAACTTAATGAATATGACCCCAAAGAATAGTAGTTGTGGAACATGTATAATAAGAGCCATCAAAAGTGGGCCCAAGTGTTGCAAAATAAATAGCTTGGCTCCCCTTGCCCAACAAGAATCCTTAGGGTACAAGAAGCTCTTGTTGGAAAGTGACTCCCTAAACATCATTAACTATTTGAGTAAAAAGACCTCCCCTAGCTGGACTATTAAACACATTCTTCAGGAATGGTTTGATATGATTGCCAAGCTGGACGAAATTCAAATTTCCCATATTTTTAGGGAGGGTAATCAGTCGGTGGATCATGTCGCAAATATTGATGTGATTAGTGATGATATTAAATGGTGGTGGGAGGGGGATTCCTTCACATTTCATTTGTGTGAGCTGGCTCGGAAGGATGTCGATAATATCTCATTGATTGAGTATTAATTATGGCAGATTTTCACATGTGTAAAGGCATTCCTAGAAAGAAGTTGAGCTGTCCTTCCAAATTGTTCCCGTGGGTCTGGTTTTTTAGCTTCTAGATTAAGCCTGGTTTTAGTCTCAATACCAAAATCTATAGAGGTAAAAGTCATATGGGGGGAGAAAAGAATAGGATGGAACCATCATCATGTGTGTTATGGGAGAAAAACAAAGATCTTGGGCTGGAAGTTGTGGATGGCGGTGTGGAACCTTATGTTAGAACACTCCATGGCCAGGATCACAAGATTACAGAAAGGTTTGTGAAAGATTGGAGCAAAGGGGTTCTTAGTGTGTATGAGGCTGAATTCAGGATTGACGAAACCTTCATTGCTGAGATTATAGCGTTAGTATGGAAGGCAAGAAGTTTTATAGAGAAAGAAAAAACTCAGAAGAAGCCCTCTCTATATTCAATGATAAATAGAGTGAGATCTAAGAAGAGTCAGAAAAATCTGGATGGAGGCTATAACCAAAAGGACTTATTGACGCTATGGACAAAATGGTAGAATTTATCATGAGGTACATAACCCTTGATGGTCGCTATGCAAGTATATTTTCTTATCATCTTACGATCTTAAATCACTTTAGGCATGATAAAAAAAATTCCTTGTCGTTCTATTTTTTTTCTTCTCTTGAGCATCGCGTTAAAATGTCTATGCAATAGTACACAAGTGTTTTCAGATGAAAGACATTATGCAATATACCATGGTAGACATTATGCAAAGACCATGGTAGACAATATGCAAAATGTAGAAGCATTAGCAAGGCATTTGAACTGTTAGATAGATTGTTTAAAAGAAATGTGATCTCATGGATTACAATAATAGCATGACAGAAAATGAATTTTTTCAAAAGGCTACAAAAATTCCTAAGAAAATGTAAATGGGCAGCTGTAAAGATAATTCCATATTCTCCAGCATTACAAGAATTTAGTGAGGCTATACACATCATGTGAATTATTTTCCAAAATGTTAGAAAGAAATGTGGTCTCATAGGTTGCCATGATCACAAGTTATGCAATTTGCTAGTAATGCTTTAAAAACTTTCAAACACAGGCAAAATTCCATTCTTTTAGCTATGCCAAAATAGGAGCATTGGAATCATAGGCTCTCAGATATGCACAAAAGGAATTTGTTGAAAGATACACATGCAAAATGCGGAGTCATTAATATTTCACCCAAACTATTTGGTAACATGCACCCAAAGATTTATCAACTTGTGGAATGCAATGATTACCGGAGCTGCATACAATAGAACTGACAAAATGGCATCAGTAACTTCCTAGCAGCATTTTAGAAACAAATGGAATTCAGAAATATCATAGCCCTTATGGATCAATAAATAAAATATTCTTTACCCAGCAAGTGTGGTGTGGACATCCTTTCGTAGTATAAAGACATTCAAATGATTTTTGAAGTCTGATTAAAATTGCAACACTGGTCTTTTAGGATCTGAAATCTACTATTCATGTTCAAATGGTTTAAGGCTATTTTGGGGGTTATTTGCAAGAAAAAAATGTTTTTTGTGTCTCTAACATGTTCCCAGTAAGAATGCCTATGAATTTGGAGTCTTATTTAAATGGTTTCAAGCACTTTTGGGTGCCAAACAATGTCTAAAATAGCCAAAACAAAATAATCACGACCTGCTCAATTTGCTTGGAGCAGATTTTAATTATTGTTAACAGGGGTAAAAGTGCAGCAAATAATTTTTTTCACCCATGACAGAATGCATTTGGGTAAGAAGCCAAATGACAAATGGAAACAAATAGAACTCAATTGACTGATAGGTGCATAGGGGATGTTATTTTTACTAGCAAGGATAAAGATATGATGTGGCAACATTAAAAATACTGTTCGTTAAATTCACATCCATGAGAATGTTAATAATGTGAAGTGTTGTAATGAAATATTTCCACAAGGTGAAATCCTTTTTGAAAAATACTTTCATAAGAAGTGCAGAAATTAAAACTTCAAAGTGGAGGTTTTAGGTAACTTGGGAAGTAAAATGAAATGGAAAAGTATTGTAATGTTGGCAAGGAAAAAGTGATTTTTTTATGCAAGATAACATATTATAATAAAGATTTCATTTGGGGTGAAATATTTTAACATTGGGTGATGAAAGAAAAGGACTTGGTGAAAATCATAGACAAAGGATGAAATTATTATAGGAGAGTTATTAAATGTTTTTCAATAAAGTCTCATCCAAGAAATTGGAAATGATTTCATAAGGGGAGTAAATTTGAGGGTAAAAGCAAGTGGGAAGTCTGTTCAATAGAAAGGATTATCATAAAGTTAATTTTGTTGCAATAATATTGTATTTCTATCATAGTATATTTCGTCCTCACAGGAGAGGCAAGGAAGAAAGAATAAAACAATTTATTTTTAGTTACGAAAAGTGAACGATTATCAATTTAATAACTGTAAAGTGGAAAATTGGGAGCTTAGCAAACACTCCACTTGGAAAGAAAAATTCACTAAGCTCAATTTTCACTTGGGGAAACTTTACATTGAAAAGAGGGGATGAATATACTAGATCCAATCCAAAAGAATGCAAGGACTGAATGCTAAGTAGATTTGGTTGTGTTTGAAATGTGTTTAAGCCTCTTTTGTAAGTTGAATAAGTAAAGAGCTGAAATTTAAGACAAAGTAAGAAAAAATAGTGAGCTATAGATTTAGGCTTCAATCGTGCACCTGGATCTGAGAAGTTTAAAATGATTGGATCTACTCTATGAAAACTACTAAAAATGGTAGGGACCATGTGCAGCAACCAGGGCGTCCCCAACTTGGTCCTTCGAACGAACACAAAGAAAAGAAGATGAAAAGGGTTGGAAACAAGGGTTTTCCTTAGTCAAACCCCAATTGGAATCAACCTTAAATGAAATATTCCAAATGCTTGAAATAAATAATTTAAAGGTATACTGCAGATCTGCAATGAGTGATGACAATGCTTTTCTTCTTCAATGCAATCACATATGTTGTATGAAATGGCCTGAACATGGAAAAACCCTAACACACACACATGCTTGCAAATGAATGGTGTAAAGTTGCTCCACAATAGTTGAATGATAATGGTTGATTTAGACTTGATGAATGCTTTAGAAGACTTCACATAACCTATGCTTTCACTTCATAACAGGCTCCTCCCAAATTGCTTGATGTTGGATCTTCAAATGAGGAAAGGAAGGCTATATGTAGGAGACCCTAACTTTGTTTTGAGTCATAGGCCGACCTAGAAATAATATTTTTCACCAATCTCTTGGATTTGAATAGTAAAATACAGCCAAAACATGCTTTTCGCCAAATTTTTGGGGAAGCAAGATATTATGATTTTAGAGAAAATTCCAAGAGTATGTGGGAATTTGAGATGTCTAGATATGCAAAATTGGGTCTTGAAGGTCGAAATAGGACATAATTAGGGCTTTTGATGAATTAATTAATTGGAAGAATAAAAAAGGGCACACTTAGGATAAACAACCAAATTTTATGATGTGTGGAAAGAGAAGGCTTAGGATTAATTAAATGCTTAAAGAGAATTTAAATAATGATCCCACTTATGCTTCCTATGTCCAAATGAGAGGGGAAGACCTCCTTACAACCTTTCCCTCATCAATGTTAACTTTTCAACATAGGTCAACATGAAGGTGTAACTCCCACTCAAATTTTGGATGGGACTAAGGACTCAAAATGAGTCCCAATTAGGGAGAATCGGGGCATAGCACCCTGGTCCTAATGAGGACCAAGGCATGGCGCCCTGGTTGTACCCTAAATTGGGTTAGGGTTAAGGGCCTATGCAAGGTTCAAGATGAAAATATAAAGCTTGGTTGCATGGGGGAGGCATAAACAAGTCCCAATTAAGTATGGGGATGAACAGACTAAGGTGAGGGCCCCAAATACGATCAAAATTGCAAAGGGTGGAATTTTAGGACACTACCATTGAAACTACAATGGTAGGCTTACCTTGACTTTCTTTAATTCTTCTAACACACACAGAATCAGCCGCTTCAACTCCTCTTAGTCAAAGTGGCTAAATAAGTTTAAAAGACGTAATGGTCTGAAGCGCTCTTTCATTTTCTATAAGAAGGAAATCAGGATTGTGAAGAATTGGGATTAGAATCGGAAAATTCTAGGAAGGAAAATTATAACATATTATTAATTTGGTCATTGTCTTATATTTTAGAGTTTTCAATAGAAGAAGGTACACAATTTTATGTTTGGAAAATGGCTCAGTTGTTCATTCATATAAGGAATAATTCATCACTGAATTGTCTCGAGATTATACTTTCCATGTTCATATAAATCAGGTTATTAAGCATATCTCTAATTTGTTGTGGCATCTTTGGGTTTATGCACAAAGATGGTGGTCAGAAAAGTGGACACCACCCAAAAAAAACTTGGAAAAACAAGCAGCGTGTACGCGGTTTTAAAATTTGAAATTCTCGCATACGCCCTTAGGTTTGTTCTTCTCGAGCCTAGAAAAGGTAGTGCATACGCGCTACTTTTAGGAAAATGAGCGCGTATGCGCTACACCTAGGAAAATGAGTGCGTATGCACTGCTTATAGGAAAATGAGCGCGTATGCGCTAATAATCCAAATAAAACCATGTACGTGGTGCCTGGTAAAAAAAGTTTTTAAAAAGAAACTGTGTCTCATTTACCCATAAATCACATTTTTAACTTCACTTTTTCCCCATTTTCTCACCTAAACCGCGAACGGGGTGCTAGATTTGTCCTCCAGGCTATGGATCAAGGTTAATTTTTTTTTATTTTTGTCTTTCTTTCTAGTTTATGCAATTTGTTTTACATTTTGAATTTAATTTCATTAATTTTGATTAGCTTTTTTCATTTTTTGTTTCAAAAACCAGATTCTTTTGATCCAGAACAAGAACAACCAAATGCACCTCCTGAAAACATACAAGAATAACCCCCAATTCCTCCTTTTGACTGCACAGCCAAAACACAGGAAGAATTAATTAATCAGTTAGGACAAAATACATCTAAAATCAATAGACTGATTGTAAAATTGAAAACTTCTGAACTTGACCATCATCAATCCCTCACCACTAGCCTAGAAACATTAGCTAGTGGTACCATAGCTGTTTCCACATAAATTACCAAATGGGGAAGCTTTAGGGATAGGTGTCGTCAATTCTATGCCAATGGGCTATCATACGATAGAGTAAAACACAAAAATATTTCTAAACAACAAATATGTGCCCTTTTTGTTGATCCCAAAACTGGTCAATCATTACCTCTTAATGCAAAGAGGTTTCCCATACATTGGTGTACCAATGAGAAGATGAAGAATCTTTTTTATTTGAGGTGGTGGATGGTCTTTGATGATCCACCTTGTAATAATTATGAGGTGCCATTATATTTTTTGAGAAAAATATATTGTGAGTTTGTGCTCAATGTGCGGCCAAACTATTTTGACATGAGAGAGTTTCATGGTAGAGGTGGTGGCTCTACCCAAGATAGACCTGGAGCCCATAGGTGATTAGCCGTGGAGAGTCACCGCCCCCTAGCACCCAAACCCAAGGTGCATCAGGCTATCCCATTAGAGCTGAAAGAGTTGATGGAGCTACAGACTCTTTAGGCAGCCACAACATTGATTGGTGCCATCATCCAGTGTGGGACATCATTAGCACACCCTATTGTATTGGATGATGAGCTATTAGAGGGTGACAAAGAGCCCATTGAGCATATGTGTGTCGGTTGCTCAGGGATATGCTCGGGGATAGATGATGCAACCGGTGCAGATGGATACTCATATCATCTGTGCACGATTTGCGGTTGTAGATGTCAGGCTCACATGGTTGAGGATGTCACGCTAACAGATGAGATGATGGACATGGTCTTTGCCCATGAGCCACAGACTCAGGTGTGTTGATTTGAATTCATACCATTTTATTAATCAGTCACTTTAAATTTGTAATTACATAAATGAATTTTCATTTATACATCTATTTAAATTGAGACAAATAATATGCATTTCAGGATGCAGCAACGGTATCCCATACACCTCCCCCAGTTACTATAGCTGCAACTTCGATGCCTGAGGTATAAATTTTGTAACATGTTAAAATAGAATAGTACACTTTGAATTCAAAAAAATACAAGATATACTAACTATCTTTAATGCTTGGTCCAATTTCTGGTTTGTAGGTGTTGACAGGGGACGAAATGTCCCAGATTGATGACATCACGCTCTCAGCGATCGATTTTGGCCTACAAGGCTATACGGTATCATATTTTGTACAACTCTTTTTATGTATTGTTTTGAAGGAATATGCAAGTCATTTCATTTTAGATTTTTAAAATTATGTTTAATTTATTATCTGTACTAATATCTCATGTTAATTTTGTGTTTTTAGGGTACCCCCTCCACGTCTAGGGCTCGTCCTAAGAAAAATAATACCTCGAAGATGCCAAAACGTGTGAAGAAGGTAATTGAACACATTTTAAGTTGTACAATTGTTTGAAAATGTTGAAATCAAGTATTAGTTGGGGTTTGTAGATTGATTAGTGTTTTTTGTCTATTTTACATGTACAACGGCCATTGAGCTTTGTGGATATGTTGAATGCACCTGATTCGCCCGTGGATCAAGAGAGGGCAGAGGTATGTATCTCTACTTTATTTTCTTAATTTCATGATTATATGCACACGTACATGTGAACTTGTGATATATTATAATCTTATAACTTTTTCATACAGGAAATATCCATACCTATTTCGTCAATGGAGAACCCTCCTTGCACTGGAGAAGCATCTCAGGATCTGGTACACTTTTGTTTGATATGTAGAATTAATTTGTTTTAACCTTCAATACTTATCATTATCTTAATTGTATTTAATATTTGTACATTTTTTGTATAGGTAATAGCGATAGTTTCTACATCGATGGTGAGCCATCCTCAGTCCATTGGAGAAGCATCTCAGGCACAGGTACATCATTGTTCTCTATATTATAGCTTTTAAGTGTTTTTTTATATATTTATGTTAGTAAATTGTATTAATTGTACATTTAATCTACAATAGACTCCTTCACGGTACGGCCATAATGTGGATCCATTTAAGTATGTCTTCAAGAAAACTCCTAAGAGTGACAAAGAGAGGAGAGCGAAGACATTAGCTCCTGGATCAGCCAATGAGGTAATCTACATTTCAATTGTAAAGGAATTAAAGTTAAATGCATAGTTATGTTGTTAATTGTGAACTATTTTCTACAAAAGAATTCTAACTTGGATTTTGAATTGTGGTTTTGCAGCCATCTATAGAGCCGCGTACTGTGTCGAAGAGGCTTGATTTAATGACACGTCGAGTAGCATTAGATTCTTTACTATGTGATTATGAACCAATAGATTGATATGCATCAAATAGATCTCTGACAATAGTTCTTTCACTATCACTTTCAAATGATCTTAGGCCTAGAATTTTCATTGTCTCTCTAAAATTAAAATTTTTAATCATTTGAACAATTAATTGACATCTTGCAGTTTGATTTAAGTTTTTAAAATAATTTTGCCATATTATTTTAACCATTCTCCTACAAGTTCATTCATTCATTTTATTGGGAATTGACTTCAATATATTCTCATCAATGTCAATTAGATACTTTGGTTTCCTATGAATGATTCTAGGAGGTGTTAACATCGGTGCATTATGTATGGTACATTATGTACATTCAATTCATCAAGTAGAGAAGGTGTAATATGTTCATCATTTAATTGATTATTCAATGCGGTATCTTCTTCAATTGCATTAGGTTCAAATGGTAAATTATCAAATGTTTCTTCCTCAATTGCATTAGGTTCAAACGGCAAATTATCAAATGTTTCTTCTTCAATTGCATTAGGTGCATTATATTCGTTTGGTAAATCTAATTGAGATGTTGAGGATGACATACCCTCTTCTCCCATTGTTCTTATGTCATCCAATTTATTCATATGCTACCTTTGTCTTTCCTCTTGAGCCTCTCATTGTTCCATCATTCCTCGCTTGTTCTTTCCCATGGTTGATATCGGTTGACCTAAATAGAATCATATTACATATATATGTAAAGAAAAGTTCAAAAATAAATAAATAACCATAAATATGCATCTTATCACTATTTTTTGGAATCAAACTATTAAACAATCACAATTCAATCATTTGAAACCATGCAAAAACAAAAAACTAATAATTCAATCATTTGAAATCATGCAAAAACAAAAAATTCACTTACTTTTATGTATACAACAGTGATAGAAGTGCAGACACAGTTCCAATGGGGCCCTTCAATGACCTCAAAAACTTCTTTTGAGGTCGTTGAGGCTCTTGGGAAACTAAAACTATGTCTATAAACCATGTACGTGTTGTTAGACCATAAAATGTTGACAAGCCCAACAATATTCTTTTTTCCCACTCTAGCTAATAAGTAGCGTGTACGCGCTACTAAGCCTAAAAAATGTTATCACAGGGTAACAAATAATGGAAATAGTACCCCGTACGTGCTTATGAGTAATAAGTACCGCATACGCTCTACTAAGGCTTAAAAAAGTTATGGCAGGGTAGGGAACTCATAGTTTCAGTACCTCGTACGCGCTCTTGAGAGAGGTAGAGGGAGGGAGAGAGATAGAGAGAGAGAGAGAGAGAGGGAGAGAGAGAGAGGGAGAGAGGGAAGGAGGGATAGGGAGAGAGAGAGAGAGAAGAAGGGGTATGGAGGAACAGAGTGGGAGAGAGGGAGGGAGGGAGCGGGAGAGATGGAGAGAGAGAGATAGAGAGAGAAAGAGAGAGAGAGAGAGAGAGAGAGAGAGAGAGAGAGAGAGAGAGAGAGAGAGAGAGAGAGAGAGAGAGAGAGAGAGAGAGAGAGAGAGAGAGAGAAGGATGGAGAGGGAGAGAGAGACGAGGGAGGGAAGGTAGAGAGAGGGAGAGAGGTAGATAGAGGGAGAGAGTGAGAGAAGAGGGGGGGGTGGGAGAGAAGAAGGGGTATGGAGAGAGAGAGAGAGAGAGAGAGAGAGAGAGAGAGAGAGAGAGAGAGAGAGAGAGAGAGAGAGAGAGAGGTGGGAGAGAAGGGGTATGGAGGAAGGGAGAGGGAGAGAGGGAAGGAGGGAGAGGGAGAGAGAGGGAGAGGGAGAGAAGAGGGGGGGAGGGAGGGAAGGGAGGGAGAGGGAGGGAAGGGAGAGGAGAAAGGGAGAGGAGAGGAGAGAGGGAGAGAGAGGGAGAGAGGGAGAGAAGAGGGGGGTAAGGGAGAGGGAGAGGGAGGGAGAGAGGGAGAGAAGAGGGGGGAGGGAAGGTAGAGAGAGGGTGAGAGGTAGAGGGAGGGAGAGAGAGAGAGAGAGAGAAGAGGGGGGTGGGAGAGAAGAAGGGGTATGGAGGAAGGGAGAGAGGTAGAGAGAGAGGTAGAGAGAGGTAGAGAGAGAGAGAGAGAGAGAGAGAGAGAGAGAGAGAGAGAGAGAGGAGGGAAGGTAGAGAGAGGGAGAGAGGTAGAGGGAGGGAGAGGGAGAGACAGAGAGAGGGAGAGGGGGGAGATTAGGGGGAGGGAAAGAGGAGGGGTCTTAAGGGGTCACAGGATACCATATGACCTCTTAGGAAACAATACAACCTCTAATGACACCTAAGGGGTCATATGGTGGGCTAATAAAATGATATATTAAATTTAAAGCTATGAATAGAACATCATACAATGAGACTCCAAGCGAACAAACAATGAGGCTTTACTAAAAAGCAAGTGTAAGAGCTTGACCTAACCCTAAGAGTATTGCCTAAGTTCTAAAACATATGATGCTATTAAATTTGCAAGGTTATAAGAATGATCTCAATTGTGACTATAGGAATTAGACACTTGATTTCTTTCATGGGTATGTACCGTTCTGAGATGTTTGACAACTGATGACCATCATATACTACCACTGCCATGCATACAACAAACTTTAATTTCTTTAGGTGACAGGCATTGTGTAACAACATGGGAACTCTCGCATACCCACCACTATCATTCTACTGGACATTATCTGTGTTACTCTCCCTCTTTCTCTAACTACCTGTTGTTTTCTTCTGAAAAATATATGCAGGTAATCTTACTCATCATGTTGCTTTTGAGAAATTTTTATTTGAGGAAACTTTTGAAGGAATCTTTCATAAAATTTAGTTTGAGTCATATCCAAAATAGTTCAGATTAGTGGGTACAGAGTTTTCTCTTAGGACCTTGTCGAGTATGGCTTTATGCGAAGGAGAGATATGCAACAGTTCTAGGATTGAGATAAGCGCGAGTGTCCTCCCTAACTATTCTACTAGGTCGTACTCAAGTTTGGCTGATGAAGAAGTGGTGGTTTCAGCTAGAGCACCTTGCATGGTGACCTTACCTCGATGAGTTGTGACATTATATTCAGAGGTAGATTCAAAGGAGAGATACACAACAGTTCTAGGATTGAGATAAGTGCGAGTGTCCTCCCTAATTGTTCTATTAGGTCGTACTCAGGTTTGGCTGATGAAGAAGTGGTGGTTTTAGCTGGAGCACCTTGCATGGTGACCTTACCTCAATGAGTTGTGACATTAAATTCAGAGGTAGATTCAAAAGAAGTTCTAATACCTTTTAGGACAACTTAGGTTCTTTGAGTAGAATTTTTAGGCGTTTTAGTATGGCCTTATGTGAAGGAGAGATACGCAATAGCTCTAGGATTGAGATAAGCATGAGTGTCCTCCCTAACTGTTCTACTAGGTCATACTCAAGTTTGGCTGATGAAGAAGTGGTAGTTTTAGCTGGAGCACCTTGCATGGTGACCTTACCTCGATGAGTTGTGACATTAAATTCAGAGGTAGATTCAAAAGAAGTTCTAATGCCTTTTAGGACAACTTTGGCTCTTTGAGTAGAATTTTTAGGCATTTTGTCCTTTATGATAATAGTAGAAACATAGTTGTCCATTGAAATTTGGTTAACGATTGAATCATAATCATAGGACACTTTGGTATAGTTAGCTTGCTCATATGTGGCTTTGGGATTTCCCTTGTCATGTTTAGGGAATGGTTCCTTAAACATCTCATGTTATTGATTGGATGTATGTCCCTCGATCTCAATGTCACCTCTATCAATAAGATCATGTATAATGTTCTTCAAGCAATGGCAATTTCCCATTTTACGTCCTTTGCTCTTGTGATATTCGCAATACTCATCATCATTCCACTAGTTTGGTTTGACTTTTAGCTCATATGGAGGATTGTCTAGAGTTGTTATTATCTTGTTTGTCACTAGCTTCCTAAAAGTTGACTCAAGTGGTTCTTCCAATGGGGTGTATTTCCTTCGTGATTTTGAAGTTGCTTGAGTATTTACTTGGTTGTTTGTAGAGGAACTTGATCCTGAAAGAATGATTTTTGATCTCACTATGTTAGCATCAACAACGCCATCATTTGTTGTGTTCTTGTTCTTGTTCCAAAATCATGGCTTGTCCTTTCCTTTAAAATCCTCTTTATTTTCTTTGAATATCTTGATGATTTCTTGTTCAATTAAGACCTTCTCTGTTGCTAAGCCTTTCTCAATGACATCCTTGAAAGTGGACAAACAAGCTTTCCTCAAGTCATAACCAATTTATCTGTTGACATTATGTGTAAACATCTTCACCATTTGTTTTTGTGGAATTTCACAAGAGCACCTGCTGGCTAAATTTCTCCATCTTTGTAAGAATGATGAAAATGACTCCCCATCTTTCTGTTTGGTATTGTACAAAGTGGCAACTGATATATCTATCTCTATGTTATATGAGAAATGTTGTATGAAAGCTTCTGCTGTATCACGCCATGACTTAATTCTAGGTGGAAGTTGGGAGAACCATTCCATAACTTGTTCACCTAAACTTTGTGGAAATAATCTCATCAAGTATGTTTCTTCTGTTGCTACCTCAATGCAAGCTGTGAAAAACTGTCTTATATGTGCCTTAGGGTCTCCTTTGCCTCTGTACTTATCAAACTTTGGTGTTGTGAAATGTGTAGGAAATGGAGGCATTGGAATGCTTTTATCAAATGAATAAGGACATATATCTCTCATTTTGTAAGCTGGTTTTAATGTATTGATGTCATTCATCTTCTTTTGTAAGTCCCTTATCTGTTGTTCCAAATTGTTTTTGGGTGGAGATCGACTTGTTGGACCATATCCCATGCCTGAGCCACCGGGTGGAGGAGGAGGATACTGCATATATGGATGGTATTGATCATAAACATGTTCATATGGAGGAGGTTTATATTGATAATGCATGTAGGGACCACTTGATATAGGGTCATAAGGCATATCATGAGTTTGCTCTTGTATATTACCCCCAAATTTGACACAGGGTTTTCTTGTGTCCAAATTTTGAGCATGCCTCTGAATATCCAATTGATTTTAAGTTGGGTCCTTAGTATTGGTATGTGATTGAGTGTATTTATCCGCATAAGATTTTGATAAGGGTCTGTGTAAACAAAGTTGTTCATGAGATGTTATTTCGTGAGTATCATAAGCTTGCCCATGTGTATTTGGGATCTCAGGTTTTTGAAACAAGGATGATGGTGACTCAAGCATGAAATGTGGTCCTCTATTACCTCCACTATTAGGTCTCCTTTGATCCATGTTGAGTTGACTTTCTTGAGTAGGTTGATTCTCCACTATTTGGGACATGTCAAAATCATGAGGTATCTTAGCTCCACTTTGTGCCATCACTTGTAGGAAATATTGTCTATCTCTTCTCATGATTTCTTCAACCAATCTATTAAAATGGGGATCCATGATAGTTTCCTCCACTTCTGCTGAATGTACTGAAATTTTGTCCACATTGTCATTTTGTGCATCATTGTTGTTTGTGTCATCCATGTTCTCAACATTTTGAATGTTTCTATAGATTTCCATGTCAGGTAATGTGGTATGATCAGAATTGAAAAAGATGTCATTGTTGTACTTATAGTCACTCGTGTTTGCAGACTCTTGAGCCTCTTTAGCTTCTCTCCTATATTTTGGGAACGAGTTTCAACCATGAACTAGGTCTTGACCTAGATGTGTGAGACTAGATGAAAATGGAAAGAGCATGGAAGACCAAGAGTTGGATTGAATGTAAATGAATTTGAGGTGTACTTGCAATGTCCAAAGTGTAAGACCAAGTATGTATGTAGTAGAGTAGGTGTGACTTCCAAAGAGATGATAGATCTCTTGATGAGGTAAGTTGGCCTTGACTCCAAGTAAGACCAAATGAGACCCAAAGGTGATAGACCTTGATGAGGGACCACTTAGACAAATGTTGTTGCATGTATTGTGTTGACAAAACAAGATGAGGACAAGCAAGTGACCTTTTGACTCAAGTCTAGACAAATGTGAATGTAATGCAAGGTGTAAATCAATGATGAACTTTGTGAGACCCCCCCCAAAAATAGGTTGAATTCTAGATGAAAACCCGAAGAAATAACCTAGGAAGCTCAAGAATTCTGAAACCGATTGCTCTTGTTTGCTGGACTGTAAATTTTCCCAATACTGAACACAAACGTGCCTATATACTTCATAGACACGGTTATCCAACATAGACTTGACTAGATACTACACAAACGTGTTTATGAGAATCTTGTCAATGTAGTTTGCTATGATAACACACATGCATTTTTGTCCTACACATATGCGGTTACAGGACACAAATGTGTTTCTGTCAGACACATGCGTTTCTAAAATCTGAGTGCAATTTTTCCAATTTGTGAAGTTGTTGTTATGACCAAATCTGAATTTGTGACCGTTTTTCATGAGAAGAGGACACAATGTTGATGAGGAATCTATGTTTGCAGTTATTTGATGTAAAAATATATATGACTCAACTATATTATTGGTGTCAGGAGGCTGGGAAGATATATTTTACCCTTTTTGGTTCCTTCACGATCCCTGACAATACAACCCGCACTAGAAGGACCCAAATTGCCTTTCGATTCTCCATCAAAGTTTAACTTTAGTCAACCTTGCTTGGGAGGAGACCCGTTCACTAGCTTTCTTGTCTTGTCTTTGTTTCCTATGTGAGGAGGTACCTTAATCCCACTCCATTTTAGGCAAATCCTAGCATCCCAGTTTGTGAATTCTTTATTAGGGATTGAATTCAATACTAGCTTGCAGTTTATGTTTTCCACCATGGAGGTCTCTATGGATATGAGGATTGATTCTAGTTTTCTTTATTTATTACTGAAATTCTTCTATTGCGTTGCTTCCATATTTCAAAGATGAGGCTTGAGGGGCTAATTTCCCAAAGAGAGTTTAGAAGGCCATCTTTAGGCCTAATTGGCCAACCTTGAAAAAGGGTAATTATATCATTGGAAGGGTCAATATCCACCCTAGTTTGGCACATAGCCATCTCCAACATTTGGTTGAGAAAGGACAATTGAGAAGTAGATGATCAACAATTTTCCTCATGTGCCTTAAATCTTTCCACTGTTAAGATTTTCTTTTTCATTGCTAACCAAGTAAATACCCCAACTTTTAGAAAAAGTTTACCACTCGAAAAGAGTTTTTGACGGATTCCAAAGTTGTTATTCTCAGTTTGATTAGCTAATAGATAATTACCATCCTTGGCATTGTATTCACTTGTTTTAGATGGGGTCCAAACCAAGGAGTCTTGCCATGTTCAAGGATAGCTTCATGATCAGGAGATCCTTCTTTTCATATCAATTTGTTGAATCTTTCCATGTTGTAGTTAGCATCAAGTTTGCAAGTCATTTTTGTATCTTGCCCCAAGAGCAGTTAACCTTGGTTAGTAAGTTTGGAGCAGCGAGCTCTTTCATCGTAATCTGATATATGTAGTGGATAATTTCTGTGAGTTGGTGCTCACCGTGGTTTTTCCTTGTTTTGGGTTTTCCACGTACAAAATTTAGGTGTTGATGTGTTGATTATGTGTTGTTTAAGTGTTGTAACTTACTACATTAATTTTGATTTAGACTGATTCACTCCCCCTCTTTGTTCTGCATTAGGTTCAACAAGATGGCTTTAATCACTACCTTAATGCAATTATACACACAAGGACATCACATGACATGACATCACTATGTAATATCTTAAACACAAAATAATTTGAACTGCAAACCACACTTGAAATATAAAGCATGCTCTCATTTTAGGAAAGTAACATTTCACTAGGTTTTAGGGAGAATAGATGGTGAAAATGGCCAGCATGAGCTAGCCATAAGATGTAAAAATAATTTGACCACATCAATGGACTAGAAATACCCACATATACTTGATAGGAATATTTACTCTTTGATTTATGCATGTGGAGAATGACCACCCAAATAGGGTACAAGGTCTCCTTTGCGTTAATAGGGAAACTCAAATAGAGTTGTTCAAATTTTAATTTTTTCTAGTTATAATAAGGCTGCCCTAGTATGTTATAGGGCCACCTAATCAGGGTATAGGGTTGCCCAAATAGACTTAGTTAATTTCTTGAAAAATATTAGGTAGTTTTTGAGCACACAAGGCCACCCAAACGTAGTTAATACTCTCATTCTCAACTCCAACACCAAGTCGCATGTCCATGATTATATCCGCTATCATTTTGTTTATTTACAAGTCATCTCAAAGAGAGGTCCAATATGAAAATATTACAATTTACATTTGATTTGAATTAACTATAATTAAAAAATTAAAGAGAAGATTAATCCATTCTTGTATTTGATCATCAAGCCTCTAGTCCCCAACAATGGTTACCATGCCACTTGACCATGTGGAACATGTAGGTCCACCCTACCATGCTAGGAGTTAAACACAAGGTCAAAAAACATACATGAGAACATAATACACAAGGGGGGAAATAATTGCATTCACACCAAAAATGAAGATTATATGACATCAAATAAAGTGAAGTAATCAACAATATAGAAAAGAATGCTACATTTCTCAGGTGCTATTCAAGCTACACTAGGACTAGATGCACTAGAGTGCTAGTTAGGAATTGTCATCATGTGTGCATGAAGGTATGACATCACATGAAACCTAGTACTCTCTCATACAGACAAGAATATTAGTGAATCATACAAGTCCAACACTCCATGAGTGGACATATCTTCCGAAGTCATCATCCTTATTCTTTACAAGCATTCAAGGTATGCAAGATGCATCCATTATCTTGATTAATTTATTAACCATGTTTCATTAATTTCTACTAGATTAAATGACTCCCCATCTATGATCAAGCCTACAAGACACTTTGGGCTGAGGACACATTGGGAGCCACTCCCTTAACACACTTTAGTACCTAAGTCCTAAGCTCATCACACTCTCTAACAAACATGGAATAAAGCTCGACAAAAGTAATTTTACCAATTTTCATAAGTTTTCATATCACAATTACAATTTTTTCTACACTAGATACTCTTATATTTTGTTAGACCCTTACAACCCTAAGGGCACCTACTTAAAATCTCAAGTCAAACATAATTATTAAAGGAAACAATGGTAGTACCAAGGTTGTGTAGGTTAAGTAAAATACTACCCATTTTTTCTTGAAAAAGATAATAGCAAGATAATGGATCCACTTTTGGTAACTTCTATCCTAGAAATTAGTGTTTATTATATTTGTGGTAAATATTGGAAGCATTTCTAAAGATAACATCAAAATAGTATAATAATATGATTTTTTTTTTTTTAAATTCTTTAAAAAAATGTGATGAGTAGCATTTGGATGATGCCAATTGGCATTTCATTGTGGTTATTTGATAGATTCTATGGTTGGAATAATGTAGATAGGGGACATTTGCATTTGAATTTATCTCATATGCTAGAATAATTAGTTAGGGAGGATAAGAATGTATAATTGTCTATTCTTTGCTAAGGATAGGAATGGATAATTATTGCTTTTTAATTTTCATTTGTGATCAATAGCATTTTACCTCTTTTGGATTTTTTTTTTAAACAAAAAATACTAAAATTAATATCATTAGCCATATTGTTGAAGTTAGTACCCTTATATTGCACTTGTAGGTGGATATGGCTTAGGGTAAAATCTCCATGCCTCAAAAAAATGTGAAGGGAAATTCTGAATCTTAAAAGAATTTTTATTTTCTATAAAAAAACCTACTATCTACATACCAGCTATAAAATACTAAAATAGTGAAAACTCCATGTGAACGGGATATATATATATATATATATATATATATATATATATATATATATATATATATATATATATATATATATATATATATATATATATAACAATCCATAACTAAGTTGGTACCCATTTAACCATTTAATAATGACTCTTATTAATGGGTATTTGCTTATGATTAGAACAAAAGATACACTTTTTCATAATGGATACGTATTACTATGTGAGTGTCCATTTAGTAATGTCTTTCCATTATTTATAAATATTCATTTGGAAATCTTCATTTCTTTAAAGTGAATATATTTTAAAGAATAGATACCATTCTTTTTCAAAAAAAAAATTCTTCACATTTTTACCCCTCAATATGAATCTATTATCTTACACATATCCTAGTAGGTTATTAGCAATCCTTTGATAATGCAACAAATTTACTTAAAATAATCATTATCTACATATTTGAAATCCTTATATACTATACTATTAGGAGTTTAAATGTAATGAAAGATGGCATATTAATCTTAAAAACTTATATGCTTATTTGTATGCAATTTAGTGCGTTAGCCTATTAAGGAAAAGTATATTTCCCATTAGAGAAGTACAGACTTACATTATACACGTAACCAAAGGCACATTCCAGAGTAGTTTTAAAGCTTAGCATTTAATCATGAAGGACCACTGAGAGTTGGTCTCTTTCATAATGCCTACATTTGCTATCAATTTTAGGTAAAAGAAGATGAATTGTGCGAAAGATTTTATTGATAATAAAAATATCAAAGTGTAATCCCAAAATGTTTGATTACAAGGGCTAAATTTTATACTGTATCTTGTATCTACAGTATACATAGATTGTCCTGTAAAAAGTATGATTATATACGCATTTATGATAGTTTCAAAATATTGTATATAATATGACAATGGCAAGTAATGGGAAGCGAAACAAAAGAATGGCCTGCGGAAGCTGCACTTCCAAATGCTTGTCTACTTATTTATCAAACTCAAATGAAGTCTTTTCATTTTTCAGAGTCATGGAAGGAGACTTCTCATCTGCACTGGTGGGCGAGATGATATTTGTTTAGTCTGAAAAATCTTTTGTTGCTTTGTTTCTTATCTTTAAATTTGAAAGTTTACAAACGTAAGTAAAAATTCAAGATAAATATGGTTGGGGGTAGGGATTACAGAACATCCATTATAGTAGCTTGAAGGTGTTCAAGTTTGGAGAAAAATTATTGCTTACTGTTAACATGCATTACAAAATTATTTGTTGAATCTTTTCAAATTTAGGGCTTAGGTTTTATTTCTCCTTTGTTTTAGTTTATGGCATGTTTATTAATTGACCTGTGCAATGCCTCTAAACATGGTTATTTCATAAGTTGATTATAACTGCAATTAGAAAGATGCATTTTCATATAAATAAATGGGGAAAAGGTGGGTATTATATAGTATTTTATCAACATCCTTGTAGCAGAAGATGAATTTCTTTTGGATTTGTTTTCCTCTTTGCTGAACATCAGTTCAAAATTTCTTGTAATTGGTTGTAGGAAATCCCTGACAAATTTGCAATGAGAATCAAGTGTAGGAGGTGTAGAGATGCAATTCTCCATGGCCCAAGTGGTTATCTGTGGCGTGTAAGCTTGTGTTATACTAATGCTTCTGCATCTTTCACGGATGGCTGGCATAGTTTTGTTTCTGACAATGGTGTAGCAGCCAAAGACATACTTGTTTTCAGTTATGTGAATGACACATACTTTGTTGTGCAAGTTTTTGGACCAAATTAGTGTGAGAAACAGAGTGCCTCTGCTCTTCAGAGTTATACATCATGCTGTCTTAAACAAGAAACCCCTCCAAAAGTTTGCAATCAGAAGAGGTGTGAACACAGGAAAGTTCCCACAAAACCCTCTGCTGCTGTTCACATTTCTTTTGTTGAACCCACTGCAAATCACCAAATTGCTGTTACAACTTTGACAAAACATAAAGAAGATTCTGGTATGGCAGCAAAATGTTCTTCCAAAGAATTGGTATGTGTGCCTCACAAAACAGAAAATAACATTTCTGGGAAACATCCAAGAAGTTATAATGCAGTTACTGAAGTCACACCTTGTTTAGATACTGATAGCATATCAGGTAAGCATGAATATTATCACTGAAATCTATATATGCATCCTTTTGCACCATTGTTTATCTCACATATATTATCTCCTATGCAAACAGAGATCTCTGGAGTTCTGAACCCTGTGGTATCAATGGAGCCACAGTTTGAAGTGGTTTTAAAAAAGGGTGCAGTTTTTGGTAAACCTTGTAGAATCGTAAGTTTCATTCCCCATATAGACAACAGAAAAAGGATTATGATATTTATACAACTTGAGCTAAAATAATGCTTGTTGATTTGATGTTGTTACAGGGGATTCCTGCAAAATTTGCCAAGCTCTGGCTACCAAAGGCAAATATCAGGATAATACTTGTACATGACAAGAAGCCTGGCATTTGGCCAGTTATGGTTAGAAAAAATAGAAAATCTCTGATATTACAAGGGGGTTTGAAAAGTTTTGTTGTCAGCAATGAGCTGCATATACATGACATATGTGTCTTTAAGATGGTAAACAGAGCTCATCACATTTTCATGGTTTATGTATGGTCGTCTAGAAAATGAAAAGACTCCCATCCAATACAAGAGTATTGTGGTCAGTGGCACTTTTGTTTGTTAGTCACAGAAAAATATATATATGTTACTGGTTTTTCTAAGTGAAAGAAGCTCATTTTTTTGAACTTTTTCCATGGGCTGGAATCAGAAATTAGGTAGTTATCAAAGATGGAGAACTAAAAGAATGCTGCCCGTAATGTTGACTGGTTAAAGAGTTTTGATTGTATCTTTGTATAAAAAGTTCAAAAGGGCAAGTTCAGTTTGTAATGTTGGATATAGGTAAATCTGAATATATAATCTTTTTTATCTAAAAAGAAATATTTGTGATGGTGAATTTTTTAATATCTAATTTATTTTTATTTAGTTTTGGATTAATTTTTAAGAAAGTTTTTAATATATTAATAAATTATGTAATTTTGTGTAATTTCAAATTTTATTTCTTATGATTTATATCATTCACATTTTTATATATTTATTATTTATTTTCATTAATACTTTTTGCATTATATCTCTTTATCCTATTCATATATTTGTCAGAAAACCTTATCTATGTTCTTATCAAATAACATAGAGGCACAACAACAAAAAAATACACACAACAAGAAAAGACAAAAAAATATGATGGAAAGAATTATCCTTTTATTGAATGAAGAGCATAAATTATAGGTTAGATGAATACATGGAAACTCAAAAGCTAAATGTCATGACTATATAAATACACTTTGTCTACTTGTTTAAAAAGACAACTTCAATTTGTAGTATGGGATTTAAAGATAATTATATATATATAATCATTTGTATCTAGAATGATATATTTGTGATAGTGAAATTTGTATTATCTAATTTATTTAGTTTTGGAATTCTTTTTAAGAGAGCTTTATGATATAGTGATATATAAAAAAGTATATAATTTTGTATAAATTCAAATCTCTTGTCTTATGTCATTTATCTTTGCATTATAAATATTACTATACATTTATTACTTATTTTCATTAGTATGTTTGCACATTTTTATACCTTTTTTCCTTTTCACATATTTATTATATGATGACAAGAGATTATAGTTAAGGAAGATCATATCATGCAATCAGAAGCACAAGAAAAATAAATTACTCATAACAAGAAAAGACAATGAAATATGATGGAAACTATTGCCCTTATATTGAACAAAGAACATGAGTTATAAGTTATATGAATACATGCAAACTCGAAAGCTAAAAAATCTAACTATATACATTGAATTGCATTCTTATACATTTCTTATACATTGAGTTATACATGCTTTCAGATACACGATCATTTTAAGATTCATATATACTTCAAGATAGGGGTGAAATAATTACATGTTCACGTCCTTTCTCATTTATTTTTGTTCCCATTTCAAGAATCTCTCTGTCTATTCCTTTGCAACCACTTATTGGGTATTAGACAGATTGAAGCT
Source organism: Cryptomeria japonica (assembly GCF_030272615.1). NCBI lineage: Eukaryota > Viridiplantae > Streptophyta > Pinopsida > Cupressales > Cupressaceae > Cryptomeria > Cryptomeria japonica. The sequence continues at coordinate 201,621,293 of NC_081415.1, read as the reverse complement.
CCAACATATACTTCATTTCATATGTGAACAAACGGGCCTCTTCTCTGGAATTCTTTTTAGTTTTACCTAGGAAGAAAAATCTAAATGGCCGGTGAAGTTGGAGATTATAACAAGAAAAGTCTTAGAATGAATTGGAAAATCCAGATGTTATTTAGGAAAGATCTTGAACTGAAATGTGCCATCTTGTGTGATTTGTTTCAGAGGAAGAGGAAGGAAAAATGGCAATGAAATTGGGTAGAGCAGAGTTTGTTAGGAAGATGGTTATTGTATTCGTTAATGGCGATAATAATGGTAATCATAAGCAGAGGTTCAGCAGAGGGATTATGCTCTAATATTCAAAACCAGTGCAACAATGATGCTGGTTGTATTGTACAGGATTACCTGGCACAGTTTCCTGCTGCCACATCGGCACCTGTGGAATGGAATTGGATTTTGCAGTGCCAGATGTTAATTGCCATTTTCTATTTCTTATCTTGTATCTTCTCATTAAAAAATTGAATCTTAATCTAAGGGAAGGGTACCAGTATCCATCATAGCTAACTTCGCGTACCAACAGATCTTAAATGGATTTTTCAGAAATGCGCACAAACGTCAAAAAGTACAAATTTCAAAGTGTCGCTGATACTTGTTGACAAATGTCCCAATAGTGGTGCACAAATGTTCCAATAGTGGTACACAAATGGAACAAATTTTCCAATAGTTGTGCACAAATGGGTCAATTAATTACAAAAAATGATCCGCTATTGGTACAAAACAAATTTATTAATGGTGTTTTCACTATGACGGCTATTGGGGGTTCAACATGACAATAAGGTGACGGTTATTGGAACTGTGTTATCTATTGGTGCTCTTCCCCTAAAGTATTGATCTCAATTTGGTGCTTTCTGACTTCACATTTCACCTCAACAATTATCAATTAGAGCACTGCTGTTTTTTTGGGGGGGTATGGTCTGTTTTGTTTGTCTAACAATGTAGTTTTTGTATAGAATTGGGATTCTTGTTTTCTTGTCTTAGATTTCACCTTAAAATCAATCAGTTGGAACATTGTTGTTTCTGATCTTTGGGGATCTATTTTGTTCAGTTTTAAAAGTAGTTGTTTTATAAGATTAGAATTCTTGTTGTCCTATTTATCTAATAGAAAACAATGTTGTTTCTTTTCTGTGTGTGGATCTATTTTGTTCGATTTTTAAAAGCAGTTATTTATAAGATGGGAACTCTTGTTTTCCTATTTATCTAATAAAAAATAAATTGTTCTATATTTAAGTAAGTTGATTTCATGAAAATTTCCACGAATTTCATTGTATTTTTGAGTTAAATGAGGCCATCTAATATATGCATTCCTGCCTACTAATCATTTTTTTCATTCTAATTCTACTATATTTTTGGGTTAAATGAGGCTATTTGATATATGCATTAATCAACCTTTTTTTCATTCTAATTGAATTGTTTTTTTGGGTTAAATGAGACTATCTGATGTATGCATTCCTACCTTAAAATCAATTTTTTATATTCTAATTTCAATGTGTTTTTTGGGTTAAATAAAATTACTTGATATATGCATTCATGCTTACTAATCTTTTTTTACATTCTAATTCTACTGTATTTTGGGTTAAATGAGACGATGATGTTACAAAAACCTCATTAATCATATTTATGGATATTTGAGTGTAAAAATATGAATATAGAAAAGTTTAGGCACTTTGATCTAAAAGTTCATTAATCCTGGCTATAGATTGTGGTAAAACTTTATTTATTATACAATCTAATTTCAATCATCCCAAAATCTTTAAAATATATAGTATAAATTAATATTGTATTTTCATTTTAAAAAATTTAAATATAATTTTTTTTTAATTTAGATAATAGTAATATATTTCTTAAATCTTAATTATATTTTATTTTTTAAATTTCTTATAATTTGTGTGAAATGGATATAAATTTGAATTCTAACAATTTAATATTTTCAATTTTGATAACCATTTTTTACTATTTTCAAGTACTTTACATCAATATTTACTCAAATTTCATCATATTTTTCTTTTATTGTAAAGTTCTTTTTTTCATTTTTTTCACACAAGAGGTAAAAATTTATTAATCATAAAGAAGAATACAAAGTTAAAAAGGCCTATAGCCCCACAGAGAACAAAAAATTAACCATTCCTATCCTCAACCGAATTCTCTAATAAATGAGATAAAATTAACCCTCAAATGTCCCCATTCTACAATATTCCAACCTTCTCATTTGTCAGATGCCCATTTCCCTGGGGAATCTGCTACTCTATTCCATTCTCTAAGAATATGACAAAAAGTAACAGATTCAGAAGACCCATGTAACCATAAAATCTATCGAATGACCATAGCTAGATTCCAATTAACACCATCCAAGTGCTACTCATTTAGCATACACACTACCACTTGTGGATCAAATTCACAAATAATATGTTTCCAACCAAGAGCACAACCTCTCTCCAGTGCATATAAGATGGCAAGGGCTTCCACAAAACTATTAGTATGAAACCCTCTATAAATGAAAAGAGAAAATAAATAGCACCAGAGCTATCTCTACCAATACCACCTATACTCACATGACTAGGATTCCCCCTAGAGGAGCCATCGATATTTATCTTAAGAACATCTTTAGGAGGAGGCGACCATCGACCTACATGATCAACCCTCCTTTAAAATTGACAACCTATAGTCTGCCTATGTTGCTCTCTTCTCGCATCACCAAAAAAATGCAACCTTTGAAGAATACCTACATCTCTAGGATCCACTACACTAGAAAGATCAGAGAGCCAAAAGTGTAGAAGGTTTAAACCTTAGGGTTTAATTAGGGTTTTACCTTGTTCATTGGTCACTGGCCTAGAAGCCCTTGAGAATAAGAAGAGGCTAGTTTTTAAAGGGTTCTAGGGAACTTAGCTAGAAAAACACCAATAGATTGGTGACTTTGTTGGGGAAAGACTTGCATGTTACATTTTAACACCTTGGTTGCCTTGTTAAGGTTGTAGAGATCAAAACTTGACTATTAATCAAAGTTGGTTTTGATGAATACTAAGAGGGGGGCGTGAATTAGTATGCCAAAAATTACTATACTTAAACACTTTACTAGACTACCAGTAAACCGGTAAAACAATTTAGTAAACAAACCGGTTAGCACACATGCAAACCAAATAGCAAATAATGCATTCACCCATAGAAGCACAAAAACCATAACACAAAAGATTTTGACGTGGAAACCCAAATGGGAAAAACCATAGTGAGATGAAACTCACAAGTAACTCTCTGCAGAATAGGAACCAGACCAGTTAAGGTCATACAATGTTCTTTACCAGAACAAATCTTGTTAGGAATCTCAATCTCTATTAGGAGATAAGTCTGATTAAAGACTACCTTGCTAGAGGATTTTAGATCCACAGATGTGAACCACCTTGTTAGAGGATTTACAAAAGGATTTTTGGGCCTACATGGTTAAGGGCTTCAGACTTGTCGAAGATGTGAGTAATCAACAAATGAGTGATCTAGCAAATAGCACAGATTGCTTGGTTAGATCCTTGATAGCTCATTTCTAATGCATTCCAGCATTACTTCAGTCTTCAACACATTCACACTCTGCCTCTTCTCACAGACCTATGATAACTCAATGATGAACTGATAGTACTAACCGGTACTGAGAGGCTGGGGTGAATCAGTACAGACAAAAATACAGTCCTAAACCGGTTTGACAGCAGACACTTCAAATGACTGGCAAACAGTGACACCAGTTTGAAACAGAGTGCAATCGGTAAAGCTACGAATGACTAAGACAAGCATTAACCGGTTACTCACTTAGCTTTTCACTCAACTCAAGATTACACTACCATTTCACCCTTATGCATAAATAGGTAATCTATCATCAGATCATAATAATAGCTAGTTCAACATGTTTTATTGATAGGCATAAAACACAAAACCATCATATGCTTGACAAAAAATAGCAAAGCATCACAAGATAAAAGCATCACACATGACACAAATATTTTTCACGTGGAAACCCAACTGGGAAAAACCACGGTGGGGATGAATACCCACAAGCTATTTTTGAACTCTTTAGAAGTCCGCCCTGTTAGGAGCCTTGTCCGGTTAGAGAAATTACAATAGGTTCTGCTAGGAACCGATCCTGTTAGAGATCACCCGGTTAAGGGATGGCTACAATACCCGGTTAAGGGTTAAACAACTTCAAAAAAATTACAGTCATCGAATGACAAACTTAAATCTTTTGTTCTAAGTGAAACATCACATACTAGTTTCTTTGACTTCAAACTTTGATTTTCTTCATTTTTTTTTGACATTTCTTTCTTGTATAAACTATTTTCTTCTTCTAATTTCTTCATCTTCTCTTTTATATCATCAAACAATTTCATTCTTTGTTCTAGTTCTTCATTCCTTTTCTTAATCTCATCAAACAATTTTAACTTTTCCTCTAACGCTTTAGTTTCTTTTCAACTTTCCACAAATCTATCAAAAGAGCACCATTTTCCTTTTTCAAAAGATCCATCTCACAAAAAAAATTTGCATTTTCTTTAAATCCTTTTTTGCTCATCTTTCCCATTGAAAAAGATAAATTTAACTCACATTATATACTTGATTTTGTTACAACTATTTACCTTCTGTCTGGAGCCTTAAAGGAAAATATTACAGTGCAATCAATAATTTTTTATGTTTAATATACGGTGGAGGAAAAGAGAAAACTGTGTCACTCCACAATAGAAATGTATGAATGCAAGAAGAATATCATTGCCAATAATCTTCCTGGTGGAAGTGGACTCTGTCGCCAATGCCAATATAGCACTACCACAAAAAAGATTTCTTTGAAGATGGTGAATATATCATTGTTGACGTAGATAGGAAGGTATAGCAGGAAGGAGATCTCTGCAAATATTCCTAGATGGGCTGATGTATCACTCTAGGTTGATATGTATAGCTAGAACTACAATACGACTGGAATAAATTGGATTTTGTAGTCACTGTGGGTATGAATATCAGTATAACTAGTGAACAAAAGAGAAAGAATATTGCTACCAATGAAGTTTAATATTGAACAAATCCTCCAATAGGAAAACAAATTCCTCTCTTTATTCATTGTAGGTTTAAATATCTTGTTGCCACAAATAAACAAACAAGGGATGATATCGCTATAGTCAGTCCGATATAAGTGGAGAGGCTACTTCTTAAAATATTGAGAATTTTCAATGAGGAACATATATCAACTCTAAAAATTGGATTGTAGGAAAGTGAATGTTTGATCTTGATTTATTACTGAATCCTATAAACGAGAAGGGAATTAGCTTGGACTAGCTTTGATACCATGTTGAATAAACTAGATACCAATGATGAAGCTAGCCAAGCTTCACAACCGAGTAATAACCAACCAAACCAAAGAGAATGTTGCACCTTGGTAATGAACACCAAATGAGATCAAGAAGCAAATAATGAGTTTAAATTGCAATGAATTGGTATGAATTGATTTGTTAAAATGTACAAATCAACTTGCTCATATAGGCAAGAGGCTAGACAATTGAGAGAACGTCTAATGCCATGTGGCTCAATGAGATGAGAGAGGAGGTGGGACTAGGTACAAATACCCTATAAAACAATTAAATGAATAAAACTAACTCATCTCTATCTAGAATGACACCTAAGATAACAAACATGAACAATATTAAATGATTATTTCATGTGATGAATATAGCTATCCCGTGTAAACTTAATTACGGTAAATATAATAAATCTAATTTATTTTAACAAGACCAAAAATACCTAGAAGAGATTTTTAAAAGCTACTCCCTAACTTTGTACAGATGATGTACGTTCCTAGCAATCATGACTCCTAGAAATATTTTCTTTGTATTGATTCAAACCATGGCCTGCTTGCTCTATTAAAAAAGTGACGCTTTAAATACTATAGGTCTTTCATGATGTACTCCTTATTTTTTTTATCTCTACTTAACTTGTTTTTTCAGGTTAATATATGTATTTAATTTGGGTCCATTTATTTTTTCTTGAATATTTTTTGTAAGTCTATGAGAAATCAAAAGGCACATTCCTAACTCAAGGGTCATACAAATGATTCTACAATTAGTTCATGAAATTCCTTTTTATATATATTAACTAGTGTATCTAAGAAGGTTTGTCAAATCAATAATATATTTGTTATTTCATGTCAATATTATAAGAAGACTTGTCTTACATTCTTTTAAATAGTCTAACACAATCATCTTCACTAATGTATTTTTTTATCAATAAATTTCACTTTGTGAGGTGACAACCGCATATAGCCATAACAAAAAATGATTTACATCTTCTACCCTTAATTTTGGGCCCAAGAATTTGAAAATTACATATTCTAAGGGTATTACCTATATAATTGATCATCATTTCTACCCATGGTGATGAGCATGGCTAGTATTCTATTGCCTAATCTACTGAATTCTAACCATATGTATTTCCCGCCAAAATACCCTAGTGTAAAACAACTATCCAACATGCAATAAGAGATAATTTAAAAAAAGAAACATCTACTAATGCAACATAACCATTAAATAATCAAGTGCATTAACATCCATTGACAAGATATACAATCATGAGCATAACCACACGAGAACATAACGCAAGTGGAAATAAACACAATTATATACAACAATATCATTCCGTAGTGTATCTTAACACCATTACGTAATCCAAGGATATAACATAACCTTACCAATAACATCTCATAATAGATATGATAACACAATTACCACCATGATCCAATGCATAATAAATTCTAGCATTATTTATTCTTTCCATGCATATATGATTATTTACTATCCTTAATATGAATACATCCATCTACTATGCATACATTAACCATCCCAATAGGTTCATTTTAAAATATCATTAATAAATATTCCAAATCCCATATATGAAACCAAATGCATAACAATATATCCAATACCATTATTTTCATTAATGAATCGATATCCAATGTACATATGATACATCAATATGTCCACTACTATACCATCTACTACACAATTTTTGATTAAATCAAGGAGCATAGCTATCAATTACAAATACAATTACATCATGAGTAAACCATACATATTCCATGTAAATTATATACATCAATCTGCTACTAGTATGCATTCATAGTTGAGAATACAAGAGATCCACAACCATGCGGAAGCATGCAACGAAGAACATCCTAATGGAAGCAGGTATCAAACAACCCGACCATGTAGAACCATAAGGAACCACCGCTGTTCTAGGAGATGACACAAGATCCCACTCACACTCTAGATATAGGCTAACACCTAACTACCAAAATATAACACAATTCTAACACAAGGAAACAACATAAAATCTGCAATCACAAATTATCGAGAGGCAACACATCAGAACGAGACTCAAGGCACTAGGATCTACATGTAGGGAAAAGAGTGTCATCACATGCGACAAATAAGAACCTGGGAAACTATATCAACCATCCTAGATGCACATGCGAAACCGTCTCAACCTTTGAGGAATTCAAGGGATTTCAATTTATCCGGTTACCTGATCTGCCACTTCACTCTAGTCTTCCAAGCCATGAGATGGGACACCACAACACAATTCTTAACTAACTTAGATGAGATACTACTACCAAACCCGCCTAAGATTAATTATTATGGTATCATTTTATTAATACGATAAAACCTCCAGTGAGCTATACAGATGATCTAGACCTCGACTCCAACACACAAGGAATACTAGTAGTCTATTCCTCATGACCTTGATAAACTCATGGAGGCCCTCTCTTCCTAACCATGCACCTAGGCCTTAAAGTAAAAATACACAACAAGAACAGGGGCTCTCAAAGCATAATCCAACTGAGCAAGGTCTCTGAAAACATAAGTATATCATAAATGTACAATAACACCAACATCACAACTTTGTAGGCCATGTAAATCACATATAAAACTTAATCCAAAGAGCCCAATATATTAGCAAGGTATCACACATCTTGTACATAGCATGTCAATTCAAATAACAGATATAAGCTAAATCACAACTTTGGTTCATCCGAGAGTACTCAAAGAATAGAACACAACCTTTGGGTAATCACAAAATCCAATTGAGGAACCCGAAAACCCGACTAAAAATATTATAACAAAAAATACATAGAACAATGGAGTTGTACCAAAAAATAGCGCATATGACAAGTGACTCAATGCCTTTTTTAAATAATTTAGCGTATATAAGAAACAGTCTAGCACTTTTATTAAACCTTTTGGCACATTTGCAACATGAAGTAGCGCATCAAAAACGGATGCTTCAAAACTCAGACCGATGGAACACAAAGTGATGGTTTGCTCAGAAAAATAATAATAAAAAATATATGACCCTAAAACAGTGTAGACAGAGACACAAGGAAGAAATGAATTCAAGGAGCCAAACTAGATCCAAAAATGAACTCAAAGCATGGAGATCCATCAAACTAAATCATAGATAGCATCTGTAAGGATACAAAACCCCCTTTTTCTAAAATTATGAGTAGTAATAATCTTATTTTACAAAAGGATCCAAAAAAAGATATCGATTTTAGGAATCAAACCTGGATACTAAGCCTTAGCCCAGCAAGGAGTAGGGTCTTGGGATTGAGCCAACAAAAGGACAACAAAAGAGACCGAATACGTCCCTATCCACACAATGTGGTCTTCCCTTCTGGTATTTAAGATACCATGGTTGATCATTATGCTTACCTACTTTAGTTTGGGATCAATTGAGCTAAAGTCCACCCACTTTTGATCTTTCTAGTAATAAGCCACTTTAGCACCAAGATTCTCCTTACAATTTTGGATGAGCTGAGGTCCACCATCCTTTGTTATCAATATCAAAATTTATATTTTCAGACATACTCTGACCTTTAGTCTCACATTATTTACCAACAACAATTTCAACAAAATTACATTCATCGAATGAAAAACTTAAATATTTTGCTCTAAGTGAAACATCACATACCAGTTTCGTTGACTTCAAACTTCCATTTTCTTCATTTAATTTTGACATTTATTTCTTGTATAAACTATTTTCTTCTTCTAATTTCTTCATCTTCTCTTTTAAATCATCAAACAATTTCATTCTTTGTTCTAGTTCTTCATTCCTTTTCTTAATCACATCAAACAATTTTAACTTTCCCTCTAACTCTTTAGTTTCTTTTCAAGATTCCACAAATCTATCAAAAGAGCACCATTTTCCTTTTTCAAAAGATCCATCTCACAAACTAAAGTTGCATTTTCTTTTAATACTTTTTTTCTCATGTTTCCCATTCAAACAGATAAATTTAACTCACATTATATACTTGATTTTGATACAACTACTTACCTTTTGTCTGAAGCCTTAAAGGAAAATATTACGGTGCAATCAATAATTTTTCATGTTTAATATACGTTGGAGGAAAAAAAAAAAAACTATGTCACTCCATAATAGAAATGTATGAATGCAAGAAGAATATCAACGCCAATAATCTCCTTGGTGGAAGTGGACATTGTCGCAAATGCCAATATAGCACTGCCCCAAAAAAGATTGCTTTGAAGATGGTGAATATATCATTGTTGATGTAGATAGGAAGGTATAGTAGGAAGGAGATCTTTGCAAATATTCTTGGACAGGTTGAGGTATCGCTCTAGGTTGATATGTATAGTGGTGCAGGAGCACCTGAGCACTTGAATGCTCAAATCATAGCAGGTATAGCATTTTGTTGCAAATTAAGCATGTGTGTTTATTTTATGCTTCTAGTAGGTTTAATAGGTTTGTTTTGTGGTGTAATGAGGTTTGGAACTCATTTTGTTTAAGAGTTTCCAAGATTTTTGGTTTTTGCTCAGTGGGCCAAAAATTGTCAATTTCGGGTCCAAATGAGCATTTTAAAATTTTTTGATGTTGTAAAGCCTTGAAAGGAATTGGAGCATATTTATTTAGTGTTTCTAAATGATTTTGATTCATTGGTTTGAGTGCCAAGTCACCGGAAGTCAAAATGCAATTTTTGAGCAACAAAAGTTGTCAAAAAGTTGTCAAAAGTTGTCAAAAAAGTGGTTTTTGGTGGTTTTGGTTAGTTCCAGCCTGTACCTGTCCATACAAGGGCTTCAACAAGTTGGCACATGTATATAAACCATGTTCCAATCATTGCATGGGTTGTTCATTTTGGAAAATTAAGAGAAATACTTATTTTGCTCTCATTTTTGTGAGTTTTTAACTAATTTTCTGCACTTTTGAGAGTACAGTCCGTACCATGGCTCCATGAGTCCGTACTACTCCTATTTTTCATTTATTTGATCTCTTTTGATGTTTTATTAGTGATCTCTGATCTTTTTTTGGGGTTTGGAACAAGTTTTGTTTGAAGTGCTCTTGAGAAAGGCATTGTTTTGTGGTTCCAATGGAAGATCATTCATGGTCCAACTAATTTCTTCAAAGTCTCTTCATCCATGGCTTTGAGGGAATTTTTCAGATCTGTACATACTGTACCATATGTCCATTTTCCTTTTCTAGCAATGTACAAGTGTTTGTAAGCCCATGGCAAGTGTGTGAAGTGAGCAACTTGGCTTGGGTATTCTCAAATTTGTTTAAATGGTACTTTGCTGTTCATAGCACTGTACCTTGAAATGTTAAAGAAGAAACAAGATGGCAAGAGACAGCATTGTGATTTACCATCCTTTTCTCTCTCATGACTTGGTTGGAAGCAAGAGGCAAAGGTGTAAAACGGACTGCAAAACAGTGAGTCACTGTTTCATTGTTAGATCCTCATTGCCAACCTCTCTAAATGGATAGTATGGAATGATGTATTCCTCTTTCTTGCATCATGAAAATGTATTTGCAAGTGGTTTCAATGTGGAGAAGATAAGATACACCATTTGATTGTAAAGGACCTAAATAAGGATCCTAGAAAAAGTGTATTTCTTTGTCACAGTCTTATAAGGCTGTCATGTTTTGTGGCATCCCTTGAGTGTTCAAATTTTAAGATCTTTAAGAGGCTATATGTATTGTTTTTTCCTTTCCATTAACACCCCTTTGCAGGCCAGCGACAGATTGAAGAAATAAATTAAAACAAAGAAAGAAAGTGCAAACAGTTTTAAGACTGTTAAAAGTGCAGTGATGGCGGTGTATGACCAACAGTCATAAAAAACTCCTTTCCTACTTGTTTGCAGGTTGCTCCAACTTCTATCAAGTCTTTATTGCATCTAGATTTGATAGTATTACATTGTATTTGGTGTACAAATGTTGAAATGTATGCAAAAACATTAAAATCATTGCTGTCCCAGTCCTCTAGACTGTTTTTTCTGTGTAAGGGCAGCAGTTTGGCATTTATTTGACATAATGTCAGTGTTCTAAGATAAGGTTTGAATCTTTGGGAGTGCTTGGTATATTTCAAAGCAAGGTTTAAAATGTTTAATTGGGTCTAGTAACATGGAGAAGACTTTTAAATTGCAAACCCTCACTAAAACCTTCAAAAACCCTTGAAAAGTGCCTATTTTGTGGGGCAGTCCTAAAACAGTCCGTACAGTACTTTCCATAGAAAAAATCCTTGAGATTTCATCATCAAATGACCACATCTCCAAGGGTTTTCCATGAAGTTTAGCAGATTGAGCAGGGTGAACAAATTTCACTAAAAACTAGGGCTAATTCTAGTAGCCTTTTTGGAGCAAATTTGACAATTTCATGAAATCGGTAAGGAAGGAGAAGTAAATGATTGTTTCAAATCATCAAAACTGATCAGTTAAGACCTGAGACACCCTAATACAAGCTCCATGGCATTGCATTAAGTCATTTGATCAAAATGACCACTTGAACCTAGAAGTTGCCTTGAGTAAACCAACGTTCTTTGCATCCAATTTGGATATTTTCACTATTGAAGGGTAAAGGAAAGTCATCATACTTTGCAGACCTGTTTAGATGCTCAGTCAACACATTAATATGATTGAAATCCTTAAAGGTGCAAACAAGGTTAGGTAAACCATGGTTCTCCAACAGTTGCCCATTCTTGGAAGAGAGGAGATTCAGCCAGTTGGACAAACAAACTTGTTCATTTTTGGTGACACACAAGAGGACCTCCTTTCAGACTTGAATGCCTTAGCATGGAAGGTTAGGAGGAGTGATGTCCAATACAATAGGGTGCAAACAATTTTGAATAGAGAGGAGGAGATAGGAGAAAGGTTTGGAAGAATCCCATTTGTGCCTAGGGATTGATTGCACATTGAGAACAAAGCCCACCAACCTCAGAAGAAGACTAACTTCTATTCTACCTCCTCATCATATAGCTGGAACTACAATACGACTGGAATAAAATGTTTTTCTAGTCACTGTGGGTATGAATATCAGTGCAACTAGTGAACAAAAGAGAAAGAATATCGCTAGCAATGAAGTTTAATATTGAACAAATCCTCCAATAGGAAAACAAATTCCTCTCTTTATTCATCGTAGGTTTAAATGTCTTGTTGCCACAATAAACAAATAGGGGATGATATCGCTATAGTTAGTCCAATATAAGTGGAGAGGCGACTTCTAAAAAGATTGAGAATTTTCAATGAGGAACATATATCAACTCTAAAAATTGGATTGTAGGAAAGTGAATGTTTTATCTCAATTGATTACTCAATCCTATAAACGAGAAGGGAAATAGCTTGGACTAGCTTTGATACCATGTTGAATAAACTAGATGCACATGATGAAGCTATCCAAGCTTCACAACCAAGTAATAACCAACCAAACCAAAGAGAATGTTACACCGAAGTAATGAACACCAAATGAGATCAAGAAGCAAATAATGAGTTTAAATTGCAATGAATTGGTATGAATTGATTTGTTACAATGTACAAATCGACTTGCTCATATAGGAAAGAGGCTAGATAATTGAGAGAACATCTAATGTCATGTGGCTCAATGAGATGAGAGAGGAGGTAGGAGTAGGTAAAAATAACCTATAAAACAATTAAATGAATAAAACTAACTCCTCTCTATCTAGAATGACACCTAAGATAACAAACTTGAATAATATTAAATGATTATTTCATGTGATGAATAAAGCTATCCTGAGTAAACTTAATTAGGGTAAATATAATAAATCTAATTTACTTTAACAAGACCAAAAATACCTAGAAGATATTTTTAATAGCTACTCCCTAACTTTGTACAGACGATGTAGGTTCCTAGCAATCATGACTCCCAGAAATATTTTCTCTTTGTATTGATTCAAACCATGGCTTGCTCGTGCTATTAAAAAAGTTTTATTTAAAATACTATAGGTCTTTCATCATGTACTCATGTTTTATCTCTACTTAAGTTGTGTTTTTGGGTTAGTATATTTATTTATAAATTAATTTCACTTTGTGAAGTGACAACCGCATATAGCCATATCAAAAAATGATTTACATATTCTATCCTTAATTTTGGTCGTAAGAATTTAAAAATTATATATTCTAAGGGTCTTGCCTACATAATTGATCCTCATTTCTACCCATGGTGATGAGCATGGCTCGTATTCTATTGCCTAATCTACTGAATTCTAACCATATGTAATGCTCACCAAAATACCCTAGTGTAATACAACTATCTAACATGCAATTAGAGATAATTTAAAAAAAGAAACATCTACTAATGCAACATAACAATTAAATACTCAAGTGCATTAACATTCATTGACAAGATATACAATCATGAAAATAACCACACAAGAACATAACGCAAGTGGAAATAAACACAATTATATACAACAATAACATTCCGTAGGGTATCTTAACACCATTACGCAATCCAAGGATATAACATAACCTTACCAATAACATCTCATCATAGACATGATAACACAATGACCACCACAATCTAATGCATACTAAATTTTAGCATTATTTATTCTTTCCATGCACATATGATTATTTACTATCCTTAATATGAATACATCCATCTACTATGCATATATTAACCATTCCATTAGGTTCATTTTAAAATATCATTAATAAATATTCCAAATCCCATATATGAAACCAAATGCATAACAATATATCCAATACCATTATTTTCATTAATGAATCGATATCCAATGTACATATGATACATCAATATGTCCACTGTTATACCATGTACTACACAATTTTTGATTAAATCAAGGAGCATAGCTCTCAATTACAAATACAATTACATCATGAGTAAAACATACATATGCCATGTAAATTATATACATCAATATGCTACTAGTATGCATGCATAGTTGAGAAGACAAGATATGCACAAGCATGTGGAAACATGTGATGAAAAATATCCTAATGGAAGAAGGCATCAAACAACCCAACCATGTAGAACCATAAAGAACCACCCCTATTCTAGGAGATGACACAAGATCCCACTCACACTCTAGATCTAGGCTAACACCTAACTACCAAAAGATAACACAATGTTGTTCACAAGGAAATAACTTAAAATCTCGAATCACAAATTCTCTAGAGGCAACTCTTCAAAATGAGACTCAAGACATTAGGATGTACATGTATGGAAAAGAGTGTCATCACATGCAACAAATGGGAACCTGGGCACCTATCTTGACCATCCTAGATACACATGCGGAACTGTCTCAACCTTTATGGAATTTAAGGGATTTCGGTTTATCCAGTTACCTGATCTGCCACCTCACTCCAATCTTCCAAGCCATGAGATGGGACACCACAACACAATTCTTAACTTTGTTAGATGAGTTACTACTACCCAACCCACGTAAGATTAATTATTATGCTATCATTTGATTAATAGTATAAAACCTCCAATGAGCTATATAGATGGTGTAGACCTCAACTCCAACACACAAGAAATCCTATCTCTCAATGACCTCGACAGACTCATGGAAGCCCTCTCTCCCTATCAATGCACGTAGGCCTTAAGGTAAAAATACACAACAAGAACAAGGGCTCTCAAAGTATAACCCAATTAACCAAGGTCTCCAAAAACATAAGTATATCATAAATGCACAATAACACCAACACCACAGCCTTATAAGCCATGTAAATCACATGTCACACTTAATCAAAAGAACCCAATATATCAACAAGGTACCACTTATCTTGCACAAAGCATGTCAATTCAAATAAACAATATAATCTAAATCAGAACTCTGGTTCATCCAAGAGTACTCAGGAAATACAACACAACCTCTGGATAATCGTAAAATCCAATTGAGGAGCCTCTAAACCCGACTGAAAACACCAAAACCAGAAATACATAGAACAACACATTTGTACCACAGAATAGTGTATATGACAAGTGACTCAACGCCTTTGTTAAATACTTTAGCACATATAAGAAATAGTCTAGCACTTTTATAAAACCTCTTGGCACATTTGCGACATGAAGTAGCGCATCTAAAATAGATGCTTAAAAACTAAGACTGACGGAACACAAAGCGACAAATTGCTCAGAAAAATACTAAGACATAAAAATATGACCTGAAAACATAGTAGACAGAGACACCAGAAAGAAATGAATTCAAGGAACCAAACTAGATCCAAAAATGAACTCAAAGCATGGAGATTAAATCAAGTTCCCTATCAAACTCAATCACAGAGAAAAAAACTAAAACACAAATCCATTTTGGAAAACTACTCACAGAAGATTCAATAAAAATAATTCTCAATCTTAAACATTTATCCCCAACCACATAATATATCTATAGATTTAATCTGTAATCAGAAATAATTCCAAAAGCTTCCCGAATATAGTCCCAAAGAAAACAATCTTTGAGAATTAAAAATGCAAAGGAAAAGTTCTCCGACCTAGAAAGTATAACTTTTCTATGAAATCTGATGAAGAAAATTCCAAACACAAGCTCAACCAAATAAACCGAAGCTCCCAACAAGCAACTCACAAATAATGTTTGAATTTTGTTCGTCTGCTAGCTCAAATGGTTGGAATGTCATGCTAAGGATTTGGGTTTGTCTCATGTAAGTCCAAAGTTCAATTCACTTTGTTTGGGTCTACCTATTGTATGCTATGATTGAGTGGCAACATGCAGCTCCAGTGGACTAGTCTCGCCTCCGCTCGCCCCCTCCATCCCCAAAAACCTAGCCAAAAAGTAAGCCCGGGGCAAGGGTGGTTGAGGTCGCTGGGCAAAGTCGCAACAACCCGTGCTCAATCAAAGTTGGGGGATACCACTGGGTGAGAATGCTAAATATATACAGATCATTATGAGGGTGAATAAGTCATCAGTGTATATGAGTGAATAGGCTGGAGGTTAGAAGTTCAGAGATATTTCTTGCTATGTTAAGTCCTCGTAGGAAGTGGATCATGTCACAGAAAAGATGTCGAACTTCTGAAAGGAAACCTATGAGGAATCCGTCATAGGACCAAAGGGGGCTTGAAAATGCACCATGTTGTCAGAGAGGAACAAGGTGATTAAAATACAGATGCAATACTGTTTTAAAGCTTGCATCTGGCTAGATTTCCTCTAGTGGCAAAATTTTCCTTTTGGGTGTAGAAGTGCAGAGAGACAATGGGCGAAGCAGAAATTGAGGAATTAGGTTGGTAGCGCTGCAAACCCACACTCTTAAAGTTATCCCCTACCACGATGATTAGTGAAAGCTTCTTGAGCTAGTATCTTTTGGGTCTATAACCACCCATGGTTGATGGTGACATGGTTGGCATGGTGGTAGTTTCCCTTTAATGATCTCTAATCCTAGGCATGAAGGCTACCACACATGGCCATCTAGACGGTTACCCATCAGGATAAAATATAGACAACCAGATCCATTCGGTAACTCAAGAAGGAAAAGGGCTAGTTAGATAAATAAGATGGACACATGTAAGCAACATGTAGCTTGTGCATTCCTTATGATATAAAAGGAATACCAAGGCTATATCAAGGGTTCTGAATCTTTTTATTTTTTGGGCAGGTAGAATAGGTTTTTGTTCAGCCTATTACTGAAGGTAAATTCTAGAGGGAATGAATGTACATATCGTACAACAAATTAAATTAGTATATTAACTAATTGCTATATTATTGCACAATTGTCTTCATTTGTATTATCTACTTTCATATGAATCAAAATATTAAGGATGTCTTAATTTATCTTGATATTTTCCATATCAATGTGTGAATGTGTTTATGGGTTTCCATCAAGGAAGGAATTAAATTTTATATACAAATCATTGTGAACTTAGAAAATAGTTTATGGATTAAAAAAAATGGTTTATGTAATAACATATGGAGTTGCATTCATGTAAGGCACTAATCTCTAAGAATCTCACTAGTTCAAGTTCAGTTATTGTTTAGGTTTGCAATTGTGACTAGAGGAATTGACTCTATGCCTCGAGATAGACATTGGTTTGTGACAGTCTAGGATTTGCTTAAGAAGCACTTCCATAATTGAATTTCTCACTAACCCTTTTCCCCTTTCATTTTTCAGTCCGTGTTCTCAAATATTATTAGAGGTAGAGCAATTAGAATTTGGATCGATTTTAAAGAAATGAATGTAATGTCCTTATGTTTTTGAGAACATTCTATGTTTCTATAAGTATGTAGATCAAAATATTGCAAGGTATTCATCTATGCAGGCCCAAAATAGGAACACTCTCCTGAGTATGATGGAGCTCAAAGTGAAGAAGGGTGTGAGAGCCTTGTGCTATTGGAATTCCATGTCCTTGGTATGTCGATAGTTCAGAGACCGCATTGAAGGTTTTATCCCCACCTTGGAATGTGATGAAATCCTTAGGACCGAGGGTTGTAGGAAAAAACACTAACAGTGGGTATACCCTCTTATAACTTAAGTAGATTACAATTTTTTACTAAAAATCCAAATCTTTCTCAATCCACCTCAAACTAGCATAAATATTTGAAAATGGATAATTGAATACTCAATATCCCCTACTCCTATCTTTACAACTAAAAATAATATGTATACTAATTTAAATGTTTTGAAATGAAATGTGATCAGTGTCTTATCCTGGGTCATTGAGTCAATTTCAAAATTATTTATGCTCTTCCAATAGTTTGAATTCAAATTATTCAACACTTAAAATTGTCTATGCCTTGCATGAACATGCATTAAATATTCATCACACAATTATTCTTATTAATACCGATTTATCTTCTACATTCACAGTAATAGATTGAATAGAATTTAATTCCTTCTTGAGGAAACCCACACAAAAAATTACAAACAAAAAAAGGGGTAAGTGCACAAAGATGGTGGTCAAAAGGGGGGGTATAAATGGACACTTTTTTTTTTTTCTAAAATCAGGTGAACTTGAACTTGGAGGCAAAATTTGAAAGTCATCCACTCAAGATATGAAGATAATAAAACAACAAATATTGCATTACTCTGAATCTAGTTTCCCAAACTACTAAACTTTTTCAAAATTGGATAAGATTAAGGGGGTTAAATCCTTCGTGCACAAAAAATTGACCCTGATTTTTTCTGCAAAACATAACATAGTATCTGACGTGCGCATCAAAAAAGTCATAGTTAGATTTAGTATTTTGACAAATCCTTTGGCAGAAAGATAGTTAAGAGTGAGCACTAGAAGATGTGTATTTTTTTGTAATTTTTTGTTGAGTATGTTTTTTTAATGGTTTTTCCAATCGAGCACATCTTGAAAATTAGGTACCTATTCGTGTGCGAAGCATAAGTTGCACTAAACAAATCAAAAATACAATTGTTTTTAAAAAATTGTAAAGCATCAAGTGCACTACAATAATATATAAAGTTTTTTAAATTTGGGTAAGTATATCAAAAGTTATTCAAAAAATGGTGCACCTATGTCAGTGAGAACTATGGAGACACTAGTAAAAGAAACTAAATAATAATATGTTATTGTTGTTCAAATTGAAAACAAATTATATGGTTAGAAAGCTCAGAAGATGGGTGAAAATATGGTGGAAATTTTAGAAATACCCACTTTATGAAGTGTAAACCTGATGATGACAAAGTCGATAAACCAATTTGATAAAATAAAACACGTCAAAAATGACAGAAATGGAGAGAAATCAAACTTCCAATCCGTAGCTTTGTCATCCAGGCCTATTTCCAATCCTAAAAAGTCAAAAGTGCATACAGGGTACTTATAGTGTAAGTAGCGCATACGTGCTATTGTATAATATGATATTCTATGTATAATATGTGTATATACATATAATATATGTAATATATAATGTGTATAATATGACATTATATATATAATATGTTTATATACATATAATATATGTATATATATAATATATTAAACATATATATACACATGTAAGTGTATTGTCTCTCCCTCTCAAATGCATACAAGGTCTCTCTCTCTCTCTCTCTCTCTCTCTCTCTCTCTCTCTCTCTCTCTCTCTCCATACCCATCCCTCTTTCTCTTCTTCTCTCCCTCCATACCCCACTGCAATTGTGTCTGCACTTCTATAGAAGTAAGTGAATTTATTTCTTGTCTGCAACTTCCTCTTTGATTTTTATCATGTATCCTCTCCTAAAAAAATTAACTGATGGATTTTTGTGTGTATATTGAATAGGAGGAATAGGGTTTGAAATTGAACCATGGGTGTATTACTGTGACAAACAAGGAAACTTGTAGCAATATTCTTCTCGAATGTGTTTTTAATGAGTAGACCAGATGTGTCACCCCCTAGAGGGCGCCTGTTTTTTTGCCTTTTGCTAGAAATTAACCCAAAGTGAATCGCTTCATAGTTGAGTAGTTATCTTGGGAGATATATGGTGAGGAATCTTGGGGGCGGATTCTTCCCCACCCTTGCACTATGATGTTATAAATGTCTAGTTACTGACTCGGTTCAAAGCTTCTATTTCTATGGTTTGTAATCAGGCTTCCCATTCAGCCGTCAATGATAAACTCCCTCAGGAGGCTTCCCAACCTTTAGAACAAAGGCTTTACGTATCTCAAGGATACTGGGGGAAGGCTAATCGCTACGCGCAACTGTTGAAAAGGAATTTCATCACTTTCCGTGTTTGATTATAGTGGGTTGGAATTCTTGGCATCAAAACCATTCCCCACTTAGGTCGTTCCCTTCACACCGGCAATAAATGGCTTTAAGAGTTGATTTCAACTCCTTGGGAAGGCAGGCCTACTAAAGGTTTTATTGCTTGAAGTAAAGAAAGCTTTTAAGAGTGGTCTGGATTTTTGATCACCCAGTTAAGGGGAGAGCATGTTCCTTCCACTTTCGAGACAAGGCAAACAAGGTTCCTTTTATATTTCAAGGCAATGATTTGCTAAAATCTATATGGAGATGTTTCTCCATGAAAACATGGTGTTTATTTTATCCTTTTAAGACAATGATTTTCTGATCTATGAAAAAGGATGGGTCAACAAAGTAAATTCAATGTTTCGTCAACAAAAGAAATCGAGCAAAAGGGGAAGATCTTCCCTCTTTAGTTGCAAATGACTTCGGACATGTGTGATTCTTTTCCTTTGCAAAAAAATTTGAAGTGAATCTTTTTATGCACCAAAGGATGGTGAAGTTCCTTTTAAACACCTTTGTTTGCAAAATGAAAAATTGACTTGTTCTTTTTAAAGCCCAAAATGAAAATTTTGTCTTCCTAGGAAAAGCAAGAAAAGATTTTTTTTGTGGT
The DNA here is from genome assembly GCF_030272615.1 of Cryptomeria japonica. Taxonomy (NCBI): domain Eukaryota; kingdom Viridiplantae; phylum Streptophyta; class Pinopsida; order Cupressales; family Cupressaceae; genus Cryptomeria; species Cryptomeria japonica. The sequence continues at coordinate 201,600,690 of NC_081415.1, read as the reverse complement.
TCTTTTTATAGACCAAATAAGGTGAGTTCAATTTTATTTAACAAGAATTGAAAAGACTTTAAATTCTAACTAACTTTAAACAAGCTAGTAAAAATTTAAACAATTTATAATTCGAAAAATAACACTAAGCTCCTCCCTACAATAAGATGTCAGAAATCCTGTAAAATACCCACCACAGTAGTTAGAAAAATATAGGATTTTGCGGACTTCAACAAGTCTAACTTTAAACTCGGTTACAATCTTAATTTTTGCCTTTTGTCTATGATGCACTACAGAAAAGACTGTACACGCTACAATATAACCTAGATGCGCTAAAATAATGTCTCAATGCACTACACTGTTTACTAGATGCGCTACTCTATGCGTCGAAAGTGCTGCTCTATTTTTCTCCCGCGCTAAGACCTACGGGAAAATTAGCGATTTGATGCACTAAAAGATGGACTTCATGCACTGGATGATGGACTCCACACGCTAAACAGTGAACTGGATGCGCTAGGCTGTTAACCGGATGCGCTAAACAGTGAAGTTAATGCGCTAATTCATTTTTCCCGCATGCCTGCAAAAGTGGTTAAATTTAAAAACCGATTTGATATATGCGGTTGTGCCCCACGGTGGGCACCAGAAATGTATGCGGGAAAAGTGGGTCGATAGAACTCAATATGTGAAAATATTCTAAAAGACTTGTCCACACACACACATAGGACTTCTTGGTGCAAGCTACAGAGTCATAAAGTATAACTCAGCTTCCCAAGGTGGGTCCCATGGTTCTCTATCTTACAATGTCCCCCAAACCAATGTTTTTGCTCTCAGATTACTGAGCAAAATGGTTTAGGGATGACAAATGCAAGAACGAGGGATGCTTTGATAGATTTTAGTATGAGATGCATCCTAAGCTATGCATGATTCTAGAAATGCAATAAACTAGATTATAAGATGACAAGGTTAGTATAAATACTATCCTAACATACTATATTAGTCTATGATTGAGCTAAATGATAAAGAAAATATTCTAAACATGCATATTTAGACTAATTCCTGATTTCAAAGAGGCTAAAATGATGAGCATAAAATGATATATGAAAGCTTGAATGTATTTGAGCATAAGTGTGATACTACAAATTTGGAGGATGATTTAAAATGGAGGAATGAGAGCTCTATTTATAGCAAAAATAGGGCAATGGATGGCCAGGATTGAAAGAGTTAATCAAGGGTTGAGTTTAAAAGTTGGGGATCCATGTTTGCAATTTGCACCAATGAAATGGTGATAAATGTCAACCTAGGGTTGGGTTAGAGAAGGGGTTGGAGGCATTAAATGCTTGAGAAGACCTTATGGTTATCTAGAGATAAAGGTCAAGCCTAAGTTAAGATTACCCATTGGATTAAGAGTTAATCCAAGGATAAACTCTTGTGCAAATGATTAAGAGATAATCATGGTCAAAGCATTTAAGGCTTGATGAGACCCTTGGGTTGGATGAAGGTTAAGTTAGGCAAAAAGTCTCTAACCATGTAAAAGGGTTGAATTAACCATTAATGGTTTGGGAGACTTTGGGGATATTAAGTGGTTGAAGATTTGAAGCCTTTAATGGTTATCAAAGACTTTAAGGTTTTGAGAAGTGACCTCCCCTTGCTTAGGGATGTGACAAAGTTTAGAAGATGGGTTAGGCTAATTAGAAACAATTAGAAGAGTCTAGAAGAAATTAGGAAGGGGTTTAGGAAGTAAGTGGGAAATGTAGGAGAATGCAAGTGGATGGAGGGATAATAGGATTTAATTGAATTTAATGAATTTCATTCAATTTGGTTGCAATTAAATAAATTAGATTTATTTAATTTAGGATAACTATTTAATTAAATTTGAATTTAATTAAAAGTGGATAGGGGGGATTTAATTGAATAAAATGATTTATTCATTAAATGGTATAGTGAATTTAACTGAGTAATCTACTTAATTAAATAGAAGAATGCGGGTAATTTAATTAAATTGGATTTAATTAAATAGAGAAATGAACATAAAATATTCATTTAGGAATATGATCATTTTTATATGTCTACAAATGACAATATACAAAGATATCTCTCCGCTTCACATCTTCTCCCCCAATTTCTACAGATATCTTCTCCACTTCACATCTTCTCCCCCTTTGACAACAATGCCAAAGTGGAGGCACAATCTACCCTGTTCCATTATGTTGCTCCCCCTGTGGAGTAGCATCCTTCAACACATCAATCCTAAAGAAAAATTTGACTATGTTATACCTGACTGATGTGGAGCATATACCTTTAGTTCACCTCCTGAAGGGGCAGTACCCCTAATTCACCTCTTAAGTACATAAATGTAGTCTTTGGGAGAGGCTTGGTGAATATGTCTGCTAACTGCTCCCTACTGGAAACATGCTCCAGTGCAATTTCTTTGTTTTGAACCTTTTCCCTTAAGAAATGATACTTAAGCTCAAAGTGCTTGGTTCTAGAATGTAAAACCGGATTCTTGGAGATATTAATTGCACTAGTATTGTCACAAAATATACTTACCGGTTCAAATACAGGAACTTTGAAGCCATTCAATACATGCTTCATCCAAATTGTCTGAGTGCAATTCATGAAAGCTGCAACATACTCTACTTCCACTGTAGAAGCATGAGATTAGTCTACCACCGAGGAAGAATGCACCACTGGTTGTGCTCTTCCGCTCATCTACATTACCAGCCCAATCAACATCTATGAATACTTTCAAGTTGAAATCCTTGCTATATGGATACCACAATCCATAGTCAACAGTTCCCTTCAGATACCTACGAATCCGCTTGACTGCAACCAAGTGGGATTCTCTTAGACTTTTCTGGAACCTTGCAGTAATGCCAACTGCATGTGCAATATCCGGTCTTCTATGCACTACATAATACAATTTACCAATCATTGATCGGTATTCCTTCTCATCAACCAATGCTGAGTCATCCTCTTTGGATAGTTTACAACTGGTCACCATCGGTGTTCCAACCAGTTTGCTATCTTCCATGCCAAAGGTCTTCAACACCTCTTTGACATACTTGGATTGAGTGATAAAGATTCCATCCTTCATTTGCTGGATCTGCAATCCAATGAAGAATTTAATCTCCCCTATGAGCGACATTTCAAATTATTTCTTCATCTCATCTACAAACTCATGAGTCATCTTGTCATCTCCACCAAAGATAATGTCATTAACAAATACCTCACAGATCAGGATTTGACCTCCTTCAGACTTCAAGTAGATATTACTGTCTTCACTTGTTCTCTCAAATCCAATCTTCACAAGATGGGAATGCAGACGTTCATACCATGCCCTAGGTGCCTGCTTTAGTCCATATAAGGCTTTATGTAGCATACATACCATGTCACTGTCTTCAGATAGGGTAAATCCATCTGGTTGCTCAATATACACCTCCTCTTCAAGTACACCATTTAGGAATGCAGATTTTACATCCATTTGATATACTTTGAAACCTTTAAAAGCTGCATATGCAAGAAGCATACGGGCCCCTTCCAGTCTGGCTACAGGAGCAAAGGTTTCTCCATAGTCTTCTCCTTCTTCTTGAGCATATCCTTTGCATACCAATCTAGCTTTGTTTCTAATCACTGTGCCATCCTCATTCAACTTATTTCTGAAGACCCATTTGGTACCAATGACATTTTTATGCTCTGGTCTAGGTACCGAAGACCATGTACCATTTTTCTCTATCTGGTCAAGTTCCTCTTCCTTTGCTTTGATCCAGTCTTCATCTTTATGTGCCTCTTTGAATCTTTTAGGCTCAAATTCAAAGATCATACATGAGTTTTCTCTAACCTTTCTTCTTGTAAGGATTCCTACATCCTTATCTCCTATGATCTGCTTAGGATCATGATTCAGCTTGACATACCGAGGAATGGTCTTGATAGATTCCTCTTGCTTTTCTTCTTCATTGTCATCTCCATCAGTATCAACATCTATATTTGTCAGTGTAGGAACATTGTTACTGGTACTTGGTTGGCTATCAACCGGTTCCCAGGAGGTTGCAACCGGTTCATTTACCACTTGCTCACTGCCGGTTTCCTCAATTTTCTCAGAGGTTTCATCAACTCTTACATTGATGCTTTCCATAATTCTCTGAGTCCTGTTGTTGAAACACTTGAGAGCTTTGCTCTTGGTGGAATATCCTAGGATTATTCCCTCATCACATTTCGCATCAAATTTTCTCAGGTGTTCACTCCTCTTGATGTAACATTTTCTACCAAACACTCTAAAGTAGCTAACCAGGTGTCTTACCAATCCAAAACTCATAAGGAGTTTTATCCTTACCTTTCTTGATGAGTACCCGGTTCATTGTGTAGACTGCAGTGCTCACCGCTTCTCTCCAAAAGGTGTGAGCTACCTGTCCTTGAATCAACATGGTTCTAGCTGCTTCAGCCACAGTCCTGTTATTCCTCTCTGCTAGGCCATTCTGCTATGGAGTCTAGTGGGCAGACAATTGCTTCTTGATGCCATGTCCTTCACAGTACTTGTTGAATTCACCGGAAGTGAATTCCCCTCCTTGATCAGTTCTCAGGCACTTAATCCTTTTACCGCTTTCTTTCTCCACTAATGCTCTAAAAGCTTTGAACTTTACAAAGGCTTCAGACTTGTCTTTCAAGAATGTGACCCACATCATTTTTGAGTAGTCATTAGTGAGAATCAGGAAGTACCTATCACCCTGCACACTTCTAGTTTTCATAGGACCACACAAATCAGTATGCACAAGATCAAGCAAGTTGTCAGCAATGAAAGATTTACCTTTAAAGGTTGAGGAAGACATTTTCTCCAATTGACACTCTCTGCACAAGGTATTGTCCAGTTTTCTTAGCACTGGCAACCCTCTAACTACTTTGATCTTACTAGCCTTCACAATGTTATCAAAGTTTACATGGCAGAGTCTCCTATGCCATATCCAGCTATCATAAAATTTAGCCATAAGACTAAATTTGATGATAGTTGGATATGGCATAGGAGACTCCTATGCCATATTTGCATTTAGCTGAAATAGGTTACCTTTGGTCTGCATGCCGGTGGCCACCAATTCACCATTCTTTCCTTTGATTGTGTAAACTCCATTCTTGAATTCTAGAGTGAGGCCACTGTCATTCAGCTAGGCAACACTTAGAAGGTTGTGTCTAAGACCATCAACCCAATAAACATTCTCAGCACTACTCTTTCCATTCAGAGAAATGGACCCTCTGCCTTTGACCATGCATGGTGCATCATTGCCAAAGAGAACCACACCACCATCATACTCCTCCAATGATAGAAACTTGCTCCGGTCACTAGTCATATGGTGAGAACAACCACTATCAATGATCCACTCATTGGAATTATCAAACCAGGAGACAAGAGCCTTCTTGTCTGACACATCTTCCTTGACACCAACAAACACAATATCTTCATTTTCTTCATCCTCTGATTCTTCATCTATGACACCTTCATCAACTGCCATAAAGCAGTTTCTCCGGTTTCCTCCTTTGAATTTCTTGAACCTTTCCGGTTTGTCCTTGTTGTCGCCATTAGGAAAGTTTATAGCAATATGTCCTATCCGGTTACAAGAAAAACATTTCAAAGGTAGCTTACCTTTGTATTTGCCGATTCCTTTAGGAAGTTTCCTAGAAAGGAGAGCTTCAAATGCCATCAGAATATCCTCATCATCCATTTCTCTGCCCTGTCTTGGTTCACCACTAGTGCTAGCTTCTTTTCCTTTTCTGGATGGTACTGCAAAAGCTTTAAAAGCTGATTCAGTCTTTTCAACACTGCCATTGAAACTATTTAGCTCATAGACTGTCAACTTTGCAATGATGGAGTCTAGGGATACCTTAGTCTTGTCTATTGATCTTAGCTCTTGAATAGCAGCAACCCTTATTGCATAGACCAACAATAGGGATCTCAGGACTTTGCTTACCATAGTGGCATCTTCTATTTTACCACCTGCACTCTTGATATCTCCAACAACGGTTTTGATTCTTATTCCATATTGTTGAATGGTCTCACCTTCAACCATCTACATATCTTCAAACTTCCCTATAAGGCTTTCTTCCTTAACCTGTTTTACATGCTCATCACTGCCATAGATATTTTCAAGAGTATCCCATACCTCTTTGGGATTTACCTTATCCTGAACATCAATAAACTCAATGTTAGATAAACTACTAATTAGGGCTTCCATGACTTGCCCATTCTCTTGCATCTCTCTCTTTTGGTCATTGGTAAGAGTACCGGTAGGAGCAACATAGGTAGTCTCAACATAGCTCCAGTGTTGAGCACCCATGCTTCTGATGTATATCTTCATTCTGTCTTTCCATATACTGAAATTTTCTCTGTTAAACTTTGGACCTTCCCTCTTCATCATTAGATTGGGATCTTTACCTCAAGTGGTTAAGCTTATAGCACAGAGGACTTGGAGGATGCTCTGATACCAATTGATAGCCCAATGATGAACTAATAGTACTAACCCGATACTGAGAGGGGGGGGTGAATTAGTACAGATGAAAAATACAGTCCTAAACCGGTCTGACAGTAGACACTTCAAATGATCGGCAAACAGTGACACCAGTTTGAAATAGAGTGCAACCGGTAAAGCTAAGAATGACTAAGACAAGCATTAACCGGTTACTCACTTAGCTTTTCACTCAACTCAAGATTACACTTCCATTTGACCCTTATGCATAAAGAGGTAATCTATCATCAGATCATAATAACAGCTAGTTCAACATGTTTTATTGATAGGCATAAAACACAGAACCATCATATGCTTGATAGACAATAGCAAAGTATCACAAGATAAAAGCATCACACATGACACATATTTTTCACGTGGAAAACCAACTGGGAAAAACCATGGTGGGGATGAATACCCACAAGCTGTTTTTGAACTCTTTAGAAGTCCGCTATGTTAGGAGCCTTGTCCAGTTAGAGACATTACAATAGATTCTGCTAGGAACCGATCTTGTTAGAGATCACCCGGCTAAGGGATGGCTACAATACCCGGTTAAGGGTTAAACCCTATTAAAGGTTATCTTGTTAGAGGATTTCAAGAACTCAATAGCTAAAGGATTTTGAACTCAATAGCTTTGAATTACCCTATTGAAGGATTTACAGCAAGCCGGTTAAGGATACCCTGTTAAGGGATTTTCCAACTGTTGAGGTGGTTAGAGATCAACAGGTATTATAATGATCTGGTAACAACACTCAATGCCAATGCAAATCCGCTTAAGCTCCTCTTCACCTTCTGCACTTACACTCTGTAGGTATCACTTCTCTCATTTTGGTCTAGCAAGAATCACATATCCCTTCTCTTGGATACATACACACAACTTTTGCCAACAACCTCAGAAAGAGACACATCATCGACCTTATAGGAAAATAGATAGGTCGGTAGCATAAACCCTAAACCCTGAACTTGTTAGGTTAAGGAATTCAAACGGTTCAATCCTAACCATTGAGAACACTGCATTAATTGCAATAGTCTTGATCCAATCTCAAGACATTCTCCATCGTCCATTTTCATTGATTTCATGGTAGCTGATAACCCATCACACATTATCACCATTTTACAGGCTTCACACATTCTCGAGGGAGATAGGAACAATCTCCTTCATGCAAGATCCTTCACGTGCACAAGGCTGATGTGGCAACATGATCTGTTCTTTGTTACAATGCTAACTCATCACATAATGTCACTGGTTGAGCCACACAGGCTTGAAGCACATCAAACAGAAACCTTGAAGTTGAGACTACCAACTGGTAGTCATACAATACATCCATATGCTAGTTCCCATAACTATATGCCGGTTCATCATGAACAAACACACCGCTTCACTTTGGCACAAATGTCATGTTATACCGGTTCTCTCATATGTCGGTTCTCACCTCTTCAGCATATTGACATCAATGACAACATACAATGTCATTATGTCCTCATATCGGTTCACATAATGCTAAACCTGAACTTCTCTTCTATATTCACACTCACAAAAACTCATCAACCACCTTAAACCCTAGCAACCACCTAAAACCCTAGACATGATGTCCTTATAAAGGAATCTGATTTCATGTCGGTCCAATAGGATTACAATACAATTTCCTAGGTTCAATGCATCTAGACATATTTGGTAACATGACACAAAAAGCACCGCCAAAGTGTCGACACTGCAAAACAATCAGTGGATGGTAACTCATCACAAAATGCCAGTTGGTAACTCATCATAGAGTATTACCGGTTCATACAAAATACCGGTTTAAGAAAAATACCGGTTGCCGGTTTGACAATAATGAAGACTGGGAAATATGAGTTGTGCCGCTTCGTTCCTTCATACCGCTTGAGATCCTCGAACCGCTTGGGGTCTTCATACCGCTTCAGATCGGTAAACACTTTCTACAAAACACCGATAGTCTAAAGACTATAATACATCATACCGGTTGGAACAAATACCGGTTGAGCATTAACTCATACATACAAAGAGTGATCTCAAATCAAGCGTGTGTCCATCAATGACAATCACAACATCAATCATCAAAAATGCCAACAGGTTTTATTTATCCCATTTTGTGGGTGGTGACTCTAAAAGAGAAATACTAGTTTAAGATTAAGAAATTTGATCATGGATGGAAGAAGATATTTATATCAAAAGGATCCACAAAAAACTCCAATGAGAGAAGTCTCAGGTCAAAAATGAAAAGAAAAAGGTACTAGTAAGTTTGGTTCAAACTTTGAGAATATGATATATGATAGGGATGTAAATGCTAGTTTGGGAATGAATACTCCTCTCCTAGATAAAGGAAAGGGTGTGAATGAGAATGTTTGTGATTCAAATAGATATGGTGATTCCTATAGTGAGCCTTTTTCTTACCCAAAAGCCCTAGTCACCCTTGATTCTGATGTTGATGAACTTGTTTACTCAGAACCTTTGAGAAGCTTATTTGAGTTAGTAGTCTATATGAAATACATAATTCAGCCCCATATGTTAGCTTGATGCTCATGTTAAACCTAAATACACTGATACAAATAGATGTGTAGTGTCAAGTCAAGCAACAACATCAAATACTACACCCAAAACATATGAGGAGCTAGCCAAAGAAGTTGAAATGTTGGAAGCACATATGGCAAGAATGTAGGTTTTGAAAAGGAAGGAGGAGCTCCTAAATAAACTCCATGATATGAATCCTATATGACATGCAAGTGTTGCAGGGAGAACATAAGTTACCATACAGGGGTCTAAAACTCTAAGTAATCCACAAGTCTCATATGTTACAGCTTCTATCTCACAACAATCTTTAAATACAAATAATTATTTGAGTTCATATCAAAGGATGGTGTCAAGTGTTGTTCCATCAAGGACAATTCCTTCAAGTGCATGTGTACCTTCAATTCCTTTCACTAGATATCAATATGTCACCTAGCCTCAGATTGGTGGTATTTCTTGCATTGGACAATAATTTGGTTTTAATCCATTTGCAAGGCCGAGTATGCCTTAGAACTATGGTGCTTATCAAAATTTTAATTATCTAAATATGAGTTTTCAAAACATGAATCTTTTAAATTCAAATTTACAGGGACAACAAAATCAAGGTGCTCATTAAAATCCACTAGGAGGCCAAGCTGGAGGAGGTGTTGTGGTAAGAGGTTAGGGAAATGTTGATAGATATAGACATTTTTACTTCAATTGTATTCAAGGTTTCCCAAGTTGAATAGACAATAAAGTAAGGAAGGTTTTGCCAAAGTTTACTAGTAATAATGCTTTGTATGGAGACGATCATGTAAAAGATTTTATGAACCTAATGGATGAATTTAATATTGACCAAGAAGATGTGAAAAATGAATTTGTTCATGTATTATCTCATTGAGGATGCTAGAGAGTAGTACAGAGGTTTTCCTGATTCAAGGATTTCAACAATGGTTGAGTTTAAGAGGGTCTTCATGGAAAGGTATGGTGACAATTCTAATCCTAGGTTCATTGAAAATGATTTCACTAACATTAAAAATGGATACTCTGAATCTATTACTTAATTTAATGATAGATTTACAAAATTGGCAAATAATTTGCTTCGTCACATGAGGCCAAATGAGTCATTATGTCTAGTTTTGTATCAAAATGCTAACCTAGCTTGGGTAGGAGGGGGTGGTGTGTTCATAGATTCATGTGGGGGCCTCATCCTTGCCCATGTGGAAAAATTTGTTATGCAAACATCCAATCTAGCTAAAGTGGCTATGGTTTATCATGAGTTAGTTGTTGCCACAGATAAGGGACTGCAATGCATCATTGTTGAAGGAGATTCTCACAATACAATCCTAAAGCTTAATAAAGAGGCTAAATTAGACTAGAAGACTTACTCTCTCATCACTAGATGTCGTTCTCTCCTTCCCACTCTTAGAAATGTTAGCTTTCATCATGTGCAATGGGAGGGAAACTATGTGGTAGACAAGCTGGCAAGGTTCAACACATTTGTTAACAATTTTGAAATATGGACTCACCTACACAAAATCGCGTTTGTGGCTCATGCCATGATTTTTAATGGCTTACCTATTAATGACATATAATCTCAAGATTGCCTTTTTGGTACTTTCCATTCTCACCCTTTCCTTTCCTTGCTAGATGAGGTGGCATGATTTAAATTTTGTTGGTACCACCTACCACATAGATCCCTCTATCCTATCGCTTTCTCATTCTAGCTTCAATTTCTTTAGATATGAGTGGTGATTTGAACTAGATTGAACCTAACGAATGCTCCAAATTCAAGAACAATGGGGAGATTTGGAGTAAGGTGATTCAAGACAATTTAGATTCTTATGTGGAGGGAATGACTAGCCATTATCCTAAGCTCTCTATGGCTTTTGTTCAGGCTTGGGATAATGGTGCAATTAAGATTGGGATTGTTTCATTTATGGTTTTTGCGAAGACCATCAAGAAAGTGACATGGTTGGCCCTTGATGATGTTTCCTTTGCTAAAAAAGCCCAAGGGGAGTTATAAGGAGGATTTTGATCATTTCTTTGAAGGGTAAGTGCACAAAGATGGTGGTCAAAAAGGGGGGTATAAGTGGACACTTTTTTTTTTCTGAAATTAGGTGAACCTGAACTTGGAGGCAAAATTTGAAAGTCATCCACTCAAGATATGAAGATAATCAAAGAACAAATATTGTAGTACTCTGAATCTAGTTTTCAAACTACTAAAATTTTTCAAAATTGAATAAGATTAAGGGGGTCAAATCCTTCATGCATGGAAAACTGACCCTAGATTTTTTTGAAAAATATAACATAGTGTCTGACATGCACATCAAAAAAGTCATAGTTAGATTTAATATTTTGACAAATCCTTTGGCAGAAAGATAGTTAAGAGTGAGCACTGGAAGATGTGTATTTGTTTGTAATTTTTTTTTGAGTATTTTTTTTTCCAATCGAGCACATCTTGAAAATTAGGTACCTGTTCATGCGCGAAGCATAAGTTGCACTAAACAAATTGAAAATACAATATTTTTTTAAAAAATTTGTAAAGAATCAAGTGCACTACAATAATATATAGTTTTCTAAATTTGGATTAGTATATCAAAAGTTATTCAAAAAATGGTGCACCTATGTCTGTGAGAACTATGGAGACACTAGTAAAAGAAATTCAATAATAATATGTTATTGTTGTTCAAATTGAAAACAAATTATATGGTTAGAAAGCTCAGAAGATGGGTGAAAATATGGTGGCAATTTTAGAAATACCCACTTTATGAAGTGTAAACCTGATGATGACAAAGTCGATAAACCAAGTTGATAAAATAAAACACGTCAAAAATGAGAGAAATGGAGGGAAATCAAACTTCCAATCCATATCTTTATCATCTAGACCTATTTCGAAGCCTAAAAAATCAAAAACGCATACGGGGTTATTATGGTTTAAAAAACACGTACGGGGTACTTATAGTGTAAGAAGCACGTACACGCTTGTTTCCCTATAAACAGCACGTACGCGCTACCTTTACTATAAACAGTGCATATGCGCTATTGTATAATATGATATTCTATATATAATATGTGTATAATATGACATTGTATATATAATATGTTTATATACATATAATATATGTATATATATAATATATTAAACATATATATACACATCTAAGTGTATTATCTCTCTCTCTCTCTCTCTCTCTCTCTCTCTCTCTCTCTCTCTCTCTCTCTCTCTCTCTCCCCTTCTCCCTTCCTCCATACCCCATCCCTCTTTCTTTTCTTCTCTCCCTCCCTCCCTCCATACCCCACTACAACTCTGTCTGCACTTCTATAGAAGTAAGTGAATTTATTTGTTGTCTGCAACGTCCTCTTTGATTTTTATCATGTATCCTCTCCTAAAAAAATTGACTGATGGATTTTTGTGTGTATATTGAATAGGAGGAAAAGGGTTTGAAATTGAACCACAGGTGTATTACCATGACAAACAAGGAAACCTATAGTAATATTCTTCTCGAAAGTGTTTTTAATGAGCAGAGCAGATGTGGAAAATAGTGTCAACAAAGCAACATGATGAGTCAGAGTACCTGCAATATGTTTTTCAGAAGAAAACAACAGGTAGGAAGAGAAAGAGGGAGAGTAACATAGATGATGTCCTGTAGAATGATAGTGGTGGGTATGCGAGAGTTCCCATGTTGTTACACAACACCTGCCACCTAAAGAAATTAAAGTTTGTTGTATGCATGGTAGTGGTAGTATATGATGATCATCACTTGTCAAACAGCTTGGAATGGTACATACCCATGAAAGAAATCAAGTGTGTAATTCCTATATTCACAATCAAGATCATTCTTATAACCTTGAAAATTTAATAGCATCATATGTTTTACAAGTTATTGTAGGGCAGGGAACTAATAGTTTCAGTACCTCGTACGTGCTATTGAGAGAGGTAGAGGAAGGGGGAGAGAGAGAGAGAGAGAGAGAGGGGGGGTGTGGGAGAGAAGAAGGGGTATGGAGGAAGGGAGAGGGCGACAAGGAAGGAGGGAAGGAGGGAGAGGGAGAGAGGGAGAGAAGAGGGGGGAAGGGAGAGAGAGGGAGAGAGGTAGAGGGAGGGAGAGAGAGAGGGAGAGAGGGAAGGAGGGAAGGAGGGAGAGGAAGAGAGAGGGAGAGAGGGAGAGAAGAGGGGGGAATGGAGAGAGAGGGAGAGAGGGAGAGAAGAGGGGGGAAGGGAGGGAGAGGGAGGGAGAGGAAAGGGGGGAGGGAGAGGGAGGGAGAGGAGAGGGGAGAGGGAGAGAGAGGGAGAGAAGAGGGGGGGAAGGGAGAGGTAGAGGGAGGTAGAGAGGGAGAGAAGAGGGGGGAGGGAAGGTAGAGGGAGGGAGACAGGTAGAGGGAGGGAGAGAGAGAGAGAAGAGGGGGGTGGGAGAGAAGAAGGGGTATAGAGGAAGGGAGAGGGAGAGGGAGAGAGAGAGAGAGAGAGAGAGAGAGAGAGAGAGAGAGAGAGAGAGAGAGAGAGAGAGAGAGAGAGAGAGAGAGAGAGAGAGAGAGAGGGGGAGGTAGAGGGAGGGAGAGAGAGGGAGAGGGGGGAGTGTAGGGGGGAGGGAAAGAGAAGGGGTCTTAAGGGGTCATATGATACCATATGACCTCTATGGAAACAATACGACCTCTAATGACACCTAAGGGGTTATATGGTGGGCTAATAAAATGATATACTAAATTTAAAGTTATGAATAGAACATCATACAATGAGACTCCAAGTGAACAAACAACGACGCTTCACTAAAAAGAAAGTGTAAGAGCTTGACCTAACCCTAAGAGTACTGCCTAAGTTCTAAAACATATGATGCTATTAAATTTGCAAGGTTATAAGATTGATCTTGATTATGACTATAGGAATTACACACTTGATTTCTTTCATGGGTATGTACCATTCCAAGCTGTTTGATGCTAAAGTGGCTGATTACTGGAAAGATCAAAAGTGGGTGGACCTTAGCTCAATTGATCCCAAACTAAAGCAAGTAAGCATAATGATCAACCATGCTATCTTAAATACTAGAAGGGAAGACCACACTGTGTGGAGATGGCCTTATTCAGTCTCTTTTGTTGGCTCAATCCCAAGAACCTACTCCTCGTTGGGGTAAGCCTTGGTATCAAGGTTTGATTCCTAAAATCAATATCTTTTTCTGGATCCTTTTGTAAAATAAGATTCTTACTACTGATAATTTGAGAAAGAGGGGATTTTTTATCCTTACAAATGCTATATATGATTGAGTTTAATGGATCTCCATGCTTTGAGTTATTTTTTGGATCTAGTTTGGCTCCTTGAATTTATTTCTTCCTTGTTTGTCTGTATATAGTGTTTTAGGGTCATATTTTTATTCTTAGTATTTTTCTGAGCAAATCATCAATTTGTGTTCCATTAGTCTGAGTTTTTAAGCATTTGTTTTAGATGCACTACTTCATATCACAAATGCACCAAGAGGTTTTATAAAATTGCTAGACCATTTCTTATATGCACTAAAGTATTTAACAAAGGTGTTGAGTCACTTGTCACATTCATTATTTTTTGCTACAAATTTGTTGTTCTATGTATTTTTGATTTTATTGTTTTCAGTCGGGTTTCTAGGTTCCTCAATTGGATTTTATGATTACCCAGAGGCGTTGTTGTATTCTCTGAGTACTCTTGGATGAACCGGAGTTACGATTTGGCTTATATTGGTTATTTGAATGGACATACTATGTACAAGATGAGTGATACCTTGCTGATATATTGGGATCTTTGGATTAAGTTTGATATGTGGTTTACATGGCCTACGATGCTGTGATGTTGGTGTTATTGTGCATTTATGATATACTTATGTTTTTTGAGACCTTGGTTAGCCGGCTTATGCTTTGACAGCCCTGTTCTTGTTGTGTATTTTTACTTTAAGGCCTAGGTGCATGGTTAGGGAGAGAGGGCTTCCATGAGTTTGTTGAGGTCACGTGGAATAGACTAGCAGTATTCCTTGTGTATTGGAGTCAATGTCTAGACCATCTGTATAGCTCACTAGAGGTTTTATTGTATTAATCAAATGATAACATAATAATTAATCTTAAGTAGGTTTGCTTGTAGTAACTCATCTAAGTTAGTTAAGAATTGTGTTGTGGTGTCCCATCTCATGGCTTGGAAGACTAGAGTGAGGTGGCAGATCAGGTAATTGAATAAACCAAACTCCCTTGAATTCCTCAAAGGTTGAGACAGTTCCACATGTGCATCTAGGATGGTCGATACAGGTGCCCAGGTTCCCATTTGTCGCATGTGATGACACTCTTTTCCCTACATGTAGATCCTAGTGCCTTGAGTATCGTTCTAATGTATTGCCTTTGGAGAATTTGTGATTGGAGATTTTTTGTTGTTTCCTTGTTTTAGCATTGTGCTTGAATTTGTGATTGGAGATTTTTTGTTGTTTCCTTGTTTTAGCATTGTGCTATCTTTTGGTAGTTAGGTGTTAGCCTAGATCTAGAGTGTGAGTGGAATCTTGTATCATCTTTTAGCACAGGGGATGGTTTCGTATGGTTCTACATGGTCAAGTTGTTTGATGCCTTCTTCCATTGGGATGTTGTTCATCGCATGCTTCTGCATGGTTATTGATCTCTTGTCTTCTCATACATACTAGTAGCAGATTGATGTATATAATTTACATGGCATATGTATGTATTACTCATGATGTAATTGTATTTGTAATTGAGGGCTATACTCCTTGATTTAATCAAAAATTGTGTAGTACATGGTATAGTAGTGGACATATTGATGTATCTTATATACATTGGATATCGATTCATTAATAAAAGTAATGGTATTGGATATATTGTTATGCATTTGGTTTCATGTATGGGATTTGGAATATTTATTAATGATATTTTGAAATGAATGTATTGGAATGGTTAATGTATGCATAGTAGATGGATGCATTCATATTAAGAATAGAAAAAAATCATATATGCATGGAAAGAATAAATAATGCTATAATTTAGTATGCATTAGATCATGGTGGTAATTGTGTTATCATGTTTATGATGAGATGTTCTTGGTAAGCTTGGATTAGGTAATGGTGTTTAGATACCCTACGGAATGTTATTGTTGTTTATAATTGTGTTTATTTCCACTTGTGTTATGTTCTCCTGTAGTTATGTTCATGATTGTATATCTTATCAATGAATGTTAATGCATTTGAGTATTTAATTGTTATGTTGCATTAGTAGATGTGTTTTAAAATTTTTTTATCTCTAATTGCATGTTAGATAGTTGTATTACACTTGGTTATTTTGGTGGGCATTATATTTGGTTAGCATTCAGTAGATTAGGCAATAGAATACGAGGCATGCTCATCACCATGGGTAGAAATGAGGGTCAATTATGTAGGTAGGACCCTTAGAATGTATATTTTTCAAATTCTTGGTCACAAAATCAGGGGTAGAAGATGTAAATCATTTTCTAATATTGCTATATGCGGTTGTCAACTCACAAAGTGAAATTAATTGATAAAAAAATACATTAGTGAAGATGATTATGTTAGACTAGTTACATGAATGTAAAACAAGTCTTCCTATAACATTGACATAAAATAAGGGGGAAACATTGCTCTCTAGGGGGTGTTGCGATATATATTTGACAAATCTTCTTAGATACACTAGTTAAAATATACAAAAAGGAATTTGATGAACTAATTGTAGACTCATTTGTATGACCCTTGAGTTAGGAATGATCTTTTTGAATTCTCCTATAACCAGAAAAAATATTCAAGAAACAATAAGTGGACCCAAATTAAATAAATATATTAACTTAAAAACCCAACTTAAATAGAGATAAAAAATAAGGAGTCTATCATCAAAGACCTATAGTATTTAAAAGATCACTTTTTTAATAGAGCGAGCAAGCCTTGGTTTGAATCAATACAAACAGAAAATATTTTTGGGAGTCATGATTTCTAGGAACGTACATCGTCTGTGCAAAGTTCGGGAGTAGCTATTAAAAATCTCATCTAGGTATTTTTGTTTTTGTTAAAGTAAACTAGATTTATTATATTTACACTAATTAAGTTTACTTGGGATAGCTTTATTCATCACATGAAATAATCATTTAATATTATTCATGTTTGTTATCTTAGGTGTCATTCTAGATAGGGATGAGTTAGTTTTATTTATTTAGTTGTTATATAGGGTATTTGTGCCTACTCCTACCTACTCTCTCTTCTAATTGAGTCACGTGACATTACATGTTCTCTCAATTGTCTAGCCTCTTACCTATACGAGCAAGTCGATTTGTACATTGTAACAAATCAATTTATACCAATTCATTGCAATTTAAACTTATTATTTGCTTCTTAATCTCATTTGGTGTTCATTACTTAGGTGGAGTATTCTATTTTGTTTTGTTGGTTATTACGTGGTTGTGAAGCTTGGCTAGCTTCATCATGGGCATCTATTTTATTCAACATGGTATCAAAGCTAGTCCAAGATAATTGCCATCTCATTTATAGGATTGATTAATCAATCGAGATCAAACATTCACTTTCCTACAATCCAATGTTTAGAGTTGATATATGTTCCTCATTGAAAATTCTCAATATTTTTAGATCTCGCCTCTCCACTTATATTCTGGACAATAGCGATATCATCCCCTCTTTGTTTATTTGTTGCAATAAGACAGTTAAACCTACGTTGAATAAAGAGATCATTTTTTTCCCTATTGGAGGCTTTGTTCAATATTAAACATCATTGGTAGCGATATTCTTCCTCTTTTCTTTTCTTGTTGCACTAATATTCATACCCAGAGTGACTAGAAAAAGCAATTTATTGCATTCGTATTGTAGTTATAGCAATACATATAAACCTAGAGCAATACATCAGCCACTCTAAGACTATTTGCAGAGATCTCCTTCCTGCTATACCTTCCTATCTAGGTCAATAATGATATATTCACCATCTTTAAAGCAATCATTTTTGGGGCAGTGCTATATTGGCATTGGCTATACAGTCCACTTCCACTAGGGACATTATTGGCGATGATATTCTTCTTGCAATCATACATTTCTATTGTGGAGTGACATAGTTTTCTTTTTCCCTCCACTGTATATTAAACATGAAAAATAATTGATTACATCGTAATATTTTCCTTTAAGGCTCCAGACAGAAGGTAAATAGGTGTAACAAAATCAAGTATATAATGTTAGTTAAATTTATCTATTTCAATGGGAAAGATGGGAAAAAAAGTGTTAAATGAAAATGCAAGTTTAATTTATGAGATGGATCTTTTGAAAAAGAAAAATGGTGCTCTTTTGATAGATTTGTGGAAATTTGAAAAGAAACTAAAGAGTTAGAGAAAAAGTTAGAATTGTTTGATGAGATTAATAAAAGGAATGAAGAACTAGAACAAAGAATGAAATTATTTGATGATTTAAAAGAGAAGATGAAGAAATTAGAAGAATAAAATAGTTTATAAAGGAAAGAAATATCAAAATTAAATGAAGAAAGTGGAAGTTTGAAGTCAAAGAAACTGGTATGTGATGTTTCATTTAGAACAGAAGATTTAAGTTTGGCATTTGATGAATGTAATTTTGTTGAAGTTGTTGTTGGTAAAGAATGTGAGACTAAAGGTCAGACTATGTTTGAAAATATAAATTGTGATATTGATAACAAAGGATGGTGGACCTCAGCTCATCCATAATTGTAAGGAGAAGCTTGGTGCTAAAGTGCTTGATTACTGGAAAGATCAAAAGTGGGTGGACCTTAGCTCAATTGATCCCAATCAATAACAGGTAAGCTTAATGATCAACCATGCTATCTTAAATACTAGAAAGGAAGACCACATTGTGTGGAGAGGGACTTATTGTTTCTCTTCTCTTCTCCTTTTGCTGGCTCAAATCAAAGACCTTACTCCTTGCTGGGCTAAGGCTTGGTATCTAGGTTTGAATCCTAAAATTAGTATCATTTTGTGGATCCTTTTGCAAAATAAGATTCTTACTCTTGATAATTTGAGAAAGAGGAGACTTTGTATCCCTAACAGATGCTATCTGTAATTGAGTTTGATGGGGAACTTGATTTAATCTCCATGCTCTGAGTTCATTTTTTGATCTATTTTGGTTCCTTGAATTCATTTCTTCCTTGTGTCTCTGTCTATAGTGTTTTCGGGTCATATTTTTATGAGCAAATCATCACGTTTTATTTCGTCAGTCTGAGTTTTTATGCATCTATTTTAGATGCGCTACTTCCTGTCGCAAATGCACCAAGAAGTTTTATAAAAGTGCTAGATTGTTTCTTATATGCGCTAAAGTATTTAAAAAATACGTTGAGTTACTTGTCATATGTGCTATTATGTGTTACAAATGTGTTGTTCTATGTATTTTTGGTTTTGGTGTTTTCAGTTGGGTTTCTAGACTCCTCAATTGGATTTTATGATTATCTAGAGGTTGTGTTGTATTTCTTGAGTACTCTTCGATGAACCAGAGTTGTGATTTGGCTTATATTGGTTATTTGAATTGACATGCTTTGTGCAAGATGAGTGATACCTTGTTGTTATATTGGGCTCTTTGGATTAAGTTTGATATGCAATTTGTGTGGCCTATGAGGCTGTGATGTTGGTGTTATTGTGCATTTATGATATACTTATGTTTTTGGAGACCTTGGTTAGCCGAGTTATGCTTTGAGATCCCTTGTTCTTGTTGTGAATTTTTACCCTAAGGCCTACGTGCATGGTTAGGGAGAGAGGGCTTCCATGAGTCTGTCAAGGTCATGAGGAATAGAATGCTAGGATTCTTTGTGTGTTGGAGTCGAGGTTTAGACCATCTTTATAGCTCATTGGAGGTTTTATTGTATTAATCAAATGATAACATATTAATTAGTCTTAGGTGGGTTGGGTAGTAGTAACTCATCAAAGTTAGTTAAGAATTGTGTTTTGGTGTCCCATCTCATGGCTTGGAAGACTGGAGTGAGGGGGCAGATCAGGTAACCAGATAAACACTGGAGTGAGGTCACATGTGATGACACTCTTTTCCCTACATGTAGATCCTAGTGCCTTGAGTCTGGTTCTGATGTGTTGCCTTTTGAGAATATATGATTGGAGATTTTATGTTGTTTCCTTGCGTTAGCATTGTGTTATCTTTTGGTAGGTAGGTCTTAGCCTAGATCTAGAGTGTGAGTGGGATCTTGTGTCATCTGCTAGCACGGGGGTGGTTCCTTATGGCTCCACATGGTCCCATGGTTTAATGCCTTCTTCCATTGGGATTTCCTTCATCGCATGCTTCTTCATCGTTGTGGATCTCTTGTCTTCTCAACTATGGATGCATACTAGCAGCAAATTGATGTATATAATTTATATGGCATATGTATGTATTAGTCATGATGTAATTGTAATTGTAATTGAGAGATATGCTCCTTGATGTAATCGAATATTTTTAAAACTCATCTCTCAATTTATATTGGACTGACTATAGCGATATCATCCCATCTTTGTTTATTTGTGACAACAAGACATTTAAACCTAGGATGAATAAAGAGAGGAATTGTTTTTCCTATTGGAGGATTTGTTCAATATTAAACATCGTTGGCAATGATATTCTTTCTCTTTTTTTCACTAGTTGCAATGATATTCATACCCACAGTGACTAGAAAAAGCAATTTATTCCAGTCGTATTGTAGTTCCAGCTATACATATCAACCTAGAGCGATACATTAAACAGTCTAAGACTATTTGCAGAGATCTCCTTCCTGCTATACCTTCCTATCTAGGTCAACAATGATATATTCACCATCTTCAAAGCAATCATTTTTGGGGCAGTGCTATATTGGCGTTGGCGGCAGAGTCCACTTTCACAAGGGAGATTATTGGCGATGATATTCTTTTTGCAGTCATAAATTTCTATTGTGGAGTGACATAGGTTTCTTTTTTCCTCCACCGTATATGAAACATGAAAAATTATTGATTGCACCATAATATTTTCCTTTAAGGCTCCAGATAGAAGGTAAATAGTTGTAACAAAATCAAGTATATAATGTTAGTTAAGTTTATCTGTTTCAATGGGAAAGATAGGCAAAAAAGTATTAAAAGAAAATGCAAGTTTAGTTTGTGAGATGGATCTTTTGAAAATGGAAAATGGTGCTCTTTTGATAGATTTGTGGAAAGTTGAAAAGAAACTAAAGAGTTAGAGGAAAAGTTAGAATTGTTTAATGAGATTAAGAAAAGGAATGAGGAACTAGAACAAAGAATGAAATTGTTTGATGATTTAAAAGAGAAGATGAAGAAATTAGAAGAAGAAAATAGTTTATACAAGAAAGAAATGTCAAAATTAAATGAAGAAAACGGAAGTATGAAGTCAAAGAAACTGGTATGTGATGTTTCACTTAGTACAAAAGATTTAAGTTTGGCATTCAATGAATGTTATTTTGCTGAAGTTGTTGTTGGTACAGAATGTGAGACTAAAGGTCAGAGTATGTCTGAAATAGGCCTTGGTGGAGAAATAGAGTACAAAAGTCAAAAAATAAATTCACAAAATATTTAGTCGACGGATGGAACAAATGGAGCTTTAATCCCTTATAAAAATTTAATGCATACCTTGATGAAAAGGATGGACTTGAACAAAAACTTAAAGATAGAAATGTTTGCTTCATTGATGAAGAAGATGATGTTAAGTGGTGTGGTGCTAAATTAAGAATATGCTTGGTGAAGTTGAGGTATAAAATACAACGAGTAGATGAATAGATAGTGGATTGGCCTTTGCTTTTAATTTAGAATAGGAAATGTCACACTAAAGTGGGGTCCTTTGCATGCACTACACTTCAAAACCATATTTTAACAAGAGATTATTTTTAAAATCTTGTATTTGCAAGACCAAATAGATGTACTTTCTTAAGGGATGAAGAGGGGATAAAAGACCATTTTCTATTTGGATGTGAAATGGCCAACTATAGTTAGAACAATGTTTAGGAGAAGTTGGAGTTCCAATAGCCTTTATTATCAAATTTTCATTCTTGCTTTAATATCTGGCCAAAAATTAACCAAAATGTAGTCTTTGGTAGTATATGAACTTGGACGCCCTTAATTTTAATATGAGAAGTTTGGAAAGAAACAAATAGACGTGAGTATTGAGGAAAAATCCAACAAACACAAAAGCAATCTACATTATTTTTTCTTGTACATTTACTTTTCCAAATATTACGAAACAAGAGAATTGTTCAAGGAAAATCATAATGATCAATACAAAATGGACTTTACTATACTAGCATTTTAAATAAACATTTCATTTCCAAAATTTCCTTGACTTGTCAATCAAGAATCTTTCAAATAGCTTAACCGAATTTTCTCAAATACAAAAACTATTCTCAATTGCTAAAAATTTTGGTATACCTAGCCATCCTTTGCTTCATCTAGTTTTGAGTGTCATCAATTGTTTGTATTTCATCGTAAATATTAAATATCTAATATGACTATGTCGCCTAGTACCATCTAGGCTAAATCTTTGAGAGTTTGATCTGTAATATGATCTATATTGAACTACCAATGTTGGACATGAATGTGATCTCGCAGAATAAAATGCGTCTTCCAATGGATTATTACTAAACTGTCTAGAAGATAGAATTTCGGATGCAATATTTATTTGATTTCCTTTCACCTCATGATAGGTTTAGGAAATGAAATGACTTATGGGCAAGAGCAAACAATGAAGCAGCGTGAGAGTTATACATAATTCAATCATTTAACCATCGAAAATAATTTAACCATTCAATCGTTCCATCTATGAGCATGTTTGTATGGAACTGGTTGTATCATTTAGGAATCGTCAATATCAATGCCCTGTAAAAGAAATAATTCAGTTATTATGACAATACGCCATTCCCATCTATGAGCATGTTTGTATGTAACTGGTTGTAAAAGAAACAATAATTCAATTATTTCAAACAAACATTGATTAAAGTTGTTAAATATCGTAGCACGCAGCCTTACTATGCTGTATATGATACATACAGCCTTATTCTACTGCAAGCACAGCATAGTTTGATTACTAAGGGACGCATATTTAGCTCCTAACAATAGACATCTTATTGGCATCACAACAATAGACGTCGCTGTCAACCGCAACAATAGACATCAGCCCCGCAGGTTATGCAGTCATCAGTAGGGACACTGCTACTGCTACTGGTATTGGTAATGGTAATGGCGTTGGGATTGGGATTGGAATTGAGACCGCAACAATAGACATCAGTCCCGCACGTTATGCATTGTGCTTCCACTTCCACCATTATTGTGCCTCCCAGAATTAGTACAACCATAGATAGTATCACAAATTTCTTAACAACATCCATTTCTAATTGCAAACACAATAGGAATTGATAAGGATGAGGATTCTCCTGCACACCACGGTTTTAATAGCTGCACCTGGAGTCATAATGATTCAGTTTCAATGTCAATGACACACAGATAGGACAGTTTACATTCAATTGCTCCGTCCATTATTTACAATGTATAGAATCCACGAAGTATATTCCAACTTTCTTATTAAAGACAAATGGAACCAAAGGAATTTAACCATTTCCACTTTGCCGGTCCATTTCTGCATAAAATATTTCATCCACTCAAGTTGTAAGAAAGGCCATTATCCCTATCATTGCGCTACTTCCTAATAACAGATAAATCCAATTACCTTGCAAAATGGTATAAAGACAAGTCACCAAAATCTTCAAAGAGGTTTGCTTCTTCCTAAGCATTACCAAAGTGTTCATTAATAAGATAATGAGATGTCTAACGGGTAGAAATCACCTTCACGAGTCTTTTTTTAAAGTCACATTGCAAAATCTTAGCTAGAATTTAGTGCAACTAATACATAAAGGAAAGGGGGGACTAGAGGGACAACATGTTAGATAGGATAATGTGTTCAATGTATTTGAAAATTTTTAATTACCTAAGATTCTTTCAGTTGAAAAGGCGAAATTTATTGCATTAGAAGTAATAAAATGGTTTGTAGGCAACATATCTAACCTAACGTTCTCGGCATTACTCAATGGGAATTCGTATGGTATTTTGCATTCTTCGAGTGCCATTAGGACGGACAATTCTTTATGCCCATTACTTTTCATCATCTTGGGATGGAGTCTAGGTACAAGCATGAGGGTGGTCATAGCTATGGGATGGTGGCAAGGCATCAAAATTGCTCACAATATTGTAACAACATTGCATCATTTTTTTTTCAATGACACAATGTTGTTTCGAGTCTCCTCTCAAGTGGAGGCAACAAAGATTAAGAAGACTTTGGAAATAAACTACTTGAAATCAGGGCAAAAACTGAATCGGACGAAATCATAAGTTTTGTCATCATTACTGATGTGAGAAAACAAAGGGATATGACAAAAACTCTAAATTTGAAGATGGCATGTATCCTCAAGAAATTTCTTGGTCTCCCCTAATTTGTAAAGTTAAGCAAAGCTAACTTGTGGACTTAGTTTACAAGTAACTGGATCGACAACATTAGGGCTTGGAAATGGAAATGGTTATCAATGGCTAGGTGAATTGGCATGCTTCTCATAGTCATTGTTTCCCACCCAAATTATGGGATGTCATGCATGAAAATCCCAAAGAGAATTGAAGAAAGAGTGGAACAAATTATGAGGAAATTCTTTTGGTGTGAGAGTTGAGATCAGAACAAGATCCTCTTGATTGCTTGAGAAAAGATTTGCCAACAAAAGGAGGCTAGAGGTGTTGAGTTTAGAAATTTGAATTTAATGAATATAACCTCAAAGAATAGTAGTTGTGGAACATGTATAATAAGAGCCATCAAAAGTGGTCCCAAGTGTTGCAAAATAAATAGCTTGGCTCCCCTTGGCCAACAAGGATCCTTACGGTGCAAGAAGGTTTGGTTGGAAAGTGACTCCCTAAACATCATTAACTGCTTGAGTAAAAAGACCTCCCCTAGCTGTACTATTAAACAACTCATTCAGGAATGCTTTGATATAATTGCCAAGCTGGATGAAATTCAAATTTCCCATATTTTTAGCCAGGGTAATAAGTCGGTGGATCATGTGGCAAATATTGATCTAATTAGTGATGATATTAAATGGTGGTGCGAGGGGGATTCCTTCACGTTTCATTTGTGTGCGCTGGCTCGGAAGGATGACGATAATATCTCATCGATTGAGTATTAATTATGGCAGATTTTCACATGTGTAAAGACATTCCTCGAAAGAAGTGGATCCGTCCTTCCAAATTGTTCCTATGGGTCTAGTTTTTTAGCTTCTGGCTTAAGCCTAGTTTTAGTCTGAATACCAAAATCTGTAGAGATTAAAGTCATATGGGGGGAGACAAGAATAGGATGGAACCATCTTCATGTGTGTTATGGGAGAAAATCAAAGATGTTGGGACGGAAGTTGTAAATGGCGGCATGGAACCTTATGTTAGAACACTCCATGGCCAGGATCACAAGATTATGGAAAGGTTTGTGAAAGGTTGGAGCAAAGAGGTTCTTAGTGTGTATGAGACTGAATTCGGGATTGACGAAACCTTCATTGCTGAGATTATAGGGTTAGAGTATGGAATGCAAGAAGTTATATAGAGAAAGAAAAAACTTAGAAGAAGCCCTCTCTATATTCTATGATAAATAGAGTGAGATCTAAGAAGAGTCAGAAAAATCCGGATACAGGCTATAACCAAAAGGACTTGTTGACGCTATGGACATACATCACAGAATTTATCATGAGGTATATAGCCATCGATGGCCGCTATGCAAGTATATTTTCTTATCATCTTACGATCCTAAATCACTTTAGGCATGATAAAAAAATTCCTTGTCATTCTATTTTGTTTCTTCTCTTGAGCATGGCATTAAAACGTCTATGCAATAGTACACAGGTGTTTTAAGATCAAAGATATTATGCAATATACCATGGTAGACATTATGCAAACACCATGGTAGACAATATGCAAAATATAGAAGCAATAGCAAGGCACGCGAACTGTTAGATAGATTGTCTAAAAGAAATGTGATCTCATGGATTACAATAATATGAGCAAAAAATGAATTTGTTGAAAAGGCTATAAAAATTCCTAAGAAAATGTAAATGGGCAACTATAAAGCTAATTCCATATTCTCCAGCATTACAAGAATTTAGTGAGGCTATACACATCATGTGAATTATTTTCCAAAATGTCAGAAAGAAATGTGGTCTCATAGGTTGCCATGATCGCAAGTTATACAATTTGCTATAATGCTTTAAAAACTTTCAAACACAGGCAAAATTCCAATATTTTAGCTATGTCAAAATAGGAACATTGGAATCGTAGACTTTAAGGTATGCATAAAAGGAATTTGTTGGAAGATACACATGCAAAATGCAGAGTCATTAATATTTCACCCAAACTATTTGGTAACATGCACCCAAAGATTTATCAACTTGTGGAATGCAATGATTACTAGAGCTGCATACAATAGAACTGACAAAATGGCATTAGTAACTTCCTAGCAGCATTTTAGAAACAAATGGAATTCAGAAATATCATAGCCAAAATGATTTCATAAGGGGAGTAAATTTGAAGGTAAAGGCAAGTGGGAAGTCTATCCAATAGAAAGGATTATCATAAAACTAATTTTGTTGCAATAATATTGTATTTCTATCATAAGTATATTTCATCTTCACAGGAGAGGAGGGGAAGAATAAAACAATTTATTTCTAGTTACAAAAAGGGAAAGATTATCAACTTAATAACTATAAAGTGGAAAATTGGGAGATTAGCAAACACTCCGCTTGGAAAGAAAAATTCACCAAGCTCAATTTTCACTTGGGGAAACTTTACATTCAAAAGAGGGGATGAATCTACTAGATCCAATCCAAAAGAATGCAAGGATTGAAAGCTAAGTAGATTTGGTTGTGTTTGAAATGTGTTTAACCTTCTTTTGTAAGTTGAATAAGTAAAGTGCTGAAATTGAAGACAAAGTAACCAAAAACAGTGAGCTATAGATTCGGGATTCAATCATGCACCTGGATCTGAGAAGTTTAAGATCATTGGAGTTGCTTTGTGAAAACAACTAAAAATAGCAGGGATCGTGTGCATCGACCACGACACTGCCAACTTGGTCCTGCGAATGAACACAAAGAAAAGAAGAGGAAAATGGTTGGAAATAGGGGTTTCCCTTAGTCAAACCCTAGTTGGAATCAACCTTGAATGAAATATTGCAAATTCTTGAAATAAATAATGTAAAGGTATACCGCAGATTTGCAATGAGTGATGACAATGCTTTTCTTCTTCAATGTAATCACATATATTGTATGAAATGGTATGAACATGGAAAAACCCTAACACACACATGCTTGCAAATGAATGGTGTAAAGTTTCTCCACAATAGTTGAATGATAATGGTTGATGTAGACTTGATGAATGCTTCAGAAGACTTCACATAACCTGCACTTTCACTTCATAACAGGCTCCTCCCAAATTGCTTGATGTTAGATCTTCAAATGGGGAAAGGAAGGCTATATGTAGGAGACCCTAACTTTGTTTTGAGTCATAGGCCAACCTAGAAATAATATTTTTCACCAATCTCTTGGATTTGAATAGTAAAATATTGTCAAAACATGCTTTTCACCATTTTTTGGGGGAAGCAAGATATTGTGATTTTAGAGAAAAGTCCAAGAGTATGTGGGAATTTGAGATGTCTAGATATGCGGAATTGGGTCTTGAAGGTTGAAATAGGACATAATTAGGGTTTTTGATGAATTAATTAATTGGAAGAATAAAAAGGGGCACACTTAGAGTAATGGACCCAATTTTATGATGTATGAAAAGAGAAGGCTTTAGATTAATTAAATGCTTAAAGGGAACTAAATAATGATCCCACTTATGCCTCCTATGTCCAAATGAGAGGGGAAGAGCTCCTTACAACCCTTCCCTTATCAATGTTAACTTTTCAACATAGGTCGACATGAAGGTGTAACTCCCACTCAAATTTTGTATAGGACTAAGGGCTCAAAATGAGTCCCAATTAGGGAGGATCGAGGTGTAGCACCCTGGTCTTGGTAAGGACCAAGGTGTGGCACCCTGGTCCTACCCCAAATTGGGTCAGGGTTAAGGACCTATGCATGGGGGAGGCATAAACAAGTCCCAATCAAGTATGGGGATGAGCACACTAAGGTGAGGGACCCAAATATGGTCAAAATTGCAAAGGGTGGGAGTTTAGGACACTACAATAACAAAGTGATAAAATATTTTTTTAGGAAAAGTGGCTAAATAGGTTTAAAAGATGTAATGGTCTGAAGCGCTCTTTCATTTTCTATAAGGAAATCCGGATTTAGAAGAATTAGGATTAGAATCAAAAAAATTTAGGAAGGAACATTATAACAAATTATTACTTTGGTCATTGTCTTAAATTTTAGGGTTTTCAATAGAAGAAGTTACAAAATTTCATGTTTGGAAAATGGCTCAGTTATTTGTTAATATAAGGAAAAACTCATCAGTGAATTCTCTCCAGATTATACTTTCCATGTTCATATAAATCAGGTTATTAAGGATATGTCTAGTTTTTTGTGGCATCTTTGTTTGTTTGTAATTTTTTGTGTGGGTTTCCTCAATGAGGAATTAAATTCTATTCAATCTATTACTGTAAATGTGGAAGATAAATCGAGATAAATAAGAATAATTGTGTGATGAATATTTGATGCATGTTCATGCAACGCATAGACAATTTTAAGTGTTGAATAATTTGAATTCAAACTATTGGAAGAGCATAAATAATTTTGAAATTGACTCTATGGCCCAGGATAAGAGACTGATCACATTTTATTTTTAGTTGTAAAGATAGGAGTTGGGGATATTTAGTATTCAATTATCCATTTTCAAATATTTATGCTAGTTTGAGGTGGATTGAGAAAGATTTGGCTTATTAGTAAAAAGCTATAATCTACTTAAGTTATAAGAAGGTACACCCAATGTTGGTGTTTTTTCCTACAACCCTCAGTCCTAAGGAATTCATCACATTCCAAGGTAGGGATTAAACCTTCAATGTGGTCTCTGAACTATCAACAAACTAAGGACAGGGAATTCCAACAGCACAAGGCTCTCACAACCTTCTTCACTTTGAGCTCCATCATACTCTGGAGGGTGTTCTTATTTTGGGCCTGCATAGATTCATACCCTGCAATATTTTGATCTACAGACTTATAGAAATATGGAATGTTCTCAAAAACATAAGGACATTACATTCATTTCTTTAAAATCGAGCCAAATCCTAATTGCACTGCCTTTGAGAATATTTGAGAACACGGACTGAAAAAATAAAGGGGAAAAGGGTTAGTGAGAAATTCAATTATGGAAGTGCTTCTTAAACAAATCCTAGACTGTCATAGGTTAGTGTCTATCTTGAGGCATAGAGTCAATTCCTCTAGTCACAAATGAAAACCTAAACAGTAACTAAACTTGAACTAGTGAGCTTCTTAGAGATTAGTGCCTTACATGAATGCAACTCCATATGTTATTATGTAAACCATTCTTTTTAACCCATGAACTATTTTATAAGTTCACAATGATTTGTATATAGAATTTAATTCCTTCCTTGATGGAAACCCATAAACACAATCACACATTGATATGGAAAATATCAAGATAAATCAAAACATCCTTAATATTTTGATTCATATGAAAGTAGATAATACAAATGTTAATGGAGACAGTTGTGCAATAATATAGCAGTTTCATAATATACAAATTTAAATTGTTGTAGGATCCATACATTCATTCCCTCAAGAATTTACCTTCAGTGACAAGCTAAACAAAAACCTATTCTACATGCCTAGAAAATAAAAAAGATTTAGAACCCTTGATACAGCCTTGGTATTCCTTTTATATTATAAGGAATGCACAAGCTATAGGTTGCTTACATGTGTCCATCTTATTTACCTAACTAGCCCTTTTCCTTCTTGAGTTACTAAATGGATCTTGTTGTCTATATTTTGTCCTGATGGGTAACCGTCTGGATGGCCATGTGTGGTAGCCTTCATGCCTAGGATTAGAGATCATTCAAGGGAACCTACCACCATGCCAACCACGTCACCACCAACCATGGGTGGTTATAGATGCAGAAGATAATAGCTCAAGAATCTTTCACTAATCATCCTAGTAGGGGATAACTTTCAGAGTGTGGGTTTGCAGCTCTACCAACCCAATTCCTCAATTTTTGCATCACCCACTGTCTCTCCGCACTTCCACACCCAAAGGAAAAATTTTGCCGCTAGAGGAAATCTAGCTAGATGCAAGTTGTAAAATAGTATTGCATCTGTATTTTAATCTCCTTGTTCCTCTCTGGTAGCATGGTGTATTTTCAAGCCTCCTTTGGTCCTGTGACGGATTCCTCACAAGTTTCCTTTCAGGACTTTGACATCTTTTCTATGACATGATCCACTTCCTGTAAGGACTTAACATAGCTACAGACATCTTTGAACTTCTAACCTCCAGCCTATTCACTCATATACACTGATGGCTTATTCACACTCATAATGATCTATATATATAATAGCATTCTCACTATCCTTATAAGCATAGATGTATACCAATCATCACAAATCTAGCATCAAACAAAAGATCGTGATCACAAAATCAACTTTTCACGATTTTGTTCCTTCAAAAACGCTTGAACAACCCTGCGCATCTCTGGAATTCTGACATTTGTTTGTGTGAAAAACTCAAATGTTGGTGCTTTCGGAATGCAGATTGAATCAGGCCACAACAATAATCATGATATATTCTCATGATAAGCCTAAGCAAATTACCAACCATACCATGTTTGAACACAAATCGGGCTTCGCTCAAGATATCCTGAATATACCATTAGGTTGGCAGTTTTTACACCTCTTCCTCTTACTTGAGGCTCGGTGAGGTCAAAACTGAGCCCTCACCGAGAACTGAGTTGCCAACTACTACATCCCACAATGCACATTCTCTCATATACTTGGGACTCATTGAGACCAACTTGGGCACCTCACCAAATGTCGTTTTTCCAGCTCGTATTATTTTAGCAGACACACATTATCCTCTTCTCGCGGGCTCGGGACTCGTTGAAGTGGGAAAAAATTCCCACTGAGTCCTAAATGGTTTTTAATTCTTGCAATCGCAAGACTCATAGCTTGCCTAACTAGAGGATGGGGCCTTTCAAATGGCCATGTGTCCAACTCTTTGTAACATGACTCGGCCAAACCAAAAAATATCTTCTACCGAGTATTGAGCTCTTTTATGAGGAGCGCCTTTTGGAATAACTATGGATACTGAACGGCCCCACAATACGCGAGACCCACCTCTTAAATGGAATTTCCTCCATTTTCAAATTGTAATGAAAATATAATTAAGGTTGATTAGGATAGTAAAGTAATAACTCAAAAGGAATATCCCCACCAATATGATTTCAAAATTTTATAGTGTCCTAAAGCTCTTCAATGGCATCAAAATTTAGGGCTAACACCCAGCTTGGTTTAGCAAAGCTAGAAGAGTAGGGAATTGCAACCATATCGGTTTGTTCTATTTGTTGGCCAAAATTATTGTAAAACTTGAGCATAAGGCTTGGCATGTACCTTTAAGGTTTAACAATCTGTAATTTTGGGAATCAAAAAGGTGGTATTTTAATTTTTTAATAAACACGTAGGGATGATGCTAAGGATGCAAGTGGCATTGGAAAGGTGGATGAATAGGGGTATAAAATACATATCTTTTGCTTTCACTACAATATTTTGGAAATTTAATATAAATTTTTAATGTATGGTGTAGTGCCCCTCCCTAATTCATCTTGCTTTAAGTTCATCCATAGACTATATTGATATAGCTTAGTCTAGTTTATGATGATTTGATGGTATCTAACCATGTACTTACCCTATTTCATGATATGATGATGATTATGTTAGTGTATATTTTATTGCGAGTGTCTTCTCTGTGGTTGTGAAAGGGACAATATCATACCACTCATTCGTGAGCACGATATGATGTTGTGATTCCCCTTCAGTTGTCTTCCTATTTTATGATGTGTATGTTATTATATATGTTGTTCTACATATATTGGTGGTGATAGGTTTGCAGGTACAAGACATCAACTCCACCTGGCTTCATAGGTCTGAGTGTCTCTTATCTCAATAGAAACTTGATCAGAGATGACATGAAAACCCATTCTACACTCTAGGTTTAAGTTGATTACCCTTGTTAGTATAGTGTCTTGGCTGAGTTGTTGTTTAGTATCGAGTGGTCTCTTGAGTTATCCTTTGTTATTTTTCTTGAAGTGTTATGATTATTTATTGATTTATTAATTAATTAATTAAGTGATTTATATAGTTTAATAATGATAAATTAAATTAATGAGTTTACATAGTTTATAATAATAAAATAAATAAATAGATGGTACTAATATTTAATATTATGGGAAGAGAAATATTGGATTTATATTTGAGAAGTGATTTTATATTATTGGATATTCACTAGTTATCATTTATTATTTATTATCTATTAATTGGCCTTTTGGAATTATTATCCATTTGTAAAGTTAATGCTTTAATATTAATTTGGAATATTTAATTAGACAGCCTTTGATTATTTTATTTGTTGGGCTTAATATTTAATTGTGCCCATGGCTTTATTTATTAAATAATTATTTATCCTACCTACCCTATTATATGATTGATTGAGTTTATTGGCTAAGTAAATTAAATATTATCATATTAATATTTGTCTTGGTATGGGGAAGGGTTGGTAAGAAATATTATTTATTCGATTATTCTTATTGGCCAACAATTTTGTATAGTTTTGGTTTGATTTCCAATTAATTAATTTACAGTGATTATCCAGGGGTTGGTTGTCAAATGCATTTTTTTGTGATTTGGATTTTCGAGTTGCTTGTTGGGAGCTTGGGTTGATTTGGCTGAGGTTGTGTTTAGAAGTTTCTTCATCAGATTTCATAGACAAGTTATACTTTCCAGGTCAGAGAAATTTTCCATTGCATTTTCAATTCTCAAAGATTGTTTTCTTTGGGACTATATTCGGGAAGCATTTGGAATTATTTCTAATTACAGATTAAATCTATAGATATATTATGTTGTTGGGGATAAATGTATAAGATTGAGAATTACTTTTATTGAATCTTCTGTGAGTACTTTTCCAAAATGGATTTTTGTTTTAGTTTTTTTCTCTGTGATTGAGTTTGATAGGGAACTTGATTTAATCTCCATTATTTGAGTTCATTTTTGGATCTAGTTTGGTTCCCTGAATTCATTTCTTCGTGGTATCTATCTATAGTGTTTTCGGGTCATATTTTTATGTCTTAGTATTTTTCTGAGCAAATCGTTGCTTTGTGTTCCATTAGTCTGAGTTTTTAAGCATCTATTTTAGATGTGCTACTTCATGTCGCAAATGCAATAAGAGGTTTTATAAAATCGCTAGACTATCTCTTATATGTGCTAAAGTATTTAACAAACACGTTGAGTCACTTGTCATATGCGCTATTCTATGGTACAAATGTGTTGTTCTATGTATTTTTGGTATTGGTGTTTTCAAACGGGTTTCTAGGTTCCTCAATTGGATTTTATGATTATCCAGAGGGTGTGTTGTATTTCCTGAG
The DNA here is from genome assembly GCF_030272615.1 of Cryptomeria japonica. NCBI lineage: Eukaryota > Viridiplantae > Streptophyta > Pinopsida > Cupressales > Cupressaceae > Cryptomeria > Cryptomeria japonica. The sequence continues at coordinate 201,567,127 of NC_081415.1, read as the reverse complement.
TACTCTTGGATGAACCACAGTTGTGATTTGGCTTATATTGGTAATTTGAATTGACATATTTTGTGCAAGATAAGTGATACCTTGCTATTATATTGGGTTCTTTTGATTAAGTTTGACATATGATTTACATGGCCTATGAGGCTGTGATGTTGGTGTTATTGTGCATTTATAATATACTTATGTTTTTGGAGACCTTGGTTAACTAGGCTATACTTGGAGAGCTCTTATTCTTGTTCTATACTTTTACCTTAAGGCCTAGGTGCATGGATAGGGAGAGAGGGCTTCCATGAGTCTGTCGAGGTCACAAGGAATAGACTACTAGGATTCCTTTTGTGTTGGAGTCGAGGTCTAGACCATTTGTATAGCTCATTGGAGATTTTATTGTATTAATCAAATGATAACATAATAATTAATCTTAGGTGGGTTGGGTAATAGTAACTCATCTAAGTAAGTTAATAATTGTGTTGTGGTGTCCCATCTCATGGCTTGGAAGACTCGAGTGAGGTGGAAGATTAGGTAACCGGATAAACCGAACTCCCTTGAATTCCACAAAGGTTGAGACGGTTTTGCATGTGCATCTAGGATGGTCGAGACAAGTTCCCATTTGTCGCATGTGATGACACTCTTTTCCCTACATGTAGATCCTAGTGCCTTGAGTCTCATTTTGATGTGTTGTCTTTGGAGAGTTTGTGATTGGATATTTTATGTTGTTTCCTTGTGTTAGCATTTTGTTATCTTTTGGTAGTTAGGTGTTAGCCTAGATCTATAGTTTGAGTGGAATCTTGTGTCATCTCCTAGCATGGGGGGTGGTTCCTTATGGTTCCACATTGTCGAGTTGTTGTATTCCTTCTTCCATTGGGATGTTCTTCATCACATCCTTCTGCATTGTTATGGATCTCTTGTCTTCTCATGCGTACTAGTAGCAGATTGATGTATATAATTTACATGGCATATGTATGTATTACTCATGATGTAATTGTATTTGTAATTGAGAGCTATGCTCCTTCATGTAATCGGACATTGTGTATTAGATGGTATAGTAGTGGACATATTGATGTATCATATGCACATTGGATATCACTTCATTAATGAAAATAATGGTATTGGATATATTGTTATGCATTTGGAATATTTATTAATGATATTTTAAAATGAATGTAATGGTATGGTTAATGTATGCATAGTAGATGGATGTATTCATATTAAGGATAGTAAATAATCATATATGCATGGAAAGAATAAATAATGCTAGAATTTAGTATGCATTAGATCGTGGTGGTAATTGTATTACCATGTCTATGATGAGATGTTCTTGGTAACGTTATGTTATATGCTTGGATTAGGTAATGTTGGTAGGATACCCTACTGAATATTATTGTTGTATATAATTTTGTTTATTTCCGCTTGCGTTATGTTCTCTTGTGGTTATGTTCATGATTGTATATCTTGTCAACGAATATTAATGCACTTGAGTATTTAATTGTTATGTTGCATTAGTAGATGTTTTTTTTTTAAATTATCTCTAATTGCATGTTAGATAGTTGTATTACACTAGGGTATTTTGGCGGGCATTATATATGGTTAGAATTTAGTAGATTAGGCAATAGAATACAATGCATGCTCATCACCATGGGTAGAAATGAGTGTCAATTATGTAGGCAGGACCCTGAGAATGTATAACTTTCAAATTCTTGGTCCCAAAATCAAGGGTAGAAGATGTAAATCATTTTATGATATGGCTATATGCAGTTGTCACCTCACAAAGTGAAATTAATTCATAAAAAAATACATTAGTGAAGGTGATTATGTTAGACTATTTACAAGAATGTAACACAAGTCCTCCTATAACATTGACATAAAATTAACATATATATTTGACAAACCTTCTTAGATACACTATTTAAAATATACAAAAAGGAATTTGATGAACTAATTGTAGACTCATTTGTACGACCCTTGAGTTAGGAATGATCTTGTTGAATTCTCATAGACCCACAAAGAATATTCAAGAAACAATAAATGGACCTGAATTAAATGAATATATTAACCTAAAAACACAACTTAAGTGGAGATAAAAATCTAAGGAGTCCATCATGAAAGACCTATAGTATTTAAAACGTCACTTTTTTAATAGAACGAACAAGCCATGGTTTGAATTAATACAAAGAGAAAATATTTTTGGGAGTCATGATTTCTAGGAACGTACATCGTTCATGCAAATTTAGGGAGTAGCTATTAAAAATCTCATCTAGGTATGTTTGGTCTTGTTAAAGTAAATTAGATTTATTATATTTACCCTAATTAATTTTACTCGGGATAGCGTTATTCATCACATGAAATAATCATCTAATATTATTCATGTTTGTTATCTTAGGTGTCATTCTAGATAGAGATGAGTTAGTTTTATTCATTTAATTGTTATATACGGTATTTGTACCTACTCCTAGAGGAAAGTATGATTAATGTCAATTTTTAGGAGGTAGCTCAACGCAATCTAGGGATAGCTAGGGCGGGTTGTGATGCAAGAAATACAAAATAAAATGTCTTAATAATAATAGAGAAGCGGATGGCTTTGGTTTTGAATAATAAATAATGTTTTTAGGTTGCTCTTTTGGGTTTGAGCACAAGGAAAAATTAAATTTTGCTAAAAGACACTTGGAGGTGGACTCGCAAATTGTTGTTAATTCCATCCAAAGAGGTTAGATTTCAAATGCAAAATGAACAATTTGGCTTAGAGTTCTGAATGGGGAGATTAAGAAGGTCAAACATTTTATTTTATCACGTGTATGCGAGGAGGGTAATGGGTTGGTGGATGATATTGCAAATGTGACAATCGATATGGTTCCAAAGAATGTAAAGGTCATGTTGATTGCAAATTGGTATGATTTTTCAAATTCTTGGGCCCAAAATCAAGTGTAGAAGATGTAAATCATTTTTTGATATGGCTATATGCGGTTGTCACCTCACAAAGTGAAATTAATTGATAAAAAAATACATTAGTGAGGATGATTATGTTAGACTATTTACAAGAATGTAAAACAAGTCTTCCTATAACATTGACATAAAATAACATATATATTATTGATTTGACAAACCTTCTTAGATACACTAGTTAAAATATACCAAAGGAATTTGATGGACTAATTGTAGACTCATTTGTATGACCCTTGAGTTAGGAATGTACCTTTTGAATTCTCATAGACCCACAAAAAATATTCAAGAAACAATAAATGGACCCAAATTAAATAAATATATTAACTTGATAATACAACTTAAGTAGAGATGACAAATAAGGAGTCCATCATGAAAGACCTATAGTATTTAAAACATCACTTTTTTAATAGAGTGAGAAATCTATGGTTTGAATCAGTACAAAGAGAAAATATTTATGTTAGTCATGATTGCTAGGAACTTATATCACCTCTGCATAGTTAGGGAGTGGCTATCAAAAATCTCTTCTAGGTATTTTTGGTCTTGTTAAAGTAAATTAGATTTATTATATTTAATCTAATTAATTTTACTCGGGATAGCTTTATTCATCACATGAAATAATCATTTAATATTATTCATGTTTGTTATCTTAGGTGTCATTCTAAATAGAGATGAGTTAGTTTTATTCATTTAATTAGTTTATAGGGTATTTGTACCTACTACTACCTTCTCTCTCATCTCATTGAGCCACATGGAATTACATGTTCTCTCAATTTTCTAGCCTCTTGCCTATATGAGCAAGTTGATTTGTACATTGTAACAGATCAATTCATAGTAACTCATTGCAATTTAAACTCAAGCTTTTCCTCTTGATCTCATTTGGTGTTCATTAATTAGGTGCAGCATTCTCTTTTGTTTTATTGATTATTACTCGGTTGTGAAGCTTGGCTAGCTTCATCATGGGCAACTAGTTTATTCAACATGCTATGAAAGCTACTCCAAGATAATTGCCTTCTCATTTATAGGATTGAGTAATCAATCGAGATCAAACATTCACTTTCCTACAATCCAATGTTTAGAGTTGATACATGTTCCTCACTAAAAATTCTCAATATTTTTAGAAGTCACCTCTCCACTTATATTGGACTGACTATAGCGATATCATCCCCTCTTTGTTTATTTGTGGCAACAAGACACTTAAACCTACAATGAATAAAGAGAGGAATTTTTTTTCCTATTGGAGGCTTTGTTTAATAGTAAAGATCATTGGTAGCGATATTCTTTCTCTTTTTTTCACTAGTTGTACTAATATTCATACCCACGGTGACTAGAAAAAGCAATTTATTCCAGTCGTATTGTAGTTCCAGCTATACATATCAACCTAGAGCAATACATCAACCAGTTTAAGACTATTTGTAGAGATCTCTTTCCTACTATACCTTCCTATCTAGGTCAACAATAATATATTCACCATCTTCAAAGAAATCATTTTTGGGGCAGTGCTATATTGGCATTGGTGATAGAGTCCACTTCCACCAGGGAGATTATTGGTGATGATATTCTTCTTGCAATCATACATTTCTATTGTAGACTGACATAGTTTTCTTTTTTCCTCCACCATATTTTAAACATGAAAAATTAATAATTGCATCGTAATATTTTCCTTTAAGGCTCCAGACATAAATTAAATAGTTGTAACAAAATCAAGTATATAATGTGAGTTAAATTTATATGTTTCAATGGGAAAGATGGGAAATAAAGTATTAAAAGAAAATGCAAGTTTAGTTTGTGAGATGGATCTTTTGAAAAAGGAAAATGGTGCTCTTTTGATAGATTTGTGGAAATTTGAAAAGAAACTAAAGAGTTAGAGGAAAAGTTAGAATTGTTTGATGAGATTAAGAAAAGGAATGAAGAACTAGAACAAAGAATGAAATTGTTTGATAATTTAAAACAGAAGATGAAGAAATTAGAAGAAGAAAATAGTTTATACAAGAAAGAAATGTCCATATTAAATGAAGAAAATTGAAGTTTGAAGTCAAAGAAACTAGTAAGTGATGTTTCACTTAGAACAGAAGATTTAAGTTTGGCATTTGATGAATGTAATTTTGCTGAAGTTGTTGTTGGTAAAGAATGTGAGACTAAAGGTCAGAGTATGTCTCAAAATACAAATTGTGATATTGATAACAAGGGATGGTTTGAAAACAATATTGGTTTGAAAATTATGAAGAAAATGGGTTATGAAGGTAAAGTACTGGGAAAGTATGGGCAAGGAATCAAAGAGCCCATTCAACCAATTGAAAGGCAAAAATATGAAGTCCTTGGATATAGGAAAGGTGAAAATTATGTTCAACATCATACATTCTTAAACATATCAGTTCAAAGAAAGAAAGAAACCCAATGTTCTCATTGCAATAGAGAAGGTCACATTAAAGACATGAGTTCGGATCTACATCCCTGTAGAATTTGTGGTTTAAGAAATTGTTCTAAAAATATGTGTTGGAAGAAATAATGGAAGAAATAATATATAACGGATTGTATAAAAATGGATTGTGGATGGGTCTATGGACCTACTTGGCAAAATCTCAAAGGTATGTTCAAAACTTTGTAGAAATCTTCATATGTGAAGAATGTTAGTAGTCACAAAAAGTTTGAATGTTCCAATGGAATGAAAAAAAAAATCAGTCAAAAGAAACCATTGTGTAGCAAGATAACTACAAATTGTATAATTTTTTGAAGACTTGAAAACAAAGATTTGAGAGATAGTCGCAATAGTTGGACAAAGGCAATACAAAGGCACCAAGATTGAGAAAAGATCAGTAGATCTAGAGATGGTTTGGATTTATCATGTAAGAAAAGGATTTGAGAGTCTAAAGACTTGGTTATAAACAATAGAAATGAGACAAAAGAAGGCAGAAGTCAAGAACAAAGGAATTCATGTCTAAAGTACCCCTCACCAAATCTGTCACTTTTGTATCCTCTAGTCTACAGTCAATCCCAGCATTGAATACAAATAGTAAAATCAAATAATCATATGAATTTGAATGGATTCGAATGGATTGATATTATTTTTCATGTCTCATCTACCATTCTCACACTCTTTCTGGATGTTTCTGATATTTATTAATTTCTTGTCTTCTCAGTTTCGTGTTCTACAAGTTTGTAATGAAATTTTCCATAAAACCAATGTATTCCAGAAATATAAGAAGACCTCAAGAACAAGAGGTATTTTGTAATCAATTTGATGGATGAATGAAAATATATTTTTTGGTATATTTTTGCTTTGTTTATTTTCCTCCGTTGTTTTCTATCAGTGGCATGGGATCAAAATTGCTCACAATATTGAAACAACCATGCATCAAATTTGTTTCGATGACACAATATTTCTTTGAGTCTCCTCTCAAGTGGAGGCAACAAAGATTAAGAAGGCTTTGAAAATAAATTGCTTGAAATAGAGGCAAAAACTGAATCAGAGGAAATCATAAATTTTGTCATCATTACTGTTGTGACAAAACAAAGGGATAGGACAAAAACCCTAAATTTGAAGATGGCATGCATCCTCAAGAAATTTATTGGTTTCTCCTAATTTGTAAAGTTAAGCAAAGCTAACTTGTCGAATTAGTTTACAAGTAACTAGTTTGACTACATTAGGGCTTGGAAAGGGAAATGGTTATCTTTGGCTAGGTGAATTGTCATGCTTCTCATAGTCATTATTTCCCACCCAAATTATGGGATGTTGAATGCATGAAAATCCCAAAGATAATTGAAGAAATACTGGAAAAAATTATGAGGAAATTATTTTGGTGTGAGAGCCGAGATCAGAACAAGATCCCCTTGATTGCTTGGGAAAAAAATTGCCAACAAAAGGGGTTGGAGGTGTTGATTTCATAAATTTGATTTTAATGAATATGGCCCCAATGAAAATTTTGTGTGGAACATGTATAATAAGAGCCATCAAAAGTGGTCCCAAGTGTTGCAAAATAAATAGCTTGACTCCCCTTGGCCAACAAGGATCCTTACTGCAGGAGACCCACCATCATGTTCCTTGACTTGGAACTTCATGCTTTCTTATACATAAATCATAACAAAACATGTTACATGAAATATTGCAAATTGATAGAAGTCCTCATTCTAGCAAGATTCTTCGGAAGGAGCCAAAGCATTAGCTATTTTTAAGAACATGGAAGAAGTAAAATAGGCCTTGGTGGAGAAATAGGGTACAAAAGTCAAAGAATAAATTGACAAAATATTTAGTCGATGGATGGAACAAATGAAGTTTTAATCCATTATAAAACTTTAATGCATACCTTGATGAAAAGGATGGACTTGAACAAAAAATTAAAGATAGAAATGTTTGCTTCATTGATGAAGAAGATGATGTTAAGTGGTGTGGTGATAAATTAAGAATATGCTTGGTGAAGTTGGGGTATAAAATATAACGAGTAGATAAATAGATAGTGGATTTCCCTTTGCATTTAATTTGGAACAGGAAATGCCACACTAAAGTGGGGCCTTTGCGTGCACTACACTTCAAAACCATATTCTAACAAGAGATTATTTTTAAAATCTTGTATTTGCAAGACCAAATAGATGTATTTTCTTAAGGGATGAAGAGGAGATAAAAAACCATTTTCTATTTGGATGTGAAATGGTGAACTACTGTTCGAACAGTGTAAAGGAGAAGTTGGAGTTACAATAGCCTTTACTGTCAGATTTTCATTCTTGGTTTAATATCTGGCCAAAAATTAACTAAAATGTAGTCTTTGGTAGGATATGAACTTGGACGCCCTTAATTTCAATATGGGAATTTTGGAAAGAAACAAATAAAAGGATTGTTAAGGGCAAATAATTGAGAGATGAGAGACTCATGTTGAAGATTGACGTGAGTATATATTGAGGAAAAATCCAACAAACACAAAAGCAATCTCTCAAGAAGAGTTGTCACACCGTATGAGATGAACGTTTGAAAAAGAATTGGTCTAATATTTGCATCCCTGCCATTTATGGAGATAGACAGGCTAATCTGTCTAAGTGCGTGTGGATGGATGTGAAGTGCAATATTCTAGAGGAAAGTATGATCAATATCAATTTTTAGGAGGTAGCTCAACTCAATCTAGGGATGGCTAGGGCAGGTTGTGATGCAAGAAATACAAAAGGAAATGTCTTATTAATAATAGAGAAGTGGATGGCTTTGGTTTTGAATAATAAAGAATGTTTTTAGGTTTCTCTTTTGGGTTTGAGCACAAGATAAAGTTAAATTTTGATAAAAGACACTTGGAGGTGGACTCACAAATTGTTGTTAATTCCATCCAAAGAGGTTGAATTCCAAATGTAAAATGAACAATTTGGCTTAGAGTTGTGAACGGGGAGATTAAGAAGGTCAAAAATTCTATTTTATCATGTGTATGTTAGGAGGGAAATGGGTTGGTGGATGATTTTGCAAATGTGACAATCGATATGGTTGTAGAGAATGTAAAGGTAATGTTGATTACAAATTGGTATGATTTTTATAACAATAGGATTGTGTTCCTAGATTACAATATTGATTACGCATGTTGGAAGGGAAAACTACCATTATGAGATGATAAGTAAATTGAAGTAGGGGAATGAAATCTATAAATTTATCATTTTGGTTGGGCTTTATAGACATAGTAGGTGGCACACACCAATATGTAACAAATGGTGAGAAAATATGGACTCATTAATATCGTTAATTTTTTGGAAAAGGAAAATGGACCTTTATGGAGACATTTACAAGAGGATGATGATGGAGGAATGAAAAAACAAGGAAAGGGTGGTTGTTCATGCCCTGTGCATGTCACTAGGAGATAACTACTAGAAAGTGAATGAAAAGTTTAAACTAAATTTTCATGATGTCTTGATGTTTTATGGCATGCTTCAAGATGTCGAGCAGGTGGAGAGTTTAGTGGAATATGCCATGACAAAGCTAAATTGGGAGTAGAGGTGTGAAGATCAGGAGGGTTACCTCCTATGAGAAATTTTGGGATATTTTATAATTCCTTATGGTAGCATTGTTGGTATTATGGATGACTTCGTCATGTGTTGCATTGGTTTTGTCATTGATGTCAACACTTATCCTTTTGGAGGTCTACATTGTTGATTTGGCACTCTGGTTATATTGGTTTATTGTTGAACCGACACATTATGGTCCCGGCATGGATATTGGCTTATGCATAGTCACCAGTATATGTTCACCGGTAGGATATATTGCTCACTGGCAGTGATGATGACTTGTTATCATCTGGAGATCATTTGGTTATGTCGAAGACATGGATTGGATGTTTGAATTTGGTGTTTTACTTATTGGTCTAATCGAGTTCACATATTTTCCTTTACCGGCAGATAGGTCTAGGTTATGGAGTGGTACATGATAACATATTCCAGATCAGCATGACACATTTTGGAAATGGTTTATTGACTAGATAATGTGTATATATATTGAGCCGACATATTGTATCACATCAAGACTTATTTGTAATTGATTTAATTTTAATATTTTTAGTCAGCCGACTTTAATATTTGATCTTAGGTTTTGTATAAATAATTGTAAGATCTTATTGAAGATTAGATATTATGAGTGTGTGTGAATATTGAAGATCATTGAAGAGAAAAAGTAAGAAGATCCTTGTGCAAATCACGCAGACATTATCTGAAGGTTGAAGGAAGGTTATGAAGGTTTTTGGCACTCATATTCAAATCTTAAATCGGTACTGAATCTAGCATTGCAGATGCTATTCTTAAGCAGTACATTGTTATTGGATTTAACCATCCAACTGTAGTCAATGTGACTCATATTTTGTGATTGAGCAATGAGCTCTAGGCGGTTGGCCTTTCTGCATGTGCAGACCCCATTTGTATACACTTACTATCTATAGTAGTATCATCTGATTGTGGGTAAGGTTTCCCACCGTGGTTTTTCCCCTTATAGGGTATCTACGTCAAAATCTTTGTGTCATGTGTTGTGGATGTTGTTGCTCTTTCTATTCCATGCATTAAGTTATACCGGCACTGCTATAACTGTTAATTTGTTTTACCAACATTAAAGTTTGTTTTACCGGCACTAAGTTTTAAGTTGGAATAATTTGTTTTGGGTTATAATTTATTGATAATTGGTTCACAACTGATTCACCCCCCCTCTTAGTTGTCCTTCTCGGTGCCTAACAATTGGTATTAGAGCCAAATCCTCTTTTTGTAGAATCCTAATAGCTTGAGGAGATCTATGGCATCAAATATTTTCAAGAAGGACAGTCTGAAACTTGATGGAACTAACTATGGTATATGGAAGATCAGAATGGAAACACATCTTAACTACATTGGAAGAGATATAAGGGATCTTACAAAGAATGGCTATGTCGGTCCTACTCTGAATATCCCTCATCCACCAACATTGGCTAAAGACTTGGAGAATGATTGCAAAGCAAGAAAAGCACTTTTGACCGTATTATCAGATCAGCAAATCATGGGATTATCAGATAGGTCTACTGCTAAAGCTATTTGGGATAAAATGGAAACATTAAATGAAGGAGATACCACTGTCAAGATTGCAAAACTAGAATGTTACCGGGTCAGGTATGAAAATTAAAAAATGGAAGAAGATGAAAGAATTTTTGCATTTATGGAAAGAGTTAATGAAATTGTTTTAGGAATACAATGTTGGGGAGGATCTTTAAGTGAAGATGAAATTGTGTCTAAAGTGTTAAGAGCTTTTCCACCAGCTTAAAAAATGAAAGTGACTGCTATTAATGAGTTGAGAACAATGCCTAATACATCAGTTTCTAGAGATACTTTGGTTGGAAAACTTTCTACATTTGAGCTTGAAGAGTTTGGTCTTGTTGCTACAGTCAAAACTAATATAGCTTTCAAAGCATCATCATCATCATCATCATCTAACAAAACTTATTGGAAAGCACTTTATGCAAAAGAAATTGAAGATATGAGAAGAGAAAATGAAGAACTTGAAGCACTATTTGCAAGAAAGATGCCTAAAGGTCCAGCAGGAAGTAAGTATGAAGGTAAAGCACCTTTCAAATGTTTTAATTACAATAAAGTTGGTCATATGGCTTCTAGGTGTCTTGATAGACATGCAAGACTAAGGGAGGAAGCAAAAAGAACATATTTAGTGCGCTTGATAAGGAATGCTCGATTTTTCCTACTACTGCATTACATGTGCTATGGATGTGCCTTTAGAATGATTGACAGATGGTAAAGCCATGTTTTATGTATAACTTATCATTGTAAATCCTAACCATTTAACATTAGGTCATAGATCTAACGGTGGGTATCATGTGTTCTTTGTTTGCCCTAGAATGCAACCTTATATCATAAAGGCATTGTATCACGGCTATGTAGTTTGATGTATTATCAGAGTCTGATCATTGTTGAGTTAGCTTTGTATCTCCATTGTTGCTACTCGTCTAACAAGCTTACCCTTCAATTATATTGTAATCTTCTATTGATTTACAAATAATCTATTGGGTGGCCTTTGGAGTGTGGGGTTTCTCTCCCAGAAGAATTTTCCCCATGCAAATCGCTATAGATCAAGAATTAAGTAATCTGGATTCGAGTGAGAGCTTGTGCAAAAGATACTATTTTATCTTGTTGCAAGAATGTTTAGATGTCAAGTTCGTCGTGGAGAATAGAGGTGGAGAATTTTTTAATATTCAGATGGCAAGTTCGTCAAGGAGAATAGAGGGGAAGAATACATGTTATGCAGTCATCAGTAGGGACAATTCTACTAGTAATGGCATTGGGATTGGGACTATAATTGAGACCACAACAATAGACCTTAGGCCCGCATGTTATGCATTGTGCTTCCACTTCCACCATTATTGTGCCTCCCAGAATTAGTACAACCATAGATAGTATCATGATTTTCTCTACAACATCCATTTCTAATTGCATACATAATAGAAATTGATGAGGATGAGGATTCTCTTGCACACCACGACTTAAATAGCTGCATCAACAGTCTTAATGATTCAGTTTCATTGTCAATGACACATAGATGGGACAGTTTATATTCAATTCCTTCATCTATTATTTACAATGTATAGAATCCATGAAGCCTAACAAAATATGTTACAACTTCCTCATTAAACTGAATTTGAATTAATATAGGTTAGAAAACCAGTCTTGGGTTTAGCTCCTATTGCTTTAGCAATTAAAGACAAAGGAATCCAAAGAAATTTTACCATTTGCAATTTGTCAGTCAATTTCTATATAAAATATTTCATCCACTCAATTTGCTATGGATGTGCCTTTAGAATGATCGACAATTTGTAAAGCCATGTTTTATGTATAACTTATTATTATAAATTCTGACCATTTACCATTAGGTCATAGATCTAATGGCGGATATCATGTGTACTTTGTTTTCCCTAGAATGCAACCCTATATCATAAAGGCATTGTATCATGGCTATGTAGTTTGATGTATTATCAAAGTCTGATCATTGTTGAGTTAGCTTTGGCTCTCCATTGCTGATACTCCTCTAAGAGTCTTTCTCTTCAACTATATTTTAATTTGTTGTTGATTTATAAATAATATATTGGGTGGACTTTAGAGTGTGGGGTTTCTCTCCCAAAAGCATTTTCCCCATGCAAATCACTATGTTATGGTGTGCATTTTATTTAAGTCTTTTTTTGTTAAGTTACTGTAACTGTCATAGGGATATATATTTATTTTTTTGCATTACTCTACTCTCAAGGATAGCATAGGAAGTATTTCCCCTACTTAATTTCCTTACAAGTGGTATCAAAGATTGACCACCTTTGGTTTCAATTGTGCCTTGTTCATTTTTTTTAAGTAATCTGGATTCAAGTGAGAGCTTGTGCAAAAGATACTATTTTATCTAGTTGCAAGAAATCTTACATGGCAAGTTCATCGGGGAGAATAGAGGTGGAGAGGTTTGTAATTTTAAGATGTGGAAGATAAAAATGGAGGATCTACTAATAGATCAAAACTTATGGGATGTTGTTGATACAAATGTCTCAGGACCTTTAGTTCCCACTTCAGCTTCTCGGTGTGATGTATTATCAAAGTCTGATCATTGTTGAGTTAGCTTTGGCTCTCCATTGCTGATACTCCTCTAAGAGTCTTTCTCTTCAACTATATTTTAATTTGTTGTTGATTTATAAATAATATATTGGGTGGACTTTAGAGTGTGGGGTTTCTCTCCCAAAAGCATTTTCCCCATGCAAATCACTATGTTATGGTGTGCATTTTATTTAAGTCTTTTTTTGTTAAGTTATTGTAACTGTCATAGGGATATATTTTATTTTTTTTGCATTACTCTACTCTCAAGGATAGCGTAGGAAGTATTTCCCCTACTTAATTTCCTTACAAGTGGTATCAAAGATTGACCACCTTTGGTTTCAGTTGTGCCTTGTTCATTTTTTTTAAGTAATCTGGATTCAAGTGAGAGCTTGTGCAAAAGATACTATTTTATCTAGTTGCAAGAAATCTTACATGGCAAGTTCATCGGGGAGAATAGAGGTGGAGAGGTTTGTAATTTTAAGATGTGGAAGATAAAAATGGAGGATCTACTAATAGATCAAAACTTATGGGATGTTGTTGATACAAATGTCTCAGGACCTTTAGTTCCCACTTCAGCTTCTCAGTGTGATGTTATGGATTGTAAAACCAAGGGTCTAATAAGATCATGCTTGGAAGACTTTGTTCTAAACAATGACCATGAAGATACCTCTACAAAGAAGCTATGGAATAATCTTGGTGAGATGTATCTGGCCAAATCTTTATTAAATCAAAAATTTTAATGGAAAAAATTGCATTGCTTGAGAATGGAAGAGGCTGGACGAATTAGAGACCACCTAGAATAATTCAATATGTTAGCGGCTCAATTGGCATCCATTTGTGTCAAGATGGATGAGAAGTAGAAATGTGAGATCTTATTTTGGTCGTTGTCTGATTCATGGGATTTTCTTGTTATGTCTTTTGCCAATACTTCTATTGTTTTCAAATATAAAGATGCGGTGGATTCACTGCTTGGTGAATAGATGCAGAGGGTACCATTCCAAACAGTACTTGTACTATTTCCAAACCTTCAAAAGAGACTCAACTTGTTCAAAGGAGACATAGACAACCACCAGAAAGGTATTCATTTGATGATTGGAGATTTTTTTTTTTTTTAAATACTAATGTGGATGAGCCCAGATTTGTAGAAGAATCATTAGGTATGAATGATGCAGAATGCTAGAATATTTCTATGGGTGAAGAAATGACAATTTATTAAAATCATGATACAAGGGATCTTGTAGCATTGCCTAAAGGACATTACCTTGTTGGTTGCAAATGGGTGTCCAAGACAGAGATTGATTGAGATGGAGGTATTGGGAAGTATAAAGAAAGGTTGATTGCAAAAGGATACTCTATAAAGACCACCATGATATCAAATTAAGATATGCCATGTGTTCAAATATACAAGAGAAGAGAACATTAAATTATATTTTAGCATAAGTTTAGAGTACACAAACCAACAAAAATGCATATGGAAGCATATATACCTTAACAATAGACCACGTGGTCGACACAATAGGGTATATCGTGGCCCCTTCTCGCAAACCAAGATCATGAGCATGAGCACTCTCTTATCGCAGCCCCTCTCTCTCGTTCCTTTTTTCTGCTACCAAACTGTGTATCTTTATGCTTGGCCCAAATCTCATCCTCACACTAGTTGTGGCCTCCCTCATATTGCAATATGAATGAATTCTTAAAGCATAGGTACCACGCTTACTTAAGTGGCTTTCCTTTTTCTTTCTCTATTACTATTTAAAAAATGAAAAAATAAACACTTCTCCTAACATCAAATGCACGAAAAAAAAACTCGAGAAAACTCCCCGTGATTATAGCATATTCATGCGCTTTCATGGTTGCCGACTTTGACTTGTGTAAACTGGGTGGGAAGGTGCACGTAGACAACTGACTCCCCTTAAGCTTTCTCTAAAACTTTTTAGTTACCTTGCATGGAAATCAAGATAACGTGTTTTTAGAAACTAGTGTTAAAGCTAATCGATAGGGTTAACTTGATCAAAACTTCCTCATATAATATGAGTTTCATAAGTTATGTTTCTAAATATTATTTCAATAAAAACTTCTTAAGTCTATGTTTTTCCTCTAATTTTGCTTTCCCTTCTTTAAAAATAAAAATCGATAATTTAAGCTTATAACTATAATAATCTTCTTTTTTCTCCAATAAAATTTTCTATATAATATTTAAAAGTATAAAAAAGAATTATTTTAGTTTCTAGAATATTTGATAAATTAACTATTAATAGTAATAATATATGTAATTGTTAATATAAATAATCTTTTTGTGTTATTTGCTATTTGGCGCCTATGAAACTGCATCATATTTTTAAGCTACAATTGTATTGCCACAGGAATGTGTAAATGGTATTTGGCAGCATATGGTGTTGGGTGCCACTTTGCATATGATATTTGGTGTTGAATTTTAACCTCTCTCAGCTTTCAGATTCACAAGTTGAGAATTCACCAGAACAGATCGAGTTGCACAGTAAACCGTATTGGTGCCTTTCCATAGCAAGCAGAAACGGCATTCAATATGAATGGCCTAGAAAAGAAATAATTCGGTTATTCTGACAATACGCCATTCCCATGAAACACTAATTCAATTATATCAAACCAACATATCAAATATTCATTAAAATTCTTAAATATCGTAGCACACAGCCTGTATATGATATCATATACTGCCTTATTCTACTACACGCAGGACAACATAGTTTGATTACTAAGCCAAGGATTAACAATAGAAATCTTATTGGCATCACAGATTATTGGGCTCGCAAATTATGCAGTCGCTGTTAACCGCAACAGACGACCTCAGGCCCGCACGTTATGCAGTCATCATTAGGGACACTGCTACTGCTACTGGTAATGGTAATGGCGTTGGGATTGGGACTTGAATTGAGACCGCAACAATAGACATCAGCCCCGCACGTTATGCATTGTGCTTCCACTTCCACCATTATTGTGCCTCCCAGAATTAGTACAACCATAGATAGTATCACAAATCTCTTTACAACATCCATTTCTAATAACATACACAATAGGAATTGATGAGGATGAGGATTCTCCTGCACACCACGGCTTAAATAGCTGCATCAGCAGTCTTAATGATTCAGTTTCATTGTCAATGACATACAGATGGGACAGTTTATATTCAATTCCTCCGTCCATTCTTTACAATGTATGGAATCCGGGAAGCCTAACGAAGTATATTACAACTTCCTCATTAAACTGAACTTGAATTAATGTAGGTTAAAAACCCAGTCTTGGGTTTAGCTCCTATTAAAGAAAAATGGATCCAAAGAAATTTGACCATTTGCAATTCGCCGGTCAATTTATGTATAAAATATTTCATCCACAAGTTGTAAGAAGGGGCATTATCTCTATCATTGTGTTATTTTCTAATAACACATAAATCCAATTACCTTGCGAAAGGTATAAAGACCAGTCATCGAATTTTTCAAAGAGGTTTGGTTCTCCATAAGCATTAGCAAAGTGTTCATTCATAAGATATTGAGTGGAAATCACTTTGACAACACTGTCTAAAATTCATATTGTAAGAAAGTAGCTAAAGTTTTGCGCAACAAATACATAATGGAAGGAAAGTGGTTAGAGAGAAAACTTGCTACATGTATTTGAAAAATTGAGTACACTGCATTTCAAATCTAATGTTCTCGGTACTAGTCAATCAGACTCCCTATGGGATTTTGCCTTCTTCAAGTGGCATTAGGAAGGATGATCCTTTATCGTCATTCCTTTCAATTATCTTATGAGAGGCTGTGGGTACAAGCATAAGCATGGCCACAACTACCGGACGTTTGCCAAGGAATTAAAACTTGTCCCAATATTGGTACAACCACGCATCAATTTTCTTTCAGTGACACAATGTTGTTTGGAGTCTGCTCTCAAGTGGAGGCAACAAAGACTAAGAATGCGTGTCTAGAAGATACTATTTTATCTTGCTGCAAGAATTTTTAGATGGCAAGTTCATCGTGGACAATAGAGGAGAAGAAGTTTGTAATTTTTAGATGGCAATTTCATCAGGGAGAATAGAGGGGGAGAATAGAGGTTATGCAGTCATAATTAGGGACGATGCTACTGGTGTTGGTAATGGTAATGGCATTGGGATTGGGACTGGAATTGAGACCGCAACAATAAACGTCAAGCCTGCACGTTATGCATTGTGCTTCCACTTCCACCATTATTGTGCCTCCCAGAATTAGTACAACCATAGATAGTATCACAAGTTTCTCTACAACATCCATTTCTAATTGCATACACAATAGGAATTGATGATGATGAGGATTCTCCTACACACCACAGCCTAAATAGCAGCATCAGTAGTCTTAAGTATTTAGTTTCATTGTCATTGACACACAGATGAGACGGTTTTGGAATATGGGAAACAGGTTTTGATGGGCCCCTGTAACCCAATACAGTCAGAAGATCAAAAGAAAAACATTACAGCGCAGCTAAACAAAAAGACAACAAACAACGGAAAGACTGCAGGCGAACAAAACGCCAACAAACAAGACAATGCAGACTATAGACCAAAAAAAACCGACAAAGGCCCAGGCTTAAGTTAATTTCTGAAGCATTTCAACCGCTTCTAGTTCCATCTGTTCCATATTGTCCACTGGCGGCTTAATATCCTCGATTTCCTTATGGTGGCTTTGCATCCTTTAAGTTCTTTCTCTCGTTCTTCTCCCAAGACCTGTGTCCTTATCATCTGGGGTGTCATCCTTAACATCAATAATGCCCACCATGACCTTATTCCCTTGGTAGTTCTCCAGCTTGCAGATAACGGCTTTCATGCTCGTCGAGGTAGGCTTCAGAATCTTCTGGCTTTACTCACCTATTTTTTTTAGCGTATGCTCGACACCATCAAGTCTCTTCTCATTGACACCTTCTTTGTTTTCCAAGCTAAGAAAGCTATTGCGGTTAGCATTGATAATCTCCTCAGTGTTACCAATTGCTTTGGTGAGCTCACTTAGAAAGTCAGGAAGGAAATTGAAGTTTCCCAAGCCTAAAGCTTGTAAAGTCTCAATTTCCCCTTCATCCTGGGCTTGCTTGGTTTTAATGCCTTCAATCTCCTTGTGATTGAGAAGTTGAACAAAGGGATGTGAAAATGGATTTTCCTTCATGGTGATTTGGAGGAGGTGCCCTGGAAGATCTTGATTAGGAACAATATTGAGAGGGTTGTTCCTAAGCATGCCAAATCCTGGAGTTCTCTCCCCTTCGCTAACATTGTTGCTGGCAAATTACTTGTCTCTATCCAAGGCTCCTTAGTGTTCAAATCCATATGGAAAGTTTGGGAACTTGTTAGGGGCTCCTTGGAGAACACTGATTTTTTCTCCAAAGACCTTATTCATGGTGAAAGATCTATATGGTGGAACCTATTTCACTCTTCCAAACCTCTTGCTCTCACTAGGGGCTGCTCGGCTAGGCTTTGGGCCCAAAAAAGGTATCACTTGCTTCATGGATATATTGAAGGAGGATGGTCTTATCTCCTAGGAGGAAATCATTTGCAAGTTCAACCTCCCCCACTCTCAGAAAAAGACCTATACACTTCGCCAGATGGCTTGTGCCACTCTTGAACTTCCCAAGCCTTGTATGGTTGATTCCCATAGCTTCCTCACATTTACCCGGCATGGTGGAACCCCTCTTCATAATGTAAAAGCCCGTGATATCTACACTATCCTCAATTATGATGATTCTATAGTACACCACCTTAATTGCCTCTGGTACTATGACTTGGATGTCTCCTTCTTGAAATCTGCTACTAACAGACTCTGGAAAGCTCCGGTTGCTCCAAAAATTAAGTGCTTTAATTGGCTACTTTTACTTGATAGGCTGCCCTTGAGAAACTATAATGATATTGTTGATCTCTGCTTGATTTGTAATGTTCTTGACTCTTCCAGACATATTTTCTTTGATTGTATCATTGCTAAAGATATTTGGTCTATCTTTGGTTTCTTAATTCCTCACACTGTTTCTATCATTGAGATTGTTACTGGCTTTTTTCCTGGCATTAAAAAGGATGCCAACCTTCTTCGGTCTATTCTATCTGCTAACATTCTTTGGTATATCTGGAAGATTAGGAATGAGGACAGGTATCAGGATTGAATCAGGAGCCTTACTGAGGCTTTTAGAAGAGACACCTTTCTTAACATTCTTGTACAGGTCACTCGTGTCATGGACATTGAAAGAGACAAGTTCTTGCGGTTCCTACAAGATGGCTTTGCTACCATGTTTGTCTATGAGATGAGATGCAGATATGATTGAATGCGGTGTACTGAGAACATCTCCATGTTTGAACAAGTCCTCAACAAGCTCACTAAAGAAATCAAGGACAATAAGGGGCCCTTCCTATCACCAGATGGAGATGCTGATCGAAATACAGGAAAGAAAAAAAGTTGTTTGGATGGAAGGCCCGACTGGCTAGAACACTTGGTTGGAGGATCATAACTCCATCCTTCAGTAACTTCTGATATTTTGTTGCCCCTTTTTTTTGATGGCTATATGGCCTTTGTATCTGGACTTCCTACTTAGTGTTTGTCTTTTTATGCTATGTACCTATAGCTGCTCGATCTGACAATCTGAACCTACCAGGCTGAGGTTTCTCCTCCCTGGTCTGATTGTAATATTTTTGTCTCTCTCCACTCGATTTTAATATAAAAAAATTGGGCATTGCAAAATATATCTTCCCTCTAGTTGTTAACACATTCGATTCTTATTTTCTTTTTGCATTTTCTCAAATTGACGACACAACAATTAAAACTAAGTTTCAGGCAATACCACATGCACTCAGTGAGGTACCATTTAATTTCTCATTCTCTTGTTGTGCTCTCTCTTGAATTAATAATTTGAAGACCTCTATATTTCCAAATGTTGCCATTTCCTCGACTTTTATTTATTAATTAAACTTTCTATATTGATACCTTAAAGTCGTGTATCGACTGGCCAAATTGAACAATCAAAGTGGTGCTTTCAATTATTTGTTTCATCTGAATTATATTTGTAGTTTTGAAAAGGCTTTGGATTAGAAAGATAGTCAATGTATGGGATTTGTAAAACTTTTTGATATGACTCATAATTCCTATATTTTACTGAACTTGCTAGTGTCGAACTTTAGGAATTACAAGGCTAGTGAATATGGTTCACCAGATGACTGTTGGAGAGTATAATTAGAAGCCTTATATCTGTTAAGAATAGGAAAAACTAACTTTCTCATAGAATCGTTACAATCTCTCAAAAGTTTTGTATGTTAGAGAGATTACATTTCCATAGTTTATTATGATTAGATTGATTTTCTTCTGAATTCAATTGTGTAAATATTATTTACATCGATGCTTTGGATGGGATTTCATGATCTATTCATCATCCTAATAATCAATTGCAGGGTGTGATATGAAACTTTGATGCAAATAAAGCTTACATAGATTTGTGCACTTAAACCATTTTGGTTGATGTGTCGGGTAAATCATACATCATAGAATAAGTATTTGAATAAATTGAAAATAAAGATAAACCTGATAACCATTTGATCATCAAGTATGTGAAATTAATGAAAAATATATATTTTTAGGTCTTTGGTCATTGTGTATAGGTTCACTATATTCAATTTGATAGGCATCTAGCCATCACATAGAGGACTAATTTGTATAGTCATTCAACCGTCACATACACTACCTACATATTAAATTTCTTAATCATTTGGCCATCATGTGTCGTTTATAGTTCAATATGATATTCATTTGATGGTCACGTGAGTACTTAATGTCCAATTTTATCGTCATTCGACCATCAAACCTAGCAATCTTTAACTAAAATTGATAGCTATTTGGTCATCACCTCTATTTTTAGATAAACTTTACATTCATATCATTGCCACACTCTAAGATTCTTATTTAAAATTTATTTGATAGCCATTTCACCACCATGTCTATTGGTGGTTTCTAGGCATTTGATTTCAATCCGAATTCTGGCACTGCAAGAGTCCTTGATTAAATTAGGGTCGGCATGAAGTTTTTGTAGAATTTTGAACCTGACGTATCCTCTCTGAACCAACTGATTACCAAACAATAACAACAAAAAGAAGAAAAACACCAATATCTTTATTGAAGCTTAATTAAAAAATTACATAGAGGCTGTATATATAAAGAATTTGCAGTCTAGAAGAATAAATAATAACTGTAGTTCTAAATATATTCCTAGCTTTGCATGGAAAGCTACTAAGGCTCTCAAACTAAAAAAAAGTAAACTACTCCCTAAATTAAGAATACAATAAGTGCATGCACAACATGCTTTATTTACTAAAAACAAACTCATGCAAAAAGCAAAACTAAAAATAGTCCTAAGGATTCATGCATGCTGGAGTACATGCTTTATTTGCATGAATAAACAAAAAAAACTATTAACTAAAAATAGCTTATGCATGGTGATGAATGGATAGCTTCATGTCCAAACTGGAGTTGCATGGAGCTGCATGCTAGAGCAGCATCACTTATCAACATACTTCACCTTGATGCTAAGAGGGCTGACAATCTTATCTCGTAGTGTTATAAACTGAGCTTTCGCAACCGCTTTGGTGAATATATCTGCTAGCTAATCCTGGGTGTTGATGTGCTTCAATTTGACATCCTTCTTTTGCACCAAATCTCGTATAAGTGATATTTCAAATCAAAATGCTTTGTTCTGCTGTGATGAACCGGATTCTTAGCTAACTTGATGGCACTCACATTGTCACAATAAATTACTGTAGGCTGAATTTGTTTTTCTCCAATTTCTTCCAAAACTTTTCTGAGCCAAAGGGCTTGTGTACCTGCTGAGGTAATTGCAACATACTCTGCTTCTGTAGATGAGAGGGCAACAATACTTTATTTTTTCGAGCTCCATGTAATCAAACCAGAACCAAAAGAAAAATAATTTCCAGATGTAGATTTTCGGTCATCCATACTACCTCCCCAATCTGAATCACTAAAGCCTACAAGATTGAACTTTTCAGAAGAGTAGTAATTAATACCAAAACTTGAATTCCCTTTCACATACCTCAAAATCCTCTTGGCTTCCTTCATATGTATTTCAGATGGATTTGTCATATACCTTGAAACAAGTGAAACTGAATAAGCAATATCTGGCCTCATGTGGGTTAGAAACATCAAGCTCCCCACAATACTTTTGTAAGTTGTCTCATCAACTAAATCAGCACCATCATCTCTACATAACAAATCTCCATGAGCACTTGGAGTGGAGGCAGGGTTACAATCAGTCATATTAAATTTCTTCAGCATATCCTGTGCATACTTTGTTTGACAAATGAAAATCTCATCCTTACTTTGATAAACCTCCATTCCTAGAAAATATTTCATTAGACCAAGATCTTTCATCTCAAATTCTTTCATCATAGCAGCTTTGAATTCATCTTTCATCTTAGAACTACTACCCATATACAAAAGATTATCAACATACAAACTTATGATGAGAATATCAGTACCTTCTTGTTTGTAGTATAGGGTAGGATCACTCTTACTTCTCTGGAAGCCATTCTCCTGAAAGTATCCATCAATCCTGGCATACCATGCTCTTGGTGCTTGCTTGAGGCCATACAAAGCCTTCTTCAACTTGTAGACATAATTATCTTTTCAATGTCTGAAGCTTGACCACTTTAACTTGATCACTGCCCTGGTAAGCTTCTTGTAGAGTCTTCTAGGCATCTTTGGCAGCTGTTGCTCCTGAAATTCTTGGAAATAAGCTCTTATCAAGAGCTATCTAAAGGTGAAACAAAGCTTGAGCATTCTTTTTCCTTGCTTCCTTTCTTGTTGTTCTTTCATTGGCTGTAAGGGCATTCCAATCAGTTGGCTCTTCATAACCTGATTCAATAATCTCCCACAAATCTTTTCCAATCAAAAAGGTCAGCATCTTAATGCACCAATAATCATAATCATTCCCATCAAATTCTGGAACGGACATATGGTTAGAATTCGACATGATTAACTATGGCGAAATTCCAGCAATAAAACTTTAACCTAAAACAATTTTACCTGCTCTGATACCACTTGTAAAATTTTGAACCTGACCTATCCTCTCTGAACCAACTAATTAGCAAACAAAAACAACAAAAAGAAGAAAAACACCAATATCTTTATTGAAGCTTAATTAAAAAATTACATAGAGGCTGTATATATAAAGAATTTGCAGTCTAGAAGAATAAATAATAACTGCAGTTCTAAATATATTCCTAGCTTTGCATGGAAAGCTACTAAGGCTCTCAAACTAAAAAAAAGCAAACTACTCCCTAAATTAAGAATACAATAAGTGCATGCACAACATGCTTTATTTACTAAAAACAAACTCATGCAAAAAGCAAAACTAAAAATAGTCCTAAGGATTCATGCATGCTGGAGTACATGCTTTATTTGCATGAATAAACAAAAAAAACTATTAACTAAAAATAGCTTATGCATGGTGATGAATGGATAGCTTCATGTCCAAACTGGAGTTGCATGGAGCTGCATGCTAGAGCAGCATCACTTATCAACAGTTTTAAGGATATTTAGATAATCTTTTTGTGTTATTTGCTATTTGGCGCCTATGAAACTGCATCATATTTTTAAGCTACAATTGTATTGCCACAGGAATGTGTAAATGGTATTTGGCAGCATATGGTGTTGGGCGCCACTTTGCATATGATATTTGGTGCTGAATTTTAACCTCTCACAGCTTTCAGATTCACAAGTTGAGAATTCACCAGAACAGATCGAGTTGCACAGTAAACCGTATTGGTGCCTTTCCATAGCAAGCAGAAACGGCATTCAATATGAATGGCCTAGAAAAGAAATAATTCGGTTATTCTGACAATACGCCATTCCCATGAAACACTAATTCAATTATATCAAACCAACATATCAAATATTCATTAAAATTCTTAAATATCGTAGCACACAGCCTGTATATGATATCATATACTGCCTTATTCTACTACACGCAGGACAACATAGTTTGATTACTAAGCCAAGGATTAACAATAGAAATCTTATTGGCATCACAGATTATTGGGCTCGCAGATTATGCAGTCGCTGTTAACCGCAACAGACGACCTCAGGCCCGCACGTTATGCAGTCATCATTAGGGACACTGCTACTGCTACTGGTAATGGTAATGGCGTTGGGATTGGGACTTGAATTGAGACCGCAACAATAGACATCAGCCCCACACGTTATGCATTGTGCTTCCACTTCCACCATTATTGTGCCTCCCAGAATTAGTACAACCATAGATAGTATCACAAATTTCTTTACAACATCCATTTCTAATTGCATAAACAATAGGAATTGATGAGGATGAGGATTCTCCTGCACACCACGGCTTAAATAGCTGCATCAGCAGTCTTAATGATTCAGTTTCATTGTCAATGACACACAGATGGGACAGTTTATATTCAATTCCTCCGTCCATTCTTTACAGTGTATGGAATCCGCGAAGCCTAACGAAGTATATTACAACTTCCTCATTAAACTGAACTTGAATTAATGTAGGTTAAAAACCCAGTCTTGGGTTTAGCTCCTATTAAAGAAAAAGGGATCCAAAGAAATTTGACCATTTGCAATTCGCCGGTCAATTTATGTATAAAATATTTCATCCACAAGTTGTAAGAAGGGGCATTATCTCTATCATTGTGTTATTTTCTAATAACACATATATCCAATTACCTTGCGAAAGGTTTAAAGACCAGTCATCGAATTTTTCAAAGAGGTTTGGTTCTCCCTAAGCATTAGCAAAGTGTCCATTCATAGGATATTGAGTGGAAATCACTTTGACAACACTGTCTAAAATTCATATTGCAAGAAAGTAGCTAAAGTTTTGCGCAACAAATACATAAAGGAAGGAAAGTGGTTAGAGAGAAAACTTGCTACATGTATTTGAAAAATTGAGTACACTGCATTTCAAATCTAATGTTCTCGGTACTAGTCAATCAGACTCCCTATGGGATTTTGCCTTCTTCAAGTGGCATTAGGAAGGATAATCCTTTATCGTCATTCCTTTCAATTATCTTATGAGAGGCTCTGGATACAAGCATAGGCGTGGCCACAACTACCAGAGGTTTGCCAAGGAATTAAAACTTCTCCCAATATTGGTACAACCACGCATCAATTTTCTTTCAGTGACACAATGTTGTTCGGAGTCTCCTCTCAAGTCGAGGCAACAAAGACTAAGAATTCTTTGGATATAAAATACTTGGAATCGGGGCAAGAAGTAAACTAGAGGAAGTCAAATGTTTTGGCACGCATCCTTGCAAAAATCCTTGGTATCCCCTTATTTGAAGGCTTAGACAAATGTAACTTGTGGAATTTGTTTACAAGTAACTATCTAGGGGAAAATTGGGCCTGGAAGGGAAACGATTATCGATGGCTAGTTGAATTCTATTTCTTCTAATGGTTATTGTTTTCCACCCAAATTATGGGATGTAATTCATGAGAATCCCAAAGAGAAATAAGGAAATGGTGGAAGAAATAACAGTGAAATGCTTTTTTTTGTGGGATCCAAGATCAAAAGAAGATCCCCTTGACTACTTGGCAAAAACATTCCCAACAAAACAAGGTTGTAGGTGTTGGTTTGAGAAGTTTAGTTTCAATGAATATGGCCTCAAAGAATAGTTGGGGTGGAACATGTGTAAGAAGAACCATAAAAAATGGACCCCTATGTTACAAAAGAAATAGCATCTCCCCTTACTGAACAAGGATCCTTACTAGATGTCACCTTGATGTTTTGTGGCATTCTTCTAGATTCTTGGGAGGTGGAGAGTTTGGTGGAATCCCCCATGGAAAAGCTAGTTTGGGTACAAAGGTGTGGTGGTCTGAAGGGATACGTCCAAGGATAATTTTTCGAACATGGCCTGAATCTTGATGGTAGCATGATGTAGAAACTAGGAAGCAACGATGATGACCCTCTTGATATTTTTGTTGTGTGGGTGGTTGGAATGAAATTTGTGGAACAACGATTGTGAGCCCGCTCTAGTATCAATTTACTAAAGGTGTTCATTAATGAGGTCGTGTTTGATGGTGTAAGGTGGTCTTTTTCTTTGGTAACAGATGCTAGGGATGCAGGTTGCACTGGCAAGGTGGATGAACATCTGTAAAAAAGATAGTACTTTTTCTTTGGCTACAAGATTTTTCTGAAATCGATATAAATGTTGAATGTATGGTTAGTAGTCAGTAGTTTAGGCGATAGAATACGAGGCACCCTCATCATGGATAGCTAGAAATGTGGGTCAATTTTGTAGGCAAGACCCTTAGAGTGTAGAATTTGTAGATATTTTGACCGAAAATGAAGTTTAGCTGGTATATTAAATATTTTTTGATATGAATATATGTGGGTGTTGCCCCCACAAAGTCACATTAATTGAAAAAACATACATGTGTGAAGATGATTGTGTTAAACTATTTACGAGAATGTACGAAAGGTCTTCCTCGAAGAGCCTGCGCACGGTATTGGTAGCTAACTAAATCAAAGGGAATGATATAGCTTTGAGAGAGGATTTGACTATTTTAGCACTAGTTTTGGCATGCCATCTGGCATTTTTTTTTGGACAAAATTTCCGCAGGAACCTTGCTATTTTGTGAGGGTGAAACTTGCAATAAGTAAGGAGCATTGTTAATAATTTTGTGAGAGTGAATCTTGCAATAGATAAGGAAATATTTGCGGGTGAAAATATTGATAAATCTTTGGTCATTTTTGAGATGATGAGAATAGCGGAACAGAAAAATAATTCCATTAAAGTGAAAATTGAGATGATGAGAATATAGGAACATAAAAATAATGCCTTATTATTGATTACCAATGATTCTGGTGCAGTGCCTTGGGACAAGAAAGATCAGGACAATTCATACGGATTGAAGAATCAACAAGATCAAGAATTAAGTAATCTCGATTCGAGTAAGAGCTTGTGTAGAAGATACTATTTTATCTTGCTGCAAGAATTTTTAGATGGCAAGTTCATCGTGCACAATAGAGGAGGAGAAGTTTGTAATTTTTAGATGGCAATTTCATCAGGGAGAATAGAGGGGGAGAATAGAGATTATGCAGTCATAATTAGGAACGATGCTACTGGTGTTGGTAATGGTAATGGCATTGGGATTGGGACTGGAATTGAGACAGCAACAATAAACCTCAAGCCTGCACGTTATGCATTGTGCTTCCACTTCCACCATTATTGTGCCTCCCAGAATTAGTACAACCATAGATAGTATCACAAGTTTCTCTACAGAATCCATTTCTAATTGCATACACAATAGGAATTGATGACGATGACGATTCTCCTACACACCACGGCCTAAATAGCAGCATCAGTAGTCTTAATTATTTAGTTTCATTGTCATTGACACACAGATGAGACAGTTTTGAAATATGGGAAACAGGTTTTGATGGGCCCCTTTAACCCAATACAGTTAGAAGATGAAAAGATAAACATTACAGCGCAGCTAACAAAAAGACAACAAACAAAGGAAAGACTGGAGGCGAACAAAACGCCAACAAACAAGACAATGCAGATTATAGACCAAAAAAGACCGACAAAGGCCCAGGCTTAAGTTAACTTCTGAAGCATTTCAACCGCTTCTAGTTCCATCTGTTCCATATTGTCCACTGGCGGCTTAATATCCTCGATTTCCTTATGGTGGCTTTGCATCCTTTACGTTCTTTCTCTCGTTCTTCTCCCAAGCCCTGTGTCCTTATCATCTGGGGTGTCATCCTTAACATCAATAATGCCCACCATGACCTTATTCCCTTGGTAGTTCTCCAGCTTGTAGATAACGGCTTTCATGCTCGTCGAGTTAGGCTTCAGAATCTTCTGGCTTTACTCACCTATTTTTTTGAGCGTATGCTCGACACCATCAAGTCTCTTTTCATTGACACCTTCTTTGTTTTCCAAGCTAAGAAAGATATTGCGGTTAGCATTGATAATCTCCTCAGCATTACCAATCGCTTTGGTGAGCTCACTTAGACAGTCAGGAAGGAAATTGAATTTTCCCGAGTCTAAAGGTTGTAAAGTCTCAATTTTCCCTTCATCCTGGGCTTGCTTGGTTTTAATACCTTCAATCTCCCTATGATTGAGAAGTTGAACAAAGGGATGTGAAAATGGATTTTCCTTCATGGTGATTTGGAGGATGTGCCCTAGAAGATCTTGATTAGGAACAATATTGAGAGGGTTGTTCCTAAGCATGCCAAAACCTAGAGTTCTCTCCCCTTCGCTAACATTGTTGCTGGAAAATTCCTTGTCTCTATCCAAGGCTCGTTAGTGTTCAAATCCATATGGAAAGCTTGGGAACTTGTTAGGGGCTCCATGACGAACACTGAATTTTTCTCCAAAGAAATTATTCATGGTGAAAGATCTATATGGTGGAACCTATTTCACTCTTCCAAACCTCTTGCTCTCACTAGGGGCTGCTCGGCTAGGCTTTGGGCCCAAAAAGGTATCACTTGCTTCATGGATATATTGAAGGAGAATGGTCTTATCTCCTGGGAGGAAATCAGTTGCAAGTTCAACAAACCCCACTCTCTGAAAAAGACCTATACACTTCGCCAAATGGCTTGTGCCACTCTTGAACTTCCCAAGCCTTGTATGGTTGATTCCCATAGCTTCCTCACATTTACGCGGCATGGTGGAACCCCTCTTCACAAAGTAAAAGCCCGTGATATCTACACTATCCTCAATTATGATGATTCTATAGTACACCACCTTAATTGCCTCTGGTACTATGACTTGGATGTCTCCTTCTTGAAAAGCTCCAGTTGCTCCAAAAATTAAGTGCTTTAATTGGCTGCCTTTACTTGATAGGCTGCCCTTGAGAAACTATAATGATATTGTTGATCTCTGCTCGATTTGTAATGTTCCTGACTCTTCCAGGCATATTTTCTTTGATTGTATCATTGCTAAAGAGATTTGGTCTATCTTTGGTTTCTTAATTCCTCACATTGTTTCTATCATTGAGATTGTCACAGGCTTTGTTCATGGCATTAAAAAGGATGTGAACCTTCTTCGATCTATTCTATCTGCTAACATTCTTTGGTATATCTGGAAGATTAGGAATGAGGACAGGTATTAGGATCGAATCAGGAGCCTTACTGAGGCTTTTAGAAGAGACACCTTTCTTAACATTCTTGTACAGGTCACTGGTGTCACAGACATTGAAAGAGACAAGTTCTTGCGGTTCCTACAAGATGGCTCTGCTACCATGTTTGTCTATGAGATGAGATGCGGATATGACTGGATGCGGCGTGCTGAGAACATCTCCGTGTTTGAACAAGTCCTCAACAAGCTCACTAAAGAAATCAAGGACAATAGGGGCCCTTCCTATCACCAGATGGAGATGCTGATCCAAATACAGGAAAGCAAAAAAGTTGTTTGGATGGAAGGCCCGACTGGCTAGACCACTTGGATGGAGGATCACAACTCCATCCTTCAGTAACTTCTGATATTTTGTTGCCCCTTTTTGTTGATGGCTATATGCCCTTTGTATCTGGACTTCCTACTTAGTGTTTGTCTTTTTATGCTATGTACCTATAGCTACTCGATCTGACAATCTGAACCTGCCAGGCTGAGGTTTCTCCTCCCTGGTCTGATTGTAATATTTTTGTCTCTCTCCCATCGATTTTAATATAAAAAATTGGGCATTGCAAAATATATCTTCCCTCTAGTTGTTAAGACATTCGATTCTTATTTTCTTTTTGCATTTTCTCAAACTAACGACACAACAATTAAAACTAAGTTTCAGGCAACACCACATGCACTCGGTTAGGTACCATTTAATTTCTCATTCTCTTGTTGTGCTCTCTCTTGAATTAATAATTTCAAGACCTCTGTATTTCCATATGTTGCCATTTCCTTGACTTTTATTTATTAATTAAACTTTCTGTATTGATACCTTAAACTCGTGTATCAACTAGCCAAATTGAACAATCAAAGTGGTGCTTTCAATTATTTGTTTCATCTGAATTATATTTGTAGTTTTGAAAACGCTTTGGATTAGAAAGATAGTCAATGTATGGGATTTGTAAAACTTTTTGATATGACTCATAATTCCTGTATTTTACTGAACTTGCTAGTGTCGCACTTTAGGAATTACAAGGCTAGTGAATATGGTTCACCAAATGACTGTTGAAGAGTATAATTAGAAGCCTTGTATCTGTTAAGAATAGGAAAAACTAACTTTCTCATAGAATCGTCACAATCTCTCAAAAGTTTTGTATGTTAGAGAAATTATATTTCCATAGTCTATTATGATTAGATTGATTTTCTTTTGAATTCAATTGTGTAAATATTATTTACATCGATACTTTGGATGGGATTTCATGATCTATTAATCATCATAATAGTCAATTGCAGGGTGTGATATGAAACTTTGATGCAAATAAAGTTTACATAGATGTGTGCACTTAAACCATTTTGGTTGATGTGTCGGGTAAATCATACATCATAGAATAAGTATTTGAATAAATTGAAAATAAAGTTAAACCTGATAACCATTTGATCATCAAGTATGTGAAATTAATGAAAAAATATATTTTTAGGTATTTGGTCATTGTGTATAGGTTCACTATATTCAATTTGATAAGCATCTAGCCATCACATAGAGGACTAATTTGTATAGTCATTCAACCGTCACATACACTACCTACATATTAAATTTCTTAATCATTTGGCCATCATGTGTCGTTTATAGTTCAATATGATATTCATTTGATGGTCACGTGAGTATTTAATGTCCAATTTGATCGTCGTTCGACCATCCAACCTAGCAGTCTTTAACTAAAATTGATAGCTATTTGATCATCGCCTCTATTTTTAGATAAACTTGACAGTCATTTCATTGCCACACTCTAAGATTCTTATTTAAAATTTATTTGATAGCCATTTCACCACCATGTCTATTGGTGGTTTCTAGGCATTTGATTTCAATCTGTATTCTGGCGCTGCAAGAGTCCTTGATTAAATTAGGGTCGGCATGAAGTTTTAAGGGTATTTAGATAATCTTTTTGTGTTATTTGCTA
This sequence comes from Cryptomeria japonica, assembly GCF_030272615.1. Classification (NCBI taxonomy): domain Eukaryota; kingdom Viridiplantae; phylum Streptophyta; class Pinopsida; order Cupressales; family Cupressaceae; genus Cryptomeria; species Cryptomeria japonica. Next base: position 201,536,083 of record NC_081415.1, on the reverse strand, counting down.
TTTGGCGCCTATGAAACTGCATCATATTTTTAAGCTACAATTGTATTACCACAGGAATGTGTAAATGGTATTTGGAAGCATATCGTGTTGGGTGCCACTTTGCATATGATATTTGGTGTTGAATTTTAACCTCTCTCAGCTTTCAGATTCACAAGTTGAGAATTCACCAGAACAGATCGAGTTGCACAGTAAACCGTATTGGTGCCTTTCCATAGCAAGCAGAAACGGCATTCAATATGAATGGCCTAGAAAAGAAATAATTCGGTTATTCTGACAATACGCCATTCCCATGAAACACTAATTCAATTATATCAAACCAACATATCAAATATTCATTAAAATTCTTAAATATCGTAGCACACAGCCTGTATATGATATCATATACTGCCTTATTCTACTACACGCAGGACAACATAGCTAGATTAGTAAGCCAAGGATTAACAATAGAAATCTTATTGGCATCACAGATTATTGGGCTCACAGATTATGCAGTCGCTGTTAACCGCAACAGACGACCTCAGGCCCGCACGTTATGCAGTCATCATTAGGGACACTGCTACTGTTACTGGTAATGGTAATGGCGTTGGGATTGGGACTTGAATTGAGACCGCAACAATAGACATCAGCCCCGCACGTTATGCATTGTGCTTCCACTTCCACCATTATTGTGCCTCCCAGAATTAGTACAACCATAGGTAGTATCACAAATTTCTTTAAAACATCCATTTCTAATTGCATACACAATAGGAATTGATGAGGATGAGGATTCTCCTGCACACCACGGCTTAAATAGCTGCATCAGCAGTCTTAATGATTCAGTTTCATTGTCAATGACACACAGATGGGACAGTTTATATTCAATTCCTTCGTCCATTCTTTACAATGTATGGAATCCGTGAAGCCTAACGAAGTATATTACAACTTCCTCATTAAACTGAACTTGAATTAATGTAGGTTAAAAACCTAGTCTTGGGTTTAGCTCCTATTAAAGAAAAAGGGATCCAAAGAAATTTGTCCATTTGCAATTCGCCGGTCAATTTATGTATAAAATATTTCATCCACAACTTGTAAGAAGGGGCATTATCTCTATCATTGTGTTATTTTCTCATAACACATAAATCCAATTACCTTGCGAAAGGTATAAAGACCAGTCATCGAATTTTTCAAAGAGGTTTGGTTCTTCATAAGCATTAGCAAAGTGTTCATTCATAGGATATTGAGTGGAAATCACTTTGACAACACTGTCTAAAATTCATATTGCAAGAAAGTACCTAATGTTTTGCGCAACAAATAAATAAAGGAAGGAAAGTGGTTAGAGAGAAAACTTGCTACATGTATTTGAAAAATTGAGTACACTGCATTTCAAATCTAATGTTCTCGGTACTAGTCAATCAGACTCCCTATGGGATTTTGCCTTCTTCAAATGGCATTAGGAAGGATGATCCTTTATCATCATTCCTTTTAATTGTCTTATGAGAGGCTGTGGGTACAAGCATAAGTGTGGCCACAACTACCGGAGGTTTGCAAAGGAATTAAAACTTCTCCCAATATTGGTACAACCACGAATCAATTTTCTTTCAGTGACACAATGTTGTTTGGAGTCTCCTTAATACATGCTACATGTATTTGACAAATTGAAAACTGTCTTAATTTCTTTCATTGGAAAAGGGGAAATTCATTGCATTAAAGGAAAGTACACTGTATTTCGAATCTAGAGTTCTCGGTACTAGTCAATCAGACTCCCTATGGGATTTCGCCTTCTTCAAGTGGCATTAGGAAGGACGATCCTTTATCGTCATTCCTTTCAATTATCTTATGAGAAGCTCTGGGTACAAGCATAAGTGTGGCCACAACTACCATAGGTTTACCGAGGAATCAAAACTTCTCCCAATATTGATACAACAACGCATCAATTTTCTTTCATTGACACAATGTTTTTTGGAGTCTCCTCTCAAGTAGAGGCAACAAAGACTAAGAATGCTTTGGATATAAAATACTTGGAATCGGGGCAAGAAGTAAACTAGAGGAAGTCAAATGTTTTGGCATGCATCCTTGGGAAAATCCTTGGTATCCCCTTATTTGAAGGCTTAGACAAAGGTAACTTGTGGAATTTGTTTACAAGAAACTATCTAGAGAAAAATTGGGCCTAAAAGGGATATGGTTATCGATGGCTAGTTGAATTCTATTTCTTCTAATGGTCATTGTTTTCCACCCAAATTATGGGATGTAATTCATGAGAATCCCAAAGAGAATTAAGGAAATGGTGGAAGAAATTATGATGAAATGCTTTTTTTTTGTGAGATCCAAGATCAGAAGAAGATCCCCTTGACTACTTGGCGAAAAGATTCCCAACAAAAGGAGGTTGTAGGTGTTGGTTTGAGAAGTTTAGTTTCAATGAATATGGTCTCAAAGAATAGTTGCGACGGAACATGTGTAATAAGAGACATAAAAAATGGACCCATATGTTACAAAAGAAATAGCGTCTCCCCTTACCGAACAAGGATCCTTACTAGATGTCACCTTGATGTTTTGTGGCACTCTTCTAGATTCTTGGGAGGTGGAGAGTTTGGTGGAATCCCCCATGGAAAAGCTACTTTAGGTACAAAGGTGTGGAGGTCTGAATGAACTTTGTGGAGCAAAGATTGTGAGCCCGCTCTAGTATCAATTTACTAAAGGTGTTCATTAATGAGGTCATGTTTGATGGCGTAAGGTGGTCTTTTTCTTTGGTAACAGATGCTAGGGATGCAGGTGGCATTGGCAAGGAGGATGAACATCTGTAATAAAGATAGTACTTTTTCTTTGGCTACAAGAATTTTTTTAGATCACTGTAAATGTTGAATGTATGGTTAGTAGTCAGTAGTTTAGGTGATAGAATACGAGGCACCCTCATCATTGATAGCTAGAAATGTGGGTCAATTTTGTAGGCAAGACACTTAGAGTGTAGAATTTGTAGATGTTTTAGCTGAAAATGAAGTTTAGCTGGTATATTAAATATTTTTTCATATGAAAATATGTGGGTGTTGCCCCCACAAAGTCACACTAATTGAAAAAACATACATGTGTGAAGATGATTGTGTTAGACTATTTACGAGAATGAACAAAAGGTCTTCCTCGAAGAGCCTGCGCACGGTATTGGTAGCTAACTAAATCAAAGGGAATGATATAGCTTTGAGAGAGGATTTGACTATTTTAGCACTAGTTTTGGCATGCTATCTGGCATTTTTTTTTGGATAGAATTTCTGCAGGAACCTTGCTATTTTGTGAGAGTGAAACTTGCAATAAATAAGGAACACTGTTAATAATTTTATGAAAGTGAAACTTGCAATAGATAAGGAAATATTTGCGGGTGAAAATATTGATAAATCTTTGGTCATTCTTGAGATGATGAGAATAGAGGAACAGAAAAATAATTCCATTAAAGTGAAACTTGAGATGATGACAATATAGGAACATAAAAATAATGCCTTATTATTGATTACCAATGATTCTAGTGGGGTGCTTCAGGACAAGAAAGATCAGGACAATTCATACGCATTGAAGAATCAAGTAGATCAAGAATTAATTAATATGGATTTGAGTGAGAGCTTGTGTAGAAGATACTATTTTATCTTGTTGCAAGAATTTTTAGATGCCTAGTTCGTCGTGGAGAATAGAGGTGGAGAAGTTTGTAATTTTTAGATGGAAATTTCATCAAGAAGAATAGAGGGGGAGAGTAGAGGTTATGTAGTCATCATTAGGGATGATGCTACTGGTGTTGGTAATGGTAATGGCATTGGGATTGGGATTGGAATTGAGACTGCAACAATAAACCTCAAGCCCACACGTTATGCATTGTGCTTCCACTTCCACCATTATTGTGCCTCCTAGAATTAGTACAACCATAGATTGTATAACAATTTTCTCTACAAAATCCATTTCTAATTGCATACACAATAGGAATTGATGAGGATGAGGATTCTCCTGCACACCACGGCTTAAATAGCTGCATCAGTAGTCTTAATGATTCAATTTCATTATCATTGACACACAGATGAGACAGTTTTTGAATATGGGAAACAGGTTTTGATGGGCCCCTGAAACCCAATACAGTCAGAAGATCAAAAGATAAACATTACAGCGCAGCTAAACAAAAAGACAACAAACAAAGGAAAGACTGCAGGTGAACAAAATGCCAACAAACAAGAGAACGCAAATTATAGACCAAAAAAGACTGACAAAGGCCTGGGCTTAAGTTAATTTCTGAAGCATTTCAACCGCTTCTACTTCCATCTATTCCATATTGTCCGTTGCCCGCTTAATATCCTCAATTTTCTTACTGTGGCTTTGCATTCTTTAAGTTCTTTCTCTCGTTCTTCTCCCAAGCACTTTGTTCTTATCATCTGGGGTGTCATCCTTAACATCAATAATGCCCACCATGACCTTATTCCCTTGGTAGTTCTCCAGCTTGCAGATAAGGGCTTTCATGCTTGCAGAGGTAGGCTTCCAAATCTCCTGTCTTTACTCACCTATTTTTTTGAGCATTTGCTCGACACCATCAAGTCTCTTTTCATTGACACCTTCTTTGTTTTCCAAGCTAAGAAAGCTATTGCAGTTAACATTGATAATCTCCTCATCTTTACCAATCACTTTGGTGAGCTCACTTAGATAGTCAGGAAGGGAATTGAACTTTCCCGAGCCTAAAGCTTGTAAAGTCTCAATTTTCCCTTCATCTTGGGCTTGCTTGGTTTTAATGCCTTCAATTTCCTTATGTTTGAGAAGTTGAACAAAGTGATGTGAAAACGGATTTTCCTTCATGGTGATTTGGAGGAGGATACTTATATGACATAGCCAAAGCCAAAAGGTAAAATTCATTTGATTTGTAAATTGAAGAAATATTTGTATGGCCTCAAACAAAGCCCAAGGATGTCGTGCCAAAAATTTGATGCATATGTGTTTGGCTTGGGATTTGAGTGTTCTACATAAGATCAATCCATCCATCACCAAGAATATTTAGATTCATCCTTCCTCTATGGGATTAATCTCTCTATCATTTGCCCAAATCCACCTGGATTCTTCTTTACATTTCTCTCTCACTACAGGACCTACATAAATGCTATCATTAAAAATATTATGGAAAAATAAAGTCTCCATATTCTCCTCTTCACCTATTTCTTCTACTTCACACTCTTTTACACCTACCAACACTTTAAAATTCAACAACTACATCCACGATTCTTTCTTTCACATCCTCTATATGCTTCATATTTTTTTCTCAACTATCATTTTATTTACACTCAACTAGATTATTCCCATAAGAAATATTTGACACCTATAAGAATCGGCACAAATAAAAGTAAAGAAAATTTAAAATTTTATCAATCTATCTATATTATATCATATTATCATTTTCCAAATCTTTCATGTACTCCTCTTCATACCACTATTTCAAAATCTTCAACTTTTCCATGTTGTTCAGAGTAACAAACTGTGTTGCAACTTTACTGTTGTTTGCCTTAATAATACTACCTTCTTCACACACTTTCTCACCCACAAATTCCTCATATTTTTTGCAATTGACTCAAAATAAATATAATATTTATAAAATTTAGAAAAATAACACAATACATCTGTGGTCTCTTCACATATTAGTAAATAAAACCTTAACATATGATCCTTTTCACACATTTTTTCCTATCTACTCCAACTTTATTACAGATCTCAATATCTATTATATCCAATATAGCTCATATTCTTCTCAACCCTCTGTAAATAAAAATTTCGTAACTTAATCTTTCTATAGCTAGCAAATACCTTGTTCTACAACAAATCCTCTAGGATTTTGTCAAGACACAATTAAGCTTCTTAGAGAATGCCATCACCTTTCCAACAATTTGTTTAACCTCATCAACATATGAGTAAACAATTTGTTCCAAATTCTCTTACTATCTAATGAGCTTATTCTTTTCGTAGCTGCCTCTTCCTTTTGCAACATATTCCTCTCTTTAAAGAGCATTTTACTTGGCTTTTGAATTCTTTTGTAGTAAAAAAACTTTTTCTTTCACTTTCTCATATTTCTCAATGTGGAAAACCTTGCTTTGATACCACTTGATGCAAACAAAAGGGTTGCATACACACTTAAAGGAAGCCAATCCACGTAGCTCATAACACACACAACCATTTTTCAATAGAAGGAAAAATCATATCGATATTATTCATCACAATGATCTAGATAAAATTTTAGATCAAAAACAAAAATCTACAACTACTTAATTAGATACATGGCTTCTCACTATCTCTCTTGCACCTAATCATACACCTCCTCTACACAATCACATGCAATTCAACTTTAACCTATGTACCTAGAATCTAGAGTTCTTCTTTCCTGAATTTGAAATAAATCTGACAAATCTATCTTTAAAATAACTACTACCTCTTTTCAGAAAGAAGGTGTCTCACAAGGAATTTTAGCAATTATCAGATCTTGGAAATACAAAAGGTTACCAAATGCTTCCATTGGCTGAATGGCAAGGGGCAAAAAAAAAAGCATGGTGTTAACTGGAAATGGTGCTCGCTTGATAAGAAACTGGGTGGTCTCAGGCTTAAAGACCTCAGATTGCAAGGGATCTCCCTTGTTGCTAATTGGATATTTCATGCACTTGATGGCCAAGCGCCCTGGAAGATCTTGATTAGGAACAATATTGAGAGGGTCGTTCCTAAGCATGCCAAATCCTGGAGTTCTCTCCCCTTCGCTGACATTGTTGCTGGCAAATTCCCTATCTCTGTCCAAGGCTCCTCAGTGTTCAAATCCATATGGAAAGCTTGGGAACTTGTTAGGGACTCCTTGACGAACACTGTATTTTTCTCCAAAGACCTTATTCATGGTGAAAGATCTATATGGTGGAACCTACTTCACTCTTCCAAACGTCTTGCTCTCACTAGGGGCTGCTCGGCTAGGCTTTGGGCCCAAAAAGGTATCACTTGCTTCATGGATATATTGAAGGAGGATGGTCTTATCTCTTGGGAGGAAATCAGTTGCAAGTTCAACCTCCCCCACTCTCAGAAAAGGACCTATAGACTTCTCTAGATGGCTTGTGCCGCTCTTTAACTTCCCAAGCCTTGTATGGTTGATTCCTATAGCTTCCTCACCTTTACTTGGCATGGTGGAGTCCCTCTTCACAAAGTAAAAGCCCGTGATATCTACACTATCCTCAATTATGATGATTCTATAGTACACCACCTTAATCACCTCTGGTACTATGACTTGGATGTCTCCTTCTGGAAATCTACTCTTAAAAGACTCTGGAAAGCTTCGGTTGCTCCAAAAATTAAGTGCTTTAATTGGCTACTTTTACTTGATAGGCTGCCCTTGAGAAACTATAATGATATTGTTGATCTTTGCTCGATTTGTAATGTTCCTAACTCTTCCAGGCATATTTTCTTTGATTGTATCATTGCTAGAGAGATTTGGTCTATCTTTGGTTTCTTAATTCCTCACACTATTTCTATCATAGAGATTGTTACTGGCTTTTTTCATGGCATTAAAAAGGATGCCAACCTTCTATTGTCTATTCTATCTACTAACATTCTTTGGTATATTTGGAAGCTTAGGAATGAGGACAGGTATCAGGATCGAATCAGGAGCCTTACTAAGGCTTTTAGAGGAATCACCTTTCTTAACATTCTTGTGCAGGTCTCTGGTGTCATGGACATCGAAAGAGACAAGTTCTTGCAGTTCCTACAAGATGGCTCTGCTACCATGTTTGTCTATGAGATGAGATGCGGATATGACTGGATGCGACGTGCTGAGAACATCTCCCTATTTGAACAAGTCCTCAACAACCTCACTAAAGAAATCAAGGACAATAGGGACCCTTCCTATCACCAGATGGAGATGCTGATCCAAATACAGGAAAGAAAAAAAGTTGTTTGGGTGGAAGGCCTGACTGGATAGACAACTTGCACGAAGGGTCACAACTCCATCCTTCAGTAACTTCTGATATTTTGTTGCCCGTTTTTGGTACTAGCTATATCCCCTTTGTATCTGGCCTTCCTACTTAGTGTTTGTCTTTGTATGCTATGTACCTATAGCTGCTCGATCTGACAATCTGAACCTGCCAGGCTGAGATTTCTCCTCCCTGGTCTGAATTTTATATTTTGTTCTCTCTCCCCTCGATTTTAATATAAAAAATTGGGCATTGCAAAATATATCTTCCCTCTACTTGTTAAGACATTCGATTCTTATTTTCTTTTTGCATTTTCTCAAATTAACGACACAACAATTAAAACTAAGTTTCAAGCAGTGCCACATGCACTCAGTGAGGTACCATTTAATTTCTCATTCTCTTGTTGTGCTCTCTCTTGAATTAATAATTTAAAGACCTCTATATTTCCAAATGTTGCCATTTCCTCTACTTTTATTTATTAATTAAACTTTCTATATCGATACCTTAAACTCATGTATCAACTAGCCAAATTCAACAATCAAAGTGGTGCTTTCAATTATTTGTTTCATCTTAATTATATTTGTAGTTTTTAAAAGGCTTTGGATTAGAAAGATAGTCAATGTATGGGATTTGTAAAACTTTTTGATATGACTCATAATTCCTGTATTTTACTGAACTTGCTAGTGTCGAACTTTAGGAATTACAAGGCTAGTGAATATGGTTCATCAAATGACTTTTGGAGAGTATAATTAGAAGCCTTGTATCTGTTAAGAATAGGAAAAATTAACTTTCTCATAGAATCATCAAAGGATAAAACAAATATATATAATTTTATTCTCAATCTTCAGATCCTCATATGCAATCTCTCAAAAGTTTTGTATGTTAGAGAGATTATATTTCCATAGTCTATTATGATTCGATTGGTTTTCTTCTGAATTCAATTGCATAAATATTATTTACATCGATACTTTGGATGGGATTTCATGATCTGTTCATCATCCTAATAATCAATTGCAGGGTGTGATATGAAACTTTGATGCAAATAAACTTTACATAGATTTGTGCACTTAAACCATTTTGGTTGATGTGTCGGGTAAATCATACATCATAGAATAAGTGTTTGAATAAATTGAAAATAAAGTTAAATCTGATAACCATTTGATCATCAAGTATGTGCAATTAATGAAAAAATATATTTTTAGGTATTTGGTCGTTGTGTATAGGTTCACTATATTCAATTTCATAATCATCTAGCCATCACATAGAGGACTAATTTGTATAGTCATTCAACCGTCACATACACTACCTACATATTAAATTTCTTAATCATTTGGCCATTATGTGTCGTTTATAGTTCAATATGATATTCATTTGATGGTCACGTGAGTATTTAATGTCCAATTTGATAGTCGTTCGACCATCAAACCTAGCAGTCTTTAACTAAAATTGATAGCTATTTGATCATCGCCTCTATTTTTAGATAAACTTGACATTCATATCATTGCCACACTCAAGATTCTTATTTAAAATTTATTTGACAGCCATTTCACCACCATGTCTATTGGTGGTTTCTAGGCATTTGATTTCAATCTGTATTCTGGCGCTGCACGAGTCCGTGATTAAATTAGGGTCGGCATGAAGTTTTAAGGGTATTTAGATAATCTTTTTGTGTTATTTGCTATTTGGCGCCTATGAAACTGCATCATATTTTTAAGCTACAATTGTATTGCCACAGGAATGTGTAAATGGTATTTGGCAGCATATGATATTTGGTGTTGAATTTTAACCTCTCTCAGCTTTCAGATTCACAAGTTGAAAATTCACCAGAACAGATCGAGTTGCACAGTAAACCGTATTGGTGCCTTTCCATAGCAAGCAGAAACGGCATTCAATATGAATGGCCTAGAAAAGAAATAATTCGGTTATTCTGACAATACGCCATTCCCATGAAACACTAATTCAATTATATCAAACCGACATATCAAATATTCATTAAAATTCTTAAATATCGTAGCACACAGCCTGTATATGATATCATATACTGCCTTTTTCTACTACACGCAGGACAACATAGTTTGATTACTAAGCCAAGGATTAACAATAGAAATCTTATTGGCAACACAGATTATTGGGCTCGCAGATTATGCAGTCGCTGTTAACCGCAACAGACGACCTCAGGACACTGCTACTGCTACTGGTAATGGTAATGGCGTTGGGATTGGGATTGGAATTGGAATTGAGACCGCAACAATAGACATCAGCCCCGCACGTTATGCATTGTGCTTCCACTTCCACCGTTATTGTGCCTCCCAGAATTAGTACAACCATAGATAGTATCACAAATTTCTTTACAACCTCCATTTCTAATTGCATACACAATAGGAATTGATGAGGATGAGGATTCTCCTGCACACCACGGCTTAAATAGCTGCATCAGCAGTCTTAATGATTCAGTTTCATTGTCAATGACACACAGATGGGAGAGTTTATATTCAATTCCTCCGTCCATTCTTTACAATGTATGGAATCCGCGAAGCCTAACAAAGTATATTACAACTTCCTCATTAAACCGAACTTGAATTAATGTAGGTTAAAAACCTAGTCTTGGGTTTAGCTCCTATTAAAGAAAAAGGGATCCAAAGAAATTTTACCATTTGCAATTCGCCGGTCAATTTATGTATATAATATTTCATCCACAAGTTGTAAGAAGGGGCATTATCTCTATCATTGTGTTATTTTCTAATAACACATATATCCAATTACCTTGCGAAAGGTATAAAGACCAGTCATCAAATTTTTCAAGGAGGTTTGGTTCTCCATAAGCACTAGCAATGTGTTCATTCATAGGATATTGAGTGGAAATCACTTTGACAACACTGTCTAAAACTCATATTGCAAGAAAGTAGCTAAAATTTAGCGCAACAAATACATAAAGGAAGGAAAGTGGTTAGAGAGAAAACTTGCTACATGTATTTGAAAAATTGAAAATTGTCTAAATTTCTTTCAGTGGAAAAGAGGAAATTCATTGCATTAAATGATTGTACACTGCATTTCAAATCTAATGTTCTCGGTACTAGTCAATCAGACTCCCTATGGGATTTTGCCTTCTTCAAGTGGCATTAGGAAGGATGATCCTTTATCGTCATTCCTTTCAATCATCTTATGAGAGGCTCTTTGTACAAGCATAAATGTGGCCACAACTACCGGAGGTTTGCCAAGGAATTAAAACTTCTCCAAATATTGACACAACCACGCATCAATTTTCTTTCAATGACACAATGTTGTTTGGAGTCTCCTCTCAAGTGGAGGCAACAAAGACTAAGAATGCTTTGGATATAAAATACTTGGAATCGGGGCAAGAAGTAAACTGGAGGAAGTCAAATGTTTTGGCACGCATCCTTGCGAAAATCCTTGGTATCCCCTTATTTGAAGGCCTAGACAAAGGTAACTTGTGGAATTTGTTTACAAGTAACTATCTATAGAAAAATTGGGCCTAGAAGGGAAACGGTTAATGATGGCTAATTGAATTCTATTTCTTCTAATGGTCATTGTTTTCCACCCAAATTATGGGATGTAATTCATGAGAATCCCAAAGAGAATTAAGGAAATGGTGGAAGAAATTACGGTGAGATCCAAAATCAGAAGAAGATCCCCTTGACTACTTGGCAAAAAGATTCCCAACAAAAGGAGGTTGTAGGTGTTGGTTTGAGAAGTTTAGTTTCAATGAATATGGCCTAAAAGAATAGTTGGGGTGGAACATGTGTAATAAGAGCCATAAAAAATGGACCCATATGTTACAAAAGAAATAGCGTCTCCCCTTACCGAACAAGTATCCTTACTAGATGTCACCTTGATGTTTTGTGGCATTCTTCTAGATTCTTGGGAGCTGGAGAGTTTGGTGGAATCCCCCATGGAAAAGCTAGTTTGGGTACAAATGTGTGGAGGTCTGAAGGGATACCTCCAAGGATAAATTTTTGGACATGGCCTGAATCTTGATAGTAGCTTGATGTAGAAACTAGGAAGCAACGTTGATGACCCTCTTGATATTTTTGGTGTGTGGGTGGTTGGAATGAACTTTGTGGAGCAAGGATTGTGAGTCCGCTCTAGTATCAATTTACTAAAGGTGTTCATTAATGAGGTCATGTTTGATGGTGTAAGGTGGTCTTTTTCTTTGGTAACAGATGCCAGGGATGCAGGTTGCACTGGCAAGGAGGATGAACATCTGTAAAAAAGACAGTACTTTTTCTTTGGCTACAAGATTTTTTTGAAATTCCTGTAAATGTTGAATGTATGGTTAGTAGTCAGTAGTTTAGGCGAAAGAATACGAGGCACCCTCATCATGGATAGCTAGAAATGTGGGTCAATTTTGTAGGCAAGATGCTTAGAGTGTAGAATTTGTAGATGTTTTGGCCGAAAATGAAGTTTAGCTGGTATATTAAATATTTTTTGATATGAATATATGTGGGTGTTGCCCCCACAAGTCACATTAATTGAAAAAACATACATGTGTGAAGACGATTGTGTTAGACTATTTTCGAGAATGTATGAAAGGTCTTCCTCGAAGAGCCTGCGCACGGTATTGGTAGCTAACTAAATCAAAGGGAATGATATAGCTTTGAGAGAGGATTTGACTATTTTAGCACTAGTTTTGGCATGCCATCTGGCATTCCTTTTTTGGACAGAATTTCCGCAGGAACCTTGCTATTTTGTGAGAGTGAAACTTACAATAAGTAAGGAACATTGTTAATAATTTTGTGAGAGTGAAACTTGCAATAGATAAGGAAATATTTGCGGGTGAAAATATTGATAAATGTTTGGTCATTCTTGAGAAGATGAGAATAGAGGAACAGAAAAATAATTCCATTAAAGTGAAACTTGAGATGATGACAATATAGGAACATAAAAATAATGCCTTATTATTGAGTACCAATGATTCTAGTGGGGTGCCCCAGGACAAGAAAGATCAGGACAATTCATACGCATTGAACAATCAACTAGTTCAAGAACTAAGTAATCTGGATTCAAGAACTAAGTAATCTGGATTCAAGTAAGAGCTTGTCTAGAAGATACTATTTTATCTTGCTGCAAGAATTTTTAGATGGCAAGTTCGTCGTGGAGAATAGAGGTGGAGAAGTTTATAATTTTTAGATGACAATTTCATCAGGGAGAATAGAGGGGGAGAATAGAGGTTATGCAGTCATCATTAGGGATGATACTACTGGTGTTGGTAATGGTAATGGCATTGGGATTGGGGCTGGAATTGAGACCGCAACAATAAACCTTAAGCCCGCACGTTATGCATTGTGATTCCACTTCCACCGTTATTGTGCCTCCCATAATTAGTACAACCATAGATAGTATCACAAGTTTCTCTACAGCATCCATTTCTAATTGCATACACAATAGGAATTGATGAGGATGAGGATTCTCCTGCACACCACGACTTAAATAGCTGCATCAGTAGTCTTAATGATTCAGGTTCATTGTCATTGACACATAGATGAGACAGTTTATATTCAATTCCTTCGTCTATTATTTACAATGTATAGAATCCATGAAGCCTAACAAAATATATTACAACTTCCTCATTAAACTGAATTTCAATTAATATTGTTTAAAAAACTAGTCTTGGGTTTAGCTCCTATTGCTTTGTCAATTAAAGACAAAGGGATCCAAAGAAATTTCACCATTTGCAATTTATTGGTCAATTTCTGTATAAATATTTTAATCACTCAATTTGCTATGGATGTGCCTTGAGAATGAACGATTGTTGGTAAAGCCATGTTTTATGTATAACTTATCATTGTAAATCTTGACGATTTATCATTACGTCTTACATCTAACGGTGGGTATCATGTGCACTTTGTTTTCCCTAGAATGCAACCCTTTATCGTAAAAGCATTGTATCATGGCTATGTAGTTTGATGTATTATCAGAGGCTGGTCATTATTGAGTTAGCTCTGGATCTCCATTGTTGATACTCCTCTGAGAAGCTTTCCCTTCAACTATATTGTAATATGTTGTTGATTTATAAAAAATATATCGGGTGGCCTTTGGAGTATGGGGTTTCTCTCCCATAAGCATTTTCCCCATGCAAATCACTGTCTTGTGGTATGCATTTTATTTATGTCTTTTTTGTTAAGTTATTGTAACTGTCGTAGGGATATATAATTTGTTTTGCATCACTCTCCTCTAAAGGATAACACGGGAAGTTTTCCTTCTACTTAACTTCCTTACAAGTGGTATCAAAGCCTGACCACCTTTGGTTTTAGTTGTGCCTTGTTCATTTGTTTTAAGTAATCAGGATTCAAGTGAGAGCTTGTGCAGAAGATACTATTTTATCTTGTTGCAAGAATTTTTAGATGGCAAGTTCATCAAGGAGAATAGAGGAGGAGAAGTTTGTAATTTTAAGATGCGGAAGCTAAAAATGGAGGATCTTCTAATAGATCAAAACTTATGGGACGTCGTTGATGCAAATGTCTCGGGACCTTTAGTTCCTACTGCAGCTTCTTAGTGTGATGTTATGGATTGTAAAGCCAAGTGTCTAATACGATCATGCTTGGCAGACTCTGTTCTAATCAATGACCATGAAGAGACCTCTACAAAGAAGCTATGGAATAATCTTGGTGAGATGTATCAGGCCAAATCGTTATTAAATCAAATTGTGTTGTGGAAGAAATTGTATTCCTTGAGAATGGAAGCAATCAAATGGACTATAGACCACCTAGAAGAATTCAATATGTTAGTGGCTCAATTGACATCCATTTGTGTCAAGATAGACGAGGAGGAGAAATGTTAGATCTTGTTTTTCTCATTGTCTGATTCATGGGATTCTCTTGTTATGTCTTTTGCCAGTACTTCTATTGTTTTCAGATATAAAGATGTGGTGGGTTCACTGCTTGGTGAAGATATGCAGAGGGTACCATTCCAAACAGTACTTGTATTGTTTCCAAACCTTCAGAAGAGACTCAACTTGTTCAAATGTCTACAAGACATAGACAACCACCAGAAAGGTATTCATGTGATGATTGGAGATTTATTTTTTCTTTGAATACTATTGTGGATGAGCCCAGATTTGTAGAAGAGTCATTAGTATGAATGATGCAGAATGCTAGAAGATTTCTATCTATGAAGAAATAACAATTTGTTAAAAGCATGATACATGGGATCTTGTAGCATTGCCTAAAGGACATTACCTTGTTGGTTGCAAATGGGTGTCCAAGACAGAGATTGGTTGAGATGGAGTTATTGGGAAGTATAAAGAAAGGTTGGTTGCAAAAGGATACTCTATACCGCCATAATATCAAATTAACATAATTCATAAAATAATTCATAATCAGGCATACATTAATGCCATGTGTTCAAATATACAAAAGAAGAGGACATAAAATTATATTTTAGCATAAATTTAGAGTACACAAGCCAACTAAAAGGCTAAACATATGGAAGCATACATACCTTAACAATAGACCACGCGGTCGACACGATAGGCTATATCGTGGCCCCTTCTCGCAAACCAAGATCATGAGCATGAGCACACTCTTATCGCAGCCCCTCTCTCTCGTGTGTGAAGATGATTGTGTTAGACTATTTACGAAAATGTACGAAAGGTCTTTCTCGAACAGCCTGCGCATGGTATTGGTAGCTAACTAAATGAAAGGTAATGATATATCTTTGAGAGAGGATTTGACTATTTTAGCACTAGTTTTGGCATGCCATCTGACATTTTTTTTGGACAGAATTTTCGCAGGAACCCTGCTTTTGGCATAGCCAATCACCTTTTGGAAATTTTTCTTTTCGATTAATAAGTCTACGAGATTCGCTACAGTTCAGTTTGGCCTTGATTGTTCCATGGTGGTAATCGAAATTCTTGGGGTTACAATAATTACATAGCACAGCAAAATGCTCAAGGTGGTCAAGGTGTTGTTAATGCATTTTTTAAGAGACCTATGCAAAATGAAAGTTATAGACAACTAGACTTTAAAAGGATACAAGTTTATCCTAACCCTACAGATAATGAGGGGAGAAAGGTTTTGCCTAAGTTTACTGAAAGTAGTACATTATTAGGTGAAGATCATCTTAAAAAAATTACAAATTTGACTGATGATTGTGGGTTGAAGCATAAGATGTCATAGTGAATTTGTTCATACACCCTTTGACTAAAGATGAAAGAAAGTGGTACAGAGGTTTACCTGATGCTATCATATCTTCACGGGAGAGATTTAGAAGAATATTTTCAGAGAAGTATGGTGATAATACAGATCCTATGTTTTTGGTCAATGAGTTCACTAGCATTCATAAACGATTAAATGAATTTGTATCTCATTTCAACGCCGTGTATATTAAAGTCTATAACAAAATTCCTCCTTGCATGAGATGTAACAAGCCAATGCGTTTAGTCCCTTACTGCAATGCATATGACCCAAATATGGGATACCGGTTGAGGGATGAGGAATAATTGTAAACTAGTACGAAGGAATCATTTGAATAAATAAAGTCCAGATCCTCTACAAAGGCTAGGCAACAATATGGTGAAAGATAGTCTATGGTGTATGGCATATTGGTTGTCTCACTCACCTATTCAATGTGTGGTTTCACGGTCATTAGAGAAATCTACTGTACCATGTGATGAGTGTAATGAGAATCATTTTGATTAGGATAATGATATTAATATGTCATTTAGGAGATCATATTTGGTGGAGGGGCAATATTCTTCCTCTGATGAAGACTTTGTTTATATTGATGTGCCAAGCTAGAGGAACATAGGAAAGTATATCATCAACAAGGTTTTCTTCATGATGAAGGGTGTTGACAAGATGTTCCAATGAATACCTTGGAATAAATGCATCTAGGAAGACGTTCAGATGAAGAAATTTTGTCTCTTAGTATTGCTGAAAGTGATAAAAAAGGGCATTATTATAATTTGAGAAGCAAAATGTAAATCAAGCTCAATGAGGGTCTCGTAGTATGTTTGTTAACGAGACAAGTGGTAATGTTAAACCTTCTAGTGACGGTAAAAAGATGTTGGACATTGCTGCTGTTAGGATATGTTGTTGTCATTGATGTCAACATATTCCTACTCCGGTGATTGCAGATTGGTTTATTGGTATTATGGTTTGGTGTATGGAGTATCTTTAGTATCATTATATTCTTCTGTATTGGTGTTGGTTATCTGGGAATATTAATTGATCATATCAGATGCTTCGGTTTTGCAGTTTGTTTATCTGATCATTGCTTTGTAGAGTTTAGTATTTCCCGGTATATTCCGGTGTGATCAGATCTTGTACTAATATTTTGGGATATTGTTTGGGATGGTCTTGTGTATCTTCATTTTAGATTGTTCATGATTTGGTTCTCTGCAAACTATCTTTCTTCGTGACAGTTGTTGTTGTTGTTTGAGTATTCTTGAGTTTCGGACATTGACAGATGAAGATTTGATAAGTGGTTTTGGTGCTGTTGTTACTGATGATTCTAACATTCTTGTTGGTGTCTCCTAGTTTTTTTGATGATCTAAATCGATCATTGTGTGAGTTCTTGGTGATTTTGATGAACCGGTGATGTTCTTCATGTTATGTGGTTTTTCCTAGTGGTGTAGCATGTTGTGGTTGATCTTGGCGTGATTTCTTGTGGTGTTGAATGTTTGGAGATTTTATTTAGGTCCATGTAATGTCATGTAAATCATTATATTGGTATGGTGGTCGATCTTTGTATCGTGTGATGTAATTTTGTAATTGTAAGTTGAGGATTTAGCTGAACTTGTGGTCAAGGTTGATGAATTGTATAAATAGGTGATATTGTCATGTAAATTAGGTATCAAGGTTGTGTCTGCATCAATTGAGAGGGTGTATGTGCGATCAAGAGATTCATCCTTCTACATTCTGATTGAGTAGATTTTGCAGAGAAGACATTGTTCTTAACTAGAACTGTCATTAGGCATTTGGAGATGCTATTATTGCAGTTCATTCCTTTCATATTGTAGTTTGAATCTTGTTGTAAGTTAGTGACACTTTCATGATGATTGTAGCCTTCTGGGTCATTATCTTTTGAGCAGTCAACTCTAGGTAGTGTGCATGAATGCATCTGCATTCCCCATTGTAATATTTTCACATACTACTGCAGAGTATCATCTTATTATGGGTCTGTCATTTTTCCCTTAGCTGGGTTTTCCACATCAAAATCTTGGTGTTGTGTGTTGTACTATTTATCTGCTTATCTTTGTTGTTTCTACAATTTATCAAATCTATTAGTCAATCCAATGAAAACTGATTCAACCCCCCCTCTCAATTTTCCCTCATTGTTGTTTCCAACAAAAGATTCAATACAGAGGTAAGGCAACAAAATTCCCTAAGAAATTTTTTTAAAATTTTAGGGAAAAGAAAAAAATGATTTGAGTACAAAAGATAACAATGTTAATAATTCTTTTCATTTTGGAGTATGCTAAATTGAATGAATTCAATCCCTCACCTATCCACAAAATTGATAGCAATCCCAATCCCCAGTCTTCTACTGATGTGCATGTTGTGTCGAATAGCGAAATTGAGGATGAGAAAGGTTTGGGTAAGATGGCTATAGATTGGGGTGACCTCCAAGTGTCGGATCCAGAGTACCAACACTCTTATAAAGAGGGACACCCCCACAAGGCAACACTTGGCACTAACAGCAACAAAAAGAGTAACCCCAACCCCCCTCTAAAATTATAGCCAAAAAAATAAAACCCACCTTTCCAAACCTTAGGGAATGGGTCATAAAATCTCTAAAAAGAAAAAGGTGGGAAATTTTTTGGACATTAAGGACAAAGGAGATAATGAGATTATACTGGATATCCCCCTTAACCTGTACCAGGTGGACCCGGATAATAGTAAAAATGATAAGGCAGGTATTGACATGCTACTGACAAAATCCACCTCTAGTCAGGAGAAGTGCTTTCATTGGGTGATAAGTGAAATTCTCTTCATCAAATAGGGCATAAATGATCCTATTAACACCTTCACCTAAAGACCGATGCTTGATAAAATTGATAAGCTCCTTAAAATGACCAAGAAATTAACCAAGGATGTTAGGGTCATGAAAATTGAGCATGAATCTAGAATAGCCAATGCAAAGAAAGGAATGGAAGAGTTAAAGGGGAGTCTCATGGTTTTGGTTGACACCAGTAAAGAAGAAATGAATAGTAGTGTTGAGTTCCTTAAAAAAATGAATGACAAAATTGCTATCCGTAAAGCCCATCCACTCAACAGTATGCTGCCTATTGCTACTAAATCCAAAAGAAAGAACTTGGATACTAATCTACATGGAAGGGAGTTGCAGATATCTACTGGCCCGTCCACCAAGACCAGGAGAAGGAATGAAGAGAAGATTATTAGCAAGAGCATCATGGAGGAGCTGGGAGATATCGACAAGAACATTATTGAGAAAAATTATGAGCTCATGGAAGCTCTAGTTTGTTTTTAGTTAGTTTTTTGTTAGTCTCGAATTAAGGTGTTAGTTACTTACTTGAGATGATGAGAAAATAGGAACATAAAAATAATTCCTTATTACTGATTACCAATGATTCTAGTAGGGTGACTCAGGACAAGAAAGATCGGGGTAATTCATACAAATAAAGGAATCAAGTAGATCAAGTCTAGGATGAATTTTTTTTAAAGAAATGGTTATGTTGGAACAATATTGATAAAATTTCCATCTCAATTTTATCCCTTTTAGGTCACTTTTGTAATAAATAACAAACTTCTAAGAAACTATATGATCAATTTAGGGGCATCAAAAAATGTGATGCCAATTGACGACAAACAATATCCCCAGAGGATTGGTAGCCTTAGAATGGACTTTTGATTGTTTAGACAGATGTATGGCAAATTCTAGAACCATGCATGAACAAGATTTATAAGAAATAAACTTAGGGATAGAAAATGGTCCTAAGAAAGTTGCTATCGAAAAGAAACTAAGTCCATAGATCAAAAACATGATGATTGGATTGGTAAGGAAACATGAACATGTATTTGCATGATCTTATGATGACCAGAAGGCATATAGGGAGGATTTATTTCAACATAAAATCCCTCTAGAACTAGATTCTAAGCCCTTTAGGAGATTTAACAAAGGCCCACAACCCAACACTAGCACCGAAGATGTAGCAGGAGGCCTCGAAGATAAGGTATATTGGAGTCATAAATCCTATAGGAAATTTTACTTGGGTTTCTAACTTGGTTACTTCCTGAAAGAAGAATGGAGAGAACTAGATTGCGTGTTCGTTTTAGGAAGCATAACATATTGTCTTTGAAAGTGTGAAGAAAACGGTGTCTCAACCTTGCAATAATGATTAAAATTGTACAAGTGCAATCAGGGTGATGAATATTGTATCGGTGCATTTAGATGGCTGAAAAGGAGAGAAGTGCTACAGGTTTATTTAGTATGCTTGATAAGGAATGCTTAAGTTTTTCTACTACTGTATTACATGTGCTCTGGATGTGCCTTTAGAATGATCAATAGTTGGTAAAGCCATGTATTATGTATAACTTATCATTGTAAATATAGACCATTCATCATCAGGTCATAGATCTAACGATGGATATCATGTGTTCTTTGTTTGCCCTAGAATGCAACCCTATATCATAATGGCATTGTATCATGGCTATGTAGTTTGATATACTATCAGAGTCTAATCATTGTTGAGTTAGCTTTGGATCTCCATTATTGATACTCCTCTAAGAAGCTTTCTCTTCAACTATATTATAATTTGTTGTTGATTTATAAAAAATATATTGGGTGGCCTTTGGAGTGTGGGGTTTTTCTCCCATAAGCATTTTCCCCATGCAAATCACTATGTTGTATGCATTTTATTTATGTCCTTTTTTTGTTAATTTACTGTAACTATCGTAGGGATATAATTTTTTTTGCGTTACTCTCCTCTGAAGGATAGCATAGGAAGTTTTTTTGCTACTTAACTTCCTTACAAGTGGTATCAAAGCTTGACTACCTTTGGTTTCAGTTGTGCCTTGTTTATTGGTTTTAAATAATCTAGATTTGAGTGAGAGCTTGTGTAGAAGATACTATTTTATCTTGTTGCAAGAATTTTTAGATGGCAAGTTCATCGGGGAGAATAGAGGTGGAGAAGTTTGTAATTTTAAGATGTGGAAGCTAAAAATGGAGGATCTGCTAATAGATCAAAACTTATGGGACGTTGTTGATGCAAATGTGTCGGGACCTTCAGTTCCTATTGCAGCTTTTCAGTGTGATGTTATGGATTGTAAAGCCAAGGGTCTAATAAGATCATGCTTGGCAGTCTTTGTTCTAATCAATGACCATGAAGAGACCTCTACAAAGAAGCTATAGAATAATCTTGGTGAGATGTATCAAGTCAAATATTTATTAAATCAAATTTTGGTTTGGAAGAAATTCTATTCCTTGAGAATGGAAACATTCGAATGGACTATAGACCACCTAGAAGAATTCAATATTTTAGTGGCTCAATTGGCACCCATTTGTGTCAAGATGGATGAGGAGGAGAAATGTCAGATCTTTCTTTGTTCGTTGTCAGACTCATGGGATTCTCTTGTTATGTCTATTTCCAGTACTTGTATTATTTTTAAATATAAAGATGTGGTGGATTCATTGCCTGGTGAAGAGATGTAGAGGGTGCCATTCCAAATAGCACTTCCATTGTTTCCAAACCTCTCAAAGAGAGGCAACTTGTTCAAAGGTCTACAAGACATAGAAAACCACTAGAAAGGTATTCACTTGATTATTGAAGATGTGCTTTTTCTTTGAATACTAATGTGGATTAGCCCAAGTTTGTAGAAGAGTCATTAGGTATGAATGATGTAGAATGCTAGAAGATTTCTATAGGTGAACTAATAACAATTTAATAAGAGCATGATACATGGGATCTTGTAGCATTTCCTAAAGGATGTTACCTTGTTGTTTGCAAATGGGTGTCCAAGACAAAGATTGGTTGAGATGGAGGTATTGGGAAGAATAGAGAAATGTTGGTTGCAAAAGGATACTCTATAAGGACCACCATAATATCAAATTAACATAATTCATAATATAATTCATAATCAAGCATACATTAATGCCATGTGTACAAATATATAATAGTAGAGGACATAAAATTATATTTTAGCATAAGTTTAGAGTACACAAGCCAACAAAAAGGCTAAACATATGGAAGCATATATACCTTAAAAATAGACCATGTGGTCGACACAATAGGCTATGTCATGGCCCCTTCTTGCAAACCAAGATCATGAGCATGAGCACTCTCTCATTCCTTTTTTCTTCTACCAAACTGTGTATCTTTATGCTTGGCCCAAATCAAATGTCTCACTCTAGTTATGGCCTCCCTCATATTGAAATATGAATGAATTATTATATTTTCAAAGCATAAGTACCATGCTTAATTAAGTGGTTTTCCTTTTTCTTTCTCTATTCACTATTTAAAAAATAAAAAATAAACACTTCTCCTAACATCAAATGCACAAAGAAAAAACTCGAGAAAACTCCCCGTGATTATAGCGTATTCATGCCCTTTCATGGTTGCCAACTTTGACTTGTGTAAATTGGGTGGGAAGGTGCATGTAGACAACTGGCTCCCCTTAAGATTTCTCTAAAAAAATTTAGATACCTTGCATGGAAATCAAGATAACTTAATTTTTTAGAAACTAGTGTTAAAAAACCTAAATATTTCTATTTAATTACTAATCTTCCTTAAAGCTAATCGATAGGGTTTTCCTGATCAAAAATTCCTCATATAATATGAGTTTCATAAGTTTTGTTTCTAAATATTATTTCAATAAAAACTTCTAGTTTATATTTTTCCTCTAATTTTACTTTCCCTTCTTTACAAAAAAAAATGATAATTTAAGCTTATATCTTGGTATGTGGAAGGGTTGGTAAGAAATATTATTTATTCTATTATTCTTATTGGTCAACATTTTTGTATA
Source organism: Cryptomeria japonica (assembly GCF_030272615.1). NCBI lineage: Eukaryota > Viridiplantae > Streptophyta > Pinopsida > Cupressales > Cupressaceae > Cryptomeria > Cryptomeria japonica. The sequence continues at coordinate 201,513,219 of NC_081415.1, read as the reverse complement.
GTTTGGGTTTGATTTCTATTTAATTAATTTCCAATGATTACCTGGGGGTTGGATGTCAAATGCATTTTTCTGTGATTTGTATTTTCGAGTTGCTTGTTGGGAGCTTGGGTTGATTTGGCTGAGCTTTGGATTGGAATTTTCTTCATCAGATTTCATAGACAAGTTATACTTTCCAGGTCAGAGAAGTTTTCCTTTTTATTTTCAATTCTCAAAGACTGATTTCTTTGGGACTATATTTGAGAAGCTTTTGGAATTATTTCTGATTACAAATTAAATCTATAGATAAAACTAAGAATTATTTTTATTGAATCTTCTGTGAGTAGTTTTCCAAAATGGATTTGTATTTTAGTTTTTTTCTCTGTGACTGAGTTTGATAGGGAACTTGATTTAATCTCCATGTTTTGAGTTCAATTTTGGATCTAGTTTGGTTCCTTGAATTCATTTCTTCTGGGTGTCTCTATCTACAGTGTTTTTCGGGTCATGTTTTTATGTCTTAGTATTTTCCGAGCAAATCATCACTTTGTGTTCCATCAGTCCGAGCTTTTAAGTATCTGTTTTAGATGCGCTACTTCATGTCGCAAATGCACAAAGAGGTTTTATATAAGCGTTAGAATGTTTCTTATATGTGCTAAAGTATTTAACAAACACGTTGAGTCACTTCTCATATGCACTATTTTGTGGTACAAATATGTTGTTCTATGTATTTTTGGTTTTGGTATTTTCAGTCTGGTTTCTAGGTTCCTCAATTAGATTTTATGATTATCCAGAGGTTGTGTTTTATTTCCTGAGTACTCTTGGATGAACTAGAGTTGTGATTTGGCTTATATTACTTATTTCAATCGACATGCTTTGTGAAAGATAATTGATACCTTGTTGACATATTGGGCTCTTTTGATTAAGTTTGACATGTGATTTCCATGGCCTATGAGGCTGTGATGTTGGTGTTATTGTGCATTTATGATATACTTATGTTTTTGGAGACCTTGCTTAGTTGGGTTATACTTTGAGAGCCCTTTTTCTTGTTGTGTGTTTTTACATTAAGGCCTAGGCGCACGGTTAGGGAGAGAGGGCTTCCATGAGTATGTCAAGGTCACAAGGAATAGACTGCTATGATTCCTTGTGTGTTGGAATTGAGGTCTAGACCATTTGTATAGCTCATTGGAGGTTTTATTGTATTAATTAAATGATAACATAATAATTAATCTTAGGTGGGTTGGGAAGTAGTAACTCATCTAAGTATGTTAACAATTGTGTTGTGGTGTCGCATCTCATGGCTTGGAAGACTAGAGTGAGGTGGCAGATTAGGTAATTGGATAAACCAAACTCCCTTGAATTACTCAATGGTTGAGATGGTTCTGCATGTGCATCTAGGATGGTCTAGATAGGTGCCCAGGTTCCCATATGTCGCATGTAATGATACTCTTTTTCCTACCTGTAGATCCTAGTGTCTTGAGTCTCATTTTGATATGTTCCCTCTGTAGAATTTGTGATTGGTTATTTTATGTTGTTTCCTTGTGTTAGCATTGTGTTATCTTTTGGTAGTTAGGTGTTAGCCTAGATCTAGAATGTGAGTGGGATCTTGTGTCATCTCCTAGCATGGGGGGTGGTTCTTTATGGTTCCACATGGTCGAGTGGTTTTATGCCTTATTATATTGGGATGTTCTTTGTTGCATGCTTCCACATGGTTGTGGATCTCTTGTGTTCTCAACTATGGATGGATACTAGTAGTAGATTGATGTATATAATTTACATGGTATGTGTATGTATTACTCATGATGTAATTGTATTTGTAATTGAGAGCTATGCTCCTTGATTTAATCGGATATTGTGTAGTAGATGGTATAGTAGTGGACATATTGATGTATCATATGTATATTGGATATCGATTTATTAATGAAAATAATAGTATTGGATATATTATTATGCATTTGGTTTCATATATGGTATTTGGAATATTTATTAATGATATTTTAAAATGAACCTAATGGGATGGTTAATGTATGCATAGTAGATGGATGTATTCATATTAGGGATAGTAAATAATCATATATGCATGGAAAGAATAAATAATGCTAGAATTTAGTATTCATTAGATCGTGGTGGTAATTGTGTTATCATGTCTATGATGATATGTTATTGGCAAGGTTATGTTATATGCTTGGATTATGTAACGTTGTTAAGATACCCTACGGAATGTTATTGTTGTATATAATTGTGTTTATTTTCGCTTTCCTTATGTTCTCGTGTGGTTATATTCATGATTGTATATCTTGTCAATGAATGTTAATGCACTTGAGTATTTAATTGTTATGTTGCATTAGTAGATGTTTCTTTTTTTTAATTATCTCTAATTTCATGTTAGATAGTTGTATTACACTAGGGTATTTTGGTGGGCATTACATATGGTTAGCATTCAATAGATTAGGCAATAGAATATGAGCCATACTCATCATCATGGGTAGAAGTGAGGGTCAATTATGTAGGCAGGACCCTTAGAATGTATAATTTTTAAATTCTTGGGCCCAAAATCAAGGGTAGAAGATGTAAATCATTTTTTGATATGGCTATATGCAATTGTCACCTCACAAAGTGAAATTAATTGATAAAAAAATACATTAGTGAAGATGATTATGTTAGACTGTTTACAAGAATATAAAACAAGTCTTCCTATAACATTGACATAAAATAACATACATATTATTGATTTGACAACCCTTCTTAGATAGACTAGTTAAAATATACAAGGAATTTGATGAACTAATTGTAAACTCATTTGTATGACCCTTGAGTTAGGAATGTGCCTTTTGAATTCACATAGACCCATAAAAAATATTAACCTAAAAACACAACTTAAGTAGAGATAAAAAATAAGGAGTCCATCATGAAAGACCTATAGTATTTAAAATGTCACTTTTTTAATAGAGCTAGCAAGCCATGGTTTGAATAAATACAAAGAGAAAATATTTCTGGGAGTTATGATTGCTAGGAATGTACATCGTCTGTGAAAAGTTAGGGAGTAGCTATTAAAAATCTCATCTAGGTATTTTTGGTCTTGTTAAAGTAAATTAGATTTATTATATTTACCCTAATTATGTTTACTCGGGATAGCTTTATTCATCACATGAAATAATCATACAATATTATTCATGTTTGTTATCTTAGGTGTCATTGTAGATAGAGATGAGTTAGTTTTATTCATTTAATTGTTTTATAGGGTATTTGTACCTACTCCTACCTCCTCTCTTGTCTCATTGAGCCACATGGAATTACATGTTCTCTCAATTGTCTAACCTCTTGCCTATATGAGCAAGTCGATTTGTACATTGTAACAAATCAATTCATACCAATTCATTGCAATTTAAACTCATTATTTGCTTCTTGATATCATTTGGTGTTCATTACTTAGGTGCAGAATTCTCTTTTGTTTTGTTGGTTATTACTTGGTTGTGACGCTTGGCTAGATTCATCATGGGAATCTATTTTATTCAACATGGTATCAAAGCTAGTCAAAGCTAATTGCCTTCTTGTTTATAAGATTGAGTAATCAATCGAGATCAAACATTCACTTTCCTACAATCCAATTTTTAGAGTTGATATATGTTCCTCATTGAAAATTCTCAATATTTTTAGAAGTCACCTCTCCAGTTATATTCATAACAATAGTGATATCATCCCCTCTTTGTTTATTTGTGGCAACAAGGCATGTAAACTTACGTTGAATAAAGAGAGCAATTTTTTTCCCTATTGGAGGCTTTGTTCAATATTGAACATCATTAGTAGTGATATTCTTCCACTTTTGTTTGCTAGTTGCACTGATATTCATACCCACAGTGACTACAAAAAGAAATATATTCCAGTCGTATTGTAGTTCCAACTATACATATCAACCTAGAGCGATACATCAACCAGTCTAAGACTATTTGTAGAGATCTCCTTCCCACTATACCTTCCTATCTAGGTCAACAATGATATATTCACCATCTTTAAAGCAGTTTTTTTGGGCCAGTGCTATATTGGCATTGACGATAGAGTCCATTTCCACTAGGGAGATTATTGTCGATGATATTCTTCTTGCAGTCATACATTTCTATGTGGAGTGACATAGTTTTATTTTTTCCTCCACTGTATATTAAACATGAAAAATAATTGATTGCACCGTAATATTTTTCTTTAAGGCTCCACACAAAAGGTAAATAGTTGTAACAAAATCAAGTATATAATGTGAGTTAAATTTATATGTTTCAATGGGAAAGATGGGCAAAAAAGTATTAAAAGAAAATGCAAGTTTAATTTGTGAGATGGATCTTTTGAAAAAGGAAAATGGTGCTCTTTTGATAGATTTGTTGAAAGTTGAAAAGAAACTAAAGAGTTAAAGGAAAAGTTAGAATTGTTTGATGAGATTAAGAAAAGGAATGAAGAACTAGAGCAAAGAATGAAATTGTTTAATGATTTAAAAGAGAAGATGAAGAAATTAGAAGAAGAAAATAGTTTATACAAGAAAGAAATGTCAAAATTAAATGAACAAAATGGATGTTTGAAGTCAAAGAAACTAGTATGTGATGTTTCACTTAGAACAATAGATTTAAGTTTGGCATTCAATGAATGTAATTTTTTTGAAGTTGTTGTTGGTAAAGAATTTGAGACTTAAGGTCAAACTATCTCTGAAAATATAAATTGTGATATTGATAACAAAGGATGGTGGACCTCAGCTCATCCAGAATTGTAAGGAGAAGCTCGGTGCTAAAGTGGCTAATTACTGGAAAGATCAAAAGTGGGTGGACCTCAACTTAATTGATCCCAAACCAAAGCAAGTAAGCTTAATGATCAACCATGATATCTTAAATACCATAAGTGAAGACCACATGGTGTAGAGAGGGACTTATTGTTTCTCTTATGTTGTCATTTTGCTGGCTCAATCCAAGGAACTTACTCCTTGCTGGGCTAAGTTTTGGTATCCAGGTTTGGTTCCCAAAATCAATATCATTTTGTGGATCCTTTTGCAAAATAAGATTCTTACTATTGATAATTAGAGAAAGAGGGGATTTTGTATCCCTAATAGATGTTATATGTGATCGAGTTTGATGGGGAACTTGATTTAATCTCCATGCTTTGAGTTCATTTTTGGATCTATTTTGGGTCCTTGAATTCATTTCTTCCTAGTGTCTCTGTCTACAATGTTTTTGGGTCATATTTTTATGTCTTAGTATTCTTCTAAGCAAATCGTCACTTTCTATTCCGTCAGTCAGAGTTTTATGCATCTCTTTTAGATGTGTTACTTCTTGTTGAAAATGTGCCAAGAGGTTTTATAAATGCGCTAGACTATTTCTTATCTGAGATAAAGTATTAAAAAAAGGCATTGAGTTACTTGTCATATGCGATATTATGCGGTACAGATGTGTTGTTCTATGTATTTTTGGTTTTGGTATTTCTAGTGGGGTTTCTAGGTTCCTCAATTCGATTTTATGATTATCCAGAGGCTATGCTATATTTCCTGAGTACTCTTTGATGAACTAGGGTTGTGATTTGGCTTATATTGGTTATTTGAATTGACATGCTTTGTGGATTAAGTTTGAAATGTGATTTGCGTGGCCTATGAGGCTGTGATGTTTGTGTTATTGTGCTTTAATGATATACTTATGTTTTTGGAGACCTTGGTTAATCAGATTATGCTTTGAGATCCCATGTTCTTGTTGTGTGTTTTTACCTTAAGGCCTAGGTGCATGGTTAGGGAGAGAAAGCTTCCATGAGTCTGTTGGAGTCAAGGTCTAGACCATCTTTATAGCTCATGGGATGTTTTATTATATTAATCAAATGATAACATAATAATTAGACTTAGGTGGGTTAGGTAGTAGTAACTTATTTAAGTTAGTTAAGAATTGTGTTGTGGTGTCCCATCTCATGGCTTGGAAAACTGGAGTGATGTGGTAGATCAAGTAACCAGATAAACCGAACTCCCTTGAATTCCTCAAAGGTTGAGATAGTTTCACATGTGCATCTAGGATGGTCAAGACCGGTGCCCAGGTTCCCATGTGTCGTATCTGATGACACTCTTTTCTCTATAGGTAGATCTAAGTGCCTTCAGTCTCATTTTGATGTGTTGCCTTTGGAGAATTTGAGATTGGATAGTTTATGTTGTTTCCTTGTGTTAGCATTGTGTTATCTTTTAGTAGTTAGGTGTTAGCCTAGGTCTAGAGTGTGAGTGGAATATTGTCTCATCTCCTAGCACGAGGGGTGGTTCCTTATGGTTCCACATGGGCAGGTGGTTTTATGCCTTCTTCCATTGGGATTTTCTTCATCATATGCTTCTACATCGTTATGGATCTCTTGTCTTCTCATGCATACTACTAGAAGATTGAAGTATAAAATTTACATGGCATATGTATGTATTACTCATGATGTAATTGTATTGTAATTGAGAGATATGCTCCTTGATGTAATCGGATATTGTGTAGTAGATGGTATAGTAGTGGACATATTGATGTATCATATGTACATTGGATATTGATTCATTAATGAAAATACTGGTATTGGATATATTGTTATGCATTTGGTTTCATGTATGGGATTAGGAATATTTAGTAATGATATTTTAAAATTAAACCTAATGGAATGGTTAATGTATGCATAGTAGATGGATGTATTCATATTAACGATAGTAAATAATCATATATGGATGGCACTCTACGGAATTTTATTGTTGTATATAATTGTATTTATTTCTGCTTCTGTTATATTCTCACATGGTTATGTCCATGATTGTATATCTTGTCAATGAATGTTAATGCACTTGAGTATTTAATTGTTATGTTGCATTAGTAGATGTTTAAAAAAAAAAAAAAATCTCTAATTGCATGTTAGATAGTTGTATTACACTAGGGTATTTTGGCAGGCATTATATATGGTTAGCATTCAGTAGATAGACAATATATATGGTTCACATATTTGTCTTTACCGGCAAATAGGTCAAGGTTATGGATTGATACATGATAACATATTCCAGATCAACACAACACATTTTAGAAATGGTTTATTGATTGGATAATGTGTAAATGTATTGAGCCGACATATTGTATCGCATCAAGACTTATTTATAATTGTAATTGTAATATCTATAGTGAGCTGACCTTAACATTTGGTCTTAGGTTTTATATAAATAATTGTAAGTTCTTATTGAAGATTATATATTGTGAGTGTGTGCGAATATTGAAGATCATTGAAAACAAAAAAGAAGCAGATCCTTGTGCGAATCACGTAGACATTATCTAAAGGTTGAAGGAAGGTTATGAAGGTTTTCGGCACTCATGTTTAGAGATTAAACAGGTGTTGAATCTAGCATTGTAGATGCGATTTTGAAGCAGTACATTGTTATTGGATTTAACCATACAATTGTAGTCAGTGTGACTCCTATTTTGTGATTGAGCATTGAGCTCTAGGCAGTTGGCCTTTCTGCATGTGTAAACCCCATTTGTATACACTTACTATCTACAGTAGTATCATTTGATTGTGGGTAAGGTCTCCCACCGCGTTTTTTCCCCTTACAGGGTTTCCACGTCAAAATCATTGTGTCATGTGTTGTGGATGTTGTTTCTCTTTTTGTTCCATGCATTAAGTTACATCAATACTGCTATAACTGTTAATCTATTTTACCAGTATTAAAGTTTGTTTTATCGGCACTAAGTTTAAAGTTTGTTTCACTTAGAACAGAAGATTTAAGTTTGTCATTCGATGAATGTAATTTTTCTAAAGTTTTTGTCGCTAAAGAATGTGAGACTAAAGGTTATCCAAAAATATAAATTATGATATTGATAACAAAGGATGGTGGACCTCAGCTCATCCAGAATTGTAAGGATAAGCTCAGTGCTAAAGTGGCTGATTACTGGAAAGATCAAAAGTGGGTGGACATCAACTTAATTGATCCCAAACTAAAGCATGTAAGCTTAATGATCAACTATGATATCTTAAATACCAGAATGGAAGACCACATGGTGTGGAGAGGGACTTATTCAGTCTCTTCTGTGGTCCTTTTGATGGCTCAATCCCAAGACCCTACTCCTTGCTGGGCTAAGGCTTGGTATCCAGGTTTGATTCCTAAAATCAATATATTTTGTGGATCCTTTTGCAAAATAAGATTCTTACTACTGATAATATGAGAAAGAAGGGATTTTGTATCTCTAACAGATGCTATCTTTTTCTTCATAATGAGGAATCTGTGAACCATATTTTTATACATTATCATTTTGTTCTTCTTATCTGGGGGATGTTTTTTTAAATTTGGAGGTTGAATTGGGTCTTCCCTAAGGAGATTCAAGACTGTTTCATAAGTTGGCACTATTCTAGCAATAACCTCACCATAAGAAACATTTGGAAATTTTCCTTTGCCCATATCCTTTGGGGTATATGGAAAGAGAGGAATAATAGAATATTCAGGAATGATATTAATACCTTTGAAGTGGTGTGGGTCAAGATAAAAAATAATTGTGTAGAGAATGTGATGGCAAATGGTGTGCATTGTTATAATAATAAGGAGAATTTTGATGTTCTCAAGTGTTGGAATATCCTAGCCTATATGGGCACCAATATCAATCAATTCAAAAGAAGTATGTATAGCTGGTCTTTTCCCCCTAATGATTCGTTTAAGGCCAATTTTGTTAGTGTTACGAAAGGGAACCCTGGACCTATTGGATGCGGTGGAGTTATCTGGAATGGTGTTGGCTTTTGTACTAGGGTGGTTGTCTATCACTTGGGGATTCCGATTAATCATCTAGCGGAAGCTATGGGTGCCCTCCAAACCATTAAATTAGCCTATAATTTGGGTGTCAACATGTTATGGTTGGAAAGTGACTCTAAAAACATTATTAATTGCGTCCTTGGTAAATGACAACCCTCGTGGATGATTAAAAACATCATTGATTCTGCCAGGGGGTTGCTTCAAGAGTTTAAAAAATACCACATTTCCCATATTTACAGAGAGGCCAACAGGTGCGTTGACTGGGCTGCTAATGATGCAATACAGAGCGAGCAAATTACGACCTGGAATTGCGAGGGGGAGCTCCCTTGCGCAGCACGTGATATCTTAACTTATGAAAGATTGCATGGTAAGCAAGGCCAGATTTGATATCATTTATCAAGCTGTTAGGGGTGGTCATGGCAGCAGGAGTTGGTTTTGTATGCATCCGAGAAGGAGGTACAGTAATTATTGCAGGATAACTTCACATGCTTTATGGGTGTTTTTTTCCCTATCGAACATAAGTATTAGAAATTGCCACAGAATTCTTGTGGTTTCTCACAGTAAGTTTATTGCGAAGAAAGGTATTTGCGAGAATTTATAGTCAATAGATATCAATAACATTATGAGGGGAAATCGCAAGAGAACAGAGGCTACCAATATTGATAAATGTAGGAACCATCTACAGGTCTAGGTGGTACTTCAAGCTGCCAAGATGACTGATTTCATGGAGCGGATGCAGGAGAAACGACCCGAAATTATGAGAATTTTCAAGAAGGGCTGGAATAAAGGCACATTAACCAGAGACAACAAGAAGGTCAAGGTGATTGAATATATGATCGTTGAGGAAACACGTCTTCCGATGGATGGATGCAAGTTCTATAGGGGGTGGGTGCAAGAAGTTGGGTCCCAATTCCGTGAAAGTCTATGAGCAAAAATGTTTGCCGCTAGAAACGAGTGCCTATTTTTTAAGAAATGGGCACTCCTTTAGTTTCAAAGCCCCGACCCATAAAAATAAAATGGGTGCACGTTTTGAAAAATGGGTGCCTATTTAGGATTGGACCACCGTAGAGAAACAAGTGCACGATTTTTAGAAACGGGCACACGTTTCTAGAAATAGGTACCCGTTTCAATAAACGGGCACCCGTTTCTAAAAATGTGTACCCATTTCTAAAAACATGTACCCGTTTCTAAAAACGAGCACACATTTCTTAAAGTGCTATAAATTTCAAAACAAGTGCCGTTTTTTGAATTTTAAATAACGGGTGCCCGTTTCATAAAAGATGGAGCAGGAAACATACTTATGCCTTGGTTTTGGCTTCGGGTTAGGCTTGGTGAGACCAAGCCAATGCTTGGACCTCAAAAAAAATGGCTAAGGCACTGGAATACTAGATTTCTACCTTGCCATAATTTTTTGAAGGTCTTCCTGATCCTATTTTTTGATGAAACAAAAACCCATCAGAGTTATCACTGTTCTAATTTCAAAAATGTAAATTTCATAGTGATATGATTAGTTTTACTATTTTTTCATTATTTATTAATCAAAAGTGGTACCTAAATGTAAAATAGTGAGGTTTAGTAAAACTTTAATAACTTTTTTGTTTTTAGGTTTTTTTAAAAATAAATTATATGACATCAATCTACATACAATTATTTTGAAGATTAAAAAAAAAAATTTAAATATGAAATTTTCATGAAATTATGGTGGTTGTACACTAGATGTTTTGAAAATGTACTTTATCGTCAATTAAAAAATAATTTAAAAAAATATATTCAATAAAAAAATAAGAAAAAATATTTTCATCAATATTTGGTGTATTAGGTATCTTTTCCTAGAAGGATTTGCAAACATTATTTTATTTATGTCAAAATATGGTGGTCGTACGCATGTGTGGTATGCTCCTCAAACAGGCATTTTGAAAAATTGGTTTTTAATAATGCCTACTAAAAAGCAATTTCTACCATGTGGGTATTGAAATAAATTATATATTTGAAAATTAGACTCCGAGCACTACATTTTATATTACTAATTTTTTTTCAGATTCAAACTCTAAGTACCTCAAATTTTGACATCAATCGACAAAAAAATAAAAAAATAAGGAAAACACTTACACTTTTTGCCCAAAAGTGGGACTCAACTTCTTGCACCCACCCAGGGACAAGAAGATTTTAGACTCCACCGTGAAGAAATTTCTGAAGGATGAGGAGGAGAAAGCCAAATTGGTGAAGGGCATCCATACCTACTACTCGCCAAAGATAATTAAGTTCATTTGGCGAAGGGTTTTTCTTTCTATTATAGAATTTATCACTCTTGATGGTAGATATACCAGGGTTTACAACAACCATTTTGTCATTCTTAACCACTTTCGATATAAAAATAAAATTTTCATCCCATACTATCTTTTCTGCATCCTAAATATTGAGTTCAAGGATGTAATATCCAACCCCAATACCAATCCAGCAATGCATGAAGGTTTGGTGGTGATTTTGTATAATCACATCAAAAACACTACCGTCCATCTGAATATACCTAAGGTTTCTGAGTCAGAAGAGGATCTTGACAACTCTGATGATGAGGAAGGAGAAGGCTATGACATGGAAGATGAGGCAGAGGATGACCCCCAAATTATTGGGTCGAGTATGAAAAAAATAAAAATACCGCATGGGCAAGAGAATAAAGGGTCGGCCAAATGAAAGCAAAGAGGGGAGGATGAGGATAGCTATTATGATGAGGATAATGATCTACTGATAATGACATGGATACTGAAAGGGAAGAAATCCAAATCCTCTTCAGGCCGGAGCAAAAAAGGAAGACTTCTACAATTAACAATGTGGGAACCAAGAATCGGTCGCCTCTCACGACTGACTCTAAGGATAAGGGCCTGATGGGGGAGGAAACGGACATGAAAGAAGCTTAGAGCTCTGATGTCATGGAGGTGGGACTTGAGGTGAATCTTGAGCCTATTGGTAACAAGATCTAGGAAAATCATCACCTAGATATTGATGTCTACATCAATAATGACACAGATAGCTTAAAAAAGGTGCTCCTCTAGATGCAAAATAAAATTACTGGCATTAAAACCAAGCAAGACCAAGAAGCTGGAAAAATTGAGACTTTTGAAGCTTTAGGATCGAATAAATTAAACACCCTCCTAGATTGTCTCAGTGAGCTCACCAAAGCTATTAGTAATGCAGAGGAGATCATCAATGCTAATCGGAATAGCTTTCTTATCTTGGAGAATAAAGCAGGGGCTACTAAAAAAAGACTTGACGGAGTTGAGAACACGCTCAAAAATATTGGTGAGCAAAGTCATAAGATTGTTAAGGCTGCCTCAACTAGTATGAAGGCTCTTATGAGTAAGCTTGAGAATGACCATGGGGATAAGGCTTCAGCGAGCATCATTGAACTGAAGGAAGATAACCTAGAGGATAAGGAGACTGGGCTTGGGAGAAGAATGCGTGCGAGCACCAGAAAAATGCAAAGCCAAAGCATGGAAACTCACGAGGAAATCAAGTGGATGGCTGATAATATGGAACAACTCGAGCTGGAAGCAGCTAAGATGCTTCATAACTTAACCTAAATTTGGGCTCTCTCTGTCGGTCCTTTTTTTTTTTGTTAGTTGTCTCTAGTTTGTTGGCATTTTTGCTCGTCAGCTGTCATTTTCTTAAGTTTTTTCTTTTGTGTGTCGTTGCGCTTTAATGTATATCTTTTGGTTGTAATGGGTTTCAGGAGCCCATCAAAACTTGTTTTCCCTTATTCAAAAACAAAGGATGGTTTGAAGATTATGAAGAAAATGGGTTATGAAGGTAAAGGACTCAGAATGTATGGGCAAGGAATCGAAGAGCCCATTCAACAAATCGAAAGGCCAAAATATGAAGGCCTTGGATATAGGAAAGGTGAAAATGATGTTCAACATCATACATGCTTAAACATATCAGTTCAAAGAAACAAAGAAACCCATTGTTCTCATTGCAAGAGAGAAGGTCACATTAAAGACATGTGTTCGGATCTACATCCCTGTAGAATTTGCGGTTTAAGAAATCATCTCGAAAGGATGTGTTGGAAGAAAGAATGGAAGAAAGAATATATAACATATTGTGTAAAAAATGCATTGTGGATGGGTCTATGGACCTACTTGACAAAATCACAAAGGTATGTTCAAAAAGTTGTACAAACCTTCATATGTGAAGAATGTTAGTAGTCACAAAAAGTTTGAATATTCCAATGTTATGAAAAATGTTTTCAGTCAAAAGAAAGCATTGTGTAGCAAGATAACTATAGATTGTATAATGTTTTGAAGACTTAAAAACAAACATTTGAGAGATTTTCGTAATAGTTGGACAAAGCCAATACAAAGGCACTAAGATTGAGAAAAGATCAATAGATCTAGAGATGGTTTGGATTTATCATGTAAGAAAAGGATTTGAGAGTCTAAAGACTTGGTTATCAATAGGAGAAATGAGACAAAAGAAGGAAAAAGTCAAGAACAAAGGAATTGGAGAATTTAGCAGCATTCATGGTAGTTGTGATTAAGGGGGAGTGTTGAATATATTCCCAACTACCCCTCACCAAATCTGTCACTTACGTATCCTCTAGTCTACAGTCAATCCCAGAATTGAATAAAAACAGTAAAATCAGATATTCATATGGATTTGAATGGATTTGAGTGGATTGATCTTATCTATCATGTCTCGTCTACCATCCTCACACTCTTTCTAGATTTTTCTAATATTTATTAATTTCTTGTCTGCTCAATTTCGTGTTCTACAAATTTATAATGAAATTTGCCATATAATCAATGTATTCCAGAAAGATAAGAAGACCTCAAGAACAAGAGGTATTTTGTAATCAATTTGATGGATGAATGAAAATATGTTTGTTTTGTATATTTTTGCTTTGTTTTTTTTTCCTCCCTTGTTTTCTATTAGTGCAATGGGATCAAAATTGCTGACAATATTGAAACAACCATGCATCAAATTTGTTTCGATGCCACAATGTTGTTTCAAGTCTCCTCTCAAGTGGAGGAAATAAAGATTAAGAAGGCTTTGGAAATAAACTGCTTGAAATCGGGGCAAAAACTGAATCAGAGGAAATCATAATTTTTGTCCTCATTACTGTTGTGAGAAAACAAAGGGATGCGACAAAAACCCTAAATTTGAGGATGGCACGCATCCTCAATAATTTTCTTGGTCTCCCCTAATTTGTAAAGTTAAGCAAAGCTAACTTGTGGAATTAGTTTACAAGTAACTGGTTCGACAATATTAGGGCTTGGAAAGGGAAATGGTTATCAATGGCTAATTGAATTGTCATGATTCTCATAGTCATTGTTTCCCACCCAAATTATGGGATCTGTCATGCATGAAAATCCCAAAGAGAATTGAAGAAAGAGTGGAACAAATTATGAGGAAATCCTTTTGGTGTGACAGCCAAGATTAGAACAAGATCATCTTGATTGCTTGGGAAAAAATTTGCCAACAAAAGGAGGTTGGAGGTGTTGGTTTCAGAAATTTGATTTTAATGAATATGGCCCCAAAGAAAAGTTTGTGTGGAACATGTATAATAAGAGCCATCAAAAGTGGGCCCAAGTGTTGCAAAATAAATAGCTTGGCTCCCCTTGGCCAACAAGGATCCTTAGAGTACAAGAAGGTCTGGTTGGAAAGTGGCTCCCAAAACATCATTAACTGCTTGAGTAAAAAGACCTCCCCTAGCTGGACTATTAAACACATTCATTCAGGAATGCTTTGATATGATTGCCAAGCTGGAAGAAATTCAAATTTCTCATATTTTTAGGGAGGGTAATAAGTCGGTGGATCATGTGGCAAATATTTTTCTAATTAGTGATGATATTAAATGGTGGTAGGAGGGGGATTCCTTCACGTTTCATTTGTGTGACCTGGCTCGAAAGGATGTCGATAATATCTCATCGATTGAGTAGTAATTATGGCAGATTTTCACATGTGTAAAGGCATTCCTAGAAAGAAGTGGAGCCGTCCTTCTCAATTGTTCCTATGGGTTTTGTTTTTTACCTTCTGGCTTAAGCTTGGTTTTAGTCTGAATACCAAAATCTATAGAGGTAAAAGTCATGTTGGGGGAGACAAGAATAGGATGGAACCATCGTCGTTTGTGTTATTGGAGAAAAACAAAGATCTTGAGATAGAAGTTGTGGATGGCTGCGTGGAACCTTTATGTTAGAACACTCCATGGCCAGGATCACAAGATTACGAAAAGGTTTGTGAAAGCTTGGAGCAAAGGGGTTCTTAGTGTGTATGAGGCTGAATTTGGGATTAATGAAACCTTATTGCTGAGATTGCAAGAAGTTCTAGAGAGAAACAAAAAATCCAGAAGAAGCCCTCTCTATATTCTATGATAATCAGAGTGAGATCTAAGAAGAGTCAGAAAAATCCGGATGAAGGCTATAACCGAAAGGACCTGTTGACGCTATGGATAGACATGGTAGAATTTATCATGAGGTACATAACCCTCGATGGCCTCTATGCAAGTATATTTTCTTATCATCTTATGATCTTAAATCACTTTAGGCATGATAAAAAAAATTCCTTGTCGTTCTATTTTGTTTCTTCTCTTGAGCATGGCATTAAAAATGTCTATGCAATAGTACATAGGTGTTTTTAGATGAAAGAACTTATGCAAAATACCATGGTAGACATTATGCAAATACCATCGTAGAAAATATGCAAAATGTAGAAGCATTAGCAAGGCATGAGAACTGTTAGATAGATTGTCTAAAAGAAATGTGATCTCATGGATTACAATACGAGCATGAGCCGAAAATGAATTTGTTGAAAAGGCTATAAAAATTCCTAAGAAAATGTAAATGGATAGTTGTAAAGCTAATTCCATATTCTCCAGCATTACAAGAATTTAGTGAGGCTATACACATCATGTGAATTATTCACGTTCGAATGGTTTAAGGCTATTTTGGGGGTTATTTGCAAGAAAAAAATGTTTTTTGTGTCTATAAGATGTTCCCAGTAATATTGCCTATGAATTGTGAGTGTTTTTTAAATGGTTTCAAGCACTTTTGGGTGCCAAACAATGTCTAAAATAGCCAAAACAAAATAATCATGACCTACTCAATGTGTTTGGAATAGATTTTAATTATTGTTAACAGGGGTAAAAGTGCAGCAAATAAATGTTTTCACGCATGAGAGAATGCATTTGGGTAAGAAGCCAAATGATAAATGGAAAAAAATAGAACTCAATCGACTGGTAGGCGCATAGGGAATATTATTTTTACTGCCAAGGATAAAGATATGATGTGGCAATAGTTTAAATATTGTTCGTTAAATGCACATCCATGAGAATGTTAATAATGTGAAGTGTTGTAATGAGATATTTCCACAAGGTGAAATCCTTTTTTGAAAAATACTTTCATAAGAAGTGCAGAAAGTAAAACTTCAAAGTGGAAGTTTTAGGTAACTTGGGAAGTAAAATGAAATGGGAAAAGTATTGTAATGTTGGCAAGGAAAAAGTAATTTTTTTATGCAAGTTAACATATTATACTATAGTTTTCATTTGGGGTGAAATATTTTAACATGAGATGATGAAAGAAAAGGACTTGGTGAAAAGCATAGCCAAAGGATGAAATTATTATAGCATAGTTATTAAATGTTTTTCAATAAAGTCTCACCCAATAAATTAAAAATGATTTCATAAGGGGAGTAAATTTGAAGGTAAAGACAAGTGTGAAGTCTGTCCAATAGAAAGGATTATCATAAAGTTAATTTTGTTGCAATAATATTGTATTTCTATCATAAGGTTATCAATTTAATAACTGTAAATTAGAAAATAGGGAGCTTAGCAAGCACTCCAATTGGAAATAAAAATTCACTAAGTTCAATTTTCACTTGGGGAAACATTACATTCAAAAGAAGGGATGAATCTAATTGATCCAATCCAAAAGAATGCTAGGATTGAATTCTAAGTAGAATTGGTTGTGTTTGAAATGTGTTTAACCCTCTTTTGTAAGTTGAATAAGTAAAGTGCTGAAATTGAAGACAAAGTAAGCAAAAATAGTGAAATATAGATTCAGGATTCAGTTGTGCACCTGGGTCTAAGAAGTTAAAGATGATTGGAGTTGCTCTATGAAAACTGCTAAAAATAGTAGGGACCATGTGTAGTGACCAGGGCACCCCCAACTTGGTCCTCCAAACAAACACAGAGAAAAGAAGAGGAAAAGGGTTGGAAATAGGAGTTTGCCTTAGTCAAACCACAGTTGGAATCAACCTTGAATGAAATATTGCAAATGCTTGAAAAAATTAATGTAAAGGTAAACCACAGATCTACAATGAGTGATGACAATGCTTTTCTTTTTCAATGTAATCACATATATTGTATGAAATGGTATGAACATGGAAAAACCCTAACACACACACATGCTTGCAAATGAATGGTGTAAATTTGCTCCACAATAGTTGAATGATAATGGTTGGCATAGACTTAATGAATGCTTCAGAAGACTTCACATAACCTGTGCTTTCACTTCATAAGAGGCTCCTCCCAAATTGCTTGATGTTAGATCTTCAAATGAGGAAAGTAAGGATATATGTAGGAGACCCTAACTTTGTTTTGAGTCATAGGCCGACCTAGAAATAATATTTTTCACCAATCTCTTGGATTTGAATAGTAAAATACTGACAAAACATGTTTTTCACCAAATTTTTGGTGAAGTTATATATTATGATTTTAGAGAGAATTCCAAGAGTATGTGGGAATTTGAGATGTCTAGATATGCGAAATTGGGTCTTGAAGGTCGAAATAGGACATAATTAGGGCTTTTGATGAATTAATTAATTGTAAGAATAAAAAGGGGCAAACATAGGGTAAAGGACCCAATTTTATGATGTGTGGAAAGAGAAGGCTTTAGATTAATTAAATGCTTAAAGGGAATTTAAATAATGACCCCACTTATGCCTCCCATGTCCAAATGAGAGGGGAAGACCTCCTTACAACCTTTCCCTCATCAGTGTAAACTTTTCGACATAGGTTGACATTAAGGTGTAACTCCCACTCAAATTTTGGATGGGACTGAGGGCACAAAATGAGCCCCAATTAGAAGGATTGGGGTGTAGCACCCTAGGCCTGGTGAGGACCAAGGTGTGGCGCTCTGGTCCTATCCCAAATTGGGTCAGGGTTAAGGGCCTATGCAAGGTACAAAATATAAAAATAAAGCTTAGTTGCATGGGGGAGGCATAAACAAGTCCCAATAAAGTATGGGGATGAGCGCACTAAGGTGAGGGCCCCAAATACGGTCAAAATTGAAAATGGTGAAATTTTAGGACACTACAATAACAAAGTGATAAAATACTTTTTTAGGCAAAGTGGCTAAATAGGATTAAAAGATGTAATGGTCTGAAGCGCTCTTTCATTTTCTATAAGAAGGAAACCAGGATTGAGAAGAATTGGGATTAGAATCAAAAAATTTTAGGGAGGACCATTATGACGTAATATTACCTTGGTCATTGTCTTATATTTTAGTGTTTTCAATAGAAGATGGTACATAATTTTATGTTTAGAAAATGGCTCAGTTGTCCATTCATATAAGGAAAAAATCATCACTGAATTGTCTCCAGTATACTTTCCATGTTCATATAAATCAGGTTACTAAGGATATCTCTAATTTGTTGTTGCATCTTTGTTTGTTTGTAATTTTTTGTGTGGGTTTCCTCAAGGAGGAATTAAATTCTATTCAATCTATTACAATGAATGTGGAAGATAAATCGGGATTAATAAGAATAATTGTGTGATGAATATTTACTGCATGTTCATGCAAGGCATAGACAATTTTAAGTGCTGAATAATTTGAATTCAAACTATTGGAAGAGCATAAATAATTTCTAAATTGACTCTATGGCCCAGGATAAGACACTGATCACTTTTCATTTCAAAACAATTAAATTAGTATTTATTTTATTTTCAGTTGTAAAGATAGGAGTAGGGGATATTCAATATTCAATTATCCATTTTCAAATATTTATGCTAGTTTGAGGTGGATTGAGAAAGTTTTGGCTTTTTACTAAAAAGCTTTAATCTACTTTAAGTTATAAGAAGGTACACCCAATGTTGGTTTTTTTTCTTGCAACCCTCGGTCCTAAGGATTTCATCACATTCCAAGGTGGGATAAAACCTTCAATGAGGTCTTTGAACTATTGACAAACTAAGGAAAGGGAATTCCAACAGCACATGGCTCTCACAACCTTCTTCACTTTGAGTTCCATCATACTCAAGAGGGTGTTCCTATTTTGGGCCTACATAGATGAATACCTTGCAATATTTTGATCTGCAGACTTATAGAAAGATGGAATATTCTCAAAAACATAAGGACTTTACATTCATTTCCTTAAAATCAAGGGAAATCCTAATTGCTCTACCTCTGAGAATATTTGAGAACCCAGACTGAAAAACTAAATAGGAAAAGGGTTAGTGAAAAATTCATTTATGGAAGTGCTTCTTAAACAAATCCTAGAGTGTCGTAGGCCAATGTCTATCCCGAGGCATAGAGTCAATTTCTTTAGTCACAAATGCAAACCTAAACAATAACTGAACTCGAACTAGTGAGCTTCTTAGAGATTAATGCCTTACATGAATGCAACTCCATATGTTATTACATAAACTATTCTTTTTATCCATAAACTATTTTCTAAGTTCACAGTGATTTGTCTATAGACTTTAATTCCTTCCTTCATGGAAACCCATAAACACAATCACACATTGATATGGAAAATATCAAGATAAATCAAAACATCCTTAATATTCTGATTCATGTGAAAGTAGATAATACAAATGGAGACAGTTGTGCAACAATATAGCAGTTTGCTAATATACTAATTTAAATTGTTGCAGGATCTATACATTCAATCCCTAAGGAATTTACCTTCAGTGACAGGTTGAACATAAACCTATTCTACCCACCCAAAAAATAAAAAAGATTCAAAATCCTTGATATAGCCTTGGTATTCCTTTTATATCATCAGGAATGCACAAGCTACAGGCTGCTTACATGTGTCCAGCTTATTTACCTAACTAGCCCTTTTCCTTCTTGAGTTACCAAATAGATTTGGTTGTCTATATTTTTTCTTGATGCGTAACTGTCCGGATGGCCATGTCTAGTAGCCTTCATGCCTAGGATTAGAGATCATTAAAGGAAACCTACCAGCATGCACACCATGTCACCACCGACCATGGGTGGTTATAGACGTAGAAGATACCAAGTCAAGAAGCTTTCATTAATCGTCCTAGTAGGGGATAACTTTGAGAGTATGGGTTTGCAGCGCTACAAACCCAATTCCTTAATTTCCACATCGCCCACTATCTCTCTACACTTCTACACCCAAAGGGAAAATTTTTCCGCTAGAGGAAATCTAGCCAGATGCAAGCTGTAAAAAAGTATTGCATCTGTATTTTAATAACCTTATTCCTCCTTGGTAGCATGGTGCATTTTAAAGTCCCCTTTGATCCTATGAATGATTCCTCATAGGTTTCCTTTTAGGACTTCAATATCTTTTCTGTGACATGATCCACTTCCTACAAGAACTTAACATAGCTGCAAACATCTCTAAAATTCTAACCTCCAACCTGTTCACTAATATACATTGATGGCTTATTCACCCTCATAATGATCTATATATATTTATCATTCTCACTATCCTTATAAGCACATATGTATACCAATCATCACAACTTTAGCATCAAACAAAAGATCGTGATCACAAAATCAACTTTTCATGATTTTGTTCCTTCAAAAACGCTTGAACAACCGTGCACATCTCTACAACTTTGACATTTGTTTGAGTGTAAAATACAAACGTCATCGCTTTTAGAATGCTGACTGAATTACACCACAATAATAATCAAGAGATATTCTCATAATAAGCCTAAGAAAATTACCAACCCTACCATGTTTGAAAGAAAATTGGGTTTCACTCAAGATATCCTAAATATAGCATTAGGTTGGTAGTTTTCACACCTCTTCCTCTTACTCGAGGCTTGGTGAGGTCAAAACTGAGCCCTCAATGACAACTGAGTTGCCAACTCAGACATCCCACAGTGCACATTCTCTCATATACTCAAGACTCCTTGAGACCAACTCGGGCACCTCACCAAGTGTTGATTTTCCAGCTCGGATTATTTTAGCACACACACATTATCCTCTTCTCATGGGCTCGAGACTCGTTGAATTGGAAAAAAATTCCCACCAAGTCCTGAATGGTTTTTAATTCTTGCAATCGCATGACTTGGAGCTTGCCTAACTATAGGATGGGGCCTTTCAAATGGCCATGTGTCCAACACTTTGTAACATGACTTAGCCAAACCAAAAAACGTCTTCTAACTTGCATCGAGATCTTTTTTGAGGAGTGCCTTTTGGAATAACTATGGATACTGAACGGCCCCAAAATACGTGGGACCCACCTCTTAAATGGAATTTCCTCCCTTTTCAAATTGTAATTAAAATATAATTAAGGTTGATTAGGATAGTAAAATAATAACTCAAAAGGAATATCCCTGCCAATCTGATTTCAAAATTTTATAGGGTCCTAAAGCTCTTCAATGGGGTCAAAATTTAGGGCTAACACCCACCTTGGTTTAGCAAAGCTAGAAGAGCGGGGATTTGCAACCATATCGGTTCATTCTATTTGTTGGCCAAAATTATTGAAAAATTTGAGCATAAGGCCTGGCATGTACCTTTAAGGTTTAACAATATGTAATTTTGGGAATCAAAAAGGTGGTATTTCACTTTTGTAATAAACATGTAGGGATGATGCTAAGGATGCAAGTGGAATTGGAAAGGAGGATGAACAGGGGTATAAAATACATATCTTTTACTTTCACTACAAGATTTTAGAAATTTACTATAAATTTTTAATGTATGGTGTAGTGCCCCTCCCTGGTTCATCTTTCTTTAAGTTCATCGATAGACTATATTGATATAGCTTAGTCTAGTTTAAGATGATTTGATGGTATCTAACCATGTACTTACCCATTTCATGATATGATGATGATTATGTTAGTGCTTGTTTTATTGTGAGTGTCTTCTCTGTGGTTGTGAAAGGGACTTTATCATATCACTCATTCGTGAGCACGATATGATGTTGTGATTCCCATTTAGTTGTCTTCCTATTTTATGATGTGTATGTTATTATATATGTTGTTCTACATAAATTGGTGGTGACAGGTTTGCAAGTACCAGACATCGACTCCACCTGGCTTCACAGGTTTGAGTGTGTCTTATCCCCATGGCAACTTGATCAGAGATGACATGAAAACCCATTCTACACTCTAGGTTTAAGTTGATTACCCTTGTTAGTATAGTGTCTTGGTGTGAGTTATTGTTTAGTATCGAGTGGTCTCTTGAGTTATCCTTTGTTAGTTTTCTTGAGGTGTTATGATTATTGATTGATTTATATAGTTTAATAAAGATAAATTAAATTAATGAGTTTACATAGTTTATAATAATAAAATAAATAAATAGATGGTACTAATATTTAATATTATGGGAAGAGCAATATTGGATTTCTTGCAGGTTCTTTCCTGCTAGTATGCCCTTTCATCCTGTTTGTATTTTCAAAATTCAAAATTAATAAAATATAAGTTGAGTGGCTTGCCCACTTTTATCAAAAAAAAAAATATTGGATTTATATTTGATAAGTGATTTTACATTATTGGATATTCACTAGTTGTCATTTATTATTTATTATCTATTAATTGGCCTTTTGGAATTATTATCCATTTGTAAAGATAAGGCTTTAATATTAATTTGGAATATTTAATTATATAGCCTTTGATTATTTTATTTTTTGGGGTTAATATTTAATTGTGCCCATGGCTTTATTTATGATTGGTTGTTTACATTGTTATTTGATATTTACCCTCTTGGGTTTATTTAAATAATTATTTATCCTACCTACCCTATTATATGATTGATTGAGTTTATTGGCTAAGTAAATTAAATATTATCATATTAATATTTGTCCTGCTATGTGGAAGGGTTGGTAAGAAATATTATTTATTCTATTATTCTTATTGGCCAACAGTTTTGTATAGTTTGGGTTTGATTTTTATTTAATTAATTTCCAATGATTACCCAGGGGTTGGCTATCAAATGCATTTTTATATGATTTGGATTTTCGAGTTGCTTGTTGGGAGCTTGGGTTGATTTGGCTAAGCTTGTGTTTGGAATTTTCTTCATCAAATTACATAGACAAGTTATACTTTCTAAGTCGGAGAACTTTTCCTTTGCATTTTTAATTCTCAAATATTATTTTCTTAGGGACTATATTCACGAAGCTTTTTGGAATTATTTCTGATTACAGATTAAATCTATATAGATATATTATGTGGTTGGGTATAAAAGTATAAGATTGAGAATTATTTTTATTGAATCTTTTGTGAGTATTTTTCCGAAATGAATTTGTGTTTTAGTTATTTTCTTGGTGATTGAGTTTGATAGGGAACTTGATTTAATCTCCAAGCTTTGAGTTTATTTTTGGATCTATTTTGGTTCCTTGAATTCATTTCTTCCTGGTGTCTCTGTCTATAGTGTTTTCAAGTCATATTTTTATGTCCTAGTATTTTTCTCAGAAAATCATCACTGTGTGTTCCATTAGTCTGAGTTCTTAAGCATCCGTTTTAGATGTGCTACTTCATGTCACAAATACACCAAGAGGTTTTATAAAAGTGCTAGATTGTTTCTTCAATGCACTAAAGTATTTAACAAACACGTTGAGTCACTTGTCATATGCGCTATACTATGGTACAAATGTGTTGTTCTATGTATTTTTAGTTTTGGTGTTTTCAGTCAGGTTTCTAGGTTCCTCAATTGGATTTTATGATTATCCAGAGGTTGTGTTGTATTTCCTGAGTAGTCTTGGATGAACTGGAGTTGTGATTTGTCTTATATTGGTTATTTTAATTGACATTCTTTTTGCAAGATAAGTGATAACTTGCTGATATATTGGGTTCTTTTGACTAAGTTTGACATGTGATTTACATGGCCTATGAGGCTGTGATGTTGGTGTTATTGTGCATTTATGATATACTTATATTTTTGGAGACCTTGGTTAACCGGGTTATACTTTGAGATCCCTTGTTCTTGTTGTGTATTTTTACCTTAACGCTCTGGTGCATGGATAGGGAGAGAGTTCTTACATGAGTATTTCGAGGTCACAAGGAATAGACTGCTAGGATTCCTTATGTGTTGGATTCGAGGTTTAGACCATTTGTATAACTCATTGGAGGTTTTATTGTATTAATCAAATGATAACATAATAATTAATCTTAGGTGGGTTGGGTAGTAGTAACTCATCTAAGCAAGTTAACAATTGTGTTGTGGTGTCCCATCTCATGGCTTGGAAGACTGGAGTGAGGTAGCAGATCATGTAACCGAATAAACCAAACTCCCTTAAATTCCTCAAAGGTTGAGATAGTTCCGCATGTGCATCTAGGATTGTCGAGAGAGGTGCCCAGGTTCCCATATGTCGCATGTAATGAGACTCTTTTCCTTACATGTAGATCCTAGTGTCTTGAGTCTCATTCTGATGTGTTGCCTCTAGAGAATTTGTGATTGGATGTTTTATGTTGTTTCCTTGTGTTAGCATTGTGTTATATTTTGGTAGTTAGGTGTTAGCCTAGATCTAGAGTGTGAGTGGCATCTCATGTCATCTCCTAGCACAGGGGGTGGTTATTTATGGTTCCATATGGTCAAGTTGTTTAATGCCTTGTTCCATTGGGATGTTCTTTGTCGCATGCTTTCGCATGGTTGTGCATCTCTTTTCTTCTCAACTATGGATGCATACTAAAAGCAGATCGATGTATGTAATTTACATGGCATGTGTATGTATTACTCATGATGTAATTGTATTTTTACAATTGAGATCTATGCTGCTTGATTTAATCGGATAATGTTTAGTAGATGGTATAGTAGCGGACATATTGATGTATCATATGTACATTGGATATTGATTCATTAATAAAAATAATGGTATTGGATATATTTTTATGCATTTTGTTTCATATATGGGATTTGGAATATTTATTAATTATATTTTTAAATGAACCTCATGGGATGGTTAATGTATGCATAGTAGATGGATGTATTCATATTAAGGATACTAAATAATCATATATGCATGGAAAGAATAAATAATGCTAGAATTTAATATGCATTAGATCGTGGTGATAATTGTGTTCTCATGTCTATGATGAGATGTTATTGGTAAGGTTATGTTATATGCTTGGATTACATAATTATGTTAAGATACGCTACGAAATTTTATTGTTGTATATAATTGTGTTTATTTCTACTTGTGTTATGTTCTCACGTGGTTATGTTCATGATTGTATATCTTGTAAATGAATGTTAATGCACTTGAGTATTTAATTGTTATGTTGCATTAGTATATGATTCTTTTTTAAAATTATCTATAATTGCATGTTAGATAGTTGTATTACACTAGGGTATTTTTCCAGGCATTACATATGGCTAGCATTCAGTAGATTAGGCAATAGAATACGAGGCATTATCATCACCATGGGTAGAAATGATGGACAACTATGTACACAGTACCCTTAGAATGTATAATTTTTAAGTTCTTGGGCCCAAAATCAAGAGTAGAAGATGTATTTCATTTTCTGATATGGTTATATGTGGTTGTTACCTCGCAAAGTGAAATTAATTGATAAAAAAATACATTAGTGAAGATGATTATGTTAGACTATTTACAAGAATGTAAAACAAGTCTTCTTATAACATTGACATAAAATAACATATATATTATCGATTGGACAAACCTTCTTAGATACTCTAGTTAAAATATACAAAAAGGAATTTGATGAACTAACTGTAGACTCATTTGTATGACCCTTGTGTTAGGAATTATCCTTTTGAATTCACATAGACCCACAAAAAATATTCAAGAAACAATAAATTGACCCGAATTAAATAAATATGTTAACCTGAAAACACAACTTAAGTAGAGATAAAAAATAAGGCGTCTATCATGAAAGACCTATAGTATTTAAAACGTCACTTTTTTAATAGAGCGAGCAAGCCATGGTTTGAATCAATACAAAGATAAAATATTTTTGGGAGTCATGATTTCTAGGAACATACATTATCCGTGAAAAGTTAGGAAGTAGCTATTAAAAATATCATCTAGGTATTTTTGGTGTTTTTAAAGTAAATTCGATTGATTATATTTACCCTAATTAAGTTTACTCAGGATAGCTTTATTCATCACATGTTATAATAATTTAATATCATTCATGTTTGTTATCTTAGGTGTCATTCTAGATAGAGATGAGTTAGTTTTATTCATTTAATTGTTATATAGGGTATTTGTACCTACTCCTACCTGCTCTGTCATCTAATTGAGCCACATGGCATTACATGTTATCTAAATTGTCTAGACTCTTGCCTATATGAGCAAGTCGATTTGCACATTGTAACAAATCAATTCATACCATTTCATTGCAATTTAAACTCATTATTTGCTTCTTGATCTCATTTGGTGTTCATTACTTAGCTACACAATTCTCTTTTGTTTTGTTGGTTATTACTCGATTGTGAAGCTTGGCTAGCTTCATCATGGGAATCTATTTTACTCAACATGGTATCAAAGCTAGTCCAAGCTAATTGTCATCTCATTTATAGGATTGAGTAATCAATCGAGATGAATCATTCACTTTCCTACAATCCAATTTTTAGAGTTGATATATGTTCCTCATTGAAAATTCTCAATATTTTTAGAAGTCATCTCTCTACTTATTTTCCCAACAATAGTGATATCATCCCCTCTTTGTTTATTTGTTATAACAAGACATTTAAACCTATGTTGAATAAGGACAGCAATTTTTTTCCCTATCAGAGGCTTTGTTCAATATTAAACATCATTGGTAGCGATATTCTCCCTCTTTTGTTTGCTAGTTGCACTGATATTCATACCCACAGTGACTACAAAAAATAATTTATTCCAGTCATATTGTAGTTCCATCTATACATATCAACCTAGAGCGATACATCAACCAGTCTAAGACTATTTGCAGAGATCTCCTTCCCACTATACCTTCCTATCTAGGTCAACAATGATATATTCACCATCTTCAAAGTAGTTTTTTGGGGTAGTGCTATATTGGCATTGACGATAGAGTCCATTTCCACTAGGGAGATTATTGTCGATGATATTCTTCTTGCAGTCATACATTTCTATGTGGAGTGACATAGTTTTATTTTTTCCTCCACTGTATATTAAACATGAAAAATTATTGATTGCACCGTAATATTTTTCTTTAAGGCTCCACACAAAAGGTAAATAGTTGTAACAAAATCAAGTATATAATGTGAGTTAAATTTATATGTTTCAATGGGAAAGATGGGAAAAAAAGTATTAAAAGAAAATGCAAGTTTAATTTGTGAGATGGATCTTTTGAAAAAGGAAAATGGTGCCCTTTTGATAGATTTGTGGAAAGTTGAAAAGAAACTAAAGAGTTAGAGGAAAAGTTGGAATTGTTTGATGAGATTAAGAAAAGGAATGAAGAACTAGAGCAAAGAATGAAATTGTTTGATGATTTAAAAGAGAAGATGAAGAAATTAGAAGAAGAAAATAGTTTATACAAGAAAGAAATGTCAAAATTAAATGAACATAATGGAAGTTTGTAGTAAAAGAAACTAGTATTTGATGTTTCACTTAGAACAAAAGATTTAAGTTTGGCATTCGATGAATGTAATTTTTTTGAAGTTGTTGTTGGTAAAGAATGTGAGACTAAAGGTCAAACTATCTCTGAAAATATAAATTGTGATATTGATAACAAAGGATGGTGGACCTCAGCTCATCCAGAATTGTAAGGAGAAGCTCAGTGCTAAAGTGGTTGATTACTGGAAAGATCAAAAGTGGGTGGACCTCAACTCAATTGATCCGAAACAAAAGTGGGTAAGCTTAATGATCAACCATGCTATCTTAAATACCATAAGGGAAGACCACATGGTGTAGAGAGGGACTTATTGTTTCTCTTGTGTTGTCCTTTTATTGGCTCAATCTCAAGACCTTACTCCTTATTGGGCTAAGGCTTGGTATCCAGGTTTGATTCCCCAAAAAAATATCATTTTGTGGATCCTTTTGCAAAATAAGATTCTTACTACTGATAATTTGAGAAAGAGGGGATTTTGTATCCCTAATAGATGCTATATGCGATTGAGTTTGATGGGGAACTTGATTTAATCTCCATGCTTTGAGTTCATTTTTGGATCTATTTTGGTTCCTTGAATTCATTTCTTCCCAATGTCTTTGTCTACAGTGTTTTCGGGTCATATTTTTATGTCTTATTATTCTTCTGAGAAAATCATCACTTTGTATTCTGTCAGTTTGACTTTTTATGCATCTATTTTAGATGTTTTACTTCCTGTCGCAAATGCACCAAGAGATTTTATAAATGTGCTAGATTATTTCTTATATGCGCTAAACTATTAAAGAAAGGCATTGAGTTACTTGTCATATGCGATATTATGTGGTATAGATGCATTATTCTATGTATTTTTGGTTTTGGTATTTCTAGTGGGGTTTCTAGGTTCCTCATTTGGATTTTATAATTATTCAGAGGCTATGTTGTATTTCCTAAGTACTCTTCGATGAATCGGAGTTGTGATTTGGCTTTGATTGGTTATTTGAATTGACATGCTTTGTGCAAGATGAGTGATACCCTGCTGATATATTGGGCTTTGTGGATTAAGTTTGATATGTGATTTGCATGGCCTATCAGGTTGTGATGTTGGTGTTATTGTGCATTAATCATATACTTATGTTTTTGGAGACCTTCGTTAGTCGGATTATGCTTTCAAATCCCATGTTCTTGTTGTGTATTTTTAACTTAAGGCCTAGGTGCATGGTTAGGGAGAGAGAGATTCCATGAATTTGTTGGAGTCAGGGTCTAGACCATCTTTATAGCTCATGGAATGTTTTATTATATTAATCAAATGATAACATAATAATTAGACTTAGGTGGGTTGAGTAGTAGTAACTCATTTAAGTTAGTTAAGAATTGTTTTGTGGTGTCCCATCTCATGGCTTGGAAGACTGGAGTGATGTGGTAGATTAGGTAACCACATAAACCGAACTCCCTTGAATTCCTCAAAGGTTGAGATAGTTCCACATGTGCATCTAGGATGGTCGAGATAGGTGCCCAAGTTCTCATGTGTCGCATCTGATGACACTCTTTTCTCTATAGGTAGATCCTAGTGCCTTGAGTCTCGTTCTGATGTGTTGCCTTCGGAGAATTTGTGATTGGATATTTTATGTTGTTTCCTTGTGTTAGCATTCTGTTATCTTTTGGTAGTTAGGTGTTAGCCTAGATCTAGAGTGTGAGTGGAATATTGTCTCATCTCCTAGCATGGGGGGTGGTTTCTTATGGTTCCACATGGTTGGGTGGTTTTATGCCTTCTTCCATTGGGATTTTCTTCATCATATGCTTCTGCATCGTTATGGATCTCTTGTCTTCTCATGCATACTACTAAAAGATTGAAGTATTAAATTTACATGGCATATGTATGTATTACTCATGATGTAATTGTATTTGTAATTGAGAGATATGCTCCTTGATGTAATCGGATATTGTGTAGTAGATGGTATAGTAGTGGACATGTTGATGTATCATATTTACATTGGATATTGATTCATTAATGAAAATAATGGTATTGGAAATATTGTTATGCATTTGGTTTCATGTATGGGATTAGGAATATTTAGTAATGATATTTTAAAATTGAACCTAATGGGATGGTTAATGTATGCATAGTAGATGGATGTATTCATATTAATGATAGTAAATAATCATATATGCATGGAAAGAATAAATAATGCTAGAAGTTAATATGCATTAGATCATGCTGGTAATTGTGTTATCATATCTATGATGAGATGTTCTTGGTAAGGTTATGTTATATGCTTGGATTAGGTAACATTTGGTGTTAGGAACCCTACGGAATGTTATTGTTGTATATAATTGTGTTTATTTCCGCTTTTTTTATATTCTCACATGGTTATGTTCATGATTGTATATCTTGTTAATGAATGTTAATGCACTTGAATATTTAATTGTTATGTTGCATTAGTAGATGTTTTTAAAAAAAGGTTATCTCTAATTGCATGTTGGATAGTTGTATTACACTAGGGTATTTTGGTAGGCATTATATATGGTTAGCATTTAGTAGATAGGCAATATATATGGTTTACATATTTGCCTTTACCGGCAAATAGATCTAGGTTATGGACTGGTACATGATAACATATTCCAAATCAGCATGACAAATTTTAAAAATTGTTTATTGATAAGATAATGTATAATTGTATTGAGCCGACATATTGTATTGCATCAAGACTTTTTTATAATTGATTTAATTGTAATATCTGTAGTGAGCCGACCTTAACATTTGGTCTTCAGTTTTGTATAAATAATTGTAAGATATTATTGAAGATTATATATCGTGAGTGTGTGTGAATATTGAAGATCATTGAAGAGAAAAAATAAGAAGATCCTTGTGCAAATCACGTAGACAATATTTGAAGGTTGAAGGAAGATTATGAAGGTTTTTGGCACTCATGTTTAGAGATTAAACTGGTGTTGAATCCAGCATTGTAGATGCCATTCTGAAGTAGTACATTGTTATTGGATATAACCATCCAACTATAGTCATTGTGACTCCTATTTTATTATTGAGCATTAAGCTCTAGGAGGTTGGCCTTTCTGCATGTGCAAACCCCATTTGTATACACTTACTATCTGCAGTAGTATCATCTGATTGTGGGTAAGGTCTCCCACCGTGGTTTTTCCCCTTATAGGGTTTCCACATCAAAATGGTTGTGTCATGTGTTGTGGATGTTGTTTCTCTATTTGTTCCATGCATTAAGTTACATTGGCACTACTATAACTATTAATCTCTTTTACCAGTATTAAAGTTTGTTTTATCGGCACTAAGTTTTAAGTTTATTTCACTTAGAATAGAAGATTTAAGTTTGTCATTTGATGAATGTAATTTTTTTGAAGTTGTTGTTTCTAAAGAATGTGAGACTAAAGGTTAGAGTATGTCTGAAAATATAAATTATGATATTGATAACAAAGGATGGTGGACCTCAGCTCATCCAGAATTGTAAGGATAAGCTCGGTGCTAAAGTGGCTGATTACTGGAAAGATCAAAAGTTGGTGGACCTCAGCTCAATTGATCCCAAACTAAAGCAGGTAAGTTTAATGATCAACCATGCTATCTTAAATACCAGAAGGGAAGACTACATGGTGTGGGGAGGGACTTATTCTGTCTCTTCTATGGTCCTTTTGTTGGCTCGATCCCAAGACCCTACTCCTTGCTGGGCTAAGGCTTGGTATCTAGGTTTGATTCCTAAAATTAATATCTTTTGTGGATCCTTTTGTAAAATAAGATTCTTACTATTGATAATTTGAGAAAGAGGGGATTTGTATCGCTAATAGATGCTATCTTTTTCTTCATAATGAGGAATCTGTGAACCATATTTTTATAAATTGTCATAATGTTCTTCCTATCTGGTGGATGTTTTTTTAAATTTGGGGGTTGAATTGGATCTTTCCTAAGGAGATTCAAGACTATTTCATAAGTTTGCACTATTCTACCAATAACCTCACCATAAGAAACATTTGGAAGTTTTCCTTTGCCCATATCCTTTGGGGTATATGGAAAGAGAGGAATAATAGAATATTTAGGAATGATATTAATACCTCTGAAGTGGTGTGGGTCAAGATAAAAAATAATTGTGTAGAGAATGTGATGGCGAATGGTGTGCATTCTTATAATAATAAGGAGGATTTTGATGTTTTCAAGTGTTGAAATATCCCATCCTATATGGGCACCAATATCAACCAAATCAAAAGTAGTATGTATAGCTGGTCTTTTCCCCCTAATAATTGGTTTAAGACCAACTTTGATAGTGTTGTGAAAGGGAACCCTGGACCTGCTGGTTGCGGTGGAGTTATCCGGAATGGTGTTGGCTTTTGTACTAGGGTGGTTGCCTATCCCTTGGGGATTTTGACTAATCATCTAGCGGAAGCTATGGGCGCCCTCCAAACCATTAAATTAGCCTATAATTTGGGTGTCAACATGTTATGGTTGGGAAGTGGCTCTAAAAACATTATTAATTGCCTACTTGGTAAATACCAACCCTCGTGGATGATTAAAAACATCATTGATTCTACCAGGGAGTTGCTTCAAGAGTTTAAAAAATACCACATTTCCCATATTTACAGAGAGGCATGTGATATCTTAACTTATGAAAGATTGCATGGTAAGCAAGGCTAGATTTGATATCATTCATCGAGCTATTAGGGGTGGTCATGGCAGCGGGAGTTGGTTTTGTATGCAGCCGAGAAGGAGGTACAGTAATTATTGCAGGATCACTTCATGTGCTTTATGGGTGTTTTTTTCCCTATCGAACAGAAGTATTAGAAATTCCCATGGAATTCTTGTAGTTTCTCATAGTATGTTTATTGTGAAGAAAGGTATTTCTGGGAATTTATAGTCGATAGATATCAATAACATTATGAGGAGAAATCGCAAGAGAACAAAGGCTACCATTATTGATAAATTTAGGAACCGTCTGCAGGTCTAGGTGGTACTTCAACCTGCCAAGATGACTGATTTCATGGAGCGGATGCAGGAGAAACAACCCAAAATTATGAGAATTTTCAAGAAGGGCTCGAATAAAAGCACATTAACCATAGACAGCAGGAAGGTCAAGCTGACTGAATATATGATTGCTGAGGAAATGCGTCTTCCAATGGATAGAAGAGAGTTCGATACCTGGACAAGAAGATTTCAGACACCACAATGAAAAAATTTTTGAAGGATGAGCAGGAGAAAACCAAATTTGTGAAGGGTAGCCATACTTACTACTTGCCAAAGCTAATTAAGTTCATTTGGTGAAGGATATTTTCTGCTATTATAGAATTTATCACTCTTGACGGTAGATATAAGTGGGTTTAAAGCAACAATTTTGTCATTCTTAACCACTTTCAATATAAAAATAAAATGTTCATCCCATACTATCTTTTCTGCATCCTAAATATTGGGATCAAGGATGCAATATCCAACCCCAATACCAACCCAGCAATGCATGAAGGTTTGGTGGTGATTTTGTATAATCACATCAAAAACACTACCATCCATCTGAATATAGCTGAGGTTTCTGAGTCAGAAGAGGATCTCGACGACTCTGATGATGAAGAAGGAGAAGGCTATGACATGGAAAATGAGGCAGAGGACGACCCCCAAATTATTGGGTCGAGTAGGAAAAAATTAAAAATAGAGCATGGGCAAGAGAATAAAGGGTCGGCCAAATGAAAGTAGAGAGGGGAGGATGAGGATAGTTGTTATGATGAGGATAATGATCTACTGATAATGACATGGATACTGAAAGCGAGGAGGTCCAAATCCTCTTGACGTCGGAGTAGAAAAGGAAGACTTCTACAATTAAAAATATGGGAACCAAGATTTGGTCGTCTCTCACGACTGACTCTAAGGATAAAGGCCTGATGGGAGAGGAAATGGCCATGAAAGAAGCTTAGAGCTCTGATGTCATGGAGGTGGGACTTGAGGTGAATCTTGAGCCTACTGGTAACAAGACCGACGAAAATTATCAACTGGATATTGACGTCTGCATCAATAATGGCACAAATAACTTCAAAATGGTGCTCCTCTAGATGCAAAAAAAAATTACTAGCATTAAAACCAAGCAAGACCAAGAACCTTGAAAAAATGAGACTTTAGAAGCTTTAGGATCGGGTAAATTAAACACCCTCCCAGATTGTCTCATTGAGCTCACCAAAGCTATTAGTAATGCAGAGGAGATCATAAATGCTAATCAGAATAGCTTTCTTATCTTGGAGAATAGAGCAAGGGCTACTGAAAAAAGACTTGACGGAATTCAGAACACGCTCAAAAATATTGGTGAGCAAAGTCATAAGATTGTTAAGGCTGCCTCAGCTAGTATGAAGGCTCTTATCAGTAAGCTTGAGAATGACAATGGGGATAAGGCTTCAGTGAGCATCATTGAACTGAAGGAAGATAACCTAGAGCATAAGGAGATTGGGCTTGGGAGAAGAATACGTGCAAGCACCAAAAAAATGCAAAGCCAAAGAATGGAAACTCATGAGGAAATCAAGTGAATGGCTGATAATATGGAACAACTCGAGCTGGAAGCAGCTGAGATGCTTCATAACTTAACCTAAATTTGGGCTCTCTCTGTCGGTCCATTTTTGTTTTTGTTAGTTGTCTCTACATTGCAGCATTCATGGTAGTTGTGATTAAGGGGGAGTATTAAATATATTCCCAACTACCCCTCACCAAATCTGTCACTTACGTATCCTCTAGTCTACAGTCAATCCCAGCATTGAATACAAACAGTAAAATCAGATATTCATATGGATTTGAATGGATTCGAGTGGATTGATCTTATCTGTCATGTCTCATCTACCATCCTCACACTCTTTCTGGATGTTTCTGATATTTATTAATTTCTTGTCTACTCAGTTTCATGTTCTACAATTTTCTAATGAAATTTTCCATATAATCAATGTATTTCAGAAAGATAAGAAGACCTCAACAACAAGAGGTATTTTGTAATCAATTTGATGGATGAATGAAAATATGTTTGTTTTATATATTTTTGCTTTGTTTTTTTTCCTCCCTTGTTTTCTATTAGTGCAATGGGATCAAAATTGCTGACAATATTGAAACAACCATGCATCAAATTTGTTTCAATGACACAATATTGTTTCGAGTCTCCTCTCAAGTGGAGGCAACAAAGATTAAGAAGGCTTTGGAAATAAACTGCTTGAAATCAGGGCAAAAATTGAATCAGAGGAAATCATAATTTTTGTCATCATTACTATTGTGAGAAAACAAAGGGATGCAACAAAAACCCTAAATTTGAAGATGGCACACATCCTCAATAATTTTCTTTCTCTCCCATAATTTGTAAAGTTAAGCAAAGCTAAATTGTGGAATTAGTTTACAAGTAATGGGTTCGACAATATTAGGGCTCAGAAAGGGAAATGGTTATCAGTGGCTAAATGAATTGTCATGATTCTCGTTGTCATTGTTTCCCACCCAAATTATGGGATCTGTCATGCATGAAAATCCCAAGGAGAATTGACGAAAGAGTGGAACAAATTATGAGGAAATCCATTTGTTGTGAGAGCCAAGATCAGAACAAGATCATCCTGATTGCTTGGGAAAAAATTTGCCAACAAAAGGAGGTTGGAGGTGTTGGTTTCAGAAATTTGATTTTAACGAATATGGCCCCAAAGAAAAGTTTCTTTGGAACATGCATAATAAGAGCCATCAAAAGTGGGCACAAGTGTTGCAAAATAAATAGCTTGACTCCCCTTGGCCAACAAGGATCCTTACTGTAGGAGACCCACCATCATATTCCTTCATTTGGAACTTCGTGCTTTCTTATAGTGAAATCATAACCAAACATGTTACATGGAATATCATAAATTGATTGAGGTCCTCATTCTAGCATAATTCTTCAGAAGGAGCCAAAGCATTAACTAGTTTTAAGAACATGGAAGAAGTGAAATAGGGCTTGGTGGAGAAATAGGGTACTGCAGTCAAAGAATAAATTCACAAAATATTTAGTCGATGGATGGAACAAATGGAGTTTTAAAACCTTATAAAAATTGAGTGTATACCTTGATCAAAATGATGTACTTGAACAAAAACTTAAAGATAGAAATGTATGCTTCATTGATGAAGAAGATGATGTTAAGTGGTGTGGTGCTAAATTAAGAATATGCTTGGTGAAGCCGGGGTATAAAATAGAGCGAGTAGATGAATAGATAGTAGATTGGCTTTTGCATTTAATTTAGAACAGGAAATGCCACACTAAAGTGGGGTCCTTTGCATGCACTACACTTCAAAACCATATTCTAAAAAGAGATTTCTTTTGAAAGCATGTATTTGCAAGACCAAATAGATGTATTTTCTTAAGGGGTGAAGAGGGGATAAAAGACCATTTTCTATTTGGATGTGAAATAGCCAACTATTGTTAGAATAGTGTAAAGGAGAAGTTGGAGTTCCAATAGCCTTTACTATCAAATTTTCATTCTTGCTTTAATATCTGGCCAAAAATTAACCAAAATGTAGTCTTTGGTAGGATATGAACTTGGACGCCCTTAATTTTAATATGGGAATTTTTGAAAGAAACAAATAGACCTGAGTATTAAGGAAAAATCCAACAAACACAAAAGCAATCTACATTTTTGTCTTGTACATTTAGTTTTCAAAGTATGACGAAACAAGAGAGTTGTTATCAATACCAAATGGACTTTACTAGCATTTTAAATCACAACATTTCATTTCCAAAACTGCCTTGACTTGTCAATCAACAAAATTTCAAATAGCTTAACCGAATTTTCTCAAATACAAAAACTATTCTCAATTGCTAAAAAATTTGGTATACCAAGCCGTCCTTTGCTTCATCTAATTTTGAGTGTCATCAATTGTTTGTATTTCATCGTAAATATTAAATATCTAATATGACTATGTCGCCTAGTACCATCTAGGCTAAATCTTTGATGGTACAAAATGTGTTTCTTCGTGCCCAAATATAGAGAGTTTGATCGCTAATATGATCTATATTGAACTACCAATGTTGGACATGAATGTGATCTCGCAGAATAAAATGCGTCTTCAAATGGATTATTACTAAACTGTCTGGAAGATAGAATTTTCGATGCAATATTTATTTGATTTCCTTTCACGTCATGATAGGTTTAGGAAATGAAATGACTTATGGGCAAGAGCGAACAATGAAGCAGCGTGAGAGTTATACATAATTCAATCATTTAACCATCGAAAATAATTTAACCATTCAATTGTTCCATCTATGAGCATGTTTGTATGGAACTGGTTGTATCATTTAGGAATCGTCAATATTGTTAATTATGGGTAGCTTGGACAGTTGTTCATCCTTACCCTAAAATAATAGCATTAGTTATGGGTAGTTTTGGACAGCTGTTCATCCTGACCTAGAATTAGAAAATGGTTGTTTTTGTCAAACAAGTGTTGTTAGGATAATAACAATTGTTATTTAATAGTGGCTCTTTTTAGGTGACACCTCATAGCCAAAATTAGTTATTGGTTAATTGAGTTGTCTTAATCTCAGCCGTTGGTTTGAATTAATCTCGGCCGTTGGTTTTCCAATAGAGTAGTATAAAAAGGGGTCATGGGTCATTTGGAAAATAAGAAGTTTTGAGAAGAATTTGCAGTGATAGCAAATAGTCTTGCAGTGTTAGCAAGAGGCGCAGTGATAGCGTTGATATAGCAGTGGAGGATATCAGCAGGAGATATTAGGAGTTTGTCGGAGTTCTGCCAGTAAGAGGCAAGGAATTCTTTTGTAATTCTTATATTGCTGAAGATTAATATATTTTCCATCTGTAGAACTGGTTTTCTCTTAGGGATTTTTCCAGGGACGATTGTCCAAAAATATTGTGTCCTTGTGTTGCTTATTTCTTTCCGTATTTTTAGTAAAGTTGCAATTGTGTTATTTTTCGATATTCAGCTGTAAATTTATTTTCAGCAGTTAAATAATTTTTATGAGATAGGAGATTAATAATCAGTGACTCCAATAGAATTTCTACATGGTATCAGAGCTTTGTTGAGGGTAGAAAAGGTTTACCCTAAGAAAAGGAAAGAAATTTGAGTTTGACCTCTTTCGAGTTATTGTTTTCCTTTATTTCTTTGAGATGGCCTCAACAGGTTTGAGAGATCAGGACAGATTGGATAGTGCCTCAAATTTTGGTGTCTAGAAAGCTAGAATTTCTTTATTGCTGGAAGAGAATGGTATCAAGGAATATGTTACCAGTACTGTAGCTATACCTACGAATCTAGTACAACTTGCAGCATACAAGAAGGATGATGCCAAGGTGAGGAGGATAATCCTTGATGGTGTCAAGGACCATGTTGTTCCACATATCGCAGAGTTAGATACAGCGAAGAAGTTGTGGGATGCCATTCTGAATTTGTACCAGAATGCTACCACTAACCAGAAGCTGATTCTCAGAGAAAAATTGAGGAATACCCGGATGAACAAGGGAGAAGATGTTACAAGTTACCTCACCAGGCTTAGACTTGTCAAGGACGAGTTAGTAGCTGTTGGAGATAAGACAAATGAAGACGAGCTAGTAAGAATAGCCCTAAATGGGTTTTCTAAGCAGTGGGATGTCTTTGTTCAAGTTATTAATGGACGAGACACCTTACCAAGTTGGGATTGACATTGGAGTGATTTCACTCAAGAGGAGCTTAGACTAAGCCTTGTCAATGCAACCAACAATAAGAGTCAGAAAAGTGAGGTAGAACAAGAAAATGTTGCCCTAGCGGGAAAGGGGAAAACAAAGAAGGGATCTAGCAAAGGAGCAAATTCACAAATTGAAAAGAAGAAGAAGGACCTATCTAAGGTCAAGTGCTTTGGTTGTCACAAGTTTGGCCACTATGTCAGCGATTGCCCACAAAGGAAGAAAGATAAGAAGGGTAAGAACCAAGTGGCAGCTTCAGCAAGTGCAGAGGAGCTCTCTAGTAGATTGGAGGATGAGTTTGCACTCATAGCTTGTATGATTAGCTCAACCTCACAGAGTGTCTGGTATATAGACAGTGGGGCATCATTTCATATGACAGGAGTTCGAGAGTACTTCTCCAGCTACAAGGAGGAGAACACCAGAATCCAGATCTCTATGGGGAACTTGTCCAAGCTCAACTCAGTTGGGAAAGGGACTGTTCAGCTTCAGAGGGAGAATGGAAAGGTAATTCCTCTTCATGATGTGTTGCATGTGCCAGGCTTAGGTATGAATTTGGTTTCTGTATCTGTCCTTCAGGATAAAGGGTATAATGTTCTCTTTAGAGGGATGCATGTTTTGATTAAGCATAAAGATTGGAAATCACCCGTATCTATTGGAGTTAGGAGTGGTCGCCTTTATAGGTTGCAGTTTGATACTCCTAAGGCACTCATGAGCAGCAATAACCCTAGAGATCTTGGAGAGCTATGGCATAGGAGGATGGGCCATATTCATCATGGAGCACTTAGATTGCTTCGTGAGATGGTGAGAGGTGTTCCATCGGTGAGCATAGAGCATGATGATGTATGTAAGGGATGTGTGTTGGGAAAGTTTGCGAAAACATCTTTTCCAAGGAGTGACACCAAATCTACGGGTGTTCTTGATCTAGTACATTCAGATGTATGTGGACCAATGTCAACAAAGTCTCTCAGAGGATATGAGTATTATGTTATTTTTATTGATGATTTCTCCAGGAAGACCTGGATATACTTCTTGAAGACCAAGGATGAGGTTTTCAGTCGCTTCCAAGAGTTCAAGGCTCTTGTGGAGAACTCAACAGGAAGGAAGATAAAGGTTCTTCGGTCAGACAATGGAGGCGAGTACAAAGGAAATGACTTCTAGGATTTCTGTACCAGAGAAGGAATCAAGAGAGAGTGGACTGTTCCTTACAATCCACAGCAAAATGGAGTTGCTGAGAGGAAGAACTGTTCTATTTCGGAGGCAGCAAGGGCTATGCTACATGACCAGGACATGCCCCGCTACTTATGGGCAGAAGCGTGTAGTACAGCAGTCTACATTCAGAATAGGGTTCCACACAAGGTACTAGGGAAAATGACACCAGAGGAGGCTTTCACGGGGAAGAAGCCAGATGTTGGTCACTTCAGGATATTTGGGAGTTTGGCATATTGCCTTATTCCTGGAGACACACGTACCAAGTTAGATCAGACTGCAGAGAAGGGGTACTTTGTTGGGTATAGTGAAACTTCAAAGGCATATAGGATGTTCATTCCAGGGACCAGAAGAATTATTGTTAGACATGATGTCAAGTTCATGGAGGACAAGGCGTTTAGAAGATCCAGAGATTTGCCAGCAGATGATCGAAGTGAGCAGCCAACGAAAGCTCCAAGTCCAAGTCAAGGACAGCAATTGCTCAAGTACAGTTACTAGTACAAGCATAGACTCAGGTAGTGAAGATTCACAGAGTATGGAGCAACTGGTGCAACAGGATATGCATCTAGATGATATAGAGGTTGATATTTCATCCTCTACAGTTGGCAGTAGGAACCATGAGGTTCAAGACATACAAAGGGATACTCAGGAGTCTGTGGGAGCTCCTAGGAAGAGTACAAGACAGAGGAGACAACCAGCCAAGTTCAATGACTATGTGGCATTAGTCAGCCAGTTGGTAGATAGTGAACCTTCCAACTATCAGGAAGCTACAAAGCATCAGGTATGGCGAGATGCTATGGTTGAGGAATATAACTCAATAATGCAGAATGATGTATGGGAGGTAGTGCCTAGACCAACTGATAGAGCAGTAGTTGGATCGCGTGGGATCTTCAAGATAAAGCATGGTGCAGAAGGTAGCATCGAGAAATATAAGGCGAGGTTTGTGGCCAAGGGGTTCTCTCAAAACGAGGGAATAGACTATGAGGAGACATTTTCTCCTGTGGCCAGGTATACTTCTATATGAGCTGTAATCTCATTTGCAGCACAGATGGGATGGCAGATCCATCAAATGGATGTCAAGACAGCATTCCTTAATGGAGAATTGAAGGAGGAGGTATACATAGAACAACTAGAAGGCTTTGTAGCACACAACAAAGAGACCCACGTGTGCAGATTAAAGAAAGCCTTATACAGACTCAAGCAGGCTCCCAGAGCGTGGTATGAGCGCATTGATACATACTTGCAGGAAATGGGCTTTGTGAAGAGTGAGGCTGATGCGAACCTCTACTACTTGGTGGTTGGGGGTGAGGTTCTCATTCTTGTTCTATATGTGGATGACTTGTTTCTTACTAGTACGCTAGGGCTCATAAAGGATTGCAAGAGGGACCTTGCAGAAGAGTTTGAGATGAAGAATTTGGGACTTATGCACTACTATCTAGGCATGGAGGTGTGGCAGACTGATGGAGAGATTTTCCTTGGTCAAGGGAAATATTGCATTGAAATCTTGAAGAGATTCGAGATGGAAGATTGCAAAGCCATGTCTACACCCATGATCACTAATTGGAGGAAGGTAGATGCATCCAAGGAAAAGGATGTTGATCCCACCCTATACAGGCAACTGATTGGTTCGCTCATGTATTTGGTCAACACCAGGCCAGATATAGCCTTTGCAATAAACTCTCTTAGTCAGTTCATGGTAGAGCCAAAGAGAGTGCATTGGACGGCGGCTAAGCATGTGTTGCGTTATCTTCATGGTACAGTTGAGTACGGGATTAGATATGTACGAGGTGAAGGTATCAAGTTGATAGGCTATACTGATGCAGATTGGGCAGGCAGTACAATGGACAAAAGGAGTACTTCAAGATGTTGTTTCAGCCTGGGATCAGGAGTTGTTTCTTGGTTCAGCAGGAAGCAAAAATCTTTGGCCTTGAGTTCATCAGAAGCAGAATACATAGCAGCCAGCATGGCGACGTGTGAAGCTATATGGCTTCGGAAGTTGCTAGTAGCCTTGTTTGGTCAGAAGGTTGAGACTACGGTGATACACTGCGACAATCAGAGTTGCATCAAGTTGACTGAGAATCCAGTGTTTCACGATAGATCGAAACATATAGACATCAGGTATCACTTCATCAGGGATTGTGTACAGAGGGGGATTGTTCAGCTACAGTACATACCTACAGAGGAGCAGGTAGCAGACATTCTGACAAAGGCATTGGGGAAGGCAAAATTCATCTTCTTCAGAGATAAGATGGGTGTCGTGCAGAATAGCTTCCTCGCTAAGAGGGAGGGTTAATTATGGGTAGCTTGGACAGCTGTTCGTCCTTACCCAGAAATAATAGCATTAGTTATGGGTAGTTTTGGACAGCTATTCGTCCTGACCTAGAATTAGAAAATGGTTGTTTTTGTCAAACAAGTGTTGTTAGGATAATAACAATTGTTATTTAATAGTGGCTCTTTTTAGGTGACACCTCATAGCCAAAATTAGTTATTGGTTAATTGAGTTGTCTTAATCTCAGCCGTTGGTTTGAATTAATCTCGGCCGTTGGTTTTCCAATAGAGTAGTATAAAAAGGGGTCATGGGTCATTTCAAAAATAAGAAGTTTTGAGAAGAATTTGCAGTGATAGCAAATAGTCTTGCAGTGTTAGCAAGAGGCGCAGTGATAGCGTTGATATAGCAGTGGAGGATATCAGCAGGAGATATTAGGAGTTTGTCAGAGTTCTGCCAGTAAGAGGCAAGGAATTCTTTTGTAATTCTTATATTGCTGAAGATTAATATATTTTCCATCTGTAGAACTGGTTTTCTCTTAGGGGTTTTTCCAAGGACGATTGTCCAAAAATATTGTGTCCTTGTGTTGCTTATTTCTTTCCGTATTTTTAGTAAAGTTGCAGTTGTGTTATTTTTCGATATTCAGCTGTAAATTTATTTTCAGCAGTTAAATAATTTTTATGAGATAGGAGATTAATAATCAGTGACTCCAATAGAATTTCTACAAATATCAATGGCCTGTAAAAGAAATAATTCAGTTATTTTGACAATACGCCATTCCCATGAAACAATAATTCAATTATTTCAAACAAACATTTATTAAAGTTCTTAAATATCGTAGCACGC
Source organism: Cryptomeria japonica (assembly GCF_030272615.1). Lineage (NCBI taxonomy): Eukaryota > Viridiplantae > Streptophyta > Pinopsida > Cupressales > Cupressaceae > Cryptomeria > Cryptomeria japonica. The sequence goes on along the minus strand of NC_081415.1, from coordinate 201,470,847 downwards.
AGCCTTACTATGCTGTATATGATACACACAGCCTTATTCTACTACTAAGCGAAGGATTAATTTATTAGCATATCAGGAGGGACGCATATTTAGCTCCTAACAATAGACATCTTATTGGCATCACAACAATAGACGTCGCTGTCAACCGCAACAATAGACATCAGCCCCGCAGGTTATGCAGTCATCAGTAGGGACACTGCTACTGCTACTGGTATTGGTAATGGTAATGGCGTTGGGATTGGGATTGGAATTGAGACCGCAACAATAGACATCAGCCCCGCACGTTATGCATTGTGCTTCCACTTCCACCATTATTGTGCCTCCCAGAATTAGTAGAACCATAGATAGTATCACAAATTTCTTAACAACATCCATTTCTAATTGATGAGGATGAGGATTCTCCTCCACACCACGGCTTAAGTAGCTGCACCAGGAGTCATAATCATTCAGTTTCAATGTCAATGACACAGATAGGACAGTTTACATTCAATTCCTCCGTCCATTATTTACAATGTATAGAATCCACGAAGTATATTACAACTTCCTCATTAAAGACAAACCGAACCAAAGAAATTTAACCATTTCCACTTTGCTGGTCCATTTCTGCATAAAATATTTCATCCACTCAAGTTGTGAGAAAGGCCATTATCTCTAATATTCTTTCAAAACGTGTTCAATGTATTTGAAATTTTTTAATTATCTAAGATTCTTTCAGTTGAAAAGGCGAAATTTATTGCATTAGAAGTAATAAAATGGTTTGAAGGCAACATATCTCACCTAACATTCTCGGTATTACTTAATGGGAATCCGTATGGTATTTTGCATTCTTCGAGTGCCATTAGGAATGGCAATCCTTTATGCCCATTACTTTTCATCATCTTGGGACGGGGTATAGGTACGAGCATGAGGGTGGTGATAGCTATGGGAAGGTGGCAAGGCATCAAAACGCATCATTTTTTTTTGATGACACAATGTTGTTTCGAGTCTCCTCTCAAGTCCTCCAACAAAGATTAAGAAGACTTTGGAAATAAACTGCTTGAAATCAGGGCAAAAACTGAATCGGAGGAAATCATAAGTTTTCTCATCATTACTATTGTGACAAAACAAAGGGATATGACAAAAACTCTTAATTTCAAGATGGCATGTATCCTGAAGAAATTTCTTGGTCTCCCCTAATTTGTAAAGTTAAGAAAAGCTAACTTGTGGACTTAGTTTACAAGTAACTAGATCGACAACATTAGGGCTTGGAAATGGAAATGGTTATCAATGGCTAGGTGAATTGGCATGCTTCTCATAATCATTGTTTCCCACCCAAATTATTGGATGTCATGCACGAAAATCCCAAAGAGGATTCAAGAAAGAGTGGAACAAATTATGAGGAAATTCTTTTGGTGTGAGAGTCGAGATTAGAACAAGATCCCCTTGATTGCTTGAGAAAAAATTTGGCAACAAAAGGAGCTTGGAGGTGTTGGTTTCAAAAATTTGAATTTAATGAATATGACCCCAAAGAATAGTAGTTTTGAAACATGTATAATAAGAGCCATCAAAAGTGGGCCCAAGTGTTGCAAAATAAATAGCTTGGCTCCCCTTGGCAAACAAGGATCCTTAGGGTACAAGAAGGTCTAGTTGGAAAGTGGCTCCCTAAACATCATTAACTGCTTGAGTAAAAAGACCTCCCCTAGCTGGACTATTAAACACCTCGTTCAAGAATGCTTTGATATGATTGCCAAGCTGGAAGAAATTCAAATTTCTCATACTTTTAGGGAGAGTAATAAGTCAGCAAATCATGTGGCAAACATTGGTCTAATTAGTAATGATATTAAATGGTGGTGGGAGGGGGATTCCTTCACGTTTCATTTGTGTCAGTTGGCTCAGAAGGATATCGATAATATCTCATCGATTGAGTATTAATTATGGCAGATTTTCACATGTGTAAAGGCATTCCTAGAAAGAAGTGGATCTGTTCTTCTAAATTGTTCATGTGGGTCTGGTTTTTTACCTTCTGGCTTAACCCTGGTTTTAGTCTGAATACCAAAATCAATAGAGGTAAAAGTCATGTGGGGGGAGACAAGAATAGGATGGAACCATCATCATTTGTGTTATGGGAGAAAAACAAAGATCTTGAGATGGAAGTTGTGGATGGCGGCGTGGAACCTTATGTTAGAACACTCCATTGCCAGGATCACAAGATTATGGAAAGGTTTGTGAAAGATTGGAGCAAAGGGGTTATTAGTGTGTATGAGGTTGAATTTGGGATTGATGAAACCTTATTGCTAAGATTACAGGGTTAGAGTATGGAAGGTAAGAAGTTCTACAGAGAAAGGAAAAACTCAGAAGAAGCCCTCTCTATATTCTATGATAAACAAAGTGAGATCTAAGAAGAGTCGGAAAAATCCGGATGGAGGCTATAACTGAAAGGACCTCTTGACGCTATGGATAGACATGGGAGAATTTATCATGAGGTACATAACCCTCGATGGCCGCTATGCAAGTATATTTTCTTATCATCTTACAATCCTAAATCACTTTAGGCATGATAAAGAAAATTCCTTGTCGTTCTATTTTGTTTCTTCCCTTGAGCATGGCATTAAAAACGTCTATGCAATAGTACACAGATGTTTTCAGATGAAAGACATTATGCAAAATACCATGGTATACATTATGCAAATACCATGGTAGACAATATGTAAAATGCAGAAGCATTAGCAAGGCATGAGAACAATTAGATAGATTGTCTAAAAGAAATGTGATCGCATGGATTACAATACGAGCAAGAGCCGAAAATGAATTTGTTGAAAAGGATATAAAAATTCCTAAGAAAATGTAAATGGGTAGCTGTAAAGCTAATTCCATATTCTCCAGCACTACAAGAATTTAATGAGGCTATACACATCATGTCAATTATTCACATTTGAATGGTTTAAGGGTATTTTGGGGGTTATTTGCAAGAAAAAAATGTTTTTTGTGTCTCTAAGATGTTCCCAATAAGATTGCCTATGAATTGTGAGTGTTTTTTAAATGGTTTCAAGCACTTTTGGGTGCCAAACAATGTCTAAAATAGCCAAAACAAACTAATCACGACCTACTCAATGTGTCTGGAATAGATTTTAATTATTGTTAATAGGGGTAAAAGTGTAGAAAATAAATGTTTTCACCCATGAGAGAATTCATTTGGGTAAGAAGCCAAATGATAAATGGAAAAAAATAGAACTCAATTGACTGGTAGGCGCATAGGGGATATTATTTTTACTACCAAGGATAAAGATATGATGTGGTAATAGTTAAAATATTATTCGTTAAATGCACATCCATGAGATTGTTAATAATGTGAAGTGTTGGAATGAGATATTTCCACGAGGTGAAATCCTTTTTTGAAAAATATGTTCATAAGAAGTGTAGAAACTAAAACTTCAAAGTGGAGGTTTTAGGTAACTTGGGAAGTAAAATGAAATGGGAAAAGTATTGTAATGTTGGCAAGGAAAAAGTGATTTTTTTATGCAAGATAACATATTAGACTATAGTTTTCATTTGGGGTGAAATATTTTAACATGAGGTGATGAAAGATTAACATAAAGTTAATTTTGTTGCAATAATATTGTATTTCTATCATAAGGTTATCAATTTAATAACTATAAATTAGAAAATAGGGAGCTTGGCAAGCACTCCAATTGGAAATAAAAATTCACTAAGCTCAATTTTCACTTGAGGAAAGTTTACATTCAAAAGAAGGGATGAATCTAATTGATCCAATCCAAAAGAATGCTAGGATTGAATGCTAAGTACATTTGCTTGTGTTTGAAATGTGTTTAACCCTCTTTTGTGAGTTGACTAAGTAAAGTGCTGAAATTGAAGACAAAGTAAGAAAAAATAGTGAGCTATAGATTCGGGATTCAATCATGCACTTGGATCTGAGAAGTTTAAGATGATTGGAGTTGCTCTGTGAAAACTGCTAAAAATAGCAGGGACCATGTGCAGTGACCAGGGCAACCCCAACTTGGTTCTCCGAATGAACACAGAGAAAAGAAGAGGAAAAGGGTTGGAAATAGGGGTTTGCCTTAGTCAAACCACAGTTGGAATCAACTTTGAATGAAATATTGCAAATACTTGAAATAAATAATGTAAGGGTATACCACAGTTCTACAATGAGTGATGACAATGCTTTTCTTCTTCAATGTAATCACATATATTATATTAAATGGTATGAAAATGACAAAACCCTAACACACACACATGGTTGCAAATGAATGGTGTAAAGTTGCTCCACAATAGTTGAATGATAATGGTTGGTGTAGACTTGATGAATGCTTCAGAAGACTTCACATAACCTGCGCTTTCACTTCATAAGAGGCTCCTCCCAAACTGCTTGATGTTAGATCTTCAAATGAGGAAAGTAAGGATATATGTAAGAGACCCTAACTTTGTTTTGAGTCATAGGCCGACCTAGAAATAATATTTTTCACCAATCTCTTGGATTTGAATAGTAAAATACTGACAAAACATGTTTTTCGCCAAATTTTTGGCGAAGTTATATCTTATGATTTTAGAGGAAATTCCAAGAGTATGTGGGAATTTGAGATGTCTAGATATGCAAAATTGGGTCTTGAAGGTTGAAATAGGACATAATTAGGGCTTTTGATGAGTTAATTAATTGGAAGAATAAAAAGGGGAAAACATAGGGAAAAGGACCCAATTTTATGATGTGTGGAAAGAGAAGGCTTTAGATTAATTAAATGCTTAAAGGGAATTTAAATAATGATCCCACTTATGTATCCAACAACACAAAGCTCTCACATCCTTCTTCACTTTGAGTTCCATCATACTCAGGAGGATGTTCCTATTCTGGGCCTGCATAGATGAATACCTTGCAATATTTTGATCTGCAGACTTATAGAAAGATGGAATATTCTCAAAAACATAAGGACATTATATTCATTTCTTTTAAATCAAGTGAAGTCCTAATTGCTCTGCCTCTGAGAATATTTGAGAACCCAAATTGAAAAACTAAATGGGAAAAGGGTTAATGAGAAATTCAATTATGGAAGTTCTTCTTAAACAAATCTTAGAGTGTCGTAGGCCAATGTCTATCCCGAGGCATAGAGTCAATTCCTTTAGTCACAAATGCAAACCTAAACAATAACTGAACTTGAACTAGTGAGCTTCTTAGAGATTAATGCCTTACAAGAATGCAACTCCATATGTTATTACATAAACTATTCTTTTTATCCATAAACTATTTTCTAAATTCATAGTTATTTGTATATAGAATTTAATTCCTTCCTTGATGGAAACATATAAACACAATCACACATTGATATGGAAAATATCAAGATAAATCAAAACATCCTTAATATTCTGATTCATGTGAAAGTAGATAATACAAATGGAGACAATTGTGCAATAATATAGCAGTTTGCTAATATACTAATTTAAATTGATGCAGGATCTGTACATTCATTCCCTCAAGAATTTACCTTAAGTGACAAGTTGAACAAGAACATATTCTACCCGCCCAAAAAATAAAAAAGATTCAAAAATCCTAGATACAACCTTGATATTCCTTTTATATCATCAGGAATGCACAAGCTACAGGTTGCTTACATGTGTCTAGCTTATTTACCTAACTAGCCCTTTTCCTTCTTGAGTTACCAAATGGATCTGGTTGTCTATATTTTTTCTTGATGCATAACCGTCTGGATGGCCATGACCACTAGCCTTCATGCCTAGGATTAGAGATCATTAAAGAAAACCTACCACCATGCCAACCATGTCACCACTGACCATGGGTTGTTATAGATGCAGAAGATACCAACACAAGAAGCTTTCACTAATCGTCCTGGTAGGGGATAACTTGGAGAGTGTGGGTTTGCAGTGCTACCAACCCAATTCCTCAATTTCCACATCGCCCATTATCTCTCTACACTTCTACACCCAAAGGGGAAATTTTTCTGCTAGAGGAAATCTAGCCATATGAAAGCTGTAAAAAAGTAATGCTTCTGCATTTTAATCACGTTATTCCTCTTTGGCAGCATGGTGCATTTTCAAGCCCCCTTTGGTCCTATGATGGATTCCTCATAGGTTTCCTTTTAGGACATCGATATCTTTTCTATGACATGATCCACTTCCTACAAGGACTTAACATAGCTGCAAACATCTCTAAACTTCTAACCTCCAACCTATTCACTCATATACACTGATGGCTTATTCACCCTCATAATGATCTGTATATATTTAGCATTCTCACTATCCTTATAAGCACATATGTATACCAATCATCACAACTCTAGCATCAAACAAAAGATCGTGATCACAAAATAAACTTTTCACGATTTTGTTCCTTCAAAAATGCTTGAACAACCATGCACATCTCTGCAACTCTGACATTTGTTTGAGTGTAAAACTCAAATGTCATCACTTTTCGAATGCTGACTGAATTACGCCACAATAATAATAATGATATATTCTCATGATAAGCCTAAGAAAATTACCAACCCTACCATGTTTGAACAAAAATTGGGCTTCACTAGAGATATCCTAAATATAGCATTAGGTTGGCAATTTTCACACCTCTTCCTCTTACTTGAGGGTCGGTGTGGTCAAAACTAAGCCCTCAATGAGAACTGAGTTGCCAACTCAGACATCCCATAGTGCACATTCTCTCATATACTCAAGACTCATTGAGACCAACTCAAGCACCTCGCCAAGTGTCGATTTGCCAGCTCGGATTATTTTAGCACACACACATTATCCTCTTCTCATGGGCTCGGGACTCGTTGAATTGGAAAAACTTCCCACCAAGTCCTGAATGGTTTTTAATTCTTGCAATCGCATGACTCAGAGCTTGTCGAACTATAGGATGGGGCCTTTCAAATGGCCATGTGTCCAACACTTTGTAACATCAATTGGAAAGGAGGATGAACAGGGGTATAAAATACATATCTTTTCCTTTCACTACAAGATTTTAGAAATTTACTATAAATTTTTAATGTATGGTGTAGTGCCCCTCTCTCTTTCATCTTGCTTTAAGTTAATCCATAGACTATATTGATATAGCTTAGTCTAGTTTAAGCTGATTTGATGCTATCTAACCATGTACTTACCCAATTTCATGATATGATGATCATTATGTTAGTGCTTGTTTTATTGTGAGTGTCTTCTCTGTGGTTGTGAAAGGGACAATATCATATCACTCATTCGTGATCACGATATGATGTTGTGATTCCCCTTTAGTTGTCTTCCTATTTTATGATGTGTATGTTATTATATATGTTGTTCTACATATATTGGTGGTGACAGGTTTGCAAGTACTAGACATCAACTCCACCTAGCTTCACTGGTTTGAGTGTGTCTTATCCCAATGGCAAATTGATCAGAGATGACATGAAAACCTATTCTACACTCTAGGTTTAAGTTGATTACCTGTGTTAGTATAGTGTCTTGGTGTGAGTTGTTGTTTAGTATCGAGTGGTCTCTTGAGTTATCCTTTGTTAGTTTTCTTGGAGTGTTATGATTATTGATTGATTAATTATTTAATTAATTAATTAAGTGATTTATATAGTTTAATAATGATAAATTAAATTAATGAGTTTACAAAGTTTATAATAATAAAATAAATAAATAGATGGTACTAATATTTAATATTATGGGAAGAGCAATATTGGATTTCTTGTGGGTTCCTTCCTGCTAGTATGCCCTTTGAACCCGTTTGTATTTTCAAAATTCAAAATTAATAAAATATAAGTTTAGTGGCTTGCCCACTTTTATCAAAAAAAATAAAAAAATGTTGGATTTATATTTGATAAGTGATTTTACATTGTTGGATATTCACTAGTTATCATTTATTATTTATTATCTATTAATTGGCCTTTTGGAATTATTATCTATTTGTAAAGATAAGGCTTTAATATTAATTCGGAACATTTAATTATATAGCCTCTGATTATTTTATTTTTTGGGCTTAATATTTAATTGTGCCCATGGCTTTATTTATGATTGGTTGTTTACATTGGTATTTGATATTTACCCTCTTGGGTTTATTTAAATAATTATTTATCCTACCTACCCTATTATATGATTGATTGAGTTTATTGGCTAAGTAAATTAAATATTATCATATTAATATTTGTCTTGCTATGTGGAAGGGTTGGTAAGAAATATTATTTATTCTATTATTCTTATTGGCCAACAATTTTGTATAGTTTGGGTTTGATTTCTATTTAATTAATTTCCAGTGATTACCGAGGGGTTGGCTATCAAATGCATTCTTATGTTATTTGGATTTTCGAGTTGCTTGTTGGGAGCTTGGGTTGATTTGGCTGAGCTTGTGTTTGGAAGTTTCTTCATCAGATTTCATAGACAAGTTATACTTTCCAGGTCGGAGAACTTTTCCTTTGCATTTTCAATTATCAAATATTGTTTTCTTCGGGACTGTATTCGGGAAGCTTTTGGGAATTATTTTTTATTGTAGATTAAATCTATAGATATATTATGTGGTTGGGTATAAAAGTTCAAGATTGAGAATTATTTTTATTGAATCTTTTGTGATTATTTTTCCGAAATGGATTTGTGTTTTAGTTTTTTTCTCTGTGATTGAGTTTGATAGGGAACTTGATTTAATCTCCAAGCTTTGAGTTCATTTTTGGATCTATATTGGTTCCTGGAATTCATTTCTTCTTGGTGTCTCTGTCTATAGTGTTTTCGAGTCATATTTTTATGTCTTAGTATTTTTCTGAGAAAATCGTCGCTTTGTGTTCCATCAGTCTGAGTTCTTAAGCATCTATTTTAGATGTGCTACTACATGTCACAAATATGCCAAGACGTTTTATAAAAGTGCTAGACTTTTTCTTATATGGTCAAAAGTATTTAACAAACATGTTGAGTCACTTGTCATATGCGTTATACTGTGGTACAAATGTGTTGTTCTATGTATTTTTAGTTTTGGTGTTTCTAGTCGGGTTTCTAGGTTGCTCAATTGGATTTTTTGATTATCCAGAGGTTGTGTTGTATTTCTTGAGTAGTCTTGGATGAACTAGAGTTGTGATTTGGCTTATATTGGTTATTTTAATTGACATTCTTTGTGCAAGATAAGTGATACCTTGCAGATATATTGGGTTCGTTTGATTAAGTTTGACATGTGATTTACATGGCCTATGAGGTTGTGATGTTGGTGTTATTGTGCATTTATGATATACTTATATTTTTGGAGACCTTGATTAACCGGTTTATACTTTGAGATCCCTTGTTCTTTTTGTGTATTTTTACCTTAAGGCCCATGTGCATGGATAGGGAAAGAGGGCTTACATGAGTCTTTCGAGGTCACAAGGAATAGACTGCTAGGATTCCTTATGTGTTGGATTCGAGGTTTAGACCATCTATATAGCTCATTGGAGTTTTTATTGTATTAATCAAATGATAACATAATAATTAGACTTAGGTGGGTTGGGTAGTAGTAACTCATCTAAGTAAGTTAACAATTGTGTTGTGGTGTCCCATCTCATGGCTTGGAAGACTGGAGGGAGGTAGCAGATGACGTAACCGAATAAACTGAACTCCCTTAAATTCCTCAAAGGTTGAGATAGTTCCACATGTGCATCTAGGCTAGTCGAGAGAGGTGCCCAGTTTCCCATATGTCACATGTAATGACACTCTTTTCCCTACATGTAGATCCTAGTGTCTTGACTCTCATTCTGATGTGTTGCCTCTGGAGAATTTGTGATTGGATATTTTATGTTGTTTCATTGTGTTTGCATTGTGTTATCTTTTGCTAGTTAGGTGTTAGCCTAGATCTAGAGTGTGAGTGGGATCTCGTGTCATCTCTAGCATGGGTGGTGGTTATTTATGGTTCCACATGGTCAGGTCGTTTAATGCCTTCTTCCATTGGGATGTTCTTTGTCACATGCTTCCGCATGGTTGTGCATCTCTTTTCTTCTCAACTATGGATGCATACTAGTAGAAGATTGATGTATATACTTTACATGGCATGTGTATGTATTACTCATGATGTAATTGTATTTGCAATTGAGATCTATGCTCCTTGATTTAATCGGATAATGTGTAGTAGATGGTATAGTAGTGGACATATTGATGTATCATATGTACATTGGATATCGATTCATTAATCAAAATAATAGTATTGGATATATTTTTATGCATTTTGTTTCATATATGGGATTTGGAATATTTATTAATTATATTTTTAAATGAACCTCATGGGATGGTTAATGTATGCATAGTAGATGGATGTATTCATATTAAGCATACTAAATAATCATCTATGCATGGAAAGAATAAATAATTCTAGAATTTAGTATGCATTAGATCGTGGTGATAATTGTGTTATCATGTCTATGATGAGATGTTATTGGTAAGGTTATGTTATATGCTTGGATTACGTAATTATGTTAAGATACCCTACGGAATTTTATTGTTGTATACAATTGTGTTTATTTCCGCTTGTGTTATGTTCTCATGTGGTTATGTTCATGATTGTATATCTTGTCAATGAATGTTAATGCACTTGAGTATTTAATTGTTATGTTGCATTAGTATATGTTTCTTTTTTTAAATTATCTATAATTGCATGTTAGATAGTTGTATTACAGTAGGGTATTTTGGCGGGCATTCCATATGGTTAGCATTCAGTAGATTAGGCAATAGAATACGAGGCATTATCATCACCATGGGTAGAAATGATGGTCAATTATGTACACAGGACCCTTGGAGTGTATAATTTTTAAGTTCTTGGGCCCAAAATCAAGGGTAGAAGATGTAATTCACTTTTTGATATGGCTATATGCAGTTGTCACCTTGCAAAGTCTAATTAATTTATAAAAAAATACATTAGTGAACATGATTATATTAGACTATTTACAAGAATGTAAAACAAGTCTTCCTATAACATTGACATAAAATAACATATATATTATTGATTTGACAAACCTTCTTAGATACTCTAGGTAAAATATACAAAAAGGAATTTGATGAACTAATTGTAGACTCATTTGTATGAACCTTGTGTTAGGAATTATCCTTTTGAATTCTCATAGACCCACAAAAAATATTCAAGAAACAATAAATCGACCCGAATTAAATAAATATGTTAACCTGAAAACACAACTTAAGTAGAGATAAAAATAAGGCATATATCATGAAAGACCTATAGTATTTAAAATGTCACTTTTTTAATAGAGCGAGCAAGCCATGGTTTGAATCAATACAAAGATAAAATATTTTTGGGAGTCATGATTGCTAGGAACGTACATCGTCCATGAAAAGTTAGGGAGTAGCTATTAAAAATCTCATCTAGGTATTTTTGGTGTTTTTAAAGTAAATTAGATTTATTATGTTTACCCTAATTAAGTTTACTCGGGATAGCTTTATTCATCACATGATATAATAATTTAATATCATTCATGTTTGTTATCTTAGGTGTCATTCTAGATAGAGATGAGTTAGTTTTATTCATTTAATTGTTATATAGGGTATTTGTACCTACTCCTACCTGTTCTCTCATCAAATTGAGCCACATGGTATTACATGTTCTCTCAATTGTCTAGCCTCTTGCCTATATGAGCAAGTCGATTTACACATTGTAACAAATCAATTCATACCAATTCATTGCAATTTAAACTCATTATTTGCTTCTTGATCTCATTTGGTGTTCATTACTTAGGTGCACAATTCTCATTTGTTTTGTTGGTTATTGCTCGGTTGTGAAGCTTGGCTAGCTTCATCATGGGAATCTATTTTATTCAACATGGTATCAAAGCTAGTCCAAGCTAATTGTCATCTCATTTATAGGATTGAGTAATCAATCGAGATGAATCATTCACTTTGCTACAATACAAATTTTAGAGTTGATATATGTTCCTCATTGAAAATTCTCAATATTTTAAGAAGTCGTCTCTCTACTTATTTTCGTGACAATAGTGATATCATCCCCTCTTTGTTTATTTGTTGGAACAAGACATTTATACCTATGTTGAGTAAGGACAGCAATTTTTTTCCCTATTGGAGGATTTATTCAATATTAAACATCATTGGTAGCGATATTCTCCCTCTTTTGTTTGCTAGTTGCACTGATATTCATACCCACAATGACTACAAAAAAAATTTATTCTATTCGTATTGTAGTTCCAACTATACATATCAACCTAGAGCGATACATCAACCAGTCTAAGACTATTCACAGAGATCTCCTTCCCACTATATCTAGGTCAACAATGATATATTCACCATCTTCAAAGCAGTTTTTTTGGGGCAGTGCTATATTGGCATTGACAATAGAGTCCATTTCCACCAAGGAGATTATTGTCGATGATATTCTTCTTGCAGTCATACATTTCTATTGAGGAGTGACATAGTTTTATTTTTTCCTCCACTATATATTAAACACGGAAAAATTATTGATTGCACTGTAATATTTTTCTTTAAGGCCCCACACAAAAGGTAAATAGTTGTAACAAAATCAAGTATATAATGTGAGTTAAATTTATATGTTTCAATGGGAAAGATGGGCAAAAAAGTATTAAAAGAAAATGCAAGTTTAATTTGTGAGATAGATTTTTTGAAAAAGGAAAATGGTGCTCTTTTGATAGATTTGTGGAAGGTTGAAAAGAAACTAAAGAGTTAGAGGAAAAGTTGGAATTGTTTGATAAGATTAAGAAAAGGAATGAAGAACTAGTGCAAAGAATGAAATTGTTTGATGATTTAAAAGAGAATATGAAGAAATTAGAAGAAGAAAATAGTTTATACAAGAAAGAAATGTCAAAATTAAATGAACAAAATGGAAGTTTGAAGTCAAAGAAACTAGTATGTGATGTTTCACTTAGAACAAAAGATTTAAGTTTGGCATTCGATGAATGTAATTTTTTTGAAGTTGTTGTTGGTAAAGAATGTGAGACTAAAGGTCAAACTATCACTGAAAATATAAATTGTGCTATTGATAACAAAGGATGGTGGACCTCAGCTCATCCAGAATTGTAAGGAGAAGCTCGGTGCTAAAGTGGCTGATTACTGGAAAGATCAAAAGTGGGTGGATCTCAGCTCAATTGATCCCAAACCAAAGCACGTAAGCTTAATGATCAACCATGTTATCTTAAGTACCATAAGGGAACACCACATGGTGTAGAGAGGGACTTATTGTTTCTCTTATGTTGTCCTTTTGCTGGCTCAATCCCAAGACCTTACTCCTTGCTGGGCTAAGGCTTGGTATCCAGGTTTGATTCCCAAAATCAATATCATTTTGTGGATCCTTTTGCAAAATAAGATTGTTACTACTGATAATTTGAGAAAGAGGGGATTTTGTATCCCTAACAGATGTTATATATGATTGAGTTTGATGGGGCACTTGATTTAATCTCCATGCTTTGAGTTCATTTTCTAATCTATTTTGGTTCCTTGAATTCATTTCTTCCTAGTGTTTCTGTCTACAGTGTTTTCGGGTCATATTTTTATGTCTTATTATTCTTCTGAGAAATTTGTCACTTTGTATTCCATCAGTCTGACTTTTTATGCATCTATTTTAGATGTGTTACTTCCTATCACAAATGCACCAAGAGGTTTTATAAATGTGCTAGACTATTTCTTATATACACTAAAGTATTAAACAAAGGCATTGAGTTACTTGTCATATGCGATATTATGTGGTACAAATGTGTTGTTCTATGTATTTTTGGTTTTTGTATTTCTAGTGGGGTTTCTAGGTTCCTCAATTGAATTTAATGATTATCTAGAGGGTGTGCTATATTTCCTGAGTACTCTTCGATGAACCAAAGTTGTGATTTGGCTTAGATTTGTTATTTGAATTGATGTGCTTTGTGCAAGATGAGTGATACCTTGCTGATATATTGGGCTATTTGGATTAAGTTTAATATGTGATTTGTGTGGCCTATGAGGCTGTGATGTTGGTGTTATTGTGCATTAATGATATACTTATGTTTTTGGAGACCTTGGTTAGTCGGATTATGCTTTGAGATCCCATGTTCTTGTTGTGTATTTTTACCTTAAGGCCTAGGTGCATGGTTAGGGAGACAGAGCTTCCATGAGTCTGTTGGAGTCAGGGTCTAGACAATCTTTATAACTCATGGGATGTTTTATTATATTAAACAAATGATAACATAATAATTAGACTTTGGTTGGTTGGGTAGTAGTAACTCATTTAAGTTAGTTATGAATTGTGTTGTGGTGTCCCATCTCATGGCTTGGAAGACTGGAGTGAGGCCGTAGATCAGGTAACTGGATAAACTGAACTCCCTTGAATTCCTCAAAGGTTGAGATAGTTCCACATGTGCATCTAGGATGGTCGAGACAGGTGCCCAGGTTCCCATGTGTCGCATCTGATGACACTCTTTTCCCTATAGGTAGATCCTAGTGCCTTGAGTCTCGTTTTGATGTGTTGCCTTTGGAGAATTTGTGATTGGATATTTTATATTGTTTCCTTGTGTTAGCATTGTGTTATCTTTTGGTAGCTAGGTGTTAGCCTAGATCTAGAGTGTGAGTGGAATATTGTCTCATCTACTAGCACGGGGGGTGGTTCCTTATGGTTCCACATGGTTGGGTGGTTTTATGCCTTCTTCCATTGGGATTTTCTTCATCATATGCTTCAACATCGTTATGGATCTCTTGTCTTCTCATGCATACTACTAAAAGATTGAAGTATAAAATTTACATGGCATATGTATGTATTACTCATGATGTAATTGTATTTGTAATTGAGAGATATGCTCCTTGATGTAATCGGATATTGTGTAGTAGATGGTATAGTAGTGGACATATTGATGTATCATATGTACATTGGATATTGATTTTGTTGGATTTTGCCAAGATCAAGGGCACAATGAAAAGCATAAAAGAGACAATAGAATGACAAGAACAAACTGTATTCTCATCAATATACAAAAATGATCAACTGGATTAACCCATACAATGAATAGAGGCCTGCTTATATAGGCAAGGCCATATGGATGTATGAGCACACAAATATGACATGTGGCTCAATGAGAAACAAGGGTAGGTAAGAAATAGTAAGGGTAGGTAGGAGAAATAATATAATATTCCACAAGAGGTGGATGACCCACCGAATGTGGAGTGTAACAGCAAAATAAGACCACAAAAGGTGGAGTTTCTCCTACATGCTCTATCCCTAAGTGCACACTTCCCTAAGTGTCTCAATTCCAAATTACGATGAGATGCATTATCCTAAGTTAACTTAAGTAAGTGTAATAATATCCAAAATGAATATTTATTTACACCAACACCCCCCCTTAAGTGCAACTTAGGGGAATGAAGACTCAAGTCAACAATGCAAGATGGGTCCTGGCTACTAGGCCATGATAGGTACCCATGTACAACATGCAAATGCAAGCAAAACTATGCAATGCAATCTCTCACAAATGGAGAAAGGGAGAAAACCTAGTGGGAAAAAAACTCCCCCCCAAAAGAGAGGAAGGAGAAGTCAGTTGACCCCCCCTAATGACACATCCCGCACCCCCAAGAGAGCTCGCAACTGTTGGAAGTTACTCTCGGTGAAAGGTTTGGTGAATATGTCAGCAACCTACTCTGCTGTAGGACAATATTGCAAATCAATGACCTACTCCTGGATGAGCTCTCGGATATAGTGCATATGAATCTCGATGTGTTTATTCCGTTGGTGCTGGACCGGGTTCTTCGAGATTCCAATGGCACTCTAATTGTCACACTGTAGAACTGTCGGTCGTGGAGTGGTGAAACCAAACTCTGTGAGAATCTGCTGGAGCCAAATGGTCTCAGTTGATGCGTTAATAGCGCCTTGATACTCAGCCTCAGTCGAAGAGAGAGCAATAGCATGTTGCTTCTTGCTCTACCAACAAATGGGGCTTGAACCAAGGTGAAAACTATAACCAGAAGTAGACTTACAATCAACTAGATCGCCAGCCCAATCGGAGTCTGTGTAACCAACCAAGCGAAGTCCTGTGCCTGTTGCATAGTGAATCCCATTGTGATGTGTACCCTGGATGTAATGTAGAATGCGTTTGGTAGCTTTCTAATGAAGCTCATGTGGTTCCTGCATGAAGCGGGAAACCATGCTAACTGCAAATGAAATATCAGGGTGTGTATGAGTCAAGTAGATGAGACTACCCACAAGCTGACGATACAAAGTGGCATCAACTAGTGGAGAAGAACACTGAGCCTCAAGCTTGACTCCTGAGAGAAAGGGAGTCGACACAGGCTTACAATCAGCCATATGAAAGCGTGCAAGTAGATCAAGAGCATACTTAGGCTGCAATAGTGTGATCCGGGAAGGTGACTATGAAATCTCTATCCCGAGAAAGTAGTGCAAAAGACCCAAGTCAGTCATAGAAAATCTATCATGCAAAGCAGATTTGACCCTGCTAATGATGGATGAAGTACTCCCTGTAATGATCAAGTCATCAACATAGAGCATAAGTATCAAGTGAGAGTCATCCTGTCGCAAAATGTAAACATTCGGATCAGAATGACACCTGGTGAACCCGGCGGAGAGAAGAAAGGAATCCATCTTAGCGTACCAAGCCCTGGGGGCTTGCTTAAGGCCATAAAGAGATTTCCTTAGTCTCCAAACCAAGGAAATATCCTGGATGAAACCCTGTGGCTACTCCATATAAATCTCCTCATCAAGATCATCATGAAGAAAACCACTCTTCACATCCATCTGATGTACAGCCCAACCATGAGCTGCAGCAATAGCAAGTGTCAAACGAATGGAGTTCATCTTGGCTATAGGTGCAAAGGTCTCAGTATAGTCAACACCTGCAACCTGCGAGAAACCTTTTGCAACAAGTCGAGCCTTATACTTATCCACACTACCATCCGCTGCAAACTTGGTCCGATAGATCCACTTACATCGAACCATCTTTCTCCCCTTAGGGAGATGGACTAGATCCCATGTGTTGTTTCTCATCAAGGAACTATACTCTTCCTCCATAACTTGGTCCCACTCAGGAACCCCTGATGCTTCCCTAAATTTATGTGGATGGGAAGCGGTAGCAATGAATGCATGTGGAATATCTTGATGTTGTGATCGAGTTCTCCATGTATCCGAAGAATCCCCAACAAGAGAACCCACAGACTCAAGTGTCTGTCGAGCCCAACGAGGTCTGGGTGGAGGGGGAGAACGAGGCTCCTCAACTACAAGTGGACCCTGCGGAGGTGGAACCCTGTGAGTTAGAGTTGAGGGAGTCTCATCATCTGAATCACTAACATCACTATCCAAAATGGAGGAAGGTGGAGGAGGTAGAGAGGCTAAGCTAGGAGAGCTTTCCTCAAAGTGAACACTCCTCTCAATGAATACCTCATGTGTCTCTGGATCCATCAATCTGTATGCCTTCCAATGCCTTGCATTTCTGTGGAGGTATGCGAGCCCATGCTGAACACCCAAAGACTCTGAAATGTCTCACAATCAGTTTCCTACCAGCCCAAGCTTCAAAAGGAGTAATACCTTGCAAAGCTTTATGAGGAACCCGGTTCTAGATGTGTGTGGCACAATTGATAGCCTCTGCCCAAAAGGCGGGATCAAGAGAACATGCATGAATCATACAGCTAGCCATTTCTTTGAGAGTTCTATTCTTGCATTCTGCAACCCCGTTCTGCTGTGGAGTGTATGCAACAGAATGCTGAAGATCAATCCCCTCAAAGGTACAAAAATCCTCAAGTCTCTTGTTCACATATTCCCTTCCATTATCTGTGCAAAGAATCTTGACCACTTTCCCTGATTGCTTCTCCACACGAGTCTTGAAGTCCTGAAATCTGTCAAATACTTCACTCTTATGAATGAGAAAGTAGACCCAAGTGAAGCAGGAGTAGTCATCAATGAAGGTAAGAACATAGCGGGCCTTACTGAATGAAGGTGCTTGAAATGGACCTGCTACATCACTGTGAACAAGTTGAAGAACTTCCAAAGCTCTCCAAGTTTTCTCTTTATCAAACTTCTCTTCAGGATGCTTGCCCATGGAACAACCTGAACATACACCCTCTGAAAAACTGATGCGAGGAAGACCTGTGACCATGTCTTTAGTGCTGAGCTGCTGAAGATAGCGGTAGTTGAGGTGACCAAACCGCTCATGCCATAGCTTACTTTCTGAATTTGAATGAATAAGCAAGGCCCTAGAAGGTGAACTTGGCACAAAGTGGGAGAATGAATAAAGTCTAGAGTTGTCATTGACTTGTCCCACTGCTACCAAGGCATCATCATCAAGTTCCTTTACCACAACTGAATCTGGTGTAAACTCAACCTTTTTCCCATTCCCATAGTGAGTGATTTGGTAGATGGAGAGAAGGTTGGTAGACAAGTTAGGAACATAGAGAACATTCTCAAATGTTCCATCATCCATGTCAACTGAACCTTTCCCTTCAACCTCTACTTTTGTGTCATCACCTATGTAAATGTGAGGTACCTTAGATGGCTCCAATGAAGAAAACTGCTCCTTTGTAGAACCCATGTGATATGAGGCACCTGAGTCAAGTATCCATTGCTGTGAAGAACCTGTTGTAGCCACAAATGCTTTCCCTTTTCCCTTAGACTGTGAGGAAGAGGAAGGAGTTGAATCCTTCTTTGTGTAGGCGGATGGCAAGTTGATGTTGTTTTTCTTGAGAAGATTGGTTAACTCATCAACTTGCTTTGCATGGCATCGATGCTCATCATGACCATACTTTTTGCAATATGCACAAGTTGGTTTATCCTTCTTAGGTGGTGTCCTCTTCTTGGAAGAGGATGAAAAATTGCCTTGTGATGGAGAGGATGATTGTCCTTTTTCCTAGTGTGGTTTAGACTTGGATTGCTTCTTCTTCTTGTTGGAATCTTTGCCTTGACTTCCTTGATTTCCTTGATTTGCCACCAAAGCCTTGGACTTTGAAGACTTGAGAAACCCCATGTTCAACAACTTAGATTGTTCCAATATCAACATTTCTGTGAAAGCATCAAATTAAGGCATAACATAGGAACTCCCCACTATCAAAACGATGAGTTTGGAAGCTAGATACAAATGCTGCATATTCTGGTGCAAGCTTGTCCAACAAGTTGAATATCAATTGAGCATCCTTCTTGTCAATTCCACAATCCTTTAGCTTTGCTCTTAGCTCATTTGCTTTGGTTACATAATCTTGGATTGTATCAAAATTCTTGGGATCTAAGTTGGTGAGCTCATTATCAATCTGATAGCCTCTGATTTCATCAACTTGTCCATACAATTTCTGAAACATATCCCAAGCCTCTTTAATTGTTTTACACTTCTCAATGTGGAAAATGAGGTCATCTGATACATACTTGCATAAGGTTCCAAGAGCCATGCAATTCTTTGTGAGCCATTCTAATTGAGCATTTAGATTAGCCTTAGGATCAGGTGGTGCTATTATTGTTCCATCTATGTAGTGTGTGAGACCCTTTTCCATTAGTTTACTCCATACTTTAATTTTCCATGATTCATAATTATGTGGAGTTAATGGTGGAAACTTATTAGGACTCATTGCAACAAGAATGGAAAGAGCACAAAGAGAGGCAAAATCACACAAGACACCCCCCCAAATTCACTCAATCAAAGAACCCCCCCCAATGTGATGTTTTTGGCACTTTATAAGTAGTGCGTATACAATGGGCCACTTGCAAAAAATGGCAAAGTGGACTTCTGATTTACAATTTTACAATTGCCTCAAGAAGGCCAAAAGAGACTCAAACTAATAATGCAAGAGATCTAACTAAGATCCAAGCAATTTACAAGTACCTAATAGGCCAAATAAGACCAATATCTGAAAGTAAAAATTTCACTCAAAATATCTAAAATCTGATCATAGATTCTGAAAGTAGACAAAAAAATAAGCACTTTCAAGAAAAACGGCACCTGAAAAGGAGGTCGTATGAGCTCAAACGAGGCCTTTGAAGTTGCAAAATTGAGGATTGGACAGGTATAGCTGAGAGAATCCGAAAATTCTGAAAAACTTGTGGACCAAAATTAGAAAATAACCACACCACTGCGAATATCATGAAATTTTAGCCCATTTCAAAAAAAATTGCACCAAAAAAGGAGCAAAAATGAGCAAGATATGGCCTTCCAAAGTTGGACTGCAAAACTGAAAAGCCCAATGGAGAGGGGTCAAAAAATTTCAAAAAATGCTGATGTGGTGCTGACGTCAGCAAGTCACTATGTTAAATTTGATGACCGTATGACCGTCATGAAAACTTCGCCTCCCTGCTGACTTGGCGTCCGTACTGTACAGACGGCTGACTGTACAGGTGACTGTGCAGACCGTACTGCTGACGTGGCACTGTACGGATGCTGCGTGGCTCTGTGACTGTGTAGACCGTATGGTCGATGTGGCGCAATACGTGGCGTATAGAGGTCTGTTTTCGAGCCACGTGGCTGGATCCTATTGCTGACGTGGCAGGGTCCTGTTGCTGACGCGGCGCTGGAGGCGGAGGCCGTCGGGTTCGGGTCTGAGTGCGGGCGACGGCGGGAGTACTGGGAGGAGAAACTGAGATGACTAGTGGAAACCGAGGCGGCTGAGGGAAACCAAGGCAGAGGGTGGGGGAAGCGCTGGGGACCTGCGGGTGCCGTCGGCAGGAGCTGTGCGTCGCCGGTGGGGTCACGGAGGCTGGCGTCAGGGACGGGTCTGCGGCTACGTCGGCGTCAGGTATGAGTCTGCGGGTACGGGTAGCCTACGGAACCTGCAAAAAGATGCAATGTACGGCGCACGGGGGGGTCTTCGGACCCCCAAACAAAACCCTTTTTTTTGTTTTTGTTTTTTTCAATTTTTTCAAAATGCCCCCTTTTTTTTTCGAAAAAAATAAATTTTTTCTGTAAAAAAATTTCGAAATCCATACGAAAATAGGCAAAATGGGGAAAAAAAAATTTCTCACCAAAATAGGTCGACTTTATAGTTGAAATTTATGGAAATGGCCTCCTGGATTCAACGGTGATGTCCAAATCGCTGTATGATGCCCCCAAAAAATGAAGATCCCCAAATCCGAAAGTAGAAGCCTTCCACGATGTCTCCAAAAACTGATCAACGAAGCCCCAATAGCTCTAATACCATGTTGGATTTTGCCAAGATCAAGGGCACAATGAAAAGCATAAAAGAGACAATAGAATGACAAGAACAAACTGTATTCTCATCAATATACAAAAATGATCAACTGGATTAACCAATACAATGAATAGAGGCCTGCTTATATAGGCAAGGCCATATGGATGTATGAGCACACAAAGATGACATGTGGCTCAATGAGAAACAAGGGTAGGTAAGAAATACTAAGGGTAGGGAGGAGAAATAATATAATATTCCACAAGAGGTGGATGACCCACCGAATGTGGAGTGTAACAGCAAAATAAGACCACAAAAGGTGGAGTTTCTCCTACAAGCTCTATCCCTAAGTGCACACTTCCCTAAGTCTCTCAATTCCAAATTATGATGAGATGCGTTATCCTAAGTTAACTTAAGTAAGTGTAATAATATCCAAAATGAATATTTATTTACACCAACAGATTTGTTAATGAAAATAATGGTATTGGATATATTGTTATGCATTTGGTTTCATGTATGGGATTAGGAATATTTAGTAATGATATTTTAAAATTGAACCTAATGGGATGGTTAATGTATGCATAGTAGATGGATGTATTCATGTTAACAATAGTAAATAATCATATATGCATGGAAAGAATAAATAATGCTAGAAGCTAATATGCATTAGATCATGGTGGTAATTGTGTTATCATGTCTATGATGAGATGTTCCTTGTAAGGTTATGTTATATGCTTGGATTAGGTAACATTTTGTGTTAGGAGCCCTACAGAATGTTATTGTTGTATATAATTATGTTTATTTCCACTTATGTTATATTCTCACATGGTTATGTTCATGATTGTATATCTTGTCAATGAATGTTAATGCACTTGAGTATTTAATTGTTATGTTGCATTAGTATATGTTTAAAAAAAAAAATTATCTCTAATTGCATGTTAGATAGTTGTATTACACTAGGGTATTTTGGCAGGCATTATATATGGTTAGCATTCAATAGATAGGCAATATATATGGTTCTCATATTTGCCTTTACCGGCAATATATATTTCTCTTTTTGTTCCATGCATTAAGTTACATTGGCACTACTATAACTGTTAATCTCTTTTACCAGTATTAAAGTTTGTTTTATCGGTACTATGTTTTAAGTTTATTTCACTTAGAATAGAAGATTTAAGTTTGTCATTTGATGAATGTAATTTTTTTGAAGTTATTGTTGCTAAAGAATGTGAGACTAAAGGTTAGAGTATGTCTGAAAATATAAATTATGATATTGATAACAAAGGATGGTGGACCTCAGCTCATCCAGAATTGTAAGGATAAGCTCGGTGCTAAAGTGGTTGATTACTGGAAAGATCAAAAGTGGGTGGACCTCAACTCAATTGATCCCAAACTAAAGCAGGTAAGTTTAATGATCAACCATGCTATCTTAAATACCAAAAGGGAAGACCACATGGTGTGGAGAGGGACTTATTCAGTCTCTTCTATGGTCCTTTTGCTGGCTCAATCCCAAGACCCTACTCCTTGTCGGGCTAAGGCTTGGTATCTAGGTTTGATTCCTAAAATTAATATCTTTTGTGGATCCTTTTGTAAAATAAGATTCTTACTATTGATAATTTGAGAAAGAGGGGATTTGTATCGCTAATAGATGCTATCTTTTTCTTCATAATGAGGAATCTGTGAACCATATTTTTATAAATTGTCATAATGTTCTTCCTATCTGGTGGATGTTTTTTTAAATTTGGGGGTTGAATTGGATCTTTCCTGAGGAGATTCAAGACTATTTCAAAAGTTGGTACTATTCTACCAATAACCTCACCATAAGAAACATTTGGAAGTTTTCCTTTGCCCATATCCTTTGGGGTATGTGGAAAGAGAGGAATAATAGAATATTCAGGAATGATATTAATACCTCTGAAGTGGTGTGGGTCAAGATAAAAAATAATTGTGTAGAGAATGTGATGGCGAATGGTGTGCATTGTTATAATAATAAGGAGGATTTTGATGCTCTGAAGTGTTGGTATATCCCATCCTATATGGGCACCAAAATCAAGCAAATCAAAAGAAGTATGTATAGCTGGTCTTTTCCCCCTAATGATTGGTTTAAGACCAACATTGATAGTATTGCAAAAGGGAACCCTGGATCTGTTGGTTGCAGTGGAGTTATTCGGAATGGTGTTGGCTTTTGTACTGGGGTGGTTGCCTATCCCTTGGGGATTCAGACTAATCATCTAGCGGAAGCTATGGGCTCCCTCCAAACCATTAAATTAGCCTATAATTTTGGTGTCAACATGTTATGGTTGGAAAGTGACTCTAAAAACATTATTAATTGCCTCCTTGGTAAATACCAACCCTCGTGGATGATTAAAAACATCATTGATTCCACCAAGGAGTTGCTTCAAGAGTTTAAAAAATACCACATTTCCCATATTTATAGAGAGGCCAACAAGTGTGTTGACTGGGCTGCCAATGAGGCAATACAGAAAGGGGAATTATGACCTGGAATTGCAAGGGGGAGCTCCCTTGTGTACCACGTCATATCTTAACTTATGAAAGATTGCATGGTAAGCAAGGCCAGATTTGATATCATTTATCGAGCTGTTAGGGGTGGTCATGGCAGTGGGAGTTTGTCTTGTATGCAGCCGAGAAGGAGGTACAGTAATTATTGCAGCATCACTTCACATGCTTTATGGGTGTTTTTTTCACTATCAAATAGAAGTATTAGAAATTCCCACAGAATTCTTGTGGTTTCTCACAGTATGTTTATTGCGAAAAAAGGTATTTGCAGGAATTTACAGTTGATAGATATCAATAACATTATGAGGGGAAATCGCAAGAGAACAAAAGCTACCACTATTGATAAATGTAGGAACCATCTACAGGTCTAGGTGGTACTTCAAGCTACCAAGATGATTGATTTCATGGAGCAGATGCAGGTGAAATGACCCAAAATTACGAGAATTTTCAAGAAGGGCTGGAATAAAGGCACATTAACCATAGACAATAGGAAGGTCAAGGTGATTGAATATATGATCGCTGAGGAAACGCATCTCCTGATGGACGAAAGCGAGTTCTATACCTGGACAAGAAGATTTTAGATGCCACCATGAAAAATTTTATGATGAGGAGGAGAAAGCTAGATTTGTGAAGGGCAGCCATACCTACTACTTGCCAAACCTAATTAAGTTCATTTGGTGAAGGATTTTTTCTGCTATTATAGAATTTATCACTCTTGATGGTGGATATACCAGGGTTTACATCAACCATTTTGTCATTCTTAACCACATTCGATATAAAAATAAAATTTCATCCCATACTATCTTTTTTGCATCTTAAATATTGGGATCAAGGATGCAATATCCAACCCCAATACCAACCCAACAATGCATGAAGGTTTGGTGGTGAGTTTGTATAATCACATCAAAAAAACTACTGTCCATCTAAATATAGCTAAGGTTTCTGAGTCAAAAGAGGATCTCGATGACTCTAATGATGAGGAACGAGAAGGCTATGTCAAGGAAAATGAGGTAGAGGATGACCCCCAAATTATTGGGTCAAGTAGGAAAAAATTAAAAATAGAACATGGGCAAGAGAATAAAGGGTCCGCCAAATGAAAGCAGAGAGGGGGGGATGAGGATAGTTGTTATGATGAGGATAATGATCTACTTATAATGATATGGATACTAAAAGTGAGGAGGTCCAAATCCTCTTGAGGTCGGAGCAAAAAAGGAAGACTTCTACAATTAAAAATGTGGGAACCAAGAATCGGTCACTTCTCACGACTGACTCTAAGGATAAGGGCCTGATGGGGGAGGAAATTGCCATGAATGAAGCTTAGAGCTCTGATGTCATGGAGGTGGGACTTGAGGTGAATCTTGAGCCAACTAGTAACAAGACCCAGGAAAATCATCACCTAGATATTGATGTCTGCATCAATAATGGCACAAATAGCTTCAGAAAGGTGCTCCTCTAGATGCAAAAGAAAATTACTAGCATTAAAATCAAGCAAGACAAAGAAGCTGGAAAAATTGAGACTTTAGAAGTTTTAGGAATGGGTAAATTAAACACCCTCCGAGATTGTCTCAGTGAGCTCACCAAAGCTATTAGTAATGCAGAAGAGATCATAAATGCTAATCGGAATAGCTTTCTTATCTTGGAGACCAGTGCAGGGGCTACTGGAAAAAGACTTGACAGAGTTGAGAACACGCTCAAAAATATTGGTGAGCAAAGTCATAAGATTGTTAAGGCTGCCTCAGCTAGTATGAAGGCTCTTATCAGTAAGCTTGAGAATGACCATGGGGATAAGGTTTCGACGAGCATCATTGAACTAAAGGAAGATAACCCAGAGGATAAGGAGGTTGGGCTTGGAAGAAGAATGTGTGCGAGCACCAGAAAAATGCAAAGCCAAAGCATGGAAACTCATGAGGAAATCAAGTGGATGGCTGATAATATGGAACAACTCGAGCTGGAAGCAGCTGAGATGCTTCATAACTTAACCTAAATTTGGGCTCTCTTTGTCGGTCCTTTTTGTTTTTGTTAGTTGTCTCTAGATTGCACCATTCATGGTAGTTGTGATTAAGGGGGAGTATTAAATATATTCCCAACTACCCCTCACCAAATCTGTCACTTACGTATCCTCTAGTCTGCAATCAATCCTAGCATTGAATACAAATAGTAAAATCAAATATTCATTTGGATTTGAATGGATTCGAGTGGATTGATCTTATCTGTCATGTCTCATCTACCATCCTCACACTCTTTCTGGATGTTTCTGATATTTATTAACTTCTTGTCTCCTCAGTTTCGTGTTCTACAAATTTGTAATGAAATTTGCCATATAATTAATGTATTTCAGAAAGATAAGAAGACCTCAAGAACAAGAGGTATTTTGTAATCAATTTGATGGATGAATGAAAATATGTTTGTTTTGTATATTTTTGCTTTGTTTTTTTTTCCTCCCTTGTTTTCTATTAGTGTAATGGGAACAAAATTGCTGACAATATTGAAACAACCATGCATCAAATTTGTTTCGATGACACAATATTGTTTTGAGTCTCCTCTCAAGTGGAGGCAACAAAGATTAAGAAAGCTTTGGAAATAAACTGCTTGAAATCGGGGCAAAAATTGAATCAGAGGAAATCATAATTTTTGTCATCATTACTATTGTGAGAAAACAAAGGAATGCAACAAAAACCCTAAATTTGAAGATGGCACGCATCCTTAATAATTTTCTTGGTCTCCCCTAATCTGTAAAGTTAAGCAAAGCTAAATTGTGGAATTAGTTTACAAGTAACGGGTTCGACAATATTAGGGCTTAGAATGGGAAATGGTTATCAGTGGCTAATTGAATTGTCATGATTCTCGTAGTCATTGTTTCCCACTGAAATTATGGGATCTATCATGCATGAAATTAATATCTTTTGTGGATCCTTTTGTAAAATAAGATTCTTACTACTGATAATTTGAGAAAGAGGGGATTTTGTATCCATAATAGATGCTATCTTTTTCTTCATAATGAGGAATCTATGAACCATATTTTTATAAATTGTCATAATGTTCTTCCTATCTGGTGGATTTTTTTTTAAATTTGGGGGTTGAATTGGGTCTTTCCTGAGGAGATTCAAGACTATTTCAGAAGTTGGTACTATTCTGCCAATAACCTCACCATAAGAAACATTTGGAAGTTTTCATTTGCCCATATCCTTTGGGGTATGTGGAAAGAGAGGAATAATAGAATATCTAGGAATGATATTAAAACCTCTAAAGTGGTGTGGGTCAAGATAAAAACTAATTGTGTAGAGAATCTGATGGCGAATGGTGTGCATTGTTATAATAATAAGGAGGATTTTGATGCTCTCAAGTGTTGAAATATCCCAGCCTATATGGGCACCAATATCAACCAAATCAAAAGAAGTATGTAGAACTGGTCTTTTCCCCCTAATGATTGGTTTAAGACCAACTTTGATAGTATTGTGAAAGGGAACCTTGGACCTGCTTGTTCTGGTGGAGTTATCTAGAATGGTGTTGGCTTTTGTACTGGGGTGGTTGCCTATCCCTTGGGAATTTAGACTAATCATCTAGTAGAAGCTATGGGTACCCTCCAAACCATTAAATTAGCCTATAATTTTGGTGTCAACATGTTATGGTTGGAAAGTGACTCTAAAAACATTATTAATTGCCTCCTTGGTAAATACCAACCCTCGTGGATGATTATAAACATCATTGATTCCGCCAGGGAGTTGCTTCAAGAGTTTAAAAAATACCACATTTCCCATATTTGCAGAGAGGCCAATAGGTGTGTTGACTGGGCTACCAATGAGGTAGTACGGAGCGAACAAATTATGACCTGGAATTGCGAGGGGGAGCTCCCTTGTGCAACACGTGATATCTTAACTTATGAAAGATTGCATGGTAAGCAAGGCTAGATTTTATATCATTTATTGAGCTATTAGGGGTGGTCATGGCAACGGGAGTTGGTTTTGTATGTATCCGAGAAGGAGGCACAGTAATTATTGCAGGATCACTTCACATGCTTTATGGGTGTTTCTTTCCCTATCGAACAGAAGTATCAAAAATTCCCACAAAATTTTTGTGGTTTCTCACAATAAGTTTATTGTGAAGAAAGGTATTTGTGGGAATTTACAGTCAATAGATATCAATAACATTATGAGGGGAAATTGCAAGAGAACAGAGGCTACCAATATTGATAAATGTAGGAACCATCTGCAGGTCTAGATGGTACTTCAAGCTACCAAGATGACTGATTTCATGGAGCGGATGCAGGAGAAACGACCCAAAATTATGAGAATTTTCAAGAAGGGCTTGAATAAAGGCACATTAACCATAGACAACAGGAAGGTCAAGGTGATTGAATATATTATCGCTAAGGAAATGGATCTTTTGATGGACGAAAGCAAGTTCTATACTTGGACAAGAAGATTTCAGATGCCACCATGAAAAAATTTCTGAAGGATGAGGAGGAGAAAGCTAGATTTGTGAAGGGCAGCCACACCTACTACTCACCAAACCTAATTAAGTTCATTTGGTGAAGGATTTTTTCTTCTATTATAGAATTTATCACTCTTGATGGTGGATATACCGGGGTTTACAGCAACCATTTTGTCATTCTTAACCACTTTCGATATAAAAATAAAATTTTCATCCCATACTATCTTTTCTGCATCCTAAATATTCGGATCAAGGATGCAATATCCAACCCCAATACCAACCCAACAATGCATGAAGTTTTTGTGGTAATTTTATATAATCACATCAAAAACACTACTGTCCATTTGAATATAGCTGAGGTTTCCGAGTCAGAAGAGGATCTCGACGACTCTGATGATGAGGAAGGAGAAGGCTATGACATGGAAAATGAGGCAGAGGATGTCCCCCAAATTATTGGGTCGAGTAGGAAAAAATTAAAAATATAGCATGGGCAAGAGAATAAAGGGTCGGCCAAATGAAAGTAGAGAGGGGGGGATGATGATAGCTGTTATGATGAAGATAATGATCTACTGATAATGACATGGATACTGAAAGCGAGGAGGTCCAAATCCTCTTGAGGTCAGAGTAGAAAAGGAAGACTTCTACAATTATAAATGTGGGAACCAAGAATCGGTCACCTCTCATGACTGACTCTAAGGATAAGGGCCTGATGGAGGAGGAAATGGCCATGAAAGAATCTTATAGCTCTAATGTCATGGACGTGGGACTTGAGGTAAATCTTGAGCCTACTGGTAACAAGACCCAAGAAAATCATCACCAAGATATTGACATCTGCATCAATATTAGCACAAATAGCTTCAAAAAGGTATTCCTCTAGATGCAAAAGAAAATTACTGGCATTAAAATCAAGCAAGACCAAGAAGCTAGAAAAATTGAGACTTTAGAAGTTTTAGGATCGGCTAAATTAAACACCCTCCCAGATTGTCTCAGTGAGCTCACCAAAGCTATTAGTAATGCAGAGGAGATCATAAATGCTAATCCGAATAGCTTTCTTATCTTCGAGAATAGAGCAGGGGCTACTGAAAAAAGACTTGACGGGGTTGAGAACATGCTCAAAAATATTGGTGAGCAAAGTCATAAGATTGTTAAGGCTGCCTTAGCTAGTATGAAGGCTCTTATCAGTAAGCTTAAGAATGACCATTGGGATAAGACACACTCAAACCTGTGAAGCCAGGTGGAGTCGATGTCTAGTACTTGCAAACCTGTCACCACCAATTTATGTAGAATGACATATATAATTACATGCACATCATAAAATAGGAAGACAACTAAAGGGGAATCACAACATCATATCATGCTCACGAATGAGTGATATGATAGAGTCCCTTTCACAAACACAGAGAAGACACTCACAATAAAACAAGCACTAACATAATCATCATCATATCATGAAATTGGGTAAGTACATGGTTAGATACCATCAAATCATCTTAAACTAGACTAAGCTATATCAATATAGTCTATGGATGAACTTAAAGCAAGATGAAACAGGGAGGGGCACTACACCATACATTAAAAATTTATAGTAAATTTCTAAAATGTTGTAGTGAAAGTAAAAGATATGTATTTTATACCCCTGTTCATCCTCCTTTCCAATTCCACTTGCATCCTTAGCATCATCCCTACATGTTTATTACAAAAGTGAAATACCACCTTTTTGATTCCCAAAATTACAAATTGTTAAACCTTAAAGGTACATGCTAGGCCTTATGCTCAAATTTTACAATAATTTTGGCCAACGAACAGAATGAACCGATATGGTTGCAAATCCCTGCTCTTCTAGCTTTGCTAAACCAAGGTGGGTGTTAGCCCTAAATTTTGACACCATTGATGAGCTTTAGGACCCTATAAAAATTTGAAATTAGATTGGTGGGGATATTCCTTTTGAGTTATTATTTTACTATCCTAATCAACCTTAATTATATTTTAATTACAATTTGAAAAGGGAGGAAATTCCATTTAAGAGGTGGGTCCTGCATATTGTGGGGTCGTTCAGTATCCACAGTTATTCCAAAAGGCACTCCTCAAAAAAGATCTCGATACTTGATAGAAGACATTTTCTGGTTTGGCCGAGTCATGTTACAAAGTGTTGGACACATGGCCATTTGAAAGGCCCCATCCTATAGTTAGGCAAGCTCTGAGTCACGCGATTGCAAGAATTAAAAACAATTCAGGAATTGGTGGGAATTTTTTTCCAATTCAGCGAGTCCTGAGCCCATGAGAAGAGGATAATGTGTGTGTGCTAAAATAATCCAAGCTAGCAAATCGACACTTGGTGAGGTGCCTAAGTTGGTCTCAATGAGTCTTGAGTATATGAGAGAATGTGCATTGTGGGATGTCTGAGTTGGCAACTCAGTTCTCATTGAGGGCTCAGTTTTGACCTCACCGAGCCTCGAGTAAGAGGAAGAGGTGTGAAAACTACCAACCTAATGCTATATTTAGGATATCTTAAGTGAAGCCCAATTTTCATTCAAACATGGTAGGGTTGGTAATTTTCTTAGGCTTATTATTAGAATATCTCTTGATTATTATTGTGGTGTAATTCAATCAGCATTCTGAAAGCGACAATGTTTGTATTTTAAACTCAAACAAATGTTAGAGTTGCAGAGATGTGCATGGTTGTTCAAGCATTTTTGAAGGAACAAAATCGTGAAAAGTTGATTTTGTGATCACGGTCTTTTGTTTGATGCTAGAGTTGTGATGATTGGTATACATATGTGCTTATAAGGATAGTGAGAATGCTAAATATATATAGATCATTATGAGGGTGAATAAGCCATCAGTGTATATGAGTGAACAGGTTGGAGGTTAGAAGTTTAGAGATGTTTGCAGCTATGTTAGGTCCTTGTAGGAAGTGGATCATGTCACAGAAAAGATATCAAAGTCCTGAAAGGAAACCTATGAGGAATCCTTCATAGGACCAAAGAGGGCTTTAAAATGCACCATGCTGCCAGAGAGGAATAAGGTGATTAAAATATAGATGCAATACTTTTTAACAGCTTACATCTGGCTAGATTTCCTCTAGCGGCAAAATTTTCCCTTTGGGTGTAGAATTGCAGAGAGACAGTGGGCGATGTGGAAATTGAGGAATTGGGATGGTAGCGTTGCAAACCCACACTCTCAAAGTTATCCCCTATAGGGACGATTAGTGAAAGCTTCTTGAGCTGGTATCTTCTGCGTCTATAACCACCCATGGTCAGTGGTGACATGGTTGGCATGGTGGTAGGTTTCCTTTAATGATCTCTAATCCTAGGCATGAAGGCTACTAGACATGGCCATCCAGACGGTTACGCATCAAGAAAAAATATAGACAACCAGATCCATTCGGTAACTCAAGAAGGAAAAGGGCTAGTTAGGTAAATAAGTTGGACACATGTAAGCAAGCTATAGCTTGTGCATTCCTGATGATATAAGAGGAATACCAAGGCTGTATCAAGGATTTTGAATATTTTTTATTTTCCGGGAGGGTAGAATAGGTTCATGTTCAACCTCTCACTGAAGGTAAATTCCTGAGGGAATGAATGTATAGATCCTGCAGCAATTTAAATTAGTTTATTAGCAAACTGCTATATTATTGCACAACTGTCTCCATTTGTATTATCTACTTTCACATGAATCTGAATATTAAGGATGTTTTTATTTATCTTGATATTTTCCATATCAATGTGTGATTGTGTTTATGGGTTTCCATCAAGGAAGGAATTAAATTATATATAAAAATCACTATGAACGCCCAGAATAGGAACACCCTCCTGAGTATGATGGAACTCAAAGTGAAGAAGGTTGTGAGAGCTGTTTGGTGTTGGAATTCTCTTTCCTCAGTTTATTGATAGTTCAGAGACCTCATTAAAGGTTTTATCCCACCTTGGAATGTGATGAAATCCTTAGGACCGAGGGTTGCAAGAAAAAACACTAACATTGGGTGTACCTTCTTATAACTTAAAGTAGATTAAACCTTTTTACTAAAAAGCCAAATTTTTACTATAAATATTTGAAAATAGATAATTGAATACTGAATATCCCCTACTCCTATCTTTACAACTAAAAATAAAATGTATACTAATTTAATTGTTTTGAAATGAAAAGTGATCAGTGTCTTATCCTGGGCCATAGAGTCAATTTAGAAATTATTTATGATCTTCCAATAGTTTGAATTATAATTATTCAACACTTAAAATTGTCTATGCCTTGCATGAACATGCAACAAATATTCATCACACAATTATTCTTATTAATCCCGATTTATCTTCCACATTCACTATAATAGATTGAATAGAATTTAATTCCTCCTTGAGGAAACCCACACAAAAAATTACAAACAAACAAAGATGCAACAACAAATTAGAGATATCCTTAGTAGCCTAATTTATATGAACATGGAAAGTATAATCTGGAGCCAATTCAGTGATGATTTTTTCCTTATATGAAAAAACAACTGAGCCATTTTCCAAACATAAAATTATGTACCATCTTCTATCGAAAACACTAAAATATAAGACAATGACCAAAGTAATATTACGTCATAATGGTCCTTCCTAAAAAAATTTGATTCTAATCCCAATTCTTCTCAATCCTGATTTCCTTCTTATAGAAAAAGAAAGAGCGCTTCAGACCGTTACATCTTTTAATCCTATTTAGCCACTTTGCCTAAAAAAATATTTTATCACTTTTTTATTGTAGTGTCCTAAAATTTCACCCTTTGCAATTTTGACCGTATTTGGGGCCCTCACCTTATTGTGGTCATCCCCATACTTGATTGGGACTTGTTTATGCCTCCCCCATGCAATTAGGCTTTATTTTTCCATCTTACACCTTGCATAGGCCCTTAACCTTGACCCAGTTTGGGGTAGGACCAGAGCGCCATGCCTTGGTCCTCACTAGGACTAGGGTGCTACAC
The DNA here is from genome assembly GCF_030272615.1 of Cryptomeria japonica. Taxonomy (NCBI): domain Eukaryota; kingdom Viridiplantae; phylum Streptophyta; class Pinopsida; order Cupressales; family Cupressaceae; genus Cryptomeria; species Cryptomeria japonica. Next base: position 201,437,915 of record NC_081415.1, on the reverse strand, counting down.
CCCAATCCTCCTAACTAGGGCTCATTTTGAGCCCTTAGTCCCATCCAAAATTTGAGTTGGAGTTACACCTTCATGTCAACCTATGTCGAAAAGTTTACATTGATAAGGGAAAGGTTGTAAGGAGGTCTTCCCCTCTCATTTGGACATGGGAGGCATAAGTGGGATCATTATTTAAATTCCCTTTAAGCATTTAATTAATCTAAAGCCTTCTCTTTCCACACATCATAAAATTGGGTCCTTTACCCTAAGTTTGCCCCTTTTTATTCTTCCAATTAATTAATTCATCAAAACCCCTAATTATGTCCTATTTCAACCTTCAAGACCCAATTTCGCATATCTAGACATCTCAAATTCCCACATAATCTTGGAATTCTCTCTAAAATCATAATATATAACTTCCCCAAAAATTTGGCAAAAAACATGTTTTGTCAGTATTTTACTATTCAAATCCAAGAGATTGGTGAGAAATATTATATCTAGGTCGGCCTATGACTTAAAACAAAGTTAGGGTCTCCTACATATATCCTTACTTTCCTCATTTGAAGATCTAACATCAAGCAATTTGGGAGAAGCCTCTTATGAAGTGAAAGCATAGGTTATGTGAAGTCTTCTTAAGCATTCATCAAGTCTACACCAACCATTATCATTCAACTATTGTGGAGCAACTTTACACCATTCATTTGCAACCATGTGTGTGTGTTAGGGTTTTGCCATGTTCATACCATTTCATACAATATATGTGATTACATTGAAAAAGAAAAGCATTGTCATCACTCATTGTAGATCTGTGGTTTACCTTTACATTATTTATTTCATTCAAGGTTGATTCCAACTGTGGTTTGACTAAGGCAAACTCCTATTTCCAACCCTTTTCCTCTTCTTTTCTCTGTGTTCGTTTGGAGGACCAAGTTGGGGGTGCCCTAGTCGCTGCACATGTTCCCTTCTATTTTTAGCAGTTTTCACAGAGCAACTCCAATCATCTTAAACTTCTTAGATCCAGGTCCACAACTGAATCCCGAATCTGTAGCTCTCTATTTTTGCTTACTTTGTCTTCAATTTCAGCACTTTACTTATTCAACTTACAAAAGAGGGTTAAACACATTTCAAACACAACCAAATCTACTTAGAATTCAATCCTAGCATTCTTTTGGATTGGATCGATTAGATTCATCCCTTCTTTTGAATGTAATGTTTCCCCAAGTGAAAATTGAACTTAGTGAATTTTTATTTCCAATTGGAGTGCTTGCTAGGCTCCCTATTTTCTAATTTACAGTTATTAAATTGATAACCTTATGATAGAAATACAATATTATTGCAACAAAATTAACATTATGATAATCCTTTCTATTGGACAGACTTCGCACTTGCCTTTACCTTCAAATTTACTCCCCTTATGAAATCATTTTTAATTTATTGGGTGAGACTTTATTGAAAAACATTTAATAACTATGCTATAATAATTCCATCCTTTGGCTATGCTTTTCACCAAGTCCTTTTCTTTCATCATCTCATGTTAAAATATTTCACCCCAAATGAAAACTATAGTATAATATGTTATCTTGCATAAAAAATTTACTTTTTCCTTGCCAGCATTACAATACTTTTTCCTTTTCATTTTACTTCCCAAGTTACCTAAAACCTCCACTTTGAAGTTTTAATTTCTGCACTTCTTATGAAAGTATTTTTCAAAAAAGGATTTCACCTTGTGGAAATATCTCATTACAACACTAAACATTATTAACATTCTCATGGATGTGCATTTAATGAACATTATTAAACTATTCCCACATCATATCTTTATCCTTGGTAGTAAAAATAATATCCCCTATGCGCCTACCAGTCGATTGAGTTCTATTTTTTTCCATTTATCATTTGGCTTCTTACCCAAATGCATTCTCTTATGGGTGAAAACATTTATTTGCTGCACTTTTACCCCTATTAACAATAATTAAAATCTATTCCAAACACATTGAGTAGGTCATGATTATTTTTTTTTGGCTATTTTAGACATTGTTTGACACCGAAAAGTGCTTGAAACCATTTAAAAAACACTCACAATTCATAGGCAATCTTACTGGGAACATCTTACAGACACAAAAAACATTTTTTTCTTGCAAATAACCCCCAAAATAGCCTTAAACCATTCAAATGTGAATAATTCACATGAAGTGTATAGCCTCACTAAATTCTTGTAATGCTGGAGAATATGGAATTAGCTTTACAACTGCCCATTTACATTTTCTTAGGGATTTTTATATCCTTTTCAACAAATTCATTTTCAGCTCATGCTCGTATTGTAATCCATGAGATCACATTTCTTTTAGACAATCTATCTAACAGTTCTCGTGCCTTGCTAATGCTTCTGCATTTTGCATATTTTCTACCATGTTATTTGCATAATGTCTACCATGGTATTTTCCATAATGTCTTTCATCTGAAAACACCTGTGTACTATTGCATAGATGTTTTTAATGCCATGCTCAAGAGAAGAAACAAAATAGAACGACAAGGAATTTTTTTTATCATGCCTAAAGTGATTTAGGATCATAAGATGATAAGAAAATATACTTGTATAGCGGCCATCGAGGGTTATGTACCTCATGATAAATTCTACCATGTCTATCCATAGCGTCAACGGGTCCTTTCGGTTATAGCCTCCATCTGGATTTTTCTGACTCTTCTTAGATCTCACTCTGATTATCATAGAATATAGAGAGGGCTTCTTCGGAGAGGGCTTCTTCTGAGTCCTTTTCTTTCATCACCTCATGTTAAAATATTTCACCCCAAATGAAAACTATAGTCTAATATGTTATCTTGCATAAAAAAATTACTTTTTCCTTGCCAACATTACAATACTTTTCCCATTTCATTTTTTTTCAATGACACAACGTTGTATCGAGTCTCCTCTCAAGTGGAGGCAACAAAGATTAACAAGACTTTGGAAATAAACTGCTTGAAATCGGGGCAAAAACTGAATCGGAGGACATCATAAGTTTTCTCATCATTACTGTTGTGACAAAACAAAGCGATATGACAAAAACTCTAAATTTCAAGATGGCATGTATCCTGAAGAAATTTCTTGGTCTCCCCTAATTTCTAAAGTTAAGCAAAGCTAACTTGTGGACTTAGTTTACAAGTAACTGGATCGACAACATTAGGGCTTGGAAAATGGAAATGGTTATCAATGGATAGGTGAATTGGCATGCTTCTCATAGTCATTGTTTCCTGCCCAAATTATGGGATGTCATGCACGAAAATACCAAAGAGAATTCAAGAAAGAGTGGAACAAATTATGAGGAAATTCTTTTGGTGTGAGAGTCGAGATAAGAACAAGATCCCCATGATTGCTTGAGAAAAAATTTGCCAACAAAAGGAGCCTGAGGTGTTGGTTTCAAAAATTTGAATTTAATGAATATGACCCTAAAGAATAGTAGTTTTGAAACATGTATAATAAGAGCCATCAAAAGTGGGCCCAAGTGTTGCAAAAGAAATAGTTTGGCTCCCCTTGGCCAACAAGGATCCTTAGGGTACAAGAAGGTCTGGTTGGAAAGTGGCTCCCTAAACATCATTAACTGCTTGAGTAAAAAGACCTCCCCTAGCTGGACTATTAAACACCTCATTCAGGAATGCTTTGATATGATTGCCAAGCTGGAAGAAATTCAAATTTCTCATATTTTTAAGGAGGGTAATAAGTTGGCAGATCATGTGGCAAATATTGGTCTAATTAGTGATGATATTAAATGGTGGTGGGAGGGGGATTCCTTCACGTTTCATTTGTGTCAGCTGGCTCGGAAGGATGCTGATAATATCACATAGATTGAGTATTAATTATGGCAGATTTTCACGTGTAAAGGAATTCCTAGAAAGAACTGGAGCCGTCCTTCTAAATTGTTCATGTGGGTTTGGTTTTTCACCTTCTGGCTTAAGCCTGGTTTAAGTCTGAATACCAAAATCTGTAGAGGTAAAAGTCATGTGGGGAGAGACAAGAATAGGATGGAACCATCATCGTTTGTGTTATGGGAGAAAAACAAAGATCTTTAGATGGAAGTTGTGGATGGCACCATGGAACCTTATGTTAGAACACTCCATGGCCAAGATCACAAGATTATGGAAAGGTTTGTGAAAGATTGGAGCAAAGGGGTTCTTAGTGTGCATGAGGCTGAATTTGGGATTGATGAAACCTTATTGCTGAGATTACAGGGTTAGAGTATGGAAGGAAAGAAGTTCTATAGAGAAAGGAAAAACTCAGAAGAAGCCCTCTCCATATTCTATGATAAACAGAGTGAGATCTAAAAAGAGTCAGAAAAATTTGGATGGAGGCTATAATCGAAAGGACCTCTTGACGCTATGGATAGACATGGCAGAATTTATCATGAGGTACATAACCCTCGATGGCCGCTATGCAAGTATTTTTTCTTATCATCTTACAATCCTAAATCACTTTAGGCATGATAAAGAAAATTCTTTGTCGTTCTATTTTGTTTCTTCCCTTGAGCATGGCATTAAAAACGTCTATGCAATAGTACATAAGTGTTTTTAGATAAAAGACATTATGCAAAATACCATGGTAGACATTATGCAAATACAATGGTAGACAATATGCAAAATGCAGAAGGATTAGCAAGGCATGAGAACTGTTAGATAGAATGTCTAAAAGAAATGTGATCTCATGGATTACAATACGAGCATGAGCTGAAAATGAATTTGTTGAAAAGGCTATAAAAATTCCTAAGAAAATGTAAATGGGCAGCTGTAAAGCTAATTCCATATTCTCCAGCATTACAAGAATTTAGTGAGGCTATACACATCATGTGAATTATTCACGTTCGAATGGTTTAAGGCTATTTTGGGGGTTATTTGCAAGAAAAAAAGGTTTTTTGTTTCTCTAAGATGTTCCCAATAAGATTGCCTATGAATTGTGAGTGTTTTTTAAATGGTTTCAAGCACTTTTGGGTGCCAAACAATGTCTAAAATAGCCAAAACAAACTAATCATGACCTACTCAATGTGTTTGGAATAGATTTTAATTATTGTTAACAGGGGTAAAAGTGTAGCAAATAAATGTTTTGACCCATGAGAGAATGCATTTGGGTAAGAAGCCAAATGATAAATGGAAAAAAATAGAACTCAATCAACTGGTAGGCGCATAGGGGATATTATTTTTACTACCAAGGATAAAGATATGATGTGGTAATAGTTAAAATATTGTTCGTTAAATGCACATCCATGAGAATGTTAATAATGTGAAGTGTTGTAATGAGATTGTAGACACCTAAAATTGTCATGTCTAATTAAATAAATATTTTATTTATTTAATTACTTTAGCTTAATTCTTCTATTAATTAAATAAATCTTTATTTATTTAATTAATTCATTTATCCTCTTCTAGCCTTATTTCTCATTTAAATAAATACAGTTATTTATTTAAATTATCCCTTTCCTAAATTAAATAAATATTTTATTTATTTAATTGCCCTACTTCTTCTATTAATTAAATAAATCTTTATTTATTTAATTAATTCATTAACCTTTTCTACACATGACACATGTCATTCATCTCTTATTTCCTACACTACCTACCCCTTTCATTATTTTGGTATTTCTTATACCTACCCTCTAATCCTAGCCGACCTCTCTTTTTACACCTCTCAATCTTAACCCTCCATTTTCTATTGTGTCTTCTATTTAAGGAGATGCTTTCTTCATTACCAAAACCCTAATGACTAATTTTGGAGGACTTGGCTACACTACGATCCTACTTGCAACCACATTCCGTTCTTTGTTGAGCTCTTGTGCATACAAAAATCTGAGAGCAAGCATATCAAACAAGATCAATGGAGATAGGAAGAATGGAGATCAAAAACCCTAGTGGACATGTGATGGTATAATCTTTGTGATTTTTTGAGTTATTTTGCATTGTCTTAGGTTATCTTCATATGTTATGGTGGATCTTTGTTTATTGTTAGGCTAGGGTTTGGTGGTTGAATCCATTTTAGTCTTTCAATATTGTTGTTTATTGCTATCCATTTTCACCATATACATTTTGGCACGCCCGGTGGGACTCTTGTCCCTTTGCATTTAACATTTTGTTGCAGATTTTGCATTTTTGAAGTTGCAGATCGGACGATTTCGACGACATTTTAGGTTTTTTTTCGCGTCTGCGAGTGTTCGGATCGCGTTTTTGTATTTCAGAGGCGTCTGTGACATCTTTTATCGCGTCTGTGTCCACAATTGCAAAAATCTGTCAGTCTTAGCAAACATCAACAGGAAATCTCAGAATCACGTTTGTGTCAAACAGAATAGCGTCTGTGTCTTAAAACCGCGTCTGTGAAGTATACAGAGGCGTCTGTGTCAGGATTTGAAAAAAGTCTAACAGTCAAGCAAACAAAGAAATCAGTTTCGGCACACTTGAGCTTCCTAGGTTATCTCTTCAGGTTCATCTAGCATTCAGCCTGTTCTAAGGTCTTACACAGTCCATCATTGCTTCATACCTCATACTTGAGTCAAAAAGTCACTTGCTTGTCCTCACTATACTTTGTCAACACACTACATACTACAACACTTTGCTAAGTGATCCCTCATCAAGGTTTCTTACCTTTGGGTCTCATTTGGTCTTACTTAGAGTCAAGGTCAGCTTACCTCATCAAGAGAAACTATCCTCTCTTTGGAAGTCACACCTACTCTACAACATACATACTTGGTCTTACACTTTGGACATTGCAAGTAAACTTCAGATTCATTTACACTCCATACAACTCTTGGTCTTACATACCCTTGTCATTTTCGTCTAAGTCTCTCACATATTGGTCTAACACCTAGTTCATGGTTGAAACCCGTCTTCAAAAATCTAGGAGAAAAGCTAAAGAAGCTCAAGGACCCGTAAACATGAGTTCTTATGAGTATGACAATGATGTCTTCTACAATCCTGAGCACACTACATTACCAGACATGAATGTTTATAGACACAATTCAAATATGGAAAGCGCAAACGCTATACACAACGCTACACACAATGATAATGTGGACAATTCTTCAATACTATCAGCAGACATACAAGAATCTATAATGGATCCTCAATTCAATAGATTGGTTGAAGAGATAATGAGGAGGGATCGTCAATACTTTCTAAACATGATGGCACAAAGTGGAGCTAAGATACCACATGATTTTGACTTATCTCAACTTATGGAAAGTAGACCTTCACAACAAACTCAACCAAATAGTGGAGGACCAAATAATATGATGCCGGAGTCACCATCAGTTTTGCTTCAGAAACCAGCAATCCCACATACACAAGCTCAAATGCACGATACTTACACTCAAAGACCATCATGGAGGCCTTATGTTCAAACACATGCTCAAGATATGGGTCAACCAAGACAAATGGATACTCAAGGACTTCCTCAAAATTTTGACACAAGAAGACCTCATGCCAAAATTGGGGGCAACACAATGGAAAATGAAAGGCCCATTGAATATGGTTTATATACACAAAACAGATATGGGGTTCCTCAACAAGAAATTATGCCAAGTGCTCCATACATGTCGCAACAATATAGACCTCCATATGGACATGTCTACGATCAGTATCATCCATACATGCAACAAGCTCCTCCTCAAATGGGTGTTTCAAACATGGGATATGCTACAAGAAATCCATCTCCTCCCAAAAATAATTTGGAGCAACAAATTAGAGATCTACAAAAGAAAGTGGAAGACATGGGCACATCAAAACCCACATATACTATGAGAGATATATGCCCTTATCCCTTTGATAAGAGCATTCCAATGCCTTCGTTTCCTCCGCACTTTGCAACACCGAAATTTGACAAATATAGAGGGAGAGGAGATCCCAAGGCACACATAAGACAATTCTTCACAGCTTGCATTGAGGTAGCGGCAGAAGAAACATACTTAATGAGGTTGTTCCCACAGAGCTTAGGAGATCAAGCGATGGAATGGTTTTCTCAATTACCTCCTGGTATTAAGTCATGGGGTGACTTGGCAGAGGCATTCATTCAACATTTCTCTTACAACATTGAAACAGATGTCTCAGTTACTACCTTGTGCAATACGAAACAAAAAGAAGGAGAATCTTTTGCGTCATTTTTGCAAAGATGGAGGAACTTAGCTAGCAGATGCTCTTGTGAAATCCCGCAAAAACAAATGGTGGAAATGTTCACACAAAATGTTAACAAGGCTATTGGTTATGATCTCAGAAAAGCTTGTTTGTCTACATTCAAGGATGTCATTGAAAAGGGCCTAGCAACAGAAAGAGTCTTAATTGAACAAGGAGTTATCAAACTATTCAAAGAAAACAAAGAGGACTTTAAGGGAAAAGACAAACCAAAGTTTTGGAACAAGAACAAGAACACAGTTAATGATGGTGTTGTTGATGCCAATACAGTGAGACCAAAGTTCATCTTTTCTGGATCAAATTCTACCAACAATCAAGTGAACAATCAAACAGCTTCCAAACCACGAAGGAAGTACACTCCATTGGGAGAACCACTTGAATCAGTATTCAAAAAGCTTGTAGCAAACAAAGTGATCACGGTCCCAGATTTTCCTCCATATGAACCAAAGGTAAAACCGAATTGGTGGAATGATGATGAATATTGTGAATTTCATAAGAGCAAGGGTCACAAGACAAGTAATTGCCATCGATTGAAAAACATTGTACAAGATCTCATTGACAGAGGAGATATTGAGATTGAGGGACATTCATCTAACCAAGAGCATGAGGTGTTTAAGGAACCATTCCCAAAACATGACAAGGGAAAAGGCAAAGTCACAGATGATCAAGCCAATTACACCAGAACATCTTACAATTATGATTCCACTATTAATCACATCTCAATGGACAATCATATTTCTACCATTACTATCAAAAATAAAAATCCTGAGAATCCTCCTCAGCGACCTAAAATTGTCCTAAAAGGTGTGGGATCTTCATCCGAAGCTACCTCTGAATGTCATGTTACAACCCGTCGAGGTAAGATCACATTGCCAGGAACCTCTTCTAAGAATACCAATCTTCCGTCAACTAAGCCTGAGTACGATCTTGTAGAGCAATTAGGGAAAACACCCGCACTCATCTCTATTCTTGAGCTCTTACGTATATCTCCTGCACATAAAGCTGTCCTTGACAAAACCTTGAGAGATACTGCTGTCCCTACGGATCTAAACGTGGATCAGTTTCAAGCCATGGTGGGATACCTATCCGTTCCACACTCCCTCACATTTACAGAAGCCGATGACACCTCCATAAGTCAGCCTCACAATGCACCTCTACATATTGAAGCCTTCATACATAAACACCGAATAAAACGAGTCCTGATAGATGGAGGAGCAGGTCTTAATATTTGTACATTGAGCACCATCAGACAATTGGGATATTTTGACAAAGCTGTGAATGCTACAAACCAAATCACTATTAAGGCTTATGATGATGAAGAGCGCTCGTCCAAGGGCACGGTCATCTTACCACTCAGAATAGGGCCAGTAACAAAGGACGTGATTTGTCAAGTCCTGGATCTAGACCTCACGTATAACATATTGCTAGGACGTCCATGGATTCATGAAATGAGAGCGGTCCCATCAACATACCATCAGTGCATAAAATTTCCTCATAATGGAGTCGAGGTAACGGTCAATGGTGATCCAAATCCATTCATATATTGCAATAACTTGAGATCACATACTGAGATTATCATTCCCAGCAATCGTGAGGCTACTCCTTCTTCAGCATATATTGATCCTGAGTCATTAAAGCCCTCGACATCCAAACAAGGTGAACTTAGAGCCAAGTTTCAAGACAAAGGCATGGGAGAATACACTCTGAATCAAACAATGTTCTTACGACAAGTCATGAACTCCCCCAAGGAATATGGGCGACCACATCCAAATAAGCAAATCTCCATCATGCTCCTCAAATGGGATCCTACCGTCTTTCAAAAATGGGGCGAACTAGAGGAAGAAAGTTTATATAAAATGCTATATAAGGACGCTGGAGATGATACACATGATCAAATTATAATACCCTGTGAAAACTATGGTAAAGGTTTCAAAATTCTGCAGAGATTCGGGTATGATGGAAAAAGTCCTCTCGGACTACGCAAAGAAGGTGTCATGGAGCCTTTACAACCTGAGCTAACTACAAGAAGGGAACGCTCTAAGGGGCTTGGTTTTCTAAACCCCAAGATTCAACACAGGAAAACAAAACAGATATGGCGAGTCAAAGTGGCTGAAGTTCAACAAGAGGATAATTATTCCACAGACTCCAATAAGTGGGAATGGGGTTCAGACAAATCCTCCAGCGATTATGAACTTAATGAGACATTTAGAGAGCCAGATGAACCTACAGAGGAGGAGGAGTTTTACAAGAAATTCAGAGTTGGTCAAGAACCGACCCATAAGGATCCTGCACAAGCTTCGTTTCAGGGCCCTAGGTCAGGATCACATAGGATGAGGACACCTGTCCCTGAGGGTGCTACTAGTGATGATAATTTGGACTCACTCACGATCGACACTGATGAGGAGAGTGCCATTGACGACCTCGATGACTACCTTGACATACCTGAATATAACCACATCTTCACTATTAGCCTTGCGGATTCTAAAAACACTAAAGACCTTCCCCTCGTTCACCCCCAACTCATTGACTGGGATCAGGATGGACCACCACAGATCGATACATTTCAAAATGACGAAGCTATCGTGGATTATCTTGGCATTCGCGATGATCTTCCTCTTGGAGACCATAAAGCAGGATACGCCATAGAGCTAAATAACATGGCATACTTTGGTGAGGGTGTCGGGCCTTCTAGTCGCAAAAATGTGAAAATAAAGACAAAACAAGGGTCTTACGGCGAAAACCACACTGTGGCGCTCTCTGACTCTAAAAAAGTAAAAAGAAAGGACGTATCCGAGGGTGAAAACCTCTCTGAGGCGCCCGAAGATGGAAGGCTTGACATTCTCCCAACATCATACGAGGAAAAATCATCCATGTTGGTAGAGGAGACTATAAAGACAAACATTGGTACAGCCGAGGTTCCACACAACATATTTTTGGCTCAATCATTGACAGAGGCCGAGAAAGCAAGGTTCATAAGCTTCTTTAAGGCACGACAAGTCAACTTCGCATGGTCTTATGCTGATATGCCTGGACTAGACCCCGACTTAGTAATGCATCATTTAACAGTCAAACCGGGGGCAAAACCAGTAAAACAGAAATTGAGAAAAATGCATCCACAGGTGGCATTATTAGTCAAGGCAGAGCTGGAGAAATTACTAGATGTCGGATTCATACGCCCAATTGATTATCCTGAATGGATTTCCAACTTAGTGCCTGTTAGCAAACCAGATCGCAGCATCCGAATATGTACAGACTTCAGGGATATCAACAAGGCTTGTCCGAAGGATGATTTCCCATTACCGAACATTGATTTAATTGTTGATCTCACAGCAGGCCATGAGATGTTATCTTTAATGGACGGATTCTCTGGATATAATCAGATCAGGATTGCACCTGAAGATCAACATAAAACATCATTCACTTGTCCATGGGGAACCTTCTGCTGGAATGTCATGCCCTTTGGGCTGAAAAATGCAGGTGCCACGTATCAACGAGCCATGACGACTATCTTCCATGATCTCATGCATGTAAAGGTGGAAGATTATGTCGACGACCTTTTGGTTAAATCAATAGACAGAAATACACACTTGGACATACTTTCAGTTGCTTTTGATAGGCTGGAAAAATACAAGGTAAGATTAAATCCAAAGAAATGTGTCTTTGGAGTAACCTCCGGGAAGCTCCTAGGATTCATTGTGTCTAAAAGAGGAATAGAAGCGGATCCAGCAAAAGTCAAGGCTATCTTGGACATGCCGCCACCCAAGAATATCAGTCAACTTCGGTCTTTACAAGGGAGACTCCAGTCCATACGAAGATTCATAGCACAACTTGCAGATAAGTGTAATCCTTTCCAGCACCTGCTACACAAAAACATTAAGTTCAAATGGGACGAGAACTGTCAACAGGCTTTTCAGGCACTTAAAGACTATCTTTTGAACCCGCCAGTTTTGATGCCACCAATTCCGAATCAACCATTGCTACTTTACATATCAGCTACTCCAACAGCACTGGGGGCACTACTAGCACAGCAAATACCTGACGGCAAGGAAAAAGCAGTCTACTATATCAGTCGCACATTGGTGGGATATGAGCTCAACTACACACCAATTGAGCGTGCATGTCTCGCTGTGGTCTTCGCTTCACAAAAATTACGACATTATATGCTCACTCACAAGACCAAGTTGATTGCCAGAATTGATCCACTAAAATATCTGCTCAACAAAGCTACACTTACTGGGCGACTGGCCAAGTGGGTAATGATTTTGAGTGAATTCGACATTGAATACGTGGACAGAAAAGCAATCAAAGGACAAGCCATTGCAGATCAACTGGCAGATGCTCCCATGATAGATGATGTTCCTCTACAGTCAGAATTTCCAGATGAGTCCATTCTAACAATATCACCTGCAAAGCCATGGCAACTATACTTTGATGGCTCATACACACAGCACGGGGCAGGAGCGGGTATACTCTTTATAACTCCCCAAGGCGATTCTATACCAAAGTCATACCGCTTATCATTTCCTTGCACCAACAATATAGCGGAATACGAGGCATTAACAACAGGGTTAAGAATTGCAGTTCAGTGGAAGATCCAGGAACTTCGTGTTTTTGGCGATTCTCAACTTGTCATCCGTCAAGCAACTGATGATTATCAAACAAAAGATGAAAAGCTAATGCCTTACAAACAACTGGTAGATGATCTGAAACAACACTTTGCAAAGATAGAGTTCGAGCAGATACCAAGAGAACAGAATCGCGCTGCTGATGCCATGGCTACAATTGCTTCACTCATTGACCTACCACAAAATGAGACCTGTTATGAGTTCCTGGTTGACAACCTGCTGATTCCGTCATATGAGATCACTCTCACGGAAATGATATGTGTTGTTGGTCCTGAATCCCAGTTATATGGTTCCATATTCACATACCTTCGCGACAACATTTTACCTCCCGATTTATCGAACAACCAACGTCGCACTTTCATCCGCCAATCCTCCCGATACGTTATCCTAGCTGATATCCTATACCGACGAGGTCTAGATGGCACCCTCCTTAGATGTTTAGAGAGTGACGAAGCTCAGATTGCGTTACGAGAAGTGCACGAAGGGATATGTGGTCCGCATACTAGTGGTCCTACCTTGGCCAAGAAACTCATCAGGACTAGATACTACTGGCCTACTATGGAAAAAGATGCATATCAGTTTGTCAAGAGGTGTAAGCAGTGTCAAATTCATGGAGACCTCATACACGCACCAGCACAAGAACTACAGCCACTTGCATCTCCTTGGCCCTTTTGTCAGTGGGGACTCGATCTCATAGGCAAGATTCACCCTCCTTCTTCCAACGGACATAAATTCATTATCACAGCCACAGAGTATTTCACAAAGTGGATTGAAGCTGTGCCTCTCACGCAAGTTACTGGGAAACAAATCGCTACTTTCATCCTGAACTACATCATTTGCCGATACGGGATTCCTACTTCCATTATTACCGACAACGGGCGTCCTTTCAAGAATCAGGATGTTCGTGAACTCTGTGAGCGATTCCATATCTCTCATCGTTTCTCCACACCATATTACCCCCAAGGTAATGGCCAAGCTGAGGCGTCTAACAAAACAATTCTCAAAATACTTAAAAAGACAGTCGACGACGCTGGCCGTAACTGGCATGTCCAACTCAATCCCGCACTTTGGGCCTATCGTACCAGTGTCCGCACACCTACAGGAGCTACACCTTACTCACTTGTCTATGGTGCTGAAGCCATCTTGCCTATTGAGGTCGAGTTACCTTCTTTACGGGTCTCCTTGAGAAACATAATCAACGATGAAGACTACAGGGTCTCTCGCTTACAAGAACTAGAACTGTTGGAGGAACGACGACACACTGCTTTTAATCATCTCAAGGCTTACCAACAACGAATGAGTCGCAGTTATAATCACAAGGTCAAGCCTCGCACATTTGAGGTAGGTGACTTAGTCCTCAGAGAGAACCCCAAGAATCAGCAAGATAGAGAAAAGAAGGGCAAATTTGAACCCAACTGGCTTGGTCCTTACATCATCACAGCAGCATATGGATCTGGGGCATATCAGCTCTCAACTACAGAAGGTGAATCTTTGGAGGATCCTATCAACAGCATGCACCTTCGCAGGTTCTACACATAAGCTCTTTTTGAGTATCCTAATGCAAAAATACAAAAAAAATCAAAAAAATTCAAAAATACAAAAAAAATTATAAAACAAAAAAATTGTTACTTGGTGAAAACCTGGCAAACAGGCGCCTTGTGACAACAAAAAAATTGCAAAATCCAAAAAGTAAAGAGAAATAATTTCGTCCAACGGTGAAAACCACTTCGGTGGCGCCCTGGGCAAGTACCATGGTGAAAACTGGGTCACCAGCGCCATGCGTAGGGACTTTGCTCCTCCCTCTTTCAGGATTCCCTTTCATTCTTTCACTTCGCACACAATCACGACCAATTCACCCACAATAAACTTACCCATTCCCATCATGGCTTGTTATTGATCTACCCGAGATTGGTTAGCCATTCATAATAAACCCTCCCTTTTCACTCTCTTTCCATCCATAATAAATCAGATCCTATCTGTGACTACGGCCAATTCCTGCGTCTAGTAATGGGTGTGGAACTGAGAACATCACATGTTTCGAGGAATACAGTTTCTTTCAGCTCTCTTCAGTCTATCCGCGCACAATTCGCAATAAAGCAACATTTTGCATCGCAGATCCGCAATAAAGTTCCATCTTCTCCACAATAAGGTATCAGTTTCATGGATTCAGTCAGTTTCCAAGGAAACACAGCAGCAACAATGGGCTTCAACAAAATCAAATCTTTTAACAGACTCAGACAACATATGGTTCAGTGCTATCTATCCTTTTTGTGAAAGTGAACATTGTGACCACAATCAAAATTTGACTTAAACAAGTGACAAGAGACACAAACTTGAGGACTACAGTGGATGTGGGTGTCGAGTCTTGGTTTTCTTTTGGTTTCATCTTTTTGGTGACATGTCTTTTAGCTTTTCCGGGATGTCTTTGACTAGAGATTCTATCTCCAGGATGTCTTTGACTAGAAAGGCGAGGATGGGGTATCGTCACTTATTTGCATTTGCTGTCTGTGGATTGTCTTTTAGTAATACTATGACTTGTCCAAGGATATGAGGACACTGTGAGTCTAGTGTGAACTGGGGCATTCCTTGTTTGTGACTGTCTTATCTCCATGCAAACAGGTACAATGACTTTCTGGGCCGAACATATGCCTCGATTGTCATAACCTATTCTGCCATAATAAAGCTCAATGATGATAACGCACAAGAAGCTCTTTCACGTTCATATCTTCTGTCTTCCATCCCCCTTTCTTGATTGACTTCCATTGTCCTTCTCGAGTCCGCGTAGCCCGCTATCACATGACTGAGTATAATGACACACCAAAAACATGTGCATTTCATATAGTTGCACCTGCATCACCACATATAAGCATTTCATACATATAGATATTATAATGGCATCACATCCTGCATACAACACATGTTAGCACATCTCACATTTTCATTATATAAATAATCATTTGCATCACATACATTTTCATTTGCATCATGCATCACATATACAACATAAAAGAACAAAAATATATGGCCTTGCATCATATAAGCATCCATATCATAAAACATGCATCACATAAGAACATCTCATCACACAAGGTACACATGCATATAGCTGCCGCAAAAGATGAATCATCTCATATATATAATCAATCAAATGTGTCATAATACAATGATGTCAAAAGAATCATATGGCTACAAAAGAATCACCCGCAGGTGTCTACAATACAACAATGATACATCTACTGATACAATGGGAGCCCACTATAGCTATGAGGAACTCCCTCCCTCGGAGCCACCTCGCCTCGACGGAGTCTGAGCTGTAGATGGCCCTGCCCCTGGATCCCCCTGTCCCTCTGGTGGTGGTGGAGGCCCCATAACCCCACCGCTGGATGCCTGTCTCCTGCGGCTCCCTCCCGTAGCCGTCGCTGTGCGCGACGACCTCTGGAAGCTCCTAGCCTGCTGCTCTGCTGGCACGGCTGCATAATATAGATCCCTCCAGTAGGCGATCTCCTCTCCCGCTCGCAAAACATAGGCGTAGCCTGCCCCTGCATCCTCTGCTGCCCGCCTACCTGCCCTCAGAGCTGTCTCGGCCTCGGTATATCTCTGGATGGCCTGATCCCTCTCCCGCTCTGTGTCTCGGACCCTGATCCTGAGGTGGTTTCTCTCTCGAACCAAATCCTCAATCTCATCTGCCTGGCCCTGGCAGATCTCCCGCAGCCTCACCACCTCATCCTCCTCGGAGTCTCCGCTCTCCGCCCCTGCCTGTGGCTCCTCCTCTACAGGTGCCTGTCCCTGTGCCTCTGCCTGCACCTGTCCCTGTGCCTGTATAGGTACCTGTGGCTGTACCTGTCTCTGTCCCTCTGGCTGTACCTGTCTCTGTCCCTCTCTGGGACCCTGTGCTGCTGGCACCTGTAGGGGCAGTCCACCCCGTCCTCTCACCACTGGAGCTGCTCTCTCCTGACCTCCCTCCCTCCGAGGTGCTACCCGTCTCTCTCCCACCACTCCCCTCCGCCTCCGCCGGCCCCTACCTGCATCCCCTCCTCCCTCATCATCATCTCCTCCACCCTCTCCATCCACTGGCTCTGCCGGATCTGTCAACCTCGGAAATGGATGCTCTGCCCAGTACGCAGAGTACTCTGCGTCCATCCCTGCATCATCTACCTCTGGCCACATGTCCCATGGCATCGGCATCATCTCTACTAGCTGCATCACTGCCTGATCATAAGATAGCAGTGGGCCAAACTGCACCTGATCTCTAACAGTACGGGCATACATACCCGAGCCTCGGGGCATCCTCTGAATCCGGCCATACTGCCTGCATACCCTATCCACCAGCTGTCTCTCTAATATATAGGGCGTCCGTCCAATCAGGTACCTGCTCCGGAAGGTGTAGGGTAGCTCCAGTGCATCGTCACCCCACTCCTCGCACCCCAGGTACAGCCTCCAGATCACCATATCAATGTCATCAATGACTCTCCTCCAGTGCTCCAATCTCCCAATCCGAGGCTGGGATGTGATCATGGCATACAAATGAACAAAACTCTGTCCCTGTCCTCTGCCTCTGAAATGAATCGGCCTCGTCACTGGAAGGTGCTCATAGGCCCACACCTGCAATAGAGTCACACCGCAGCCCAGCCCCACTGATCCGTGGTATACAAACTGATGCAGCTCATAGTACAAATGTGCTAGGACACATGGCCCCCATGCATACCTAGTGTGCTCTGCCATCAGCGTCTCCAAGGCCCCTCCCCAGCCCACTGCCAATCCTCGTGTGGCCCTGTCTGGACACAGGTATCCACTGATAACTCCCCCAATAACTGCCGGCAATGCCAATCCTGTGGCAGTCATGGTGTCCCAGGCTACATGCCCTGCTCTCATCTCCAACTCAGGATCCTGAAAAACCCGTCTCAAGG
Organism: Cryptomeria japonica; assembly: GCF_030272615.1. Lineage (NCBI taxonomy): Eukaryota > Viridiplantae > Streptophyta > Pinopsida > Cupressales > Cupressaceae > Cryptomeria > Cryptomeria japonica. Next base: position 201,420,247 of record NC_081415.1, on the reverse strand, counting down.
CCTCCCTGTCACCGTCACGGTCGTAGGGGATCAACTCTCCATCAATAGGGACATGTAATATCCTGTATACATCCTCCAGTGTCACTGTCATCTCACCCATCGGCAGGTGAAACGTGCATGTCTCTGAGTGCCATCTCTCGGCCAATGCAGTCAGCAACCCCATGTTTGCCCGAAACTCAGGCACATAGAGCATATATGTGAGACCCATCTCCTCAATGGAAATCATGTCCTGGATGGACAACTCTGGACGCAGTCTCTGAGTCGATGGGAATCTCTCCCGTGACTCCAACATCGGCAAATACTCCTGCAGTCAAGCAAATCAATCTTGTCAGTTATCGTGGCATTCACTGTTTATCACAAAATGCTACTCGCTACCCAAATGCGTATGGCTATCTACCCTAGTGACACTCACTGTTCATCACAAAGTGTTGCTATTTATCCTAGTAGTGCTCACTGTTCATCACAAAGTACTACGTGTGTGACATTCCCTGTTCATCACAAAGTGTCACTCACATTCGCACTCCCTGTTCATCACAAAGTGCTGCATATCCTGGTGCTCCCTGTTCATCACAAAGTGCCTTGATCTATCCTAATCTTCCTAGAGGACCTGCTTGAGTGTATCCTCTCAGCAGCTTATCCAATCGACAGCGTATGTTCATCACAGAACTGCCGATTTGACCTTAAGGACTAAAACTATGCATTTAATCACATAAACGCACTTTTTCAACACACACGCGCTTTTAACTCATAAACGCGCTTATAGACTGCATAAACGCGCCTCTGCAACACAGACGCGCTTTCTAAACACAAACGTGCCTATGCCAGACATAAACGCGACCAGGGAACACAGACGTCCCTGCATGACATAAACGCTATTCAAAATCACAGACGCTACTACATTTCACAAACGCGTCCGCATTCAACACAAACGCGGTTCCAGGCACAGACGCGCCTGGACCCGACACAGACGCGCCTGTTGGACACAGACGCGCCTGGCGCTGACACAGACGCGGTTGCGCGTTTTTGCACTTTTAAACTACCCTATTTCTAGCGCATTTATTGCTCCTAAACATGCATTAATGACAAAACTTGAAATGCGTGAAAGTACGAGGAGGTTTTCGGGTACTTACTGGCTCTCCTGCATCGGCTGGTCGCTGGAATCGGCGGACACGATCGAATCTATGAACGAATGCCATCGCTGCTGACTGCTGCTGCTCTTTTCTCGCTCTGCACTGTGATCTCGTAAGGGTGTGAATGACAATGAGGATGTCTTTTGCCCGTGGTTTATCTTATAGCCTACCCTAGCCCTGCCCTTCATTTTCCCGAGTCAGTATTCTTCATCCTGTGATTTTGTCACATTATCCAATCAGCCCATTCTTTCCCATCTTTCTTATCGCGAGATTGTCTGCAATCTTTCCAGACTTTTTCATCCAATCTCTCGAGGGGGCATATCATTCCCATCCTGGGGCAACTCTGTATCAGTTCAGCTTATCTTCTTTGAAACAACGCGACAAGCCGCATTGTCTCAAAGAGGGGCAAAATGTAGACACCTAAAATTGTCATGTCTAATTAAATAAATATTTTATTTATTTAATTACTTTAGCTTAATTCTTCTATTAATTAAATAAATCTTTATTTATTTAATTAATTCATTTATCCTCTTCTAGCCTTATTTCTCATTTAAATAAATACAGTTATTTATTTAAATTATCCCTTTCCTAAATTAAATAAATATTTTATTTATTTAATTGCCCTACTTCTTCTATTAATTAAATAAATCTTTATTTATTTAATTAATTCATTAACCTTTTCTACACATGACACATGTCATTCATCTCTTATTTCCTACACTACCTACCCCTTTCATTATTTTGGTATTTCTTATACCTACCCTCTAATCCTAGCCGACCTCTCTTTTTACACCTCTCAATCTTAACCCTCCATTTTCTATTGTGTCTTCTATTTAAGGAGATGCTTTCTTCATTACCAAAACCCTAATGACTAATTTTGGAGGACTTGGCTACACTACGATCCTACTTGCAACCACATTCCGTTCTTTGTTGAGCTCTTGTGCATACAAAAATCTGAGAGCAAGCATATCAAACAAGATCAATGGAGATAGGAAGAATGGAGATCAAAAACCCTAGTGGACATGTGATGGTATAATCTTTGTGATTTTTTGAGTTATTTTGCATTGTCTTAGGTTATCTTCATATGTTATGGTGGATCTTTGTTTATTGTTAGGCTAGGGTTTGGTGGTTGAATCCATTTTAGTCTTTCAATATTGTTGTTTATTGCTATCCATTTTCACCATATACAGAGATATTTCCACAACATGAAATCCTTTTTTGAAAAATACGTTCATAAGAAGTGCAGAAACTAAAACTTCAAAGTGGACGTTTTAGGTAACTTGGGAAGTAAAATGAAATGGGAAAAGTATTGTAATGTTGGCAAGGAAAAAGTGATTTTTTTATGCAAGATAACATATTAGACTATAATTTCTATCATAAGGTTATCAATTTAATAACTGTAAATTAGAAAATAGGGAGCTTGGCAAGCACTCCAATTGGAAATAAAAATTCACTAAGCTCAATTTTCACTTGGGGAAAGTTTACATTCAAAAGAAGGGATGAATCTAATTGATCCAATCCAAAAGAATGCTAGGATTGAATGCTAAGTACATTTGGTTGTGTTCGAAATGTGTTTAACCCTCTTTTGTGAGTTGAATAAGTAAAGTGCTGAAATTGAAGACAAAGTAAGAAAAAATAGTGAGCTATAGATTCGGGATTCAATCATGCACCTGGATCTGAGAAGTTTAAGATGATTGGAGTTGCTCTGTGAAAACTACTAAAAATAGCAGGGACCATGTGCAGTGACCAAGGCAACCCCAACTTGGTCCTTCGAACGAACACAGAGAAAATAAGAGGAAAAGGGTTGGAAATAGGGGTTTGCCTTAGTCAAACCACAGTTGGAATCAACTTTGAATGAAATATTGCAAATACTTGTAATAAATAATGTAAGGGTATACCACAGTTCTACAATGAGTGATGACAATTCTTTTCTTCTTCTATGTAATCACATATATTGTATGAAATGGTATGAACATGGCAAAACCCTAACACACACACATGGTTGCAAATGAATGGTGTAAAGTTGCTCCACAATAGTTGAATGATAATGGGTGGCGTAGACTTGACGAATACTTCAGAAGACTTCACATAACCTGCCCTTTCACTTCATAAAACGCTCCTCCCAAATTGCTTGATTTTAGATCTTCAAATGAGGAAACTAAGGATATATGTAGGAGACCCTAACTCTATTTTGAGTCATAGGCTGACCTAGAAATATTATTTTTCACCAATCTCTTGGATTTGAACTGTAAAATACTAACAAAACATGTTCTTCGCCAAATTTTTGGGGAAGTTATATATTATGATTTTAGAGAAAATTCCAAGAGTGTGGGAATTTGAGATGTCTAGATATGCGAAATTGGTAATTGAAGGTCAAAATAGGACATAATTAGGGCTTTTGATGAATTAATTAATTGGAAGAATAAAAAGGGGAAAACATAGGGAAAAGGACCCAATTTTATGATGTGTGGAAAGAGAAGGCTTTAGATTAATTAAATGCTTAAAGGGAATTTAAATAATGATCCCACTTATGTCTCCCATGTCCAAATGAGAGGGGAAGACCTCCTTACAACCTTTGCCTCATCAATGTAAATTTTTTGACATAGGTTGACCTGAAGGTGTAACTCCCACTCAAATTTTTGATGGGACTGAGGTCTCAAAATGAGCCCCAATTAGGAGGATCAGGGTGTAGCGCCCTACTCCTGGTGAGGACCAAGGCATGGCGCTCTAGTCCTACCCCAAATTGGGTTAGGGTTAAGGGCCTATGCAAGGTGCAAGATGGAAAAATAAAGCTTAGTTGCATGGGGGAGGCATAAACAAGTCCCAATCAAGTATGGGGATGAGCACACTAAGGTGAGGGCCCCAAATACGGTCAAAATTGCAAAGGGTGAAATTTTAGGACACTACAATAACAGATTGATAAAATAATTTTTTAGGCAAAGTGGCTAAATAGGATTAAATTCTATTCAAACTATTATAGTGAATGTGGAAGATAAATCGAGATTAATAAGAATAATTGTGTGATGAATATTTGTTGCATGTTCATGCAAGGCATAGACAAATTTAAGTGCTGAATAATTTGAATTCAAACTATTGGAAGATCATAAATAATTTCGAAATTGACTCTATGGTCCAGGATAAGACATTGATCACATTTCATTTCAAAACAATTAAATTAGTATATATTTTATTTTCAGTTGTAAAGATAGGAGTAGGGGATATTCAGTATTCAATTGTCCATTTTCAAATATTTATGCTAGTTTGAGGTGGATTGAGAAAGATTTGGCTTTTTAGTAAAAAACTTTAATCTACTTTAAGTTATAAGAAGGTACACCCAATGTTGGTGTTTTTTTCCTGCAAACCTCGGTCCTAAGGATTTCATCACATTCCAAGGTGGGGATAAAACCTTCAATGAGGTCTCTGAACTATCGAAAAACTGGGGAAAGGGAATTCCAACAGCACAAGGCTCTCACAGCCTTCTTCACTTTGAGTCCCATCATACTCAGGAGGGTGTTCCTATTTTGGGCCTGCATAGATGAATACCTTGCAATATTTTGTTCTTCACACTAATAGAAAGATGGAATATTCTCAAAAACATAAGGACATTACATTCATTTCTTTAAAATCAAGTGAAGTCCTAATTGCTCTGCCTCTGAGAATATTTGAGAACCCAGACTGAAAAACTAAAGGGGAAAAGCGGTAATGAGAAATTCAATTATGGAAGTGCTTCTTAAACAAATCCTAGAGTGTCGTAGGCCAATGTCCATCCCGAGGCATAGAGTCAATTCCTTTAGTCACAAATGCAAACCTAAACAATAACTGAACTCGAACTAGTGAGCTTCTTAGAGATTAATGCCTTACATGAATGCAGCTCCATATGTTATTACATAAACTATTCTTTTTATCCATAAACTATTTTCTAAGTTCACAGTGATTTGTATATAGAATTTAATTCCTTCCTTGATGGAAACCCATAAACACAATCACACATTGATATGGAAAATATCAAGATAAATCAAAACATCCTTAATATTCTGATTCATGTGAAAGTAGATAATACAAATGGAGACAGTCGTGCAATAATATAGCAGTTTGCTAATATGCTAATTTAAATTGCTGCAGGATCTGTACATTCATTCCCTTAGGAATTTACCTTCAGTGAAAGGTTGAAAAGAACCTATTCTACCCGCCCAAAAAATAAAAAAGATTCAAAATCCTTGATATAGCCTTGGTATTCCTGTTATATCATCAGAAATGCACAAGCTACAGGTTGCTTACATGTGTCCAGCTTATTTACCTAACTAGCCCTTTTCCTTCTTGATTTACCGAATGGATCTGGTTGCCTATATTTTTTCTTGATGCGTAACCGTCTGGATGGCCATGTCTGGTAGCCTTCATGCCTAGGATTAGAGATCATTAAAGGAAACCTAACACCATGCCAACCATGTCACCACCGACCATGGGTGGTTATAGACGCAGAAGATACCAGCTCAAGAAGCTTTCAGTAATCGTCCTGGTAGGGGATAACTTTGAGAGTGTGGGTTTGCAGTGCTACCAACCCAATTCCTCAATTTCCATATCACCCACTGTCGCTCTGCACTTCTACACCCAAAGGGAAAATTTTGCCGCTAAAGGAAATCTAGCCATATACAAGCTGTAAAAAAGTATTGCATCTGTATTTTAAACACGTTATTCCTCTCTGGCAGCATGGTGCATTTTCAAGCCCCCTTTTGTCCTATGACAGATTCCTCATAGGTTTCCTTTCTGGACTTCGATATCTTTTCTATGACATGATTCACCCTCATAATGATCTGTATATATTTAGCATTCTCACTATACTTATAAGCACATATGTATACCAATCATCACAACTCTAGCATCAAACAAAAGATCGTGATCACAAAATCAACTTTTCATGATTTTGTTCCTTCAAAAATGCTTGAACAACCATGCACATCTCTGCAACTCTGACATTTGTTTGAGTGTAAAACTCAAATGTCGTCGCTTTCCGAATGCTGACTGAATTACGCCACAATAACAATCATGATATATTCTCATGATAAGCCTAAGAAAATTACCAACCCTACCATGTTTGACCAAAAATTGGGCTTCGCTCAAGATATCCTAAATATAGCATTAGGTTGGCAATTTTCACACCTCTTCCTCTTACTCGAGGCTCGGTGAGGTCAAAACTGAGCCCTCAATGAGAACTAAGTTGCCAACTCAAACATCCCATAGCGCACATTCTCTCATATACTCAAGACTCATTGAGACCAACTCGAGCACCTCACCAAGTGTCGATTTGCCAGCTCGGATTATTTTAGCACACACACATTATCCTCTTCTCACGGGCTCGGGACTCGTTGAATTGGAAAAACTTCCCACCAAGTCCTGAATGGTTTTTAATTCTTGCAATCGCATGACTTAGAGCTTGCCTAACTATAGGATGGGGCCTTTCAAATGGCCATGCGTCCAACACTTTGTAAAATGAATTGGAAAGGAGGATGAACAAGGGTATAAAATACATATCTTTTGCTTTCACTACAAGATTTTAGAAATTTGCTATAAATTTTTAATGTATGGTGTAGTGCCCCTCCCTGTTTCATCTTGCTTTAAGTTCATCCATAGACTATATTGATATAGCTTAGTCTAGTTTAAGATGATTTGATGGTATCTAACCATGTACTTACCCAATTTCATGATATGATGATCATTATGTTACTGCTTGTTTTGTTGTGAGTGTCTTCTCTGTGGTTGTGAAAGGGACAATATCATATCACTCATTCGTGAGCATGATATGATGTTGTGATTCCCCTTTAGTTGTCTTCCTATTTTATGATGTGTATGTTATTATATATGTTGTTCTACATATATTGGTGGTGACAGGTTTGCAAGTACCAGACATCGACTGCACCTGGCTTCACAGGTTTGAGTGTGTCTTATCCAAATGGCAACTTGATCAGAGATGACATGAAAACCCATTCTACACTCTAGGTTTAAGTTGATTACCCTTGTTAGTATAGTGTCTTGGTGTGAGTTGTTGTTTAGTATCGAGTGGTCTCTTGAGTTATCCTTTGTTAGTTTTCTTGGAGTGTTATGATTATTCATTGATTTATTAATTAATTAATTAATTAATTAAGTGATTTATATAGTTTAATAATGATAAATTAAATTAATGAGTTTACATAGTTTATAATAATAAAATAAATAAATAGATGGTACTAATATTTAATATTATGGGAAGAGCAATATTGGATTTCTTGCGGGTTCTTTCCTGCTGGTATGCCCTTTGAACCCGTTTGTATTTTCAAAATTCAAAATTAATAAAATATAAGTTTAGTGGCTCGCCCACTTTTATCAACAAAAAAAAAATGTTGGATTTATATTTGATAAGTGACTTTACATTATTGGATATTCACTAGTTATCATTTATTATTTATTATCTATTAATTGGCCTTTTGGAATTATTATCTATTTGTAAAGATAAGGCTTTAATATTAGTTTGGAATATTTAATTATATAGCCTTTGATTATTTTATTTTTTGGGCTTAATATTTAATTGTGCCCACGGCTTTATTTATGATTGGTTGTTTACATTGTTATTTGATATTTACCCTCTTGGGTTTATTTAAATAATTATTTATCCTCCCTACCCTATTATATGATTGATTGAATTTATTGGCTAAGTAAATTAAATATTATCATATTAATATTTGTCCTGCTATATGGAAGGGTTGGTAAGAAATATTATTTATTCTATTATTCTTATTGGCCAACAATTTTGTATAGTTTGGGTTTGATTTCTATTTAATTAATTTCCAGTGATTACCCAGGGGTTGGCTATCAAATGCATTTTTATGTGATTTGGATTTTCGAGTTGCTTGTTGGGAGCTTGGGTTGATTTGGCTAAGCTTGTGTTTGGAAGTTTCTTCATCAGATTTCATAGACAAGTTATACTTTCCAGGTCGGAGAACTTTTCCTTTGCATTTTCACTTCTCAAATATTGTTTTCTTCGAGACTATATTCGGGGAGCTTTTTGGAATTATTTCTGATTACAGATTAAATCTATAGATATATTATGTGGTTGGGTATAAAAGGAAAAGATTGAGAATTGTTTTTATTGAATCTTTTGTGAGTATTTTTCCAAAATGGATTTGTGTTTTAGTTTTTTTCTCTGTGATTGAGTTTGATAGGGAACTTGATTTAATCTCCAAGCTTTGAGTTCATTTTTGGATCTATTTTGGTTCCTTGAATTCACATCTTCCTGGTGTCTCTGTCTACAGTGTTTTCAAGTCATATTTTTATGTCTCAGTATTTTTCTGAGAAAATCGTCACTCTGTGTTCCATCAGTCTGAGTTCTTAAACATATGTTTTAGATGTGCTACTTCATGTCACAAATACACCAAGAGGTTTTATAAAAGTGCTAGACTGTTTCTTATATGCGCTAAAGTATTTAACAAACGCGTTGAGTCACTTGTCATATCTATTATACTGTGGTAAAAATGTGTTGTTCTATGTATTTTTAGTTTTGGTGTTTCTAGTCAAGTTTCTAGGTTCCTCAATTGGATTTTATGATTATCCAGAGGTTGTGTTGTATTTCTTGAGTAGTCTTGGATGAACTAGAGTTGTGATTTGGCTTATATTCGTTATTTTAATTGACATTCTTTGTGCAAGATAAGTGATACCTTGTTGATATATTGGGTTCTTTTGATTAAGTTTGACATGTGATTTACATGGCCTATGAGGCTGTGATGTTGGTGTTATTGTGCATTTATGATATACTTATATTTTTGGAGACCTTGATTAACCGGGTTATACTTTGATGTGTATTTTTACCTTAAGGCCCAGGTGCATGGATAGGGAGAGAGGGCTTACATGAGCCTTTCGAGGTCACAAGGAATAGACTGCTAGGATTCCTTATGTGTTGGATTCGAGGTTTAGACCATCTGTATAACTCATTGGAGGTTTTATTGTATTAATCAAATGATAACATAATAATTAATCTTAGGTGGGTTGGGTAGTAGTAACTCATCTAAGTAAGTTAACAGTTGTGTTGTGGTGTCCCATCTCATGGCTTGGAAGACTAGAGTGAGGTAGCAGATCATGTAACCGAATAAACTAAACTCCCTTAAATTCCTCAAAGGTTGAGATGGTTCCGCATGTGCATCTAGGATGGTCGAGAGAGGCGCCCAGGTTCCCATATGTCGCATGTAATGACACTCTTTTCCCTACATGTAGATCCTAGTGTCTTGAGTCTCATTTTGATGCGTTGCCTCTGGAGAATTTGTGATTGGATATTTTATGTTGTTTCCTTGTGTTTGCATTGTGTTATCTTTTGGCAGTTAGGTGTTAGCCTAGATTTAGACTATGAGTGGGATCTCGTGTCATCTCCTAGCACGGTGGGTGGTTATTTATGGTTCCACATGGTCGGGTCGTTTAATGCCTTCTTCCATTGGGATGTTCTTTGTCACATGCTTCCGCATGGTTGTGCATCTCTTTTCTTCTCAACTATGGATGCATACTAGTAGAAGATTGATGTATATAATTTACATGGCATGTGTATGTATTACTCATGATGTAATTGTATTTGCAATTGAGATCTATGCTCCTTGATTTAATCGGATAATGTGTAGTAGATGGTATAGTAGTGGACATATTGATGTATCATATGTACATTGGATATCGATTCATTAATCAAAATAATAGTATTGGATATATTTTTATGTATTTCGTTTCATATATGGGATTTGGAATATTTATTAATTATATTTTTAAATGAACCTCATGGGATGGTTAATGTATGCATAGTAGATGGATGCATTCATATTAAGGATACTAAATAATCATATATGCATGGAAAGAATAAATAATTCTAGAATTTAGTATGCATTAGATCGTGGTGATAATTGTGTTATCATGTCTATGATAAGATGTTATTGGTAAGGTTATGTTATATGCTTGGATTACATAATTATGTTAAGATACCCTACGGAATTTTATTGTTGTATATAATTGTGTTTATTTTTTCTTGTGTTATGTTCTGATGTGGTTATGTTCATGATTGTATATCTTGTCAATGAATGTTAATGCACTTGAGTATTTAATTGTTATGTTGCATTAGTATATGTTTCTTTTTTTGAATTATCTATAATTGCATGTTAGATAGTTGTATTACACTAGGGTATTTTGGCGGGCATTACATATGGTTAGCATTCAGTAGATTAGGCAATAGAATACGAGGCATTATCATCACCATGGGTAGAAATGATGTTCAATTCTGTACACGGGACCCTTAGAATGTATAATTTTTAAGTTCTTGGGCCCAAAATCAAGGGTAGAAGATGTAATTCATTTTCGGATATTTCTATATGCAGTTGTGACCTCGCAAAGTGAAATTAATTGATAAAAAAATACATTAGTGAAGATGATTATGTTAGACTATTTACAAGAATGTAAAACTAGACTTCCTATAACAAATTGACATAAAATAACATATATATTATTGATTTGACAAACCTTCTTAGATACTCTAGTTAAAATATACAAAAAGGAATTTGATGAACTAATTGTAGACTCATTTGTATGACCCTTGTGTTAGGAATTATCCTTTTGAATTCTCATAGACCCACAAAAAATATTCACGAAACAATAAATTGAGCCGAATTAAATAAATATGTTAACCTAAAAACACAACTTAAGTAGAGATAAAAAATAAGGCGTCTATCATGAAAGACCTATAGTATTTAAAATGTCTCTTTTTTAATAGAGCGAGCAAGCCATGGTTTGAATCAATACAAAGATAAAATATTTTTGGGAGTCATGATTGCTAGGAACGTACATCGTCCGTGAAAAGTTAGGGAGTAGCTATTAAAAATCTCATCTAGGTATTTTTGGTCTTTTTAAAGTAAATTAGATTTATTATATTTACCCTAATTAAGTTTACTCGAGATAGCTTTATTCATCACATGATATAATAATTTAATATCATTCATGTTTGTTATCTTAGGTGTCATTCTAGATAGAGATGAGTTAGTTTTATTCATTTAATTGTTATATAGGGTATTTGTACCTACTCCTACCTGCTCTCTCATCTAATTGAGCCACATGGCATTACATGTTCTCTCAATTGTCTAGCCTCTTGCCTATATGAGCAAGTCGATTTGTACATTGTAACAAATCAATTCATACCAATTCATTGCAATTTAAACTCATTATTTGCTTCTTGATCTCATTTGGTGTTCATTACTTAGGTGCACAATTCTCTTTTGTTTTGTTGGTTATTACTCAATTGTGAAGCTTGGCTAGCTTCATCATGGGAATCTATTTTATTCAACATGGTATCAAAGCTAGTTCAAGCTAATTGTCATCTCATTTATAGGATTGAATAATCAATCGAGATGAATCATTCACTTTCCTACAATCCAGTTTTTACAGTTGATATATGTTCCTCATTGAAAATTCTCAATATTTTTAGAAGTCGTCTCCCTACTTATTTTCCCGACAATAGCGATATCATCCCCTCTTTGTTTATTTGTTGGAACAAGACATTTAAACCTACGTTGAATAAGGACAACAATTTTTTTCCCTATTGGAGGCTTTGTTCAATATTAAACATCATTTGTAGCGATATTCTCCCTCTTTTGTTTGCTAGTTGCACTGATATTCATACCCACAATGACTACAAAAAAAATTTATTCCAGACGTATTGTAGTTCCAGCTATACATATCAACCTAGAGCAATACATCAACCAATCTAAGACTATTTGCAGAGATCTCCTTCCCACTATACCTGTAGGATTTGAGAAATACAAATCCACAGAACCCAAAAGAAACCTGCATGCAAGAAACCTGTCACAGAGAAAGAGAGAGAACGAATACAAGGGTTTTGGCTCTGACAAAGAGAAAAGATGTATTATCAGAGAAAAATGAATCAAGAATATGAATAATACAAGAGATCAATCCTTATAAAGGAGATCAACACCAAAAGGAAAACCTAACCCTAAGGTGTGAGCATTTAATAATTAAATATTAATTATTAAATGACTAATGTATGCATAAAGAGAAATCTTAAGAGGAGAGCAAAGTTAATTAATTACTTTACTCTAACACCCCCCCTTAAGATGAGCTACAATGCAGCTACAAACAATGCAGAAGAAAGCAAAGGAACTACAATGCAAAAGAGGGTCCCGGCAACAAGGCCTGATCAGGTACCCGAATACAAGAAAATCTCTATAAAGCGGAGTAAAGGAGAAAACCCAATGGGAAAAAACTCCTCTCCAAAAAGAGATAAAGAATCATGCTGAAAAGAAATCATGAAGGAAGGAAGGCCTCACTGAGACCCCCCAAGGATAACTTCCTTCACCCCAAGCATTGAGCGCAACTGAAGATAGCGCGGAGATGCCAAAGGTTTAGTGAAGATGTCAGCAACCTGCTCCTCTGTAGGAATATACTCCAAGATGAGAGAACCATCCTGAATCAACTGTCTGATGAAGTGCATGTGGATTTCAATGTGCTTTGTCCGCTGATGCTCCACTGGGTTGCGAGAAATGTGAATGGCGCTCTGGTTGTCACACCAAAGAATAGTGGGACAATCTGGAAGAAACCCAAACTCTGTCATCGATTGCCGAAGCCATAAAACCTCCTGACTGGCTAACACTGCTGCACGGTACTCAGCCTCTGTAGATGATAATGCAATAGCAGACTGCTTCTTGCAAGACCATGTAATAGGACCAGAACCAAGGCAAAAAACGAAGCCAGAAGTAGACTTCCGATCATTGACATCACCAGCCCAATCGGAGTCAGTGAAGCCAATGATATGAGGGGATCCTAAAGAGTAGTGAATGCCATAATGTGTGGTGCCCCGAATATATCTCAAAATACGTTTGGCTGCTTGCCAATGGCTCTCATGAGGATCATGGGAGAACCGAGAGACAAGGCCAACCGCAAAGGAAAGATCAGGACGAGAATGTGTCAGGTACAACAGACTGCCAACCAACTGCCTGTATAAAGTGGGGTCTACTGAAGGAGTAGAGCAAGTGGAAGACAAAACAACACCTGACTGAAATGGAGTGGGGGCAGACTTGCAATCAAGCATGCCAAATCGCTGAAGCATATCAAGAGCATACTTCTCCTGAAAAATGGAAATCCCATCCGAAGACTGAATAACCTGTAGACCCAGAAAGAAGTGCAAGAGACCAAGATCGGTCATCTCAAACTGCTCCATCAAAGCTCTCTGAACACTCTGAATCATGGAGGATGAGCTACCTGTAATGATGAGATCATCTACATATAGCACTAGAATCAAAAGATCACCCTCCTGACGCTGAATATAGACTGTGTGATCGGAATGACAGCGTGTGAAGTGCGAGGAAAGCAAGAAGGAGTCCATCTTCTCATACCAAGCCCTGGGGGCTTGTTTGAGACCATACAATGAACGTCGAAGTCTGCAAACCAAAGAAGTGTCCTGCACAAAACCCTGAGGCTGCTCCATATAGATCTCCTCATGTAGGTCTCCATGCAAGAAGGCACTCTTCACATCCATCTGAAACACTGTCCATCCCTGTGAAGCTGCAAGTGAAAGTACCAGGCGTATAGAATTCATCTTGGCGACAGGAGCAAAGGTCTCAGAGTAGTCAATACCCTCTACCTGAGAAAACCCCTTCGCAACAAGACGGGCCTTATACTTATCAATAGAACCATCTGCAGCATACTTGGTACGATACACCCACTTGCACCGAACCAACTTTCTTCCCTTAGGAAGAGGACAAAGATCCCAAGTATGATTCTTCATCAAAGAAGAATACTCCTCATCCATGGCCCTATCCCACTCTGGGTGTCCTGTCGCCTCTGAAAACTTTTGAGGATCATCTGAAAGGGTATGACTCAAAAGACTAGAACCAGATGTCTGAGCACGAGTGCGACGAGTATCTGAAGGATCACCTGCCAAAGAACCAGCTGCATCAACAGTATCACGGGCCCACTTCGGCAAAGACGGAGCAACTGGTGGTGGTGGAGATGGTGGATCATGATCTACATCATCCTCAAGAGATAAGTAATCCTCAAGAGATGAAGAGGAAGGAGTAGGCAATGAGGGAGAAGCTGGTGATGGAGAATCCATCTGAGGATAGCACTCATCAAACTGGACATCCCGCCGAAACAAGACCTCTCTGGAATCAGGATCAAACAACCTGTATGCCTTAACATCCTCACAGTAGCCAACAAATATGAGTGGTCGGCTCTTCCTCTCCATGGCTATCCGCTGAGCATCAGGAATAAATGCCCAAGCCTCACTACCAAAAACTCGGAATGTAGAAACATCAGGCTTGACATGGGTCCAAGCCTCCTCAGGAGTCATATGTCGTAATGCCTTATGGGGCATCCGGTTCTGAATATAATTGGCACAATTGACTGCCTCAGCCCAAAATGAAGAACTCATAGCTCGAGACTGTATCATACAATTTGCCATCTCCCGTAAGGTTCTGTTCTTTCTCTCAGCAACACCATTCTGTTGAGGGGTATAAGGAACTGTAAACTGATGCTGTAAACCATGCTCAGTGCAAAAATCTCTGAAAGCCTGATTTACATACTCCCCCCCATTATCTGTGCGTATCCTCCTGATAGAAAGTCCAGATTGCTTCTCCACAAATGTCTTAAACTTCCTGAAAGAGTCAAAGACATCAGACTTGTACTTAAGAAAGTACACCCATGTACGTCTGGAGAAGTCATCAATAAAAGTGAGTACATAACGGGCCCCTGAAAAAGAAGGAGTCGGAAAGGACATAAGATCACTGTGTACCAACTCTAGGGCTGCCCTAGCACGAGAGGCTCGACCCTTAGGAAAAGGATCTCGATGATGTTTACCAAGGACACAACCATGACATACACCATCTGTACAAGAAATCTGTGGAAGCCCAATCACAAGTGCCTGTGTACTCATCTGCTGTAGATATCTGTAATTGACATGACCAAAACGCTCATGCCAAAGCCTGCTCACTGAATCTGCATGTGCTATAAGAGAGGAACCAACAGTGTCTGAACTCTCAAAGCCATCAAAACTATATAAGTGAGATGCAGAATCCACACTCCCAGTAGCCACAACCAAGTCAGGATCATGAAGATCTCGAATAACCACATCATGTGGAGAGAACTCAACTGTCTTACCAGAGCCAGAGTGGCAAATCTGATAAACAGATAGAAGGTTTGTCGAAATGTCAGGAACCAAAAGCACATCCTGAAGACAACCACCATCCAATGAAACAGTACCAGAACCCTGAACGGAAAGTTGTGCTGAGTCACCAACTGCAATATGTCGAGTGCCTGTAGGAGCAAGAGCAGTGACCAAATCCTGTGTGTGTGTCATATGGTGAGAGGCACCAGAATCTAGAATCCAAGTGGACGCTGAGGACAATGCTCGTGCAGAAAGAGCATGACCTTTCCCTGTGGGCTGTGAAGGAGGCTTTGGTGCACTGATATTATGCTGTTGCATGGCTTCCTCCAAAGCCTCTAAACGTTTCCAACACCTGGAAACGGGATGTCCTTCCTTGCCACAAAAACTGCAAGGATCACCTGATTTCTTCTTAGTCTTGGAGGAAGACTCACCAGACTTTGAAGATTTGCCCTGTTTAGAATTGAATTGTGGTTTTGAATCAGACTTAGGTGGTGGCTTGGAGGGATTCTCACTAGCCTCTGAATCTTTCTTAGGCTTCGGTTTCTGCTTCTGTTTTCCTTTGGAGGACTGGGCTACCAATGCTTGGTTCTGTGAACCTGAAAGTGAATCCAACTGCTTAAGCTTAGCTTGCTCACGAGTCAGACGATCACAAAAGACCTCAAAAGAAGGCATGACATGTCGAGCACCCAAGGCATCCATGGTGGAATAGAAGGTCGAAGAGAAGATCTGAAATGGACCCCGAAGCTTGGAGAGAATTAGGAAAATGCACTCTGTATCAGTCTTAGTCTTACCACAACCCTGCAAGATTGATCTTTGCTGTTTGAACTTCATCAGAAAGTCCTCAATAGAAGGAAACGAATCAGGTACCAAGGAAGTTAACTCTGCCTCAAGCTGCAAAGCTCTGAACTCGTTGACAGTACCAAAAAGTCCTTCAAACTTGATCCAAATGGCTCGAGGAGTGAGACAACCCTCAAGATGAAACTGGAGACTGTCAGAAATGTGTAAAGCCATCAATCCCATAGCCTGATCCATATTGTTCCTGTGCTGCATAATCTCAAAAGGACGTGTCAACTGAGGCTGAACCTCATCCAAACAGGACCATAACCCTTTTGACTGGAGAAGAGTCATCATGCGACCCTTCCAAGTGTGGTAATTATGCGGTGTGAGAGATTCAATAGGTCTGTCTGCCATCCTGTAAACTGTGCCTCAACTGCTCTGAATTTTTAATTATTATTAAGTGGTCTTTCAGAACTAGACAGAAGATGCAGAAGGGGGTTTGATTTTTTTGTATTGGTGTTTGTAAATTCTAGTTTTCTGATGTAAATAACAGAAAGCAAGAGAAAACACCCCCCCACAATGCAAAAAACTAATCCCCAGTACAAACTGAAAGCCAGAAAATGATAGAAAACAATAACGGGTTGAGACAAAATTTGGAGCACCTGAATATTTTTCTGATGAAATAGACTGTAGATCTGAAAAGAGCACAGAACCACCTTTCCGACGCCTATTCGCTTTTGAAAAACGGAGTCCGTATGCAAAAGATATGGCTCCTGGAGTGCAAAAAACTTGTTCTGACTTCGACTTGCTTTCCAACGCCTATTTTCATTCGAAAATCCGAGCTAAAATGCCCGAGTTATACCCGATTTAGTAAAACTGCTCCAAAAGGGCCCAAATAAGCTCTTATAGCCCTCAAGGGCTAAAAAAAATAGGCCCCTGGTCCTCTGGGTGACCAGGAGCTGGCGCAGGGGGGGCTGGCGTCGCGGAGGCGGCGCAGGGGCGGCGCAGCTGGATCCGGCGGGGTGCAGGCGGCGCGGGTGGCGGCGGTTTTCGCCGGTGGCGCGGCAGTGGGGACCGGGCCGTGGCCGGTGGTTACCACCGGCGGCGGTGGCCGCCGGGCTATGCACCGGTGGTGCTGGCCTTAAAAAAGCGCTGCGCCCGGTTTCAAAAAACCGTGGGGTTTTTTTGTTATTTTTTTTTTGATTTTTTTGAAAATTTCGCCTCGGTTGTCGTGCCCTAGGGCCGTACGGCCTTGGGGCCAAAAAAAATTTGCCTCCTGGTGCAACTGTGTCCAAATCGGACGAATTTTATATGGAAATAGGGGTTTTTGGGTGCTACGAGCTCAACGGTGAGGTTCGTTTGGGCTCAAAGTGCACCGAAAAAAAATACCCCCTATTCCAAAATAAAAAACAGAAGACAAACACAGATCTGATGCAACCAAAACCTGGATCTCAAAATCTTTCAAAAGTCTGAACAAGCTGCAGTAGATCCAGCTCTGATACCATGTAGGATTTGAGAAATACAAATCCACAGAACCCAAAAGAAACCTGCATGCAAGAAACCTGTCACAGAGAAAGAGAGAGAACGAATACAAGGGTTTTGGCTCTGACAAAGAGAAAAGATGCATTATCAGAGAAAAATGAATCAAGAATATGAATAATACAAGAGATCAATCCTTATAAAGGAGATCAACACCAAAAGGAAAACCTAACCCTAAGGTGTGAGCATTTAATAATTAAATATTAATTATTAAATGACTAATGTATGCATAAAGAGAAATCTTAAGAGGAGAGCAAAGTTAATTAATTACTTTACTCTAACAATACCTTCCTATCTAGGTCAACAATGATATATTCACCATCTTCAAAGTAGTTTTTTTGGGGCAGTGCTATATTGGCATTGATGATAGAGTCCATTTCCACCAGGGAGATTATTGTCGATGATATTCTTCTTGCAGTCATACATTTCTATTGTGGAGTGACATAATTTTATTTTTTCCTCCACTGTATATTAAACACGAAAAATTATTGATTGCACCGTAATATTTTTCTTTAAGGCTCCACACAAAAGGTAAATAGTTGTAACAAAATCAAGTATATAATGTGACTTAAATTTATATGTTTCAATGGGAAAGATGGGAAAAAAAGTATTAAAAGAAAATGCGAGTTTAATTTGTGAGATGGATCTTTTGAAAAAGGAAAATGGTGCTCTTTTGATAGATTTGTGGAAAGTTGAAAAGAAACTAAAGAGTTAGAGGAAAAGTTGGAATTGTTTGATAAGATTAAGAAAAGGAATGAAGAACTAGAGAAAACAATCAAATTGTTTGATGATTTAAAAGAGAAGAAGAAAATAGTTTATACAAGAAAGAAATGTCAAAATTAAATGAACAAAATGGAAGTTTGAAGTCAAAGAAACTAGTATGTGATGTTTCACTTAGAACAAAAGATTTAAGTTTGGCATTCGATGAATGTAATTTTTTTTAAGTTGTTGTTGCTAAAGAATGTGAGACTAAAGGTCAAACTATCTCTGAAAATATAAATTGTGATATTGATAACAAAGGATGGTGGACCTCAGCTCATCCAGAATTGTAAGGAGAAGCTCGGTGCTAAAGTGGCTGATTACTGGAAAGATCAAAAGTGGCTGGACCTCAACTCAATTGATCCCAAACCAAAGCAGGTAAGCTTAATGATCAACCATGCTATCTTAAATACCATAAGGGAAGACCACATGGTGTAGAGAGGGACTTATTGTTTCTCTCATGTTGTCCTTTTGCTCGCTCAATCCCAAGACCTTACTCCTTGCTAGGCTAAGGTTTGGTATCCAGGTTTGATTCCCAAAATCAATATCATTTTGTGGATCCTTTTGCAAAATAAGATTCTTACTACTGATAATTTGAGAAAGAGGGGATTTTGTATCCCTAAAAGATGTTATATATGATTGAGTTTGATGGGGAACTTGATTTAATCTCCATAATTTGAGTTCATTTTTTAATCTATTTTGGTTCCTTGAATTCATTTCTCCCTAGTGTCTCTGTCTACAGTGTTTTTAGGTCATAATTTTATGTCTTATTATTCTTCTGAGAAAATCATCACTTTGTATTCTGTCAGTTTGACTTTTTATACATCTGTTTTAGATGTGTTACCTCCTGTCACAAATGCGCCAAGAGGTTTTATAAATGCGCTAGACTATTTCTTATATGCGCTAAAGTATTAAACAAAGGCGTTGAGTTACTTGTCATATGCAATATTATGTGGTACAGATGCATTGTTCTATGTATTTTTGGTTTTTGTATTTCTAGTGGGGTTTCTAGGCTCCTCAATTGGATTTTATGATTACCCAGAGGCTATGCTATATTTCCTGAGTACTCTTCGATGAACCAGAGTTGTGATTTGGCTTAGATTTGTTATTTGAATTGACATGCTTTGTGCAAGATGAGTGATACCTTGCTGATATATTGGGCTCTTTGGATTAAGTTTGATATGTGATTTGCGTGGCCTATGAGGTTGTGATGTTGGTGTTATTGTGCATTAATGATATACTTATGTTTTTTGAGACATTGGTTAGTCGGATTATGCTTTGAGATCCCATGTTCTTTTTGTGTATTTTTACCTTAAGGCCTAGGTGCATGGTTAGGGAGAGAGAGCTTCCATAAGTCTATCGGAGTCGGGGTCTAGACCATCTTTATAACTCATGGGATGTTTTATTATATTAATCAAATGATAACATAATAATTAGAATTAGGTGGGTTGGGTAGTAGTAACTCATTTAAGTTAGTTACGAATTGTGTTGTGGTGTCCCATCTCATGGCTTGGAAGACTGGAGTGAGGTGGTAGATCAAGTAACCGGATAAACGGAACTCCCTTGAATTCCTCAAAGGTTGAGATCGTTCCACATGTGCATCTAGGATGGTCGAGACAGGTGCCCAAGTTCCCATGTGTCGCATCTGATGACACTCTTTTCCCTATAGGTAGATCCTAATGCCTTGAGTCTCATTCTCATGTGTTGCCTTTGGAGAATTTGTGATTGGATATTTGATGTTGTTTCCTTGTGTTAGCATTGTGTTATCTTTTGGTAGTTAGGTGTTAGCCTAGATCTAGAGTGTGAGTGGAATATTGTCTCATCTACTAGCACGGGGGGTGGTTCCTTATGGTTCCACATGGTTGGGTGGTTTTATGCCTTCTTCCATTGGGATTTTCTTCATCATATGCTTTTGTATCGTTATGGATCTCTTGTCTTCTCATGCATACTACTAAAAGATTGAAGTATAAAATTTGCATGGCATATGTATGTATTACTCATGATGTAATTGTATTTGTAATTGAGAGATATGCTCCTTGATGTAATCGGATATTGTGTAGTAGATGGGATAGTAGTGGACATATTGATGTATCATATGTACATTGGATATTGATTCGTTAATGAAAATAATGGTATTGGATATATTGTTATGCATTTGGTTTCATGTATGGGATTGGGAATATTTAGTAATGATATTTTAAAATTGAACCTAATGGGATGGTTAATGTATGCATAGTAGATGGATGTATTCATATTAAGGATAGTAAATAATCATATATGCATGGAAAGAATAAATAATGCTAGAAGTTATTATGCATTAGATCGTGGTGGTAATTGTGTTATCATGTCTATGATGAGATGTTCTTGGTATGGTTATGTTATATGCTTGGATTAGGTAACATTTGGTGTTAGGAACCCTACGGAATGTTATTATTGTATATAATTATGTTTATTTATATTCTCACATGGTTATGTTCATGATTGTATATCTTGTCAATGAATGTTAATGCACTTGAGTATTTAATTGTTATGTTGCATTAGTATATGTTTAAAAAAAAAAATTATCTCTAATTGCATGTTAGATAGTTGTATTACACTAGGGTATTTTGGCAGGCATTATATATGGTTAGCATTCAGTAGATAGGCAATATATATGGTTCACATATTTGCCTTTACCGGCAAATAGGTCTAGGTTATGGACCGGTACATGATAACATATTCCAGATCAGCACGACACATTTTTAAAATGGTTTATTGATTGGATAATGTGTAAATTGAGCTGACATATTTTATCGCATCAAGACTTATTTATAATTGATTTAATTATAATATCTGTAGTGAGCCGACCTTAACATTTGGTCTTAGGTTTTGCATAAATAATTGTAAGATCTTATTGAAGATTATACATTGTGAGTGTGTGCAAATATTGAAGATCATTGAAGAGAAAAAATAAGAAGATCCTTGTGCGAATCACATAGACATTATCAGAAGGTTGAAGGAAGGTTATGAAGGTTTTTGGCACTCATGTTTAGAGATTAAACTGGTGTTGAATCCAACATTGCAGATGCTATTCTGAAGCAGTACATTGTTATTGGATCTAACCATCCAACTGTAGTCAGTGTGACTCCTATTTTGTGATTGAGCATTGAGCTCTAGGCGGTTGGCCTTTCTGCATGTGCAAACCCCATTTGTATACACTTACTATTTACAGTAGTATCATCTGATTGTGGGTAAGGTCTCCCACCGTGGTTTTTCCCCTTACATGGTTTCCACGTCAAAATCGTTGTGTCATGTATTGTGGATGTTCTTTCTCTTTTTGTTCCATGCATTAAGTTACATTGGCACTACTATAATTGTTAATCTGTTTTACCGGTATTAAAGTTTGTTTTATCAGTACTATGTTTTAAGTTTGTTTCACTTAGAACAAAAGATTAAAGTTTGTCATTCGATGAATGTAATTTTTTTGAAGTTGTTGAAGCTAAAGAATGTGAGACTAAAGGTTAGAGTATGTCTGAAAATATAAATTATGATATTGATAACAAAGGATGGTGGACCTTAGCTCATCCAGAATTGTAAGGATAAGCTCAGTGCTAAAGTGGTTGATTACTAGAAAGATCAAAAGTGGGTGGACCTCAACTCAATTGATCCCAAACTAAAGTAGGTAAGCTTAATGATCAACCATGCTATCTTAAATACCAGAAGGTAAGACCACATGGTGTGGAGAGGGACTTATTCGGTCTCTTCTATGGTCCTTTTGCTGGCTCAATCCCAAGACCCTACTCCTTGCTGGGCTAAGGCTTGGTATCTAGGTTTGATTCCTAAAATCAATATCTTTTGTGGATCCTTTTGCAAAATAAGATTCTTACTACTAATAATTTGAGAAAGAGGGGATTTTGTATCTCTAACAGACGCTATCTTTTTCTTCATAATGAGAAATCTGTGAGCCATATTTTTATACATTGTCATTTTGTTCTTCCTATCTAGGGGATGTTTTTTTAAATTTGGGGGTAGAATCGGGTCTTGCCTAAGGAGATTCAAGACTGTTTCATAAGATGGCACTATTCTACCAATAACCTCACCATAAGAAACATTTGGAAGTTTTCCTTTGCCCATATCCTTTGGGGTATACGGAAAGATAGGAATAATAGAATATTCAGGAATGATATTAATACCTCTGAAGTGGAGTAGGTCAAGATAAAAAATAATTGTGTAGAGAATGTGATGGCGAATGGTGTGCATTGTTATAATAATAAGGAGGATTTTGATGTTCTCAAGTGTTGAAATATCTCAGCCTATATGGGCACCAATATCAACCAAATGAAAAGAAGTATGTATAGCTGGTCTTTTCCCCCTAATGATTGGTTTAAGACCAACTTTGATAGTGTTGCGAAAGGGAACCCTCGACCTATTGGTTGCAGTGGAGTTATCCGGAATGGTGTTGGATTTTGTACTGGGGTGGTTGCCTATCCCTTGGGGATTTGGACTAACCATCTAGCAGAAGCGGGCTCCCTCCAAACCATTAAATTAGCCTATAATTTGGGTGTCAACATGTTATGGTTGGGAAGTGACTCTAAAAACATTATTAATTTCCTACTTGGTAAATACCAACCCTCATGGATGATTAAAAACATCATTGATTCCATCAGGGAGTTGCTTCAAGAGTTTAAAAAATACCACATTTCCCATATTTATAGAGAGGCCAACAAGTGTCTTGACTAGGCTACCAATGAGGCAGTAAGGAGGGAGCAAATTATGACCTGGAATTTCAAGGGGGACCTCCCTTGTGCAGCACGTGATATCTTAACTTATGAAAGATTGCATGGTAAGCAAGGCCAAATTTTATATCATTTATCGAGCTATTAGGGGTGGTCATGGCAGGGGGAGTTGGTTTTGTATGCAGCCGAGAAGGACGCACAGTAATTATTGCAGGATCACTTCACATGCTTTATGGGTGTTTTTTTCCCTATAAAACAAAAGTATTAGAAATTCCCACAGAATTCTTGTGGTTTCTCACAGTTAGTTTATTGCGAAGAAAGGTATTTGCGGGAATTTACAGTCGATAGATATCAATAACATTGTGAGGGGAAATCGCAAGAGAACGAAGGCTGCCACTATTGATAAATGTAGGAAATGTCTGCAGGTCTAGGTGGTACTTCAAGCTGCCAAAATGACTGATTTCATGGAGCGGATGCAAGAGAAATGACCCGAAATTAAGAGAATTTTCAAGAAGGGCTGGAATAAAGGCACATTAACCATAAACAACAAGAAGGTCAAGGTGACTGAATATATGATCACTAAGGAAATGTATATTTCTATGGATGGAAGCAAGTTCTATACCTGGACAAGAAGATTTCAAATGCCACCGTGAAAAAATTTCTCAAGGATGAGGAGGAGAAAGCCAGATTTGTGAAGGGTAGCCATACTTACTACTCGCCAAAGCTAATTAAGTTCATTTGGTGAAGGATATTTTCTTCTATTATAGAATTTATCACTCTTGATGGTAGATATACTAGGGTTTACAGCAACCATTTTGTCATTCTTAACCACTTTCGATATAAAAATAAAATTTTCATCCCATACTATCTTTTCTGCATCCTAAATAGTTGGATCAAGGATGCAATATCCAACCCAGTAATGCATGAAGGTTTGGTGGTGATTTTGAATAATCACATGAAAAACACTACCGTCCATCTGAATATAGCTGAGGTTTTTGAGTCAGAAGAGGATCTTGATGACTCTAATGATGAGGAAGGAGAAGCCTATGACACGGAAATTGAGGTAGAGGATGACCCCAAATTATTGGGTCGAGTAGGAAAAAATTAAAAATAGAGCATGGGGCAACAGAATAAAGGGTCGGCCAAATGAAAGCGAAGAGGAGAGGATGAGGATAGCTATTATGATGAGGATAATGATCTACTGATAATGACATGGATACTGAAAGTGAGGAGGTCCAAATCCTCTTGAGATTAGAGCAGAAAAGGAAGACTTCTACAATTAAAAATATGGGAACCAAGAATCGGTCGCCTCTCATGACTGACTCTAAGGATAAGGGCCTGATAGGGGAGGAAACGGCCATGAAAGAAGCTTAGAGCTCTAATATCATGGAGGTCAAACTTGAGGTGAATCGTGAACCTACTGGTAACAAGACCCAGGAATATCATCACCTAGATATTGACTTATGCATCAATAATGGCACAAATAGCTTCAAAAAGGTGCTCCTCTAGATGCAAAAGAAAATTACTAGCATTAAAACCAAGCAAGACCAAGAAGCTGGAAAAATTGAGACTTTAGAAGCTTTAGGATCGGGTAAATTAAACACCCTCCCAGATTGTCTCAGTGAGCTCACCAAAGCTATTAGTAATGCATAGGAGATCATAAATGCTAATCGGAATAGCTTTCTTATCTTGGAGAACAGAGCAGGGGCTACTGAAAAAATGCTTGACAGAGTTGAGAACACGCTAAAAAATATTGGTGAGAAAAGTCATAAGATTGTTAAGGCTGCCTCAGCTAGTATGAAGGCTCTTATCAGTAAGCTTGAGAATGACCATGGGGATAAGGCTTTGGCGAGCATCATTCAACTGAAGGAAGATAACCCAGAGCATAAGGAGATTGGGCTTGGGAGAAGAATGTGTGCGAGCACCAGAAAAATGCAAAGCCAAAGCATGGAAACTCATGAGGAAATCAAGCGGATGGCTGATAATATGGAACAACTCGAGCTAGAAGCAGCTAAGATGCTTTATAACTTAACCTAAATTTGGGCTCTCTCTGTCGGTCCTTTTTGTTTTTGTTAGTTGTCTCTAGATTGCAGCATTCATGGTAGTTGTGATTAAGGGGGAGTATTAAATATATTCCCAACTACCCCTCACCAAATCTGTCCCTTACGTATCCTCTAGTCTGCAATCAATCCCAGCATTGAATACAAATAGTAAAATCAGATATTCATATGGATTTGAACGGATTCGAGTGGATTGATCTTATCTGTCATGTCTCATCTACCATCCTCACACTCTTTCTGGATGTTTCTGATATTTATTAATTTCTTGTCTGCTCAGTTTCGTGTTCTACAAATTTGTAATGAAATTTGCCATATAGTCAATGTATTTTAGAAAGATAAGAAGACCTCAAGAACAAGAGGTATTTCGTAATCAATTTGATGGATGAATGAAAATATGTTTGTTTTATATATTTTTGCTTTGTTTTTTTTTCCCTCACTTGTTTACCATTAGCGCAATGGGATCAAAATTGCTGACAATATTGAAACAACCATGCATCAAATTTGTTTCGATGACACAATATTGTTTCGAGTCTCCTCTCAAGTGGAAGTGACAAAGATTAAGAAGTCTTTGGAAATAAACAGCTTGAAATCGGGGCAAAAATTGAATCAGAGGAAATCATAATTTTTGTCATCATTACTGTTGTGAGAAAACAAAGGGATGCAACAAAAACCCTAAATTTGAAGATGGCACACATCCTCAATAATTTTCTTTTTCTCCCCTAATTTGTAAAGTTAAGCAAAGCTAAATTGTGGAATTAGTTTACAAGTAACGGGTTCAACAATATTAGGGCTTGGAAATGGAAATGGTTATCATTGGCTAATTGAATTGTCATGATTCTCGTAGTCATTGTTTCCCACCCAAATTATGGGATCTGTCATGCATGAAAATCCCAAAGAGAATTGAAGAAAGAGTGGAACAAATTATGAGGAAATCCTTTTGGTGTGGGAGCCAATATCAGAACAAGATCATCTTGATTGCTTGGGAAAAAATTTGCCAACAAAAGGAGGTTGGAGGTGTTGGTTTCATAAATTTGATTT
This sequence comes from Cryptomeria japonica, assembly GCF_030272615.1. Lineage (NCBI taxonomy): Eukaryota > Viridiplantae > Streptophyta > Pinopsida > Cupressales > Cupressaceae > Cryptomeria > Cryptomeria japonica. The sequence goes on along the minus strand of NC_081415.1, from coordinate 201,394,062 downwards.
TAATGAATATGGCCCCAAAGAAAAGTTTGTGTGGAACATGTATAATAAGAGCCATCAAAAGTGGGCACAAGTGTTGCAAAATAAATAACTCGACTCCCCTTGGCCAACAAGGATCCTTACTGTAGGAGACCCACCATCATGTTCATTCACTCGGAACTTCATGCTTTCTTATAGAGAAATCATAACCAAACATGTTACATGGAATATAATAAATTGGTAGAGGTCCTCATTCTAGCATAATTCTTCGGAAGGAGCCAAAGCATTAGCTAGTTTTAAGAACATGGAAGAAGTGAAATAGGGCTAGGTGGAGAAATAGGGTACCGAAGTCAAAGAATAAATTTACAAAATATTTAGTCGATGGATGGAACAAATGGAGTTTTAAAACCTTATAAAATTTGAGTGTATACCTTGATCAAAACAATGTACTAAAACAAAAACTTAAAGATAGAAATGTATGCTTCATTGATGAAGAAGATGATGTTAAGTGGTGTGGTGCTAAATTAAGAATATGCTTGGTGAAGCCGGGGTATAAAATACAGTGAGTAGATGAATAGATAGTAGATTGGCCTTTGCATTTAATTTAGAATAGGAAATGCCACACTAAAGTGGGGTCCTTTGCATGCACTACACTTCAAAACCATATTCTAAAAAGAGATTGCTTTTAAAAGCTTGTATTTGCAAGACCAAATAGATGTATTTTCTTAAGGGGTGAAGAGGGGATAAAAGACCATTTTCTATTTGGATGTGAAATAGCCAACTACTGTTGGAACAGTGTAAAGGAGAAGTTGGAGTGCCAATAGCCTTTACTATCAAATTTTCATTCTTGCTTTAATATCTGGCCAAAAATTAACCAAAATGTTGTCTTTGGTAGGATATGAACTTGGACGCCCTTAATTTTAATATGGGAATTTCGGAAAGAAACAAATAGACGTGAGTATTAAGGAAAAATCCAACAAACACAAAAGCAATCTACATTTTTGTCTTGTACATTTAGTTTTCGAAGTATGACGAAACAAGAGAGTTGTTATCAATACCAAATGGACTTTACTAGCATTTTAAATCACAACATTTCATTTCCAAAACTCCCTTGACTTGTCAATCAACGAAATTTCAAATAGCTTAACCGAATTTTCTCAAATACAAAAACTATTCTCAATTTCTAAAAATTTTGGTATACCAAGCCATCCTTTGCTTCATCTAATTTTGAGTGTCATCAATTGTTTGTATTTCATCGGAAATATTAAATATCTAATATGACTATGTCGCCTACTACCATCTAGGCTAAATCTTTGATGGTACAAAATGTGTTTCTTCGTGCCCGAATATAGAGAGTTTGATCTCTAATATGATCTATATTGAACTACCAATGTTGGACATGAATGTGATCTCGTCGAATAAAATGCGTCTTCAAATGGATTATTACTAAACTGTCTGGAAGATAGAATTTCGGATGCAATATTTATTTGATTTCCTTTCACGTCATGATAGGTTTACGAAATGAAATGACTTATGGGCAAGAGCGAACAATGAAGCAGCGTGAGAGTTATACATAATTCAATCATTTAACCATCGAAAATAATTTAACCATTCAATCGTTCCATCTATGAGCATGTTTGTATGGAACTGGTTGTATCATTTAGGAATCGTCAATATCAATGGCCTGTAAAAGAAATAATTCAGTTATTTTGACAACACGCCATTCCCATGAAACAATAATTCAATTATTTCAAACAAACATTTATTAAAGTTCTTAAATATCGTAGCACGCAGCCTTACTATGCTGTATATGATACACACAGCCTTATTCTACTACTAAGCGAAGGATTAATTTATTAGCATATCAGGAGGGACGCATATTTAGCTCCTAACAATAGACATCTTATTGGCATCACAACAATAGACGTCGCTGTCAACCGCAACAATAGACATCAGCCCCGCAGGTTATGCAGTCATCAGTAGGGACACTGCTACTGCTACTGGTATTGGTAATGGTAATGGCGTTGGGATTGGGATTGGAATTGAGACCGCAACAATAGACATCAGCCCCGCACGTTATGCATTGTGCTTCCACTTCCACCATTATTGTGCCTCCCAGAATTAGTAGAACCATAGATGGTATCACAAATTTCTTAACAACATCCATTTCTAATTGATGAGGATGAGGATTCTCCTGCACACCACGGCTTAAGTAGCTGCACCAGGACTCATAATCATTCGGTTTCAATGTCAATGACACACAGATAGGACAGTTTACATTCAATTCCTCCGTCCATTATTTACAATGTATAGAATCCACGAAGTATATTACAACTTCCTCATTAAAGACAAACCGAACCAAAGAAATTTAACCATTTCCACTTTGCCGGTCCATTTCTGCATAAAATATTTCATCCACTCAAGTTGTAAGAAAGGCCATTAGCTCTATCATTGCGCTACTTTCTAATAACAGATAACTCCAATTACCTTGCAAAATGGTATAAAGACAAGTCACCAAAATCTTGAAAGAGGTTTGGTTCTTCCTAACCATTACCAAAGTGTTCATTGATAAGATATTGAGATGTCTAACGGGTAGAAATCACCTTCACGAGTCTTTTTTTAAAGTCGCATTGCAAAATCTTAGCTAGAATTTAGTGCAACTAATACATAAAGGAAAGGGGGGGCTAGAGGGACAACATGTTAGATAGGAAAACGTGTTAGGAAAGCGGGGCTAGAGCGACAACATGTTAGATAGGAAAACGTGTTCAATGTATTTGAAATTTTTTAATTATCTAAGATTCTTTCAGTTGAAAAGGCGAAATTTATTGCATTAAATTAATAAAATGGTTTGTAGGCAACATATCTAACCTAACGTTCACGGTATTACTTAATGGGAATCCGTATGGTATTTTGCATTCTTTGAGTGCCATTAGGAATGGCAATCCTTTATGCCCATTACTTTTCATCATCTTGGGACGGGGTCTAGGTACGAGCATGAGGGTGGTGATAGCTATGGGAAGGTGGCAAGGCATCAAAATTGCTCACAATATTGAAACAACCTCGCATCTTTTTTTTTCGATGACACAATGTTGTTTCGAGTCTCCTCTCAAGTGGAGGCAAGAAAGATTAAGAAGACTTTGGAAATAAACTGCTTGAAATCAGGGCAAAAACTGAATCGGAGGAAATCATAAGTTTTCTCATCATTACTGTTGTGACAAAACAAATGGATATGACAAAAACTCTAAATTTCAAGATGGCATGTATCCTGAAGAAATTTCTTGGTCTCCCCTAATTTGTAAAGTTAAGCAAAGCTAACTTGTGGACTTAGTTTACAAGTAACTGGATCGACAACATTAGGGCTTGGAAATGGAAATGGCTATCAATGGCTAGGTGAATTGGCATGCTTCTCATAGTCATTGTTTCCCGCCCAAATTATGGGATGTCATGCACGAAAATCCCAAAGATAATTCAAGAAAGAGTGGAACAAATTATCTGGAAATTCTTTTGGTGTGAGAGTCGAGATCAGAAAAAGATCCCCTTGATGGGTTGAGAAAAAATTTGGCAACAAAAGGAGCCTGGAGGTGTTGGTTTCAAAAATTTGAATTTAATGAATATGACCCCAAAGAATAGTAGTTTTGAAACATGTATAATAAGAGCCATCAAAAGTGGGCCCAAGTGTTGCAAAATAAATAGCTTGGCTCCCCTTGGCCAACAAGGATCCTTAGGGTACAAGAAGGTCTGGTTGGAAAGTGGCTCCCTAAACATCATTAACTGCTTGAGTAAAAAGACCTCCCCTAGCTGGACTATTAAACACCTCAGTCAGGAATGCTTTGATATGATTGCCAAGCTGGAAGAAATTCAAATTTCTCATATTTTTAGGGAGGGTAATAAGTCGGCGGATCATGTGGCAAATATTGGTTTGATTAGTGATGATATTAAATGGTGGTGGGAGGGGGATTCCTTCACGTTTCATTTGTGTCAGCTGGCTCGGAAGGATGCCGATAATATCTCATCGATTGAGTATTTATTATGGCAGATTTTCACATGTGTAAAGGCATTCCTAGAAAGAAGTGGAGCCGTCCTTCTAAATTGTTCATGTGGGTCTGGTTTTTTACCTTCTGGCTTAACCTTGGTTTTAGTCTGAATATCAAAATCTGTAGAGGTAAAAGTCGTGTGGGGGGGGACAAGAATAGGATGGAACCATCGTCATTTGTGTTATGGGAGAAAAACAAAGATATTGAGATGGAAGTTGTGGATGGCGGCATGGAACCTTATGTTAGAACACTCCATGGCCAGGATCACAAGATTACGGAAAGGTTTCAGAAAGCTTGGAGGAAAGGGGTTCTTAGTGTGTATGAGGCTGAATTTCGGATTGATGAAACCTTATTGCTGAGATTACGGGGTTAGAGTATGGAAGGCAAGAAGTTCTACAAAGAAAGGAAAAACTCAAAAGAAGCCCTCTCTATATTCTATGATAAACAGAGTGAGATCTAAGAAGAGTCAGAAAAATCCAGATGGAGGCTATAACCGAAAGGACCTGTTAACGCTATGGATAGACATGGCAGAATTTATCATGAGGTACATAACCCTCGATGGCCTCTATGCAAGTATATTTTCTTATCATCTTACGATCCTAAATCACTTTAGGCATGATAAAGAAAATTCCTTGTCGGTCTATTTTGTTTCTTCCCTTGAGCATGGCATTAAAAACGTCTATGCAATAGTACACAGGTGTTTTCAGATGAAAGACATTATGCAAAATACCATGGTAGACATTATGCAAATACAATGGTAGACAATATGCAAAATGCAGAAGCATTAGCAAGGCATGAGAACTGTAAGATAGATTGTCTAAAAGAAATGTGATCTCATGGATTACAATACGAGCATGAGCCAAAAATGAATTTGTTGAAAAGGCTATAAAAATTCCAAAGAAAATGTAAATGGGCAGCTGTAAAGCTAATTCCATATTCTCCAGCATTAGAAGAATTTAGTGAGGCTATACACATCATGTGAATTATTCACGTTCGAATGGTTTAAGGCTATTTTGGGGGTTATTTACAAGAAAAAAATGTTTTTTGTGTCTCTAAGATGTTCCCAATAAGATTGCCTATGAATTGTGAGTGTTTTTCAAATGGTTTCAAGCACTTTTAGGTGCCAAACAATGTCTAAAATAGCCAAAACAAAATAATCACGACCTACTCAATGTGTTTGGAATAGAATTTAATTATTGTTAACAGGGGTAAAAGTGTAGCAAATAATTGTTTTCACCCATGAGAGAATTCATTTGGGTAAGAAGCCAAATGATAAATGGGAAAAAATAGAACTTGATCGACTGGTAGGCACATAGGGGATATTGTTTTTACTACAAAGGATAAAGATATGATGTGGCAATAGTTAAAATATTATTCGTTAAATGCACATTCATGAGAATGTTAATAATGTGAAGTGTTGTAATGAGATATTTCCACAAGGTGAAATCCTTTTTTGAAAAATACGTTCATAAGAAGTGCAGAAACTAAAACTTCAAAGTGGAGGTTTTAGGTAACTTGCAAAGTAAAATGAAATGGGAAAAGTATTGTAATGTTGGCAAGGAAAAAGAGATTTTTTTATGCAAGATAACATATTAGACTATAGTTTTCATTTGGGGTGAAATATTTTAACATGAGGTGATGAAAGAAAAGGACTTGGTGAAAATCATAGCCAAAGGATGAAATTATTATAGCAGAGTTATTAAATGTTTTTCAATAAAGTCTCACCCAATAAATTAAAAATAATTTCAGAAGGGGAGTAAATTGAAGGTAAAGGCAAGTGTGAAGTTTGTCCAATAGAAAGAATTATCATAAAGTTAATTTTGATGCAATAATATTGTATTTCTATCATAAGTTTATCAATTTAATAACTGTAAATTAGAAAATAGGGAGCTTAGCAAGCACTCCAATTGGAAATAAAAATTTACTAAGCTCAATTTCCACTTGGGGAAACTTTACATTCAAAAGAAGGGATGAATCTAATTGATCCAATCCAAAAGAATGCTAGGATTGAATGCTAAGTAGATTTGGTTGTGTTTGAAATGTGTTTAACCCTCTTTTGTAAGTTGAATAAGTAAAGTGCTGAAATTGAAGACAAAGTAAGAAAAAATAGTGAGCTATAGATTCGGGACTCAATCGTGCACCTGGATCTGAGAAGTATAAGATGATTGGAGTTGCTCTGTGAAAACTGCTAAAACTAGCAGGGACCATGTGCAACGACCAGGGCAACCCCAACTTGGTCCTCCGAAAGAACACAGAGAAAAGAAGAGGAAAAGGGTTGGAAATAGGGGTTTGCCTTAGTCAAACCACAATTGGAATCAACTTTGAATGAAATATTGCAAATGCTTGAAATAAATAATGTAAGGGTATACCACAGATCTACAATGAGTGATGACAATGCTTTTCTTCTTCATTGTAATCACATATATTGTATGAAACGGTATGAACACGGAAAAACCCTAACACACACACATGGTTACAAATGAATGGTGTAAAGTTGCTCCACAATAGTTGAATGATAATGGTTGGCGTAGACTTGATGAATGCTTCAAAAGACTTCACATAACCTGCGCTTTCACTTCATAAGAGGCTCCTCCCAAATTGCTTGATGTTAGATCTTCAAATGAGGAAAGTAAGGATATATGTAGGAGACCCTAACTTTGTTTTGTGTCATAGGCCGACCTAGAAATAATATTTTTCACCAATATCTTGGATTTGAATAGTAAAATACTGACAAAACATGTTTTTTGCCAAATTTTTGGGGAAGTTATATATTATGATTTTAGAGAAAATTCCAAGAGTATGTGGGAATTTGAGATGTCTAGATATGCGAAATTGGGTCTTGAAGGTCGAAATAGGACATAATTAGGGCTTTTGCTGAATTAATTAATTGGAAGAATAAAAAGGGCCAAACATAGGGAAAAGTACCCAATTTTATGATGTGTGGAAAGAGAAGGCTTTAGATTAATTAAATGCTTAAAGGGAATTTAAATAATGATCCCACTTATGTCTCCCATGTCCAAATGAGAGGGGAAGACCTCCTTACAACCTTTCCCTCATCAATGTAAATTTTTTGACATAGGTTGACCTGAAGGTGTAACTCCCACTCAAATTTTTGATGGGACTGAGGTCTCAAAATGAGCCCCAATTAGGAGGATCAGGGTGTAGCGCCCTACTCCTGGTGAGGACCAAGGCATGGTGCTCTAGTCCTACCCCAAATTGGGTTAGGGTTAAGGGCCTATGCAACGTGCAAGATGGAAAAATAAAGCTTAGTTGCATGGGGGAGGCATAAACAAGTCCCAATCAAGTATGGGGATGAGCACACTAAGGTGAGGGCCCCAAATACGGTCAAAATTGCAAAGGGTGAAATTTTAGGACACTACAATAACAGACTGATAAAATACTTTTTTAGGCAAAGTGGCTAAATAGGATTAAACAATGTAACGGTCTGAAGCGCTCTTTCGTTTCCTATAAGAAGGAAATAGGGATTGATAAGAATTGGGATTAGAATCAAAAAAATTTAGGAAGGACCATATGACGTAATATTACTTTGGTCATTGTCTTATATTTTAGGGTTTTCAATAGAAGATGGTACATAATTTTATGTTTGGAAAATGGCTCAATTGTCCATTCATATAAGGAAAAAATCATCACTGAATTGTCTCTATATTATACTTTCCATGTTCATATAAATCAGGTTACTAAGGATATCTCTAATTTGTTTTTGCATCTTTGTTTGTTTGTAATTTTTTGTGTGGGTTTCCTCAAGGAGGAATTAAATTCTATTGAATCTATTATAGTGAATGTGGAAGATAAATCGGGATTAATAAGAATAATTGTGTGATGAATATTTGTTGCATGTTCATGCAAGGCATAGACAATTTTAAGTGCTGAATAATTTGAATTCAAACTATTGGAAGATCATAAATAATTTTGAAATTGACTCTATGGCCCAGGATAAGACACTGATCACATTTCATTTCAAAACAATTAAATTAGTATACATTTTATTTTCAGTTGTAAAGATAGGAGTAGGGGATATTCAGTATTCAATTATCCATTTTCAAATATTTATGCTAGTTTGAGGTGGATTGAGAAAGATTTGGCTTTTTAGTAAAAAACTTTAATCTACTTTAAGTTATAAGAAGGTACACCCAATGTTGGTGTTTTTTCCTGCAACCCTCGGTCCTAAGGATTTCATCACATTCCAATGTGGGGATAAAACCTTCAATGAGGTCTCTGAACTATCGAAAAACTGGGGAAAGGGAATTCCAACAGCACAAGGCTCTCACAGCCTTCTTCACTTTGAGTCCCATCATACTCAGGAGGGTGTTCCTATTTTGGGCCTGCATAGATGAATACCTTGCAATATTTTGATCTGCACACTAATAGAAAGATGGAATATTCTCAAAAACATAAGGACATTACATTCATTTCTGTAAAATCAAGTGAAGTCCTAATTGCTCTGCCTCTGAGAATATTTGAGAACCTAGATTGAAAAACTAAATGGGAAAAGGGGTAATGAGAAATTCAATTATGGAAGTGCTTCTTAAACAAATCCTAGAGTGTCGTAGGCCAATGTCTATCCCGAGGCATAGAGTCAATTCCTTTAGTCACAAATGCAAACCTAAACAATAATTGAACTCGAACTAGTGAGCTTCTTAGAGATTAATGCCTTACATGAATGCAGCTCCATATGTTATTACATAAACTATTCTTTTTATCCATAAACTATTTTCTAAGTTCACAGTGATTTGTATATAGAATTTAATTCCTTCCTTGATGGAAACCCATAAACACAATCACACATTGATATGGAAAATATCAAGATAAATCAAAACATCCTTAATATTCTGATTCATGTGAAAGTAGATAATACAAATGGAAACAGTCGTGCAAAAATATAGCAGTTTGCTAATATACTAATTTAAATTGCTGCAGGATCTATACATTCATTCCCTTAGGAATTTACCTTCAGTAAAAGGTTGAACAAGAACCTATTCTACCCGCCCAAAAAATAAAAAAGATTCAAAATTCTTGATACAGCCTTGGTATTCCTGTTATATCATCAGGAATGCACAAGCTACAGGTTGCTTACATGTGTCCAGCTTATTTACCTAACTAGCCCTTTCCGTTCTTGATTTACCGAATGGATCTGGTTGCCTATATTTTTTCTTGATGCGTAACCATCTAGATGGCCATGTCCGGTAGCCTTCATACCTAGGATTAGAGATCATTAAAGGAAACCTACCACCATGCCAACCATGTCACCACCGACAATGGATGGTTATAGACGCAGAAGATACCAGCTCAAGAAGCTTTCAGTAATCATCCTGGTAGGGGATAACTTTGAGAGTGTGGGTTTGCAGCGCTACCAACCCAATTCCTCAATTTCCATATCGCCCACTGTGTCTCTGCACTTCTACACCCAAAGGGAAAATTTTGCCGCTAAAGGAAATCTAGCCATATGCAAGCTGTAAAAAAGTATTGCATCTGTATTTTAATCACGTTATTCCTCTCTGGCAGCATGGTGCATTTTCAAGCCCCCTTTGGTCCTATGACAGATTCCTCATAGGTTTCCTTTCTGGGCTTCGATATCTTTTCTATGACATGATCCACTTCCTACAAGGACTTAACATAGCTGCAAACATCTCTAAACTTCTAACCTCCAACCTGTTCACTCATATACATTGATGGCTTATTCACCCTAATAATGATCTGTATATATTTAGCATTCTCACTATACTTAAGCACATATGTATACCAATCATCACAACTCTAGCATCAAACAAAAGATCGTGATCACAAAATCAACTTTTCACGATTTTGTTCCTTCAAAAAAGCTTGAACAACCATGCACATCTCTGCAACTCTGACATTTGTTTGAGTGTAAAAATCAAACGTCGTCACTTTCTAAATGCTGACTCACTTACGCCACAATAATAATCATGATATATTCCCATAATAAGCCTAAGAGAATTACCAACCCTACCATGTTTGAATGAAAATTGGGCTTTGCTCAAGATATCCTAAATATAGCATTAGGTTGGCAATTTTCACACCTCTTCCTCTTACACGAGGCTCAGTGAGGTCAAAACTGAGCCCTCAATGAGAATTGAGTTGCCAACTCAAACATCCCATAGCACACATTCTCTCATATACTCAAGACCCATTGAGACCAACTCGAGCACCTCACCAAGTGTCGATTTGCCAGCTCAGATTATTTTAGCACACAGGCATTATCCTCTTCTCACGGCCTCGGGACTCGTTGAATTGGAAAAACTTCCCACCAAGTCCTGAATGGTTTTTAATTCTTGCAATCGCATGACTCGGAGCTTGCCTAACTATAGGATGGGGCCTTTCAAATGGCCATGCGTCCAACACTTTGTAACATGAATTGGAAAGGAGGATGAACAGGGGTATAAAATATATATCTTTTGCTTTCACTACAAGATTTAGAAATTTACTATAAATTTTTAATGTATGGTGTAGTGCCCCTCCCTGTTTCATCTTGCTTTAAGTTCATCCATAGACTATATTGATATAGCTTAGTCTAGTTTAAGATGATTTGATGGTATATAACCATTTACTTACCCAATTTCATGATATGATGATGATTATGTTACTGCTTGTTTTATTGTGAGTGTCTTCTCTGTGGTTGTGAAAGGGACAATATCATATCACTCATTCGTGAGCCTACTGGTAACAAGACCCAGGAATATCATCACCTGGATATTGACGTCTGCATCAATAATGGCACAAATAGCTTCAAAAAGGTGCTCCTTTAGATGCAAAAGAAAATTACTGGCATTAAAACCAAGCAAGACCAAGAAGCTGGAAAAATTGAAACTTTAGAAGCTTCAGGATCGGGTAAATTAAACACCCTCCCAGATTGTCTCAGTGAGCTCACCAAAGCTATTAGTAATGCATAGAAGATCATAAATGATAATAAGAATAGCTTTCTTATCATGGAGAACAGAGCAGGGGCTACTGAAAAAAGACTTGACAGAGTTGAGAACACGCTAAAAAATATTGGTGAGAAAAGTCATAAGATTGTTAAGGCTGCCTTAGCTAGTATGAAGGCTCTGATTAGTAAGCTTGAGAATGACCATGGGGATAAGGCTTTGGCAAGCATCATTGAACTGAAGGAAGATAACCCAGAGCATAAGGAGATTGGGCTTGGGAGAAGAATACGTGCGAGCACTAGAAAAATGTAAAGACAAAGCATGAAAACTCATGAGGAAATCAAGCAGATCGCTGATAATATCGAACAACTCGAGCTGGAAGCAGCTGAGATGCTTCATAACTTAACCTAAATTTGGGCTCTCTTTGTCGGTCCTTTTTGTTTTTGTTAGTTGTCTCTAGATTGCAGCATTCATGGTAGTTGTGATTAAGGGGGAGTATTAAATATATTCCCAACTCCCCCTAACCAAATCTGTCACTTACGTATCCTCTAGTCTGCAGTCAATCGCAGCATTGAATACAAAAAGTAAAATCAGATATTCATATGGATTTGAACAGATTCGAGTGGATTGATCTTATCTGTCATGTCTCATCTACCATCCTCACACTCTTTCTGGTTGTTTCTGATATTTATTAATTTCTTGTCTGCTCAGTTTCGTGTTCTACAAATTTGTAATGAAATTTGCCATATAGTCAATGTATTTCAGAAAGATAAGAAGACCTCAAGAACAAGAGGTATTTCGTAATCAATTTGATGGATGAATGAAAATATGTTTGTTTTATATATTTTTGCTTTGTTTTTTTTTCCCTCCCTTGTTTACTATTAGTGCAATGGGATCAAAATTGCTAACAATATTGAAACAACCATGCATCAAATTTATTTCGATGACACAATATTGTTTCGAGTCTCCTCTCAAGTGGAAGCAACAAAGATTAAGAAGGCTTTGGAAATAAACAGCTTGAAATCGGGGCAAAAATTGAATCAGAGGAAATCATAATTTTTGTCATCATTACTGTTGTGAGAAAACAAAGGGATGCAACAAAAACCCTAAATTTGAAGATGGCACACATCCTCAATAATTTTCTTGGTCTCCCCTAATTTGTAAAGTTAAGCAAAGCTAAATTGTGGAATTAGTTTACAAGTAACGGGTTCGACAATATTAGGGCTTGGAAAGGGAAATGGTTATCACTGGCTCATTGAATTGTCATGATTCTCGTAGTCATTGTTTCCCACCTGAATTATGGGATCTGTCATGCATGAAAATCCCAAAGAGAATTCAAGAAAGAGTGGAACAAATTATGAGGAAATCCTTTTGGTGTGGGAGCGAAGATCAGAACAAGATCATCTTGATTGCTTGGGAAAAAATTTGCCAACAAAAGGAGGTTGGAGGTGTTGGTTTCATAAATTTGATTTTAATGAATATGGCCCCAAAGAAAAGTTTGTGTGGGACATGTATAATAAGAGCCATCAAAAGTGGGCACAAGTGTTGCAAAATAAATAACTCAACTCCTCTTGGCCAACAAGGATCCTTACTGTAGGAGACCCACCATCATGTTCATTCACTTGGAACTTCATGCTTTCTTATAGAGAAATCATAACCAAACATGTTACATGGAATATCATAAATTAGTAGAGGTCCTCATTCTAGCATAATTCTTCAGAAGGAGCCAAAGCATTAGCTAGTTTTAAGAACATGGAAGAAGTGAAATAGGGCTTGGTGGAGAAATAGGGTACTGAAGTCAAAGAATAAATTTACAAAATATTTAGTCGATGGATGGAACAAATGGAGTTTTAAAACCTTATAAAATTTGAGTGTATACCTTGATCAAAACGATGTACTTGAACAAAAACTTAGAGATAGAAATGTATGCTTCATTGATGAAGAAGATGATGTTAAGTGGTGTGGTGCTAAATTAAGAATATGCTTGGTGAAGCCGGGGTATAAAATACAGTGAGTAGATGAATAGATAGTAGATTGGCCTTTGCATTTAATTTAGAATAGGAAATGCCACACTAAAGTGGGGTCCTTTGCATGCACTACACTTCAAAACCATATTCTAAAAAGAGATTGCTTTTAAAAGCTTGTATTTGCAAGACCAAATAGATGTATTTTCTTAAGGGGTGAAGAGGGGATAAAAGACCATTTTCTATTTGGATGTGGATGCAGCCAACTACTGTTGGAACAGTGTAAAGGAGAAGTTGGAGTTCCAATAGCCTTTACTATCAAATTTTCATTCTTGCTTTAATATCTGGCCAAAAATTAACAAAAATGTTGTCTTTGGTAGGATATGAACTTGGACGCCCTTAATTTTAATATGGGAATTTTTGAAAAAAACAAATAGACGTGAGTATTAAGGAAAAATCCAACAAACACAAAAGCAATCTACATTTTTGTCTTGTACATTTAGTTTTCGAAGTATGACGAAACAAGAGAGATGTTATCAATACCAAATGGACTTTACTAGCATTTTAAATCACAACATTTCATTTCCAAAACTGCCTTGACTTGTCAATCAACAAAATTTCAAATAGCTTAACCGAATTTTCTCAAATACAAAAACTATTCTCAATTGCTAAAAATTTTGGTATACCAAGCCATCCTTTGCTTCATCTAATTTTGAGTGTCATCAATTGTTTGTATTTCATCGGAAATATTAAATATCTAATATGACTATGTCGCCTAGTACCATCTAGGCTAAATCTTTGATGGTACAAAATGTGTTTCTTCGTGCCCGAATATAGAGAGTTTGATCTCTAATATGATCTATATTGAACTACCAATGTTGGACATGAATGTTATCTCGCAGAATAAAATGCGTCTTCAAATGGACTATTACTAAACTGTCTGGAAGATAGAATTTCGGATGCAATATTTATTTGATTTCCTTTCACGTCATGATAGGTTTACGAAATGAAATGACTTATGGGCAAGAGCGAACAATGAAGCAGCGTGAGAGTTATACATAATTCAATCATTTAACCATCGAAAATAATTTAACCATTCAATCGCTCCATCTATGAGCGTGTTCGTATGGAACTGGTTGTATCATTTAGGAATCGTCAATATCAATGGCCTGTAAAAGAAATAATTCAGTTATTTTGACAATACGCCATTCCCATGAAACAATAATTCAATTATTTCAAACAAACATTTATTAAAGTTCTTAAATATCGTAGCACGCAGCCTTACTATGCTGTATATGATACACACAGCCTTATTCTACTACTAAGCGAAGGATTAATTTATTAGCATATCAGGAGGGACGCATATTTAGCTCCTAACAATAGACATCTTATTGGCATCACAACAATAGACGTCGCTGTCAACCGCAACAATAGACATCAGCCCCGCAGGTTATGCAGTCATCAGTAGGGACACTGCTACTGCTACTGGTATTGGTAATGGTAATGGCGTTGGGATTGGGATTGGAATTGAGACCGCAACAATAGACATCAGCCCCGCACGTTATGCATTGTGCTTCCACTTCCACCATTATTGTGCCTCCCAGAATTAGTAGAACCATAGATGGTATCACAAATTTCTTAACAACATCCATTTCTAATTGATGAGGATGAGGATTCTCCTGCACACCACGGCTTAAGTAGCTGCACCAGGACTCATAATCATTCGGTTTCAATGTCAATGACACACAGATAGGACAGTTTACATTCAATTCCTCCGTCCATTATTTACAATGTATAGAATCCACGAATTATATTACAACTTCCTCATTAAAGACAAACCGAACCAAAGAAATTTAACCATTTCCACTTTGCCGGTCCATTTCTGCATAAAATATTTCATCCACTCAGGTTGTAAGAAAGGCCATTAGCTCTATCATTGCGCTACTTTCTAATAACAGATAACTCCAATTACCTTGCAAAATGGTATAAAGACAAGTCACCAAAATCTTCAAAGAGGTTTGGTTCTTCCTAACCATTACCAAAGCGTTCATTGATAAGATATTGAGATGTCTAACGGGTAGAAATCACCTTCACGAGTCTTTTTTTAAAGTCGCATTGCAAAATCTTAGCTAGAATTTAGTGCAACTAATACATAAAGGAAAGCGGGGGCTAGAGGGACAACATGTTAGATAGGAAAACGTGTTCAATGTATTTGAAATTTTTAAATTATCGAAGATTCTTTCAGTTGAAAAGGTGAAATTTATTGCATTAGAAGTAATAAAATGGTTTGTAGGCAACATATTTAACCTAACATTCTCGGTATTAATCAATGGGACTCTCTATGGTATTTTGCATTCTTCGAGTGTCATTAGGAAGGGTAATCCTTTATGCCTATTACTTTTCATCATCTTGGGACGGGGTCTAGGTAGAAGAATGAGGGTGGTCATAGCTACGAGATGGTGGCAAGGCATCAAAATTGCTCACAATATTGAAACAACCTCGCATCATTTTTTTTTCAATGACACAAGGTTGTTTCGAGTCTCCTCTCAAGTGGAGGCAACAAAGCTTAAGAAGACTTTGGAAATAAACTACTTGAAATCAGGGCAAAAATCGAATAAGAGGAAATCATAAGTTTTGTCATCATTACTTTTGTGAGAAAACAAACAGATACGACAAAAACTTTAAATTTGAAGATGGCATGTATCCTCAAGAAATTTCTTGGTCTCCCCTAATTTGTAAAGTTAAGCAAAGCTAACTTCTGGACTTAGTTTACAAGTAACTGGATTGACAATATTAGGGCTTGGAAATGGGAATGGTTATCAATGGCTAGGTGAATTGCCATGCTTCTCATATTCATTAGTTCCCACCCAAATTATGGGATGTCATGCACGAAAATCCCAAAGAGGATTGAAGAAAGAGCGGAACAAATTATGAGGAAATTCTTTTGGTGTGAGAGCCGAGATCAAAACAAGATCCCCTTGATTGCTTGGGAAAAAAATTGCCAACAAAAGGAGGCTGGAGGTGTTGGTTTCAGAAATTTGAATTTAATGAATATGGCCCCAAAGAAAAGTAGTTTTCGGAACATGTATAATAAGAGCCATCAAAAGTTGGCCCAAGTGTTGCAAAATATATAGCTTGGCTCCCCTTGGCCAACAGGGATCCTTAAGGTACAAGAAGGTCTGGTTGGAAAGTGACTCCCTAAACATCATTAACTGCTTCAGTAAAAAGACCTCCCCTAGCCGGACTATTAAACACCCCATTCAGGAATGCTTTGATATGATTGCCAAGCTTGACGAAATTCAAATTTCCCACATTTTTAGGGAGGGTAATAAGCCAATAGATCATGTGGCAAATATTGGTGTGATTAGTGATGATATTAAATGGTGGTGGGAAGGGGATTCCTTCCTGTTTCATTGTGTGAGATGGCTCAAAAGGATGCTGATAATATCTCATCGATTGGGTATTAATTATGGCAAATTTTCACATGTGTAAAGGCACTCCTAGAAAGAAGTGGAGTCGTCCTTCCAAATTGTTCTTATGGGTCTGGTTTTTTAGCTTTTGGCTTAAGCCTGGTTTTAGTCTAAATACCAAAACCTGTAAAGGTAAGATTCATATGGGGGAGACAAGAATAGGATGGAACCATCGTTGTGTGCGTTATGGGAGAAAAACAAAGAGCTTTGGACAGAAGTTGTGGATGGCGGCCTAGAACCTAATGTTAGAAAACTCCATGGCCAGGATCACAAGATTACGGAAAGGTTTGTGAAAGGTTGGAGAAAAGGGGTTCTTAGTGTGTATGAGGTTGAATTCAAGATTGATGAAACCTTCATTGTTGAGAATCAATTTGATAGCTTTCAACAATGGATGTCCCAAGAATACCCTGATAGTGAAGCTCTTCCATTAATTGAAGGTCTTAAGTGCATGCTTCAAAGTGACCAGAATGAAATTGATATATTGTGTGGCATTGCACATATTATTGATTCTAATGGCATGCCTATCAAGAGTTGTTCCAACACCCTAGGTTACTCACAACCTTCAACACAAGTCAATTCCTCTATTCCATTGACTAATCATATGACTAGTATTCCTCCTTTCACATCTAAAATCATGCCTACTTCAACTCACAATTCTATTCCTACAACAATAGGTCATGGGGCAATCCCTCATCTTCATTTAATCCTCCATCGTTACCTATGTCTTCCATGAATATTTCTACTATTCCTCAACCAATCAATGTGACACAAAGGGGAAAGGCCTTACAATGGTATTGCTCTCTACCTTCTTATTCTATAACTTCCTTTCAACAACTAGCAAATGCTTTCATCCAACAATTTCAAAACAACATTGGTCCTAAAATCACTTTCACTAATTGAATGCATTGTAAACAAGGTTTTAAGAAAAAGTAACTGATTTAATTGGTAGATATAAGCATTTGTGTGCTCAAATTTTTTTCATGTGCCTGATAATGATATTCAAAAAAATTTCATTTCTAATTTACAAAATGATATCAGCGAAAAGCTTCTTTTGTTTGAGTTTACTTCCTTTCCACAGTTGTGCGCAATACTCCACAATTATCAATTGGTTGTGAGTCAAATGGAGCAATTCACTCCTACAACTCCGAGTGATAAGGGGGAGAGTGTTCAACAACCATTTGCGAAGTTCAAACAAACAAAAATCTTCATCAAGTTCAATGATCCAATCAACAACAACCATGTGAGGGCTACAACAGGTGTGCCTTCTATTTCTAAAAAATTTCAAAGAGAAAGACATTTTACTCCTTTGAATGAATCTTTACATAGTATTATGTCTCAGTTGTTGCACATAAATGTTATCAAAATTCCTCCTATAAAACAAATTGATCCTTCCAAACTTGCATCTCCTTATTTTGATAACAATTCCTTTTTCCAATTTCATCATCAACCTGGGCATGATACTGAGAAATGTTTTGCATTGAAAAATAAGGTTCAAGACTTGATTGATAATAATACTATATCTGTGGTAGGTGTGAATGATAAAGGGAATAAATCAGTTGCTCCTCCTAATAAAAATCTTAAGATTTTCACTAATCCCTTGCCATCTCATACCTCTAACATTATTGAGATTGTGCCTAATTCTCTCACTTCTGAAGAATTCACCTGTATGGCTCCAAACTTGGTTAATATGGTAGAAACACAAGATACGCCTAAGGATCCTTGTATTACATTTGACCCTAGCGAGACCATTAGATAACCCGATGGCCCTTTATACATAGTTGCAAAGGTTAAGGAAATCCCTTGTAGTGGTGCCCTGATTGATCCCTCTTGCATGATTAATGTCATAACTGAAGAGTATCTTTTCACTTTATGATTGCATAAACCACTATATGATGCTTCTAATATGGTTGTGAAGTTATTTGATGGCTTCTTTTGTCCTACCATTGGTTCTATCACTCTTCCTATTGAAGTCCATGCTAAGTGCATGGATGTTGACTTTGTTATCATACCATCTTCTAAGAAATTTCGTGTTAAGTTGGGTTATCCTTCGCTATCTTCCATGAAGGCTATTGCTTCTCCAATCCACAAGTGTCTTAAATTTCCTCACAATGGAGAAATCATAATTGTGAACCATAAATTATTTCGTCCATCCAAAAGAAGCCCTGGTGTTCCTATTGATCTCTTTTGGCCTAAACAATTTCAATATCTTACATCAAGGAGCAATGCTCTTTTTGAATCTTATCAAAAATGGAAGAATGATATGATCTTATCTTTAAGTCAACCTAGATTGCCAACACTTGACATTCCTATTATTCTTCAAGATGAGATTTTTCCCCTCTCAGATAGAACTAATCTCTCTCCTAAGGAAGATTGTCCACCTACCCCTATGGATGTGACTTTACCTTCTCTTAAGGAAAACACCAATATTCTTCCTAAGGTTAGACCTATACCTCCTCCTCATGATGGACCTGGTATCCTTCCTACACCTAATATTCCTCCTTTCTATGGCGCAGTTCCACCTCTTTCCTCTTATCAAGAGAAGAGGCCTTCTTCTCCTATTGTTCAACCAAAAAGACCTCAACCTAAACCTTCCAGTATCAAGGAGAGAAACATTCCTATTTGTTCAAGTGTTCCTCCTCCTTCTCATCCTTCCATTAAGACTCGACGAAATAGTTGTGCGAGAGAACACCGACAAAGATATTGTGTTCGAGATTGGGAATCTATCCCTTAGAATCGAGCAAAGTGACTTACAACATGAGCATAGTTCTTGTTTGGATCTTGTGATATCTCCATCTGCTATGCTCGATGTCGCTCCTCTGGCATGTTTCTCTCCTTGCCGAAATAGTGATCAGCAAGATCGAGAGGCGGATGTCATGCTAGATTAGCAATATTAGCACTATAGATCTTTCTCCCTCTTCTTTCTTTCTCTTTTGTCACCATTCTTCTATGTGTGTCCCTACTCTTCTATTGTTCCCTTAATGTCTACTTGGGGATGATGCAAAGCATTGAGATCTTTTCTTGGTCTCTTTCATGTTGACTCAAAAGACATCCTATCTTCCCTTTCTTCTAAGGTAGTGTCCTTCTTTTGGGAATGAAGATTATTATATGCATATATGCATACATGATATACATGAGTTATCATACAATATACTGACCTCGAGGAAAGCGACACTACCTCTTGTTTTGTGTTCATTATCCTTGGGTTTATTCCTCGATTGGGGCCTAAATCCTTGTGATAATGTGCTCCATTTCTTCTCTCTCTCTTGGGTGTATCATATCTTAAAGAAGTTGCTCCCGATAAGGTATGTGTGATCGCTTTAACCTGGGGGCATACACTCCGCTCATATTTTCCTTCTTGTGATACTTAAAATTACTTAGCGAACCTTGTTTAGATTTGTAATCTTTTGTATCCTTGATTTCATGACTCATAGTGAAGGGTACTTTGCTACTTGTAGTCATGGTTCTCCCCTTCTTGATTTTCCCTTTTACTTTGTCAATCGAATTTGTAAGATCCTCAGTCCCCTAGGGGCTTGGTGCATCTTGTCTCCTTGACATGGTAAAATTTTTTCAATCTTGTTTCCTTAAACTTTACCGGCAGTATTGGCATATGCTTATACTCCCGCTAAAGTGCAGGCTAAATGTAGTGGCGTAAAATTGTGACCCTAGCAATTAACAACTGCATTAGGGTCCTCACACATGAGAATTCAAATCCTCTAGCTTGATCGGAGACCGGAGATTGCTCGTATTGCGGAAACAGCTTCATTCTTGGCCTCTGCATTGCCCCGTCTGCACTCTGCCCTAGAGAAAGGGGTAGGACAAGGGCATGGCACCACTTTCCCACCTTGGATAGGGGCGTGGTGCCCTTGTCCTCCCAGTACAGGGGCATGGCACCCCTATCCCTACCCTATTTTTGGGTAGGACCCTTCCTAGGATTGCATTGTTGGTTGTGCCTCGGGCGGGAAAGCTCCCCCAATGTCGTCCCATGACGAAAATCAAATCCACTAACATGTATTTAAGGGGCATTTGTCCTCTCATTTGCATAGGTGGAAATTCTATAAGTTCAATAGGTGGAATTTGAACAAGATTGGAGTATGTACAAGCGATCAAGCATTCAAGCATTATTTTCCAGCATTGAGCATTCTCAAGTATCCCTTCAAAGCTAGGTGTTACATTCAAGTCAAGGATTCAACCATTGAAGAGGAGATTGATTTCAACATTAAATTCCACACAAGCACTGCTACTACAACCTCCCTTGAGGTGATTTACAATTCAGTCTTTCATTTACATCTACTTTCAAGTACTTTCTTTCATTATTTGGTTAATTCCAAAACTCGGATTTGACCTAAAGGCAAACCCCCAATCCCAACCCATTTTCCTCTCTTTTTTGTGTGTAGGTTGCAGGTGCGCATCTATAGTTTTGGATTCAGGCTCCATTTGTAGAGGCAGAAAAACCCTTTTCGTTTCACGGATTTTTCGAAGGACCGTGTGCATTCCCACCATGGTCCGGACAACTTTTCTTCAAATTTGTAAGGCAACTTCGTCTCGACATTTTACTGTCGGATCCAGGTGCACAACTTCATCCCATATTCCAATCTCAAGTTATAATCGATTCTTTATCACTTTTGCACAACATAATTCAATCAATTTCCTTTCTATTTCAAACAAGGAAGAGAGGATCGACTTAGCATTCCCCATTCATTGAGAATTCAATCTACCATCTTTGTGTGGAAAGATTGAATCTAGTGAATTATCCTCTCCTCTTCCTAATGTAATGGTGAAAAGTTCTTGAAGGATAATAAATAGTGAAACGCTCATCTCTCTTTGAGGGAAAGGGTAGTTTTCCTCTTGATCTACCACTCACCATTTTCCCACCATTACAAACTGAAAGGACCTATTGACACTTTGGGCAGACATGGCAGAATTTATCATGAGGTACATAACTCTTGATGGCCGCTATGCAAGTATATTTTCTTATCATCTTACGATCCTAAATCACTTTAGGCATGATAAAAAAATTTCCTTGTCGTTCTATTTTGTTTCTTCTCTTGAGCATGGCATTAAAACATATATGCAATAGTACACAGGTGTTTTCAGATGAAAGACATTATGCAAAATACCATGGTAGACATTATGCAAATACCATGGTACACAGTATGCAAAATGTAGAAGCATTAGCAAGGCACGAGAACTGTTAGATAGTTTCTCTAAAAGATATGTGATCTCATGGATTAAAATAATAGCATGAAAAGAAAATGAATTTGTTGAAAAGGCTATAAAAATTACTAAGAAAATGTAAATGGGCAGTTGTAAAGCTAATTCCATAATCTCCAGCATTACAAGAATTTAGTGAGGCTATACACATCATGTGAATTATTTTCTAAAATGTCAGAAAGAAATGTGATCTCATAGGTTTCCATGATCGCAAGTTATGCAATTTGCTAATAATGCTTGAAAAACTTTCAAACATGGGCAAAATTCCAATCTTTTAGCTACGTCAAAATAGGAATATTGGAACCATAGACTTTAAGATATTCACAAAAGGAATTTATTGAAAGATACACATCCAAAATGCGGAGTCATTAATATTTCACCCGAACTATTTGGTAACATGTTGTTGGCATATGTGCAGAATATGTTGACATGATGATATTGTGTTGTCATTGATGTCAATATGCTGAAGAGAGAACCGGTAATATGTTGAAGAGTGAACCGGTAATATTGTAGATAAACCGATTTATTGAAGTTAAGCAACTGGCAAAGTGAACCGGTATAATTTTGTGAATCGGTATATGTGCAAAAGGTGAAGCAGTATGTTTGTCGAAGTGAATAGGTATATGGAATGTTTTCTATCAAGGTTTAATATGGTATGACTACCGGTTGGTAGTCCTAGCCTCAGGGTTTCCGGTTGAAGTGTTCGAGCCTGTGTGATTCAACCGATGGCATTTTGTGATGAGTTATCATCGTAATGGAGATCAAATCAAGTTTCCACGTTAGCCTCATGTGCATGAAGGATCTTGCATGAAGGGGATTGATCCTATCTACCTCGGGAATGTGTTAAGTCCCTACAAATGGTGAAGAACGTGTGATGGGTTATCACCTCCAGGAAGCGGTGAAGAACGAACGATGGAGAATGTCTTGAGATCTGTTCAAGATCATTGTATTCAAATCCAAAGTGTTCAATGGTCAGGATTGAACCGATTGAATTGGTCAACCTAAATTTTTAGGGTTTAGGGTTTATGTTATCGACCTATCTGTTTCCTATAAGGTCGATGTTGTATTTCATGTTGAAGTTGTTGGCAAATGTTGTGTGTATCTAAGTGCAAAGATACGTGATTCTTGCCAGACCAGATAAGAGGGTTGATACCTGCAGAGTGTGTATGCAAAAGAAAGGAACTAAAGCGGGTCTACATTGGCATTGAGTGCTATTACCAGATCATTGTAATACCTGTTGATCTCTATTCACTTCAACTATTGGAAAATCCCTTAACAGGGTAGCTTTAACCAGCTTGATGTAAATCCTTTAACAAGGTGACTCAAAGCCATTGAGTTCATAAAATCCTCTAACAAGGTAACCTTTAATAGGGTTTAACCCTTAACCGGCGCCATCCCTTAACTGGGTGATCCCTAACAAGATCGATTCCTAATAGAACCTGTTGTAACAGTCTTTAACTGGACTAGGCTCCTAACAAAGCGGACTTCTAAAGAGTTCAAAAACAGCTTGTGGGTATTCATCCCCACCGTGGTTTTTCCCAGTTGGTTTTCCACGTGAAAAATATGTGTGTCATATGTGATGTCTTTTTCATGTGATGCCTTGTTGTTTTCTGTCAAGCGGTGAATCATGTTGACCTAGCATGTTATTATATTTCTGATGATAGAATATCTGTTTATGCACAAGGATAAAGTGGGAATGAGGTAGTAGGTTGTATGGAAAGCTAAGTGTTGTCGGTTTATATCTTCACAGTCTCATTGTGCTTAACTGGTAGTAATTTGGTTTATGACTCATGTTAGTGATTGCCAGTCAAGTTCATTGTTTGCAGTCAAACCGGTTCAGGAAAAGTTTTTGTACCTGTACTGATTCACCCCCCCCCTTCTCAGTATCGGTTTGGTACTCACTATTCATCATTGTGTTATCAATTGGTATCAGAGCATCCTCCAGGTCCTCTGTGTTGTAAGCTTAACCGCTTGAGGGAAAAATCTTATTGTAATGATGAGAGGGAAGGTCCAAAGTTCAACAGAGATGACTTTAAAATATGGAAGGACAGAATGAAGATATACATCAGAAGCATGGGTGCTCAACATTGGAGCTATGTTGAGAATGTTTATGTTATCCCTACTGGTACTCTCACCGATGACCAAAAGAGAGAGATTCAGGAGAATGGGTAAGTCATGGAAGCCCTAATTAGTAGTTTATCTGACATTGAGTTTCGTGATGTCCAGGAAAAAGAAAATCCCAAAGAAGTATGGGATACTCTTGAGAATATCTATGGCGGTGATGAGCATGTGAAACAAGCTAAGGAAGAAAGCCTTAGAGGGAATTTTGAAGACATGCAAATGGTTGAAGGAGAGACCATTCAACAATATGGAATAAGAATCAAAACTGTTGTTGGAGATATCAAGAGTGCAGGTGGAAAAATGGAAGATTCCACTATTGTTAGAAAAGTTTTGAGATCCTTATTACCGGTCTATGCAATTAGGGTTGCTTCTATTCGGGAGTTGAGGTCAATAGACAAGACTAAGGTGTCCCTAGACTCTATCATCGCAAATTTGACAACCTATGAGCTAAATAGTTTTGATGGAAGTGTTCAAAAGATTGAATTAGCCTTTAGAGCATCTATTGCGCCATCTACAAAAGGCAAAGAAGCTAGTACCAGTGGCAAACCAAGATAGAGCAGAGAAATAGATGATGAGGAGATCCTGATGGAATTTGAAGCTCTTCTTGCCAAGAGACTTCCTAAGGGAACTGGTAAATACAGAGGTAATCTTCCTTTGAAATGCTTCTCTTGTAACCGGATATGACACATTGTTGTAAACTGTCCTAATGGTGATAGCAAGGACAAACCAGAAAAGTTCAAGAAGTTCAAAGGAGGAAATCGGAGAAACTATTTTGTAGCAGTTGATGAAGGTGTCATTGATGCGAAATCAGAAGATGAATAAAATGAGGATATTGCATTTGTAGCAGTCAAGGAAGATGTGTCAAACAAGAAGGCTCTTGTATCTCGCTTTGATAATTACAATGAGTGGATTATTGATAGTGGTTGTTCTCACCATATGACTGGTGACCAGAGTAAGTTTCTTTCTCTCTAAGAGTATGATGGTGGTGTGGTTCATTTTGGTAATGATGCACCATGTATGGTCAAAGGCAGAGGGTCCATCGTGCAGGAGCACCTAGTTGAGTAAAACTCTCATTTTTTAGTATTTTATGCTTACATGTTTGTAATGTCTTGTGTTAGGTTGATAATTTTGTTTTAGGTTGTTATTTGTCTTGTTTTGTGGTTTTGATCTCATTTTGGGCTCAAGAGATCAAGTTTTGCCTTTCAGGCTTTGAGTTGACAATTTTTCGCAAAAATGTACAAAATTGTCAAAAAGGCCTTCTAATGCTATCCAAAGAATTGAAACATGTTTGATAAGTGTTTTTAAGCATATCAAAGTTGTTTAGACAATTTGATAAAGTTAGAGTGTCAAAAATGTCTTTTGGAGCAGGAAATGTTGTCTTTTGGCTTGCAAAAGTTGTCAAAGTTGTCATTTTTGGGTTTTTCAAGCAAAATGCAGTTTTGGAAGCCTCATGTCAATATAGGTCTTGGTAACTAATTAGAAATGATATAAAAAGGCCTCCCTTTTCCTGGAGAAAGGTTGGTGATTGTATGAGCAAGAGATTCCTAATAAAAATCATGAAATTTTGGCATTATTCACTGTTTTTTGCTTCTTTGGTGTAACAGTTCGTACTGTAGCTTGCTTGTCCATACTGTACCTTTGGAAAGTGAGAATATTAGTTGTAAAATTATCTCCAAGTGATTGTTGAATAGGTTTCCTTTGGCAATTTGTCTGTACAAAATTATTTTACTTCTGAGTGCTCACTGCCCTGTCAAGGGTTTGAAGTTCCAAGATGCCACCACTTGACTAATCTAGGTCTAGGATCCCACAAAATGGATTTATTCAAGTTGGAACTCATGTATAAAATGTGAATATTCTTTACTTTATGCCAAAATTATGTTTGGAAGGAGGAATTGAGTAATACTAGGCAAGTATTGATTACTCGACTAGTAGCATGTTCAAAAACTCAAGATTTGCACCCAAAAGTAATTTGGAGTGAACAAATGTATGAGGCAGAGGTCTAGACATATCACCTAGGGTGTTGAAGATCATCTTGGTCTATTAGAATAGCTTATTCTTATTGAACATTCTCATTTTGTAAACAAAATAGTGAGTTCACTATTTTTGTGAATTGTGTTGCCAAATTGCTCAAGGAATGCTTCAAAAGCATAATCCAAGCCTTGTAACTATGAAGGCTATGTAATAGGAGGTTTCACAAATGTTTGTAGACCTCTTTGAGGTGTATTTCTAGTTCCACTTCTTTTTTTATGCAGGTACAAAGGTGTAATAATTGCTAACTGGTAAAAGGGCAGAATTTTGACTATGACAGTGACAATTTTACTATTTTTCTCAGTGGCTTGCCAAGTGTTTCGCATAATGCTTGTCAATAAAAGGTAGGGGGAGCTTCAATTTACTATGGCAGAGGTCTCCTAGTAGTGTGGGAGTTTGAATCAAGCTTGGTGAAAGGAATCCATGGTGGAAGCATCCAAACCCTCACTAAACCCTATGTTTAAGCCTAAATTTGTGGACAGTCACTAAACCAGGTTGAGGGAGCCTAAAACCATAAAAATATATTTTATAAGACCTATTCCACACTATCCAAAACATCTTCCATGGTCAAGAATCCCATCGTTGAGTAGAATAAGCAAAATTTAGCCAATTAGGCCTCCACGGGCTAGTAGCCCTTTAACTGCATAACACACAGTTTTTAGAACCCGGTTGCAAGGAGGATTTGGGGTCTTGAGAAACTTCATGAGATCTTCCCAAAATAATGAAATAAGCAACATATAGGCCCTTGGATAGTGTGTAGTCCCTTTTTGAGGGTTTGACCTTTTGGTTGGTTATTGAGCAAACCAAAGGCTATGGGCCTAAAACTAAGTTTGATTACCAAAACCTTGAGTAAATCTTGTTACCCCACATGTCCATGTTGAAGACTCCTAATGAACTCTAAAATGGAGGATTGAATGCCAAAAGATTAGGGTTTGAGAAATGTGTAGATGGGTGGAGTGATAAATTGGAGTAGGTTTGAGCATGGGTGTGAGCTATCACCAAAAAGGGAGGTTGTTGGTGAAGACTTGTAGAGAGACCTGACTATTGCAACCAATATTGATATTGGCCAACATAAGGAGTAGACATAAACAATACTTTTGTTTCCTTTTGTAACTTCTTGACCAAAATTGGCCTTTTGAGCACTTACCTAGCAATCTCCCTATCATAGTGGTATCAAAGCCAACGAAAGATTCAGGAGAAAAAGAACATTAGGAAAACATGGTGACTAATGTTGAATTAGCCAAGAAGGTCGAAGACCAAGAAGAGGAAAATAGGGCACTCAGAGAAAGATTGGATCAACTAGCAATGAAACTAGCTGAAGTAGAAGTCAAAACTGAAGAAGTCCATGATAAGGTTGGAGATCAAGGTAAAATGATGGCAATAGAGGATGAGGTCACCATGCCTAACCCTGTCATTGAGCAAGAACCATTATTGAAAGCCTTGAGAGCTATGAGTGGTAAAACCTTAGAGGGAGTGGCTCTTTTCAGTGGGAAGATGGATTCAGATGCTCTTATAGAGTGGATTGAAGGTCTAGAAAACCATTTTGAATGTGATGCAGTAACTGAAGCACAAAAGGTTAAGGTAGCAAAATCAAGGTTGAGAGGGGCAGCCTTAACTTGGTGGAAATTCATCCAAGAGGAAAGGGTGAAAGAAGGTAAGCAACCACTAGCCACCTAGAAAGCAATGGTAGCCAAAATAAAAGAAACCTACCTTCCTAAAGACTATGAAGTACAACTTCACAGGAAAAGACAAAGTTTGAGACAAAAAGACCTAGATGTCAATAGCTACACTAAGGAGTTTCAAAAACTATGCATGAGATCCAGAGTAGTAGAGGATGAGAGTATAAAAGTGGAAAGGTACTTGAATGGGTTAAGATGGAACATCCAGGAGGAGATGAGCTTGTTATGCCCACAAACAGTACACAAGTGTTATCAACTAGCACTTAATGTGGAAGAGAAAGGTAGGAGAAAGAAAGAGTAAAACAATAGAGGAAGAGGTAGGGGAAGAGATGGTAGAGGCCATAGAGGCAGTTTTGGGGGAAGGAGCATAGATCAACGATCCCAGGGAGAGTCTAAATTCTAGAACAAAGTGGGGAGTCTCAGAGCAAACCCAACTATAAGGGTAAGGGATCAAGCAACCCGAGTAGGGGTGGATCTAATGGACCAGGGAGAGGGTCCTACTTCTCAACCATGAAGTGCTATAACTGTCAAAAGTTGGGCCACCCTACATATAGATGCCCAGAGAAGCCTAGTTCATCCTATGGTGGTGAAAAGAGGGTAAACTATGTTCAGGAAGATGGAGGTAATACCATAACTTCAGCATTGAACCACCTAGCTTCAGGAGATGGTGAGAGTTTAATGATCAAGAGAGTGTTAATGAAGAAGCCACACAGTACAGAGGTCTCACAGAGAAGAGCATTGTTCAGGATTAAGTGTAAAATCATGGGAAAGGTGTGTAAGGTGATCATAGATTCAGGATCCACATATAACATCATATCAGAGGAACCAGTGAGTAAATTGAAACTACCTAAGATACAACACAAGGAGCCATAAAAAGTCACATGGTTAAATAAGGGACAACGTGTGTTAGTAAATGAGCAAGCTTGGGTAGATTTCCACATAGGTGGATATGTAGATAGGATGACATCCTATGGATGTTTGCCACCTACTATTGGGTAGACCATGGCAGGTTGACCGAAAAGCACACTATGATGGGGAAAGAAATTCCTACTCATTTCAAAAAGATGGAGTAACCTATCAGATTCAATCCCTCATTGAAGAAGGAGAGAGCAGCAATAAAGTGCCTAACATCTTGTTAGTGAATGAGAATGAATTCATAAAAACACTAGAAGAAGGTGAAGGAGTGGGATTTGCACTCATAGTGAAACCCAAGGAAGAAAAGGTAGAAAAGAAAGTTGAGATACCATATGAGGTGCAGAAAATCATTGATAACTTCAAAGCAATAATTAGTGATGGTACACCTGCAGCTTTACCACCTCCTAGAGCCATTAGCCATCAAATTGATTTCATACCTGGTACCTCTTTACCAAATAAGGAAGCCTATAAGATGACCCCTGAACAAAATGAAGAGGTTGCAAGACAAATACAAGAACTCTTAGACCAAGGGTTGATTAGGAAAAGAATTAGTCCTTGTGCAGTACCTACAGGGTTGGCACCTAAGAAGGGTGGAAGATGGAGACTTTGTATAGATTCTAGAGCCATAAACAAGATCACCATCAGATATAGATTTCCATACCTAGGATAGAGGATTTGATGGATTGTTTGGGGGGTGCACAGTATTTGATAAGAATCAAAGAGGGGGATGAATGGAAGACAGCTTTCAAAACAAATGAGGGTCTCTATGAGAGGCTTGTCATGGCTTTTGGACTCTCTAATACTCCCAGCACATTCATGAGACTCATGAATGAATTCATTGGCAAGTTTGTTGTTGTGTATTTAGATGATATTCTTATTTTTAGTAAGACTAAGGAAGAGCATTTGAAGCATTTAGCTATTGTTTTGAGATAGTTATCTGATGAACAGCTAACCATTAATCTAAAAAAATGTGATTTCTTGAAGCAAGAATTGGTCTATCTTGGTTTTGTTGTATCAGGAGGCAATCTAAAAATGGATCAATCTAAAGTTGCAGCAATAACCAGTTGGCCAACTCCGAAGACAGCCAGTGATGTCAGAAGCTTCCATGGTTTGGTATAGTTTTACAAAACATTCATCAGGGGATTCAGTGAGATTTGTGCTCCAATGTTAGACACCATCAAAGGGGGTGTAAAGGTAAAGTTTCAATGGACAAGTGTAGCCAATAAGGGGTTTGAATTATTGAAAACTAATGTAGCTACTCAACCATTGCTCATTTTACCTAGTTTTGATAAGCTTTTTACTATTGAATGTAATGTTAGTAATTTCACAGAGGATAGCACTGATGTCTTCTTCCTCTAAGGGAAAAAAGCCAAAAAGCTGACCCCTGATCAGCATCTCTTCGAAAGAGGAGTACTCGGATGACTCTAAAAAGGAGAACCCTAAAGGGTTGTTGAAGAAGAAAACAAAAGACCATACCCAGACTAGGAAAAAGCACAAGAAGAAAGAGGAGATTGGTAAGGACCTGGCAGCTGACAAGAAAGCTAAGGCCCTGGAAGTTGATCGGAGTCTGGAAAAGGAGACCATGGAAGAGACTCTTAGGGCAGCTGATACAATTTCCGCCCTCCACATCCCTAAAGAGGAATAGGTTACCCCTGGAAAAGTTGCCCCCCCATCTGTTCCTCCTCTTGAGGGTTTGCATGGTTTCATGGAAACTATGGAGTGGCTCATTAATGGCTACAAGAAAGCTGAGGATGAAAACAAAAAACTCTGCAACAGAGTCTTGATCTTGGAAACCATTAATACTGGGGAAGGGAACACTATGGCCGACTATATTGAGGACCTAAAAAATACCATTGCCAAAGCTGAAGACATCAGAGATGCTTTTAACCCTAGGTTTGAGAAGATTGAGAAGGATTTGCTGGAAAGGAAGAGCCTTGCTGACACTAGTGATAAAACCCTCTCAGATACCGTTACCAAAATTGTTAAAATTGAGGAGTGTCTGAAGAACATTGCTGAACAAAGCCTAAGTATCCTAAAGATCTCAGCTAACAATGCCCACACCCTTATCAGCAAACTGGATGAAGAAAAGGAAATCCAGGACATAGACCTAGAAGCTAAAGGAATAGGGGAACCTCAAGGTCCCAGAACCTGCACTAGAGGCAAGAGGAAGGAAAAGAAACCGAACAAGGATCTGGAAGACCTGAAAGTTGTTGGGGCCACCTACGACGAGCTGGTGATTAAGGTGGAGGATTTGCTGAAGAAAATTACTGTGTAGTGCCTTCTCTATTTCTTTGTTGTTTTTTGTTGTTAAGTTGTTCTTTCTATCTGCTGGTCTTTTGGCTAGTCTTTTTGTATGCAGACTTTAAAGCACTATTCTTCTTAGTGCTTTTTCTCTATCTATGTTGTAAAGGTTTTGGGTCTTGAAAACCTTTTTTTAAATTAGTCAGAATATTATTGTAGGAGTTGTTTTAAGTCAGGAAAATAGACCAGTTGCATTCTTTAGTGAGAAGTTGAATGATGCAAAGAAAAAATACTCTTCCTATGATTTAGAACTCTATGCATTAGTACAAGCACTTAGGAAATGGAGACACTATCTTCTTCCTAAAGAGTTTATTGTAAACACAGATAATCAGGCACTAAGTTTTTTGAACTCACAAGATAAACCGAATCATAGGCATGTTAAATGGGTAGAATACTTGCAAGCTTACACTTTTATTCTTAAGCATAAGAAGGGTCAGTTGAATAAAGTAGTAGATGCTTTGAGTAGAAGGTTGTTAACTATTCATGAGATTCAAGTTCAGAGCATTGGTATTGATAGTTTTAAAGAGATGTATCCTACTGATGATGATTTTGTTGAAGCTTATAAAGTTTGTCAAGATTTTGAGAATAATTTCAATGGTGCATATATTGATTTCACTTTGTAGGATGGTTTGTTATTTAGGGGTGGATAGTTGTGTGTTCCAAAAGGTTCTATGAGAGAGAAACTCATTCAAGAGAAACACAATGGGTGCTTAAGTGGACATTTCGGTGTCAACAAGACCTTAGAGTTGGTTCAAAGGTTCTATTATTGGCCTAAGATGCAGAGAGACATCAGGAGGTATGTTGAGCAGTGTTTGGTATGTTAGAAAGCAAAAGGTAATTCCTATAATGTTGGTTTATATCAGCCTCTTCCCATTCCACATAGACCTTGGGATTGCATTAGTATGGATTTTGTGGTAGGATTACCTAGAACTCAAGCAGGATTTGATAGCATCTTTGTAGTAGTTGACAGATTTAGCAAAATGGCTCATTTTATTCCTTGCAAGACAACACATGATGCAAGTCATATTGCTTACTTATTTTTCAAATAAGTTGTTAGAATACATGGTTTTCCTACTAGCATTGTTTCAAATAGGGATGTTAAGTTTCTTGGTCATTCTGGAAAACATTGTGGAAGAGATTGGGTACTAATCTCTCTTTTGGTTCAGCTTATCATCCACAAACAGATGGCCAAACCAAAGTGGTGAACAGGTCTCTTGGAAACATGCTTAGGTGCTTGACAAAGGAATATAGGCAAAGTTGGGATCAGCTCATTCATCAAGCAGAATATGCCTACAATGATAGTGTTAACTGGTCTACAGGTAAAAGCCCTTTTGAAGTTGTTTATGGTATGCATCCAAGGGGTATAATGGAGTTGAGGGATATCACTAACTTGCAGCCTAAGAGTGGAACAGTAGATGACATGGCTCAATCCATGAAGGAGGTTCATGAGCAAGTGAGACAAGCTCTTCAAGATACCTCCCAAAAAGTCAAGGCAAGAGTGGATGCTACAAAGAGAGTTGTTCAGTTTTCCATAGGTGATTATGTGATGGTTCATTTGAACAAAGCAAGGCTACAAAAGGGAGCTCCAAGAAAACTTTAGATGAGGAAAATAGGCCCTTGCAAAATCTTGGCTAAGTATGGGTCTAATGCTTACAAAGTTGACTTGCCTACTGGTGTTTCTTTGTCTCCCATTTTTAATGTTGCAGATATGATTGCTTTCAAAGGGCAGCCACCTGAGGAGATCCAAAGAGTTTCAGATTTTTCA
This sequence comes from Cryptomeria japonica, assembly GCF_030272615.1. Classification (NCBI taxonomy): domain Eukaryota; kingdom Viridiplantae; phylum Streptophyta; class Pinopsida; order Cupressales; family Cupressaceae; genus Cryptomeria; species Cryptomeria japonica. The sequence continues at coordinate 201,361,696 of NC_081415.1, read as the reverse complement.
CAATCCCTTTCTAATCTATCTCTCCCTTCTAATTCTATTCCCCAAGCAGAACAGGTTCTAGACTCCAAGATTCTCAAAAAGACAAGGAATCACACCTACATGGAGCATCTAATCAAATGGAAGGACAAGCCTATCTCAGAGGCCACATGGATACCTAAAGCTGACTTTCACAAATCTGGAATACCTTCTTCTTTTCTACCTCAAGAAGTCACATGACTTCTTTGTTTTGGGGGGAGTATGGTGCAGGAGCACCTAGTTGAGTAAAACTCTCATTTTTGAGTATTTTATGCTTACATGTTTGTAATAACTTGTGTTAGGTTGATAATGTTGTTTTAGGTTGTTATGTGTCTTTTTTTGTGGTTTTGATCTCATTTTGGGCTCAAGAGATCAAGTTTTGCCTTTCAGGCTTTGAGTTGATAATTTTTGGCAAAAATGTGCAAAATTGCCAAAAAGGTCTTCTAATGCTTTCCAAAGCATTGAAACATGTTTGATAAGTGTTTTTAATCATATCAAAGTTGTTTAGAAAATTTGATAAGGTTAGAGTGTCAAAAATATCTTTTGGAGCAACAAATGTTGTCTTTTAGCTTGCAAAATTTGTCAAAGTTATCATTTTTGGGTTTTTCAAGCAAAATGCAGTTGTGGAAGCCTCATGACCATATAGGGATTTGTAAATAATTATAAATGATATAAAAAGGCCTCCCTTTTCTTGGAGAAAGTTTGGTGATTGTATGAGCAAGAGATTCCTTATAAAAATCATTAAATTTTGGCTTTATTCACTATTTTTTGCTTCTTTGGTGTAACAGTCCATAGTGTAGTTTGCTTGTCTGTACTGTACCTTTGGAAAGTGAGCATAGTAGTTGTAAAATGCTCTCTAGGTGATTTTTGTACAGGTTTCCTTTGGCAATTTGTTTGTACAAAATTATTTTACTTCTAAGTGCTCACTGCTCTGTCAAGGGTTTGAAGTTCCAAGATGCCACCACTTGACTAATCCAAGTATGGGATCCCACAAAATGGATTTAGTAAAGTTTGAACTCATGTATATAATGTACATATGCTTTACTTTATTCCAAAATTGTGTTTGGAAGGAAGACTTGAGTGAATACTAGGCAAGTATTGATTACTCAGCTAGTAGCATGTTCAAAAACTCAAGATTTGCACCCAAAAGTAATTTGGAGTGAACAAATGTACAAGGAAGAGGTCTGGACATATGGCCAAGGGTGTTGAAGATCATCTTGTTCTGTTAGAATAGCTTATTCTTATTGAACATTCTCATTTTGTAAACAAAACAGTGAGTTCACTATTTTTGTGAATTGTGTTGCCAAATTGCTCAAGGAATGCTTCAAAAGCATAATCCAAGCCTTGTAACTATGAAAGCTATGTAATAGGAGGTTTCACAAGTTTTTGTAGACCTCTTTGAGGTGTATTTCCATTTCCACTTCTTTTGTTATGCAGGTCCAAAGGTGTAATAATTGTTGACTGGTAAAAGGGCAGCATTTTGACTGTGACAGTGACAATTTTACTATTTTTCTCAGTGGCTTGCCAAGTGTTTGGAATAATGCTTGTCAATCAAAGGCAGGGGAAGCTTCAATTTACTATGACAGAGGTCTCCTAGTAGTGTGGGAGTTTGAATCAAGCTTGGTGAAAGGAATCCATGGTGGAAGCATCCAAACCCTCACTAAACCCTATGTTTAAGCCTAAATTTGTGGACAGTCACTAAACCAGGTTGAGGGAGCCTAAAACCATAAAAATATATATTCTAATACCTATTCCACACTATCCATAACATCTTCCATGGTCAAGAAGCCCATCATTGAGCAGAATAAGCAAAATTTGGCCAATTAGGCCTCCATGGGCTAGTAACCCTTTGATTGCATAACACACAGTTTTTAGAAGCCGATTGCAAGGAGGATTTGGGGTCTTGAGAAACTTCATGAGATCTTCCCAAAACAATGAAATAAGCAACATATAGGCCCTTGGATAGTGTGTAGTCCCTTTTTGAGGGTTTGACCTTTTGGTTGGTGTATTGAGCAAACCAAAGGCTATGGGCCTAAAACTAAGTTTGATTACCAAAACCTTGAGTAAATCTTGTTACCCCATATGTCCATGTTGAAGACTCCTAATGCACTCTAGAATAGAGGGTTGAATGCCAGAAGAATAGGGTTTGAGAAATGTGTAGATGGGTGGAGTGAGAAATTGGAGTAGGTTTGAGCATGGGTGTGAGCTATCACCAAAAAGGGAGGTTGTTGGTGAAGACTTGTAGAGAGACCTGACTATTGCAACTAATATTGATATTGGCCAACATAAGGAGCAGACATAAACAATAATTTTGTTTCGTTTTATAACTTCTTGACCAAAATTGGCCTTTTGAGCACTTACCTAGCAATCTCCCTATCAGTCCATCTCTCTAAATGGGAAGAGCAGTGCTAACAATGTGTTTTGGGTGGAAGGTCTTAGACACAACCTATTGAGTGTTGCCCAGCTAATGATAGTGGACTCACTCTAGAATTCAAAAATGGAGTGTGCAAAATCAAAGGAAAGAATGGTGAACTAATGGCCACCGGTATGCAAACCAAAGGTAACCTATTTTTGTTGAATGCAAATATAAGTACATGTCTTATGGCTAAGTTTGATGATAGTTGGATATGGCATAGGAGACTCTGCCGTGTAAACTTTGATAACATTGTGAATGCCAGTAGGATCAAGGCAGTTAGAGGACTGTCGATGTTGAGAAAACCAGAAAATCCTCTATGTAGAGAGTGTCAACGTGGGAAAATGTCTTCCTCAACCTTCAAAGGTAAATCTTTCACTGCAAACAATTTACTTGATCTTGTGCATATTGATTTGTGTGGTCCTATGAAAACTAGGAGTGTGTACGGAGATAGGTATTTTATGATTCTTACAGATGATTGCTCAAGAATGATGTGGGTCACATTCTTGAAGGATAAGTCTGAAGCCTTTGGAAAGTTCAAAGCCTCACAACACTGGTAGAAAAGGAAAGCGATAGAAGAATCAAATCCCTTAGAACTGATCAAGGAGGGGAAGTCACTTCCAGTGAATTCAACAAATATTGTGAAGAGAACGGTATCAAGAGGCAACTATCTGCCCCCCGAACTTCATAGCAGAATGGCTTAGCAGAGAGGAACAACCGGACTGTGGTTGAAGTGGCTAGAAACATGTTAATCCAAGGAAAGGTTGCTCACACCTTTTGGAGAGAAGCGGTGAGCACTGCAGTCTACACAATGAACTGGGTACTCATCAAGAAAGGAAAGGATAAGACTCCTTATGAGTACTAGACGAGTAAGACACCAGTGGTAAGCTACTTCAAAGTGTTTGGTAGTAAATGTTATATCAAGAGGAGTGAGCATCAGAGCAAGTTTGATGCTAAATGTGATGAGGGAATATTCCTAGGGTATTCCACAAAGAGAAAAGCTCTCAAATGTTTCAACAATAGGACTCGGAGAATTGTTGAAAGCATCAATGTTAGGGTTGATGAAAACTCTGAGAAACCTGAGGAAATTGGCAGAGAGCATGTAGGAGATGAACCGTTAGTAACCTTTTGGGAACCGGTTACAAATCAGCCTAGTACCAATAATTGTGCTTCTACACTGGTGGATGTTGATGTTGATGAAGATGAGGATTAAGAAGAAAAGCAAGAGGAATCTATTAAGAATATACCTAGGTATGTAAAACTCAATCATGATCCAAAGCAGATTATAGGAGACAAAGATGCAGGAATTATTACAAGAAGAAAGGTCAAAGAAAACTCATGTATGATCTTTGAATTTGATCCTAAATCATTCAAAGAGGCACATAAAGATGAAGACTGGATCAAGGCAATGGAAGAGGAACTTGATCAGATAGAGAAGAATGGTACATGGTCTTTAGGACCCAAACTGGAGCATAAAAATGTCATTGGAACCAAATGGGTCTTCAAAAATAAACTGAATGAGGATGGCACAGTGGTAAGGAACAAAGCCAGACTAGTATGTAAAGGATATGCCCAAGAAGGAGAAGACTATGGAGAAACCTTTGCTCCAGTAGCAAGATTGGAAGGAGTTCATATGCTTCTTGCATATGCAGCTTTTAAAGGATTCAAGGTATACCAAATGGATGTAAAATATGCATTTCTAAATGGAATACTTGAAGAGGAGGTGTATATAGAGAAACCAGATGGGTTTGCCCTATCAAAACATAGTGACATGGTGTGTAGGCTACATAAAGCCTTGTATGGACTGAAGCAGGCACCTAGAGCATGGTATGAATGCTTGCACTCCCATCTTGTGAAGATTGGATTTGAAAGAACAAGTGAAGATAGCAATATCTACCTTAAATCAGATGGAGATCAGATTCTAATCTGTGAAGTATTTGTTGATGGCATAATCTTTGGTGGTGATGACAAGATGAGTCATGACTTTGCAGATGAGATGAAGAAGGAATTTGAGATGTCACTCATAGGGGAGATTAAGTTCTTTATTGGACTGTAGATTCAGCAAATGAAAGATGGAATCTTTATTACTCAATCCAAGTATGTCAAAGAGGTGTTGAAGACCTTTGGCATGGAAGACAGAAAACCGGTTGGTACACCAATGGTGACCGGTTGTAAACTATCAAAAGAGGATGACTCAGCATTGGTAAATGAGAAGGAATATCGATCAATGATTGGTAAGTTGCATTATGTAGTGCATAGCAGACCAAACATTGCACATGCAGTGGGTATTACCGCTTGGTTTTAGCAAAGCCCAAGAGAATCCCACTTGGTAGCAGTCAAGCGGATTCTTAGATATCTGAAGGGAACTATTGACTATGGATTATGGTATCCATACAATGATGATTTCAATCTGAAAGTGTTCACAGATGCTGATTGGGCTAGTAATGTGGATGACCGAAAGAGCACAACCGGTGGTGCATTCTTTCTCGGTGGTAGACTGGTCTCATGGATGAGTAAAAAGCAGAGTATGTTGCAGCTTTTATGAACTGCACCCAGACTATTTGGATGAAGCATGTATTGAATGGCTTCAAAGTTCCTATATCTGAACCGGTAAGTATATTTTGTGACAATACAAGTGCAATCAACATTTCCAAGAATCCAGTTTTACATGCTAGAACCAAGCACTTTGAACTCAAGTATCATTTCTTGAGGGAAAAGGTTTAGAACAAAGAGGTGGTATTGGAACATATTTCCAGTAAGGAGTAGTTAGCAGACATATTCACCAAGCCTCTACCGAAGGCTACCTTTACCTATCTGGGAGGTGAATTAGGGGTGCTACCCCTTCAAGAGGTAATCTAAAGGTTTGTGCTCCACATCAGTCAGCTCTTACTTTGCTATATCTTTTCAGGATTGATGTGTTGAAGGATGCTCCTCCTCAGGAGGAGCAGCATAGTGGAACAGGGAAGCTTGTGCCTCCACTTTGGCATTGTTGTCAAAGGGGGAGAAGATGTGAAGTGGAGAAGATATCTACAGTATTAAGGAAAAGATGTGATGTAGAAAGAGAGATATCTTTGTATATTGCCATCAATTCCAAAGGGAGAGATTGTTGGCATATGTGTAGAATATGTTGACATGATGATATTGTGTTGTCATTGATGTCAATATGCTGAAGAGAGAACCGGTAATATGTTGAAGAGTGAACCGGTAATGTCGTAGATAAACCGGTTTATTGAAGTTAAGCAACTAGCAAAGTGAACCGGTATAATGTTGTGAACCGGTATATGTGCAAAAGGTGAAGCGATATGTTTGTCCAAGTGAACCGGTATATGGAATGTTTTCTATCAAGGTTTAATATGGTATGACTACCGGTTGGTAGTCCCAACCTCAGGGTTTTCGGTTGAAGTGTTTTGACCCTGTGTGATTCAACCGATGACATTGTGTGATGAGTTAGCATTGTAATAGAGATCAGATCATGTTTCCATGTCAGCCCCGTGTGCATGAAGGATCTTGAATGAAGGGGATTGATCCTATCTACCTTGGGAATGTGTGAAGTCCCTGCAAATGGTGAAGAACGCGTGATGGGTTATCGCCTCCAGGAAGTGGTGAAGAATGAACGATGGAGAATATCTTGAGATCTATTCAAGACCATTGTATTCAAATGCAAAGTGTTCAATGGTTAGGATTGAACCAATTGAATTGCTCAACCTAAATGTTTAGGGTTTAGGGTTTATGTTACCAACTTATCTATTTCCTATAAGGTCGATGTTGTGTTTCATGTTGAAGTTGTTGGCAAATGTTGTGTGTGTATCTAAGTGCAAAGATACATGATTCTTGCCAGACTAGATAAGAGGGTTGATACCTACAGAGTGTGTATGCAAAAGAAAGGAACTAAAATGGATCTGCATTGGCATTGAGTGTTATTACCATATCATTGTAATACCTATTGATCTCTAATCACTTCAACTGTTGGAAAATCCCTTAACAGGGTAGCTTTAACCAGCTTGTTGTAAATCCTTTAACAAGGTGACTCAAAGTCATTGAGTTCATAAAATCCTCTAACAAGGTAACCTTTAACAGGGTTTAACCCTTAACTGGGTATTCTAGCCATCCCTTAACCAAGTGATCCCTAACAGGATCGGTTCCTAACAGAACCTGTCGTAACAGTCTTTAACTAGACTAGGCTCCTAATAGAGTGAACTTCTAAAGAGTTCAAAAATAGCTTGTGGGTATTTATCCCCACCATGGTTTTCCCTAGTTGGGTTTCCACGTGAAAAATATGTGTGTCATATGTGATGTCTTTTTCATGTGATGCCTTGTTATTTTCTGTCAAGCGGTGAATCATGTTGATCTAGCATGTTATTATATTTCTGATGATAGAATATTTGTTTATGCACAAGGATAAAGTGGGAATGAGGTAGTAGGTTGTATGGAAAGCTAAGTGTTGCTGGTTTATATCTTTCACAGTCTCATTGTGCTTAACTGGTAGTAATTTGGTTTATGACCGGAGTTAGTGATTGCCAGTCAAGTTCACTGTTTGCAGTCAAACCGATTTAGGAAAAGTTTTTGTACTTGTACTGATTCCCCCCCCTCTCAATACCGGTTTGGTACTCACTGTTCATCATTGTGTTATCACATGCACCCAAATTTTTATCAACTTGTGGAATGCAATGATTATCAGAGCTGCATACAACAGAACTGACAAAATGGCATCAGTAACTTCCTAGCAGCATTTTAGAAATGAATGGAATTCAGAAATTTCATTGCCCTTATGGATCAATAAATAAAATATTCTTTACGCAACAAGCATGGTGTGGAGATGCTTTGGCAGTATAAAGACATTCAAATGATTTTTTAAGTCTAATTAAAATTGCAACACTGGTGTTTTAAGATCCGAAATATAATATTCATTGTCAAGAAAAAACAATGTCTGTGTCCCTAAGATGTTCTGAGTAAGGTTGCCTATGCATTGGGATACTTTTTTAAATGGTTTCAAGCACTTTTGGGTACCAAACAATGTCTAAAATAGCCAAAACAAAATAATCACGACCTGCTCAATGTGTTTGGAACAGATTTTAATTATTGTTAAGAGGGGTAAAAGTACAGCAAATAAATGTTTTCACCCATGAGAGAATGCATTCGGGTAAGAAGCCAAATGATAAATGGAAAAAATAAAACTCAATCGACTGATAGGTGCATAGGGGATGTTATTTTTACTAGCAAGGATAAAGATGTGATGTGGCAAAATTTGAAATATTATTCATTAAATGCACATCCATGAGAATGTTAATAATGTGAAGTGTTGTAATGAAATATTTCCACAACGTCAAATCCTCTTTGAAAAATACTTTCATAAGAAGTGTTGAAATTAAAACTTCAAAGTGGAGGTTTTAGGTAACTTGGGAAGTAAAATGAAATGGAAAAAGTATTGTAATGTTGGCAAGGAAAAAGTGATTTTTTTATGCAAGATAACATATTATACTTAAGTTTTCATTTGGGGTGAAATATTTTAACATGAGGTGATGAAAGAAAAGGACTTGGTGAAAATCATAGCCAAAGAATGAAATTATTATAGCAAAGTTATTAAAAGTTTTTCAATAAAAAGACTCACCAAATAAATTTAAAATGATTTCATAAGGGGAGTAAATTTGAAGGTAAAGGCAAGTGGGAAGTTTGTCCAATAGAAAGGATTATCATAAAGTCAATTTTTTTTCAGTAATATTATATTTCTATCATATGTATATTTCTTCCTCATAGGAGAGGAAAGGAAGGAAGAATAAAACAATTTATTTTTAGTTACGAAAAGGGAAAGATTATCAATTTATTAACTATAAAGTGGAAAATTGGGAGCTTAGCAAACTCTCCACTTGGAAAGAAAAATTCACTAAGCTTAATTTTCACTTGGGGAAACTTTACATTCAAAAGAGGGGATGAATCTACTAGATCCAATCCCAAAGAATTCAAGGACTAAATGTTAAGTATATGTGGTTGTGTTTGAAATGTGTTTAACCCTCTTTTGAAAGTTGAATAAATAAAGTGCTGCAATTGAAGACAAAGTAAGAAAAAATAGTGAGCTACAGATTCGAGATTCAATCGTGCACCTAGATCTGAGAAGTTTAAGATGATTGGAGTTGCTCTCTGAAAACTAATAAAAATATCAAAGACTGTGCGTAGGGACTAGGGCGCCCCCAACTTGGTCCTTCGAAATTTCTATACGCCGAAAAGGGGTTTTATGTCTCTGCAAATAAAGCTTAATTCTAGAAGAATAGTTACGCACTTGTTTCCTACACACATAAAAGAAGAGGAAAAGGGTTGGAAATAGGGGTTTTCCTTAGTCAAACCCCAATTGGAATCAACCTTGAATGAAATATTGCAAATTCTTGAAATAAATAATGTAAAGGTATATCGCAGATCTGTAATGACTGATGACAATGCTTTGCTTCTTGAATGTAATCACATATGTTTTATGAAATGGCATGAACATGGAAAAACCCTAACAAACACACATGCTTGCAATTGAATTATGTAAAGTTGCTCCATAATAGTTGAATGATAATTATTGATGTAGAAATGATGAATGCTTGAGAAGAATTCACATAACCTGTGCTTTCACTTCATAAGAGGCTCCTCCCAAATTGCTTGATGTTAGATCTTCAAATGAGGAAAGGAAGGCTATATGTAGGAGACCCTAACTTTGTTTTGAGTCATAGACCGACCTAGAAATAATATTTTTGACCAATCTTTTGGATTTGAATAATAAAATACCGCCAAAACATGCTTTTCGCCAAATTTTTGGGGAAGCAAGATATTGTGATTTTAGAGAAAATTTCAAGAGTATGTGGGAATTTAAGATGTCTAGATACGCAAAATTGGGTCTTGAAGGTTGAAATAGGACATAATTAGGGCTTTTGATGAATTAATTAATTGGAAGAATAAAAAGGGGCACACTTAGGGTAAAGGACCCAATTTTATGATGTGTGGAAAGAGAAGGCTTTAGATTAATTAAATGCTTAAAGGGAATTTAAATGATGAGGGATTAATAAGAATAATTTTGTGATGAATATTTGATACATGTTCATGCAAGGCATAGACAATTTTAAGTGTTGAATAATTTGAATTCAAACTATTGGAAGAGCAAAAATAATTTAGAAATTGACTTTGTGGCCCAGGATAAGACACTGATCACATTTCATTTCAAAACAATTAAATTAGTATACATTTTATTTTCAGTTGTAAAGATAGGAGTAGGGGATAGTTAGTATTCAATTATGCATTTTCAAATACTTATGTCAGTTTGAGGTGGATTGAGAAAGATTTGGCTTTTTAGTAAAAAGCTATAATCCACTTAAGTTATAAGAAGGTGCACCCACTGTTGGTGTTTTTTCCTGCAACCCTCGGTCCTAAGGATTTCATCACATTCCAAGGTGGGGATAAAACCTTTAGTGTGATCTTTGAACTATATACAAACTAAGGACAGGGCATTCTAAAAGCACAAGGCTCTCACAGCCTTCTTCTCTTTGAGCTCCATCATACTCAAGAGGGTGTTCCTATTTTGGGCCTGCATAGATGAATATCTTCCAATATTTTGATCTATGTACTTATAGAAAGATGGAATTTTCTCAAAAACATAAGGACATTACATTCATTTCTTTAAAATTGAGCCAAATCCTAATTGCTCTATCTCTGAGAATATTTGAGAACACGGACTAAAAAACTAAAGGGGAAAAGGGTTAGCGAGAAATTTAATTATGGAAGTGCTTCTTAAACAAATCCTAGACTGTCATAGGCCAATGTTTATCCCGAGGCATAGAGTCAACTCCTCTAGTCACAAATGCAAACCTAAACAATAACTGAACTCGAACTAGTGAGCTTCTCAGAGATTAATGCCTTACATTAATGCAACTCCATATGTAATTACATAAACCATTCTTTTTAATTCATAAACTATTTTATAAGTTTACAGTGATTTGCATATAGAATTTAATTCCTTCCTTGAAGGAAACCCATAAACACAATCACACATTGATATGGAAAATGTCAAGATAAATCAAAACATCCTTAATATTCTAATTCATATGAAAGTAGATAATACAAATGGAGATAGTTTTGCAATAATATAGCAGTTTTCTCATATACTAATTTAAATTGCTACAGGATCTGTACATTCATTCCCTCAGGAATTTACCTTCAGTGACAGGCTGAACAAAAACCTATTCTATCTGCCCAGAAAATAAAAAAGATTCAGAACCCTTGATACAGCCTTGGTATTCCTTTTATATCATAAGGAATGCACAAGCTACAGGTTGCTTACATGTGTTCAACTTATTTACCTAACTAGCCCTTTTCCTTCTTGAATTACCAAATGGAAATAGTTGTCTATATTTTGTCCTAATTTGTAACCGTCTGTATGGCCATGTGTGCTACCCTTCATGCCCAAGATTAGAGATTATTAAAGGGAGCCTACCACCATGCCAACCATGTCACCATCGACTATGGGTGGTTATAGACGGAGAAGATACCAGCTCAAGAAGCTTTCACTAATCGTCTTGGTAGGGGATAAATTTGAGAGTGTGGGTTTGCAACGCTACCAACCCAATTCCTCAGTTTTCGCATCACCCACTGTCTCTCTGCATTTCTACATCCAAAGGGAAAAAATTTCCACTAGAGGAAACCTAGCCAGATGCAAGTTGTAAAACAGTATTGCATCTACATTTTAATCATCTAGTTCCTCTCTAGAAGCATGGTGCATTTTCAAGCCCCCTTTGGTCCTATGAAGGATTCCTCACAAGTTTCCTTTCAGGACTTTGACATCTTTTCTATGACATGATCCACTTCCTACAAGGACTTAACATAACTACAAACATCTTTGAACTTCTAACCTCCAACCTGTTCACTCATATACACTGATGACTTATTCACCCTCATAATGATCTGTATATATAATAGAATTATCACTATCCTTATAAGCACAAGTGTATACCTCTCATCACAAATCTAGCATCAAACAAAAGATTGTGATCACAAAATCAACTTTTCATGATTTTGTTCCTTCAAAAACGCATGAACAACCCTGCGCATCTCTGCAGCTCTGACATTTGTTTGAGTGTAAAACTCAAACGTCGGTGCTTTCAGAATGTTGACTGAATTGGGCCATAATAATAATCAAGATATATTCTCATGATAATCCTAAGCAAATTACCAACCCTACCACGTTTGAACACAAATTGGGTTTCGCTCAAGATATCTTGAATATACCATTAGGTTGGCGGTTTTCACACCTCTTCTGCTTACGGGCTTGGTGAGATCAAAATTGAACCCTCATTGAGTACTGAGTTGCCAACTCAGACATCCCACAACGTACATTCTCTCATCTACTTGGGACTCATTGAGACCAACTCGGTCACCTCACTGAGTGTCTAGTTGTTAACTAGAAATTTTGAAGATCTTTTTTGAATGTTAGGGTCTTTACTCAAAGTCGCCACCTCCTTAGAAGAGGAAAAATTTCAAACCGCTGGAAGTCATTTGAAGCATAAATTTATTTTGGGTTTCACACATCAGCAAAGTCACACTTCTTTCTTGAAATTAGCTACAAATAAAATCTTCTCTAGGCTAAAATTTTGTAGATCTAAAACAAATTTCAGACTCTACACATTCTTGACTCCTTACCATATAGATAATTCCAACTAAATCCACCTTTAACCAGAGATTCTATACAGTCCCTAGCAGAGTTGCCATCTTGTTGGTGTTTTTTCCTGTAACCCTCAGTCCTAAGGATTTCATCACATTCCAAGGTGGGCATAAAACCTTCAATGCGGTCTCTGAACTATCGACAAACTAAGGACATGGAATTCCAACAGCACAAGGCTCTCACACCCTTCTTCACTTTGAGCTCCATCATACTCAAGAGGGTGTTCCTATTTTGGGCCTCCATAGATGAATACCTTGTAATATTTTGATCTACAGACTTAAAGAAAGATGGAATGTTTTGGAATACATAAGGACATTACGTTCATTGCTTTAAAATCAAGCCAAATCCCAATTACTCTGCCTTTGCGAATATTTGAGAACATGGACTGAAAAACTAAAAAGGAAAAGGGTTAGAGAGAAATTCAATTATGGAAGTGCTTCTGAAACAAATCCTAGACTGTCATAGGCCAATGTCTATCTTGAGGCATAGAGTCAATTCCTCTAGTCACAAATGCAAACCTAAACAATAATTGAACTTGAACTAGTGAGCTTCTAAAATATTAATGTCTTACATTAATGCAGCTCCTCATGTTATTACATAAACCATTTGTTTTAATCCATAAATTATTTTCTAAGTTCACAATGATTTGCATATAGAATTTAATTCATTCCTTGAAGGAAACCCATAAACGCAGTCACACATTGATATGGAAAATATCACGATAAATCAAAACATCCTTAATATTTCGATTCATATGAGATAGTTTTTCAATAATATAGTAGTTTTCTCATATACTAATTGAAATTGTTGCAATATCTGTACAATCATTCTCTTAAGAATTTACCTCCAACGATAGGTTGAACAAAAACCTATTCTACCTGCCCAAAAAATAAACAAGATTCAGTTTCCTTGATACAGCCTTGATATTCCTTTTATAACATAAGGAATGCACAAGCTACAAGTTGCTTACATGTGTCCATCTTATTTACCTAACTATCCCTTTTCCTTCTTGAGTTACCAATTGGATCCAGTTGTCTATATTTTATCCTGATGTGTAATCGTCTAGATTGCCATGTGTGGTAGCCTTCATGCCCAGGATTAGAGAGAATTAAAGGGGACCTACCACCATACCAACCATGTCACCACCAACCATAGGTAGTTATAGACATAGAAGATGCCAACTCGAGCAGCTTTCACTAATCATCTTGGTAGGGGAGAAAATTTGAGAGTCTAGGTTTGTAGCACTACCAACCCAACTCCTCAGTGTCTGCATCGCTCACTGTCTCCACGCACTTTTGCACCCAAAGGGAAAAAATTTCCACAAAAGGAAATATAGCCAGATGCAAGTTGTAAAATAGTATTGCATCTGCATTTTAATCACCTTGTTCCTCTCTAGCAGCATGGTGCATTTTCAAGCCCCCTTTGGTTGTATGATGGATTCTTCATAGGTTTCCTTTCAATACTTTGGCATATTTTCTGTGACATGATTCACTTCCTACAAGGCCTTAACATAGCTATAGACATCTCTAAACTTCTAACCTATAGCTCGTTCACTCATATACACCGATGGCTTATTCACCCTTGTAATGATCTATATATTTAATAGCATTCCCACTATCCTTATAAGCACAGTTGTATACCACTCATCACAACTCTAACATCAAACAAAAGATCACAATCACAAAATCATCTTTTCATGATTTTGTTCATTCAAAAACACGTGAACAACCTTGCGCATCTCTACAACTCTAACATTTGTTTGAGTGTAAAACTCAAATGTCGACGCTTTCAGAATGCTGACTGAATTGGGCCACAATAATAGTCATGATATATTCTCATGATAAGCCTAAGAAAATTACCCACCCTACCATGTTTGAACACAAATTGGGCTTCACTCAAGATATCCTGAATATACCATTAGGCTAGTAGTTTTCACACCTCTTCCTCTTACTCGAGGCTCGGTGAGATCAAAACTGAGCCCTCACTGAGAACTGAGTTGCCAACTTAGACATCCCATAGTGCACATTCTCTCATATACTCAAGACTCATTGAGACCGACTCGAGAAACTCACCAAGTTTCGAGTTGCCAGCTCAGATTATTTTAGCACACACACACATTATCCTCTTCTCTCAGGTTCAAGACTTGTTGAAGTGGAAAAAAATTCCCATCGAGTCCTGAATAGTTTTTAATTCTTGTAATCGCAAGACTTGGAGCTTGTCTAACTAGAGGATGGGGCCTATCAAATGGCCATGTGTCCAACTCTTTGTAGCATGACTCGGCCAAACTAGAAAATGTCTTCTACAAAGTATCGAGCTCTTTTCCGAGGAGTTCCTTTTGGAATAACTATGGATATTGAATGACCCCATAATATGCGGGACTCGCCTCTTAAATGGCATTTCCTCCCTTTCCAAATTGTAATTAAATTATAATTAAGGTTGATTAGGATATTAGAATAATAACTCAAAAGGAATATCCCCACCAATTTGATTTCAAAATTTCATAAGGTCCTAAAGCTCTTCACTGGTGTTAAAATTTAGGGCTAGCACCCACCTTTATCTAGCAAAGCTAGACGAGCAAGGAATTGCAACCATATCAGTTCATTCTATTCATTGGCCAAAATCATTGTAAAACTTGAGCATAAGGTCTGGCATGTACCTTTAAGGTTTAATAATTTGTAATTTTGGGAACCAAAAAGGTGGTATTTCACTTTTGTAATAAACATGTAGGGATGATGCTAAGGATGCAAGTGGGATTGAAAAGGAGGATGAACAGGGGTACAAAATACATATCTTTTGCTTTCACTACAAGATTTTGTAAATTTACTATAAATTTTTAATTTATGGTGTAGTGTCCCTCCCTGATTCATCTTGGTTTAAGTTCATCTATAGACTACATTGATATAGCTTAGTCTAGTTTATGATGATTTGATGGTATATAACCATGTACTTACCCTATTTCATGATATGATGATAATTATGTTAGTGCTTGTTTGATTGTGAGTGTCTTCGCTATGGTTGTGAAAGTGACAATATCATACCACTCATTCGTGAGCATGATATGATGTTGTGATTCCCCTTCAGTTGTCTTCCTATTTTATGATGTGTATGTTATTATATATGTTGTTGTACATATATTGGTGGTGACAGGTTTGCAGGTACCAGACATCAACTCAACCTGGCTTCACAGGTCTAAGTGTGTCTTATCCCAATGGCAAGTTGATCGGAGATGACATGGAAACCCATTCTACACTCTAGGTTTAAATTGATTACCCTTGTCAATATAGTGTCTTGGTGTGAGTTGTTGTTTAGTATCAAGTGGTCTCTTGAGTTATCCTTTATTAGTTTTCTTGGAGTGCTGTGATTATTGATTGATTTATTAATTAATTAATTAATTGAGTGATTTATATAGTTTAATAATGATAAATTAAATTAATGAGTTTACATAGTTTATAATAATAAAACAAATAAATAGATGGTACTAATATTTAATATTATGGGAAGAGCAATATTGGATTTATATTTGATAAGTGATTTTATTTTATTGAACATTCACTAGTTATCATTTATTATCTATTATCTATTAGTTGCCCTTTTGGAATTATTATCCATTTGTAAAGTTAAGGCTTTAATATTAATTTGGAATATTTAATTATATAGCCTTTGATTATTTTATTTGTTGGGCTTAATATTTAATATTTTATTTTATTTATGATTGGTTGTGTAGTCACATAAATCTGTCCACTTATTTAAATGAATATTTACTATTTATTTGATTATTTAACCATCAATAATCAGTTAATTAAATTAATATTTAATTAATTACATCCTCAACCTCTTCTTCTATTAACTAAATAAATTATTCAATTTGTTTAAATTAATTCACTAAACCGCACTCTAACAATCAATTAAATGAATAAAACATATTTATTTAATTTCCCCTTTCCTCTTTTAAATAAATAAATAAATATTTTCCCTAAACTACCCCCTACTTGCATTATCCTACAAATGCAAGTTGCGCCTATTTAGTTGAAATAAATAAATTTTATTTTAATTGGAATCTTATTTTTTCTCACCCACCAAACCCACTTGCTCTTCTAACCCATTCTAGACTCTTCTAACCCATTCTAGATTCTTCTAAAACATTTCTAATTAGCCTAATCCTATCCCCTAATTATGGTCACATTCCTAAGCAACTTGGAGTCACTTCTCAAAGCCTCAAAATCTTTGAAAAGCATTAAAAGCTTTATGTCTTCAACAAGTTAACCCCTAAAGTCTTCCAAACCACTAATGGTTCTTACATAACCATTTATGGCTCTTACATAACCATTAATGGTTAAACTCAACTCACCCACATGGTTAGAGGCTTTCCCTCTAACTCAACCCTCATTTAACTCATGGGTCTCTTCAAGCATTTATTGCTTTGACCATGGTTATCTCCATTAACTCTTGCACAAGAGTTTGTCCATTGGATAAAGGCATTATTCATTGATTAAAGGCTTTATTCATTCAACTCAATCCTAACCTTACCTCCCAAGGTAACCTTCAAGTCATCTCAAGCATTTAATGTTTCTTCCCTCTCCTCTCAAGCCATCTCATGTTGATATTTTTCATCCTAGGATTGGGTTGAAAGCCCTCACATGGATCACAAACCCATCAATCCTGACCCTTATTGAGATTACTCAATCGCAACCATCCATTTCTCCATTTTTCCTATAAATAGAGTCCATTCCTTCTTAATCCAGATCCAAAAATCTTGTATGCATCAAACTTATACCAAATTTGAGAGAGCATCTAGGAGCACTTTTCTTTGTTATTTTGGATAAAATTAACATAGATTAATTAGATACTTTCACATATTTAGCTTACATTTGCATAATTAGTCATTTTTCATAATCTTGAATCTCCATAAGACATCCATAGTAGTGCAAAAAGTTGAGGGCTACACTCATGTGGAACTTGGAGAGGAGAGGAACAAGGGAGGAGCAACTATGAGCATTTTGGAGAGTATTTGGGAGGGTTTAGTGGCTTTCCTCCATTTTTGTGTGCTTTCTATAATCTGTTTAATATCTCTCTTGATATGCATGCTTAGGATTGTAGTTTCATTTCTATTTCATTTTTTATTGATACTAACAACACTAATGTTTGAATCTTGTGTTCCTAACATCCTTTTTGCAGTGTATCATTTGGTGAACTCGACGTGAATCGAACACGCAACCTTCTGATTGAAACTACTAACTTTTTTTTGTGAAAATTGTCAAAATTGACACACACAGGTTGCACTTTAGCGCTATTGACATGCGTTTTAGCGCCTTCTACAGCTGAGGATTTAGCCCCTTTGGTTCATAATTAGCGTCATTGTCCTTGTTATAGCACTATTACTGGTTAAATAGCACTATTGTAACTCTTTTAGTGTATTTGTGCTCTCTGTTTGACAGAGATTCCATTTTGTTTGACAGTTTTAATTAGCGCTTTTGTCCATATTGCAGCATTGTTATTGTTATTTTAGCGCCTTTGTCAGTCTTTCAACGCATTTGTATTAAAGTAGCGCTTATGTGTTTACACAAAGTAGCGCTTTTGTAATAGAGAGTTCAAAAAAAAATGTGTAACCAAAAAATCAAAATTTTAGGCTTCTAGAAGCCCACCAAAAACCTTCTTTTTCACTAACTATTTTCTTTTTTTTTCTTGTGCAGGTTTTCTAACTTCTTGTTTTGCAGGATTCGAGGAGTTAGGAAGTTTTTTTTATTTTTTCTTTCTTTCTAAGATTTGCTTTTTAAGTTAGATTTAAAAAGAATTTTCTTTCCCTTTTGGTTTAAAAATAACTTCATCTTTCATTTTGGATTAAAAATCAACAAAATTTTCAGCTTGGGGCTTAAAAAGAATTTCATTTTGCAAAGTTAAAAAGAACCACAAAATCAAACAAACAACTTTGTTTTCTTGCAAGATTTGGGACAAACTTTTCATTTTGAGTTTATAACAAACAAACAAACTTTCATTTCTTGCAAGGATAAAATTCACAATCAACTTTTTGTTTTGCAAGTTAAAAAGAACAAACAACTTGTCCATTTTGTTTACAAAATCGCATTTACTTTGAGTAATGTGCTTTCAATTTTGGTGACCAGGATTTGCAATTTCCTAGTTAGAAAACAAATTGCCTTGTGAAGTTAAAAAGAACACCATGGTTGTTGGAGAAAAATCTCCAAATAGCATATAGATCACATTGCAATAAACCAGTTAAAAAGAACAAGTGTTTTCAGTGTTTGGCACACTTGTGCAAAAATATGTAGAGTGGTATCATTTCTAACACACACTATTCTCTCCCTTGGCCCTCGTGGTCCTAGGTGCAAGAGAAAAGTGTTAATAACGCTAAAAAAAAAATATTTTTAAGAGAGGCCTACCAAGAGACACATCACTCTTCGGAACAACCTTGCACGGTAAATCCTTTGAGCTGCTATAGAAATCAAGTGAGAGTGAAATTTGTAGCCTTGGGTGTAGTTTTCCTATGGTGTAACTTGCTGAAAGGACATATGGGCCCCACCACAAATTGCAAGGCTCTTAAGTGAGTCACTGCATAATGAACTTACGTCCAAAGACATCGAACATTACTAGACACCTTTTATTATAGAAGCCCACTCGTTCTATTGATTGAGTATATTTGTAAAAAGTTAAGTGCAAGAGAGTAGATGGTTTTACTCCCAAGATACTCACCATACATATTTCCTTGAGTAGAAATAGGGATTTTTGAAAGGGTACTTGTAGCTTGATGAAAGTGGTGACTCCCCCATCATAGGGACCATCTATTTGTTATGTTTTTGCAATACTTAGTATATCACATCCTTGCCTGCCACGGTGGGATTCACAAGGTATTTAGTACCAAAGTCGAATAAATATCAAGATGTGGGCTGAAAATATCACAACTGAACAATGACCTTAGGGATAAAAAGTGTTTGAGTTGTCTTTGTTTTGTGTTAGACCAATAACAATGTGGGCCAACTTCAAGCTTTGGGAAACATAAAATACATTTGTAAAAAGGGTCAAAAAGTTCATGATTGGGTTGGTTTAGACCCACACCTATTTTTGCCTTTTGTTGAAAAGGGGCAAGGTTATTGTGCTTGTGTGCTTGTTGTGTTTTCTTGTCAAAGAAATTCAAAACAATTTTAAACCAAGTATTCATCCAACAAATCCACCTCAAATATTGATTAAAAAAACAAACATCAACAAGTGAAACAAGTATCAAGTTTGTATGACCATCACTCACATCTTGAGAAAAAGGAGTCTTCATCAAAAGACCGCATTTAAATGGAGACAATTGAGTTCAAAAGCTCTTATCAAAAGAAGGAAGTTTTTTATATCAATAGACAATTTTTTCTCTCACACAGAGCCTTCTTGCGCCATATGCACTTGTATCTTCAAGGCAAATCCAACGAATTTGACAAAGAGCCTTTGAAAAATAGAGTTTTTACTCAGTATAGAGCCTTGGATTATCACAAAAACAAAGGAGACAAGATCAACCCTGCTTTCTTTCCAAAAATCTATATCACCTACAATGAAGCTCGAGGGGAACCACCAACCCCTGAGAGAGAGGAAGAAGTAGAAACCCCCTTTGTAATAAAAAAATTTTATTGAGGTCCATATTCTATTCACTTTCACCTTCACACATCACAAAACCATTCAACTCTCAAAACAAAAAAAGGTCTTGTCATAAGTTCTTTTAAATATTGCCTAAATCAAACCAACAAATCACTTTTAGGGTGTCTCTACATCTAGGATCAATCATCCTAAGAGGCATTTCTACACAGGTTAAAACTAGTTTATGAGTGCATCCTCTCATTGCTAGGTAGCTTGGTTTGTAACACATCTCAAACCTTGCTATATCTTATCACATCAAAATTGTTGAAAACACAAGAGCAATTCACAAATAACTTTGGTAACATCCAACCTTCAGTGTTAGAGATCCATCTTCTAAAAATTTCACAAACACTTATCTTCCATCAAACATTTCATCACCGCCTCATAATCACTTTCACTAACCTCAAAACTTTCAACAGCATGGATCAAACGAGATCAATGAGAAACCGACAACCAGAGATCGAAGACAAGGAGGAAGAAAACCTAAATGATTTTCAAGAGGTCATTGGAGGAGGCACTAATGATGAAGATCCTAGCACTCCAACTCTTGAAGATATAGAAAGAGCACAACACAATCCCAAATTCAATAGACTCTTTGACGAAATCCTTAGAAACAATGTAGATGCTCATTTTCTGAGACTTGCTCAAGAGGGTGCTAAACTACCCTCTAACTTTGATACTGCACAGATACAGCAGACATCTAAGCAGCATAGCCATAACGATGGTGGAAGAGGTAGAGATTACTTCCTCTATGACCTTAATCATCAAGGGAATCCTCCACCTCCTCCTCCTTTAGAAATAGACATGTTGAGACAACAAGTAGAAAATCTCGCTCAACAACTCAAAAGTGGTGTGAAGACTACTCGGTTTTCACTTAACAATATTTGTGCCTATCCTTTTGATTGGAAAATGCTTATGCCAGCTTTTCCATGAGGGTTTGAAACACCCAAGCTTGAAAATTATAGGGGCAAAGGAGACCCTAGAGATCATGTACGATAATTTCACTCAGCTTGTTTAGAGGTGGCCTATGAGGACTCCTATCTAATGCGCCTCTTTCATCAAAGTTTGGGAGGCACAACCACGCAATGGTTTTCCCAATTACCAGGTGGCATTAGAACATTTGAGAAGATAGTTCAAAAATTCATCACTCATTATGTACATAACATAGAACGGGATGTTACCATGGCAACTTTATGCAACACCAACAAAAACCAGGGGAGTTGTTCTCAGCTTTCCTACAACAATGGAGGCAACTATCTAGCAGATATTCTCTTCATTTACTTGAATAAGAACTAGTGGAAATATTCATTTCCAACTTGAATGATGAGATCAAATTCCATTTAGACATGAAGGGTATAGAGTCCTTTGAAGAGATGGTCACTCAAGGATTAAAATGTGAAAGAGCCCTTATCAAAAAGGGACTTATCAAAATCTACAATGAACCTAGAGATGTCCCTCATCCACGTTATAATAGTAATAAACCAAATTTCTAGAACAAGAACAAGAACGTTGTCAATGATGGGATAGTGGATGCACGAACAGTAAAAATTGCACAACCTGTGGTCAGGTTTGCAGGACAAAATCACCCTCCTAAACACAACACCATCACTCATCCACAAAATCAAGGTCACAATGTGCCACAAGAGGAACCAAAACAAAGGCAACATAACTACAAGCCAAAACGCACGTACACACCCTTAGGGGAACCCATCGAAACAATATTGCGTCAATTGGTCTCTTCCAATCTTGAGACCTTACCAAAAATCTCTAACTATGATCCTCAGGTCAAACCTCCATGGTGGCACGAAAATTTCACCAAGGAAAGGGGCATAAAATGAGCAATTGTCATCAACTGAAAAATCTTGTTCAAGATCTCATTGACAGAGGAGAAATTGAAATAGAAGGACATGACCCTAAAACATCCAATGATGATCATCTAATGTTCAAGAATCCACTTCCATCACATGATCAAAGGGGTCCTTCCACCTCAGGGCAAAACACAAACACTACAACTAATTATACACAAGTTGCATATAATTATACTATGAGTCACCTCTATGACATTGATGACCAAGTTGCAACTCTCACCATCAAAGATCCAAATCTTGCATGCAATGTTGTTACGTGTCGTAGCAAGATTACCATTCAAGCGGCACCACAAGGAATGACACCCCTGCCCAAGCAATATAATCTTGTGGAACAATTGGATAAAACGCCCACACTCATATCCATATTAGATCTTTTGTGCTTATCCCCTTCACACAAAACAATCTTGGATCAAGCTCTCCAAGAAGTGTCAGTCCCTGCCAACCTCAACATAGATCAGTTTCAAGCCATGGTTGACGTTTCAAGTCATCACCATTCCTCACTTTTTCTAAAAGTGACAACGCTTCATTCCAACAACCACATAATGCATCCCTTCACATTGAAGGATTTGTAAACCAACACAGAATCAAGCAAGTCTTGATTGACAATGGAGTCAGCTTGAATATATGCACCTTGCAATTGGTCACAACATTGGGGTATGCGGTAGAATCAGTGGATCCTAGCAAAAAGATAACCATTAAGGCCTATGATGATGCAGAGCATTCTTCCAAAGGATTTGTTGTATTACCTATCAGAGTGGGGCTAGTGGTGAAGCATACTGTCTGCCAAATTCTAGACCTTCCTTTTCCATATGATCTCTTGTTAGGAAGACCTTGGATACATGCCATGCAATCTGTCCCATCCACCTATCATCAGTGTATCAAGTTTCCCCATAATGGTGTAGAAATCACAATCCTTGGTGATGCAAATCCATTTGCATATTGTAACAACATTAACCATTAGCCAGAGATCACCATACCTAACAACAGAGAAGCTATCCCTTCCACATCATATGATAATTTGGCTTCTCTTTCCAGCTCAATCACCCCTATACCAAAGCAAGAGAAGTTGAAAATGAAAATGGTTGAAGAAGGTCTCGGGGAATATAATCTTAGCCAACTCTTTTGTGTTGGGCAATTACTCACCTCCCCTAGAACTCATGGAAAACCTTAAAAGTTTCTTCAACCACCACAATCCAAGCAAGCATGTACTTTGGCATAGTTCATCCCTAGTAAAAGTCAGGAAGAGGAAACCATGGATGAGGACCTGGCAGAATGGATCTACAAAGACACTATATAAACAGAAATCCCAAAGGCTAAGATTCTCACTGATAAATATGGCAAAGGCCTCACTATCATGCAAAGAATGGGCTATGATGGCTAGAGTTCTTTGGGACACTGCAAACAAGGACAACATGAGCCCTTACAACTGGAGTTGAAACCCAAAGATAAAACAGGAGTAGGTTTTCAAAAGGAATCTCTTCCTAAGCTTAGATTCAAAAGAAAACCCAACAAACCCTTGTATCATCCAGTTACTCCAAGGAGGTCATCCTTGATTATATCTGCGGCACCAACACCACCAACTACACCCACAAAACTGATAATCCCATCAGTAGCATCAAAGCCATCAGCAGCACCAACCGCACCCACAAAACTGATAATCCCATCAGTAGCCTCAAATCCATCAGCAGCACCAACCACACCAATAATCCCATCAGTAGCATCAGTAGAACCAACTGCATCCATAGCAGTGATACTCCAGCAGCACCACCACCAGCACCGATACTCCTAGCAGTAGCATCAACAACACCGATAACCCTGCCAACAGCCACAGCAATCCCACCTCCAAAAGTGCATAAACTCGTGACCATTACACTCTTCAATTCAAAAGACATCCTAGCATGGTATAGTAATCGGATGTTAGAGAGTGATTCATAGACAAACTAGCATGAGTGAGAATGGGATTCAGTGAATCTAAATACTATCAGACGAGGAAGACACATCACCTCCACCACCTCGTAAAGATATATTAAAACCTTTTGGGTTCATGAGAAAGAAGCAACTTCCACAGGCCCTACGTCAAATCCTACACCAAAATCTGACAAGGAGAGTACCATTGATGAGCTTCACTCATCCATATTAACCCTCACTGACGCCTCCTCTGAACTCAACTTAATCGATGAGGTAATGCCTATCATCCACCCTGAACTCATCGACTGGAACTTGCCAAATCCCCCATGTCTTGATCATTTCCAAAATGATGAGGCGCTCATCAACTTTTGAGAAATACGGGATAACATACCAAGCGGGGATCATAAAGCTAGATTTGCCATCGAACTTAAAAGTGCAGCATACTTTGGGGCAGATGCAAAACCTTTCAGCTACAAAAACATCACAATAAAACATGGATCTTCTAGTGAAAACCACACAGTGGCACTTGTTGATCCCAGAAAAGTAAAAATAAAGAGTGTATCCAAAGCTAAAAGCCTCTTCAAGGTGCCTGCAGATGAAAGGTTTGACATCCTCCCCTCTACTACAAATCAGGGGAGATCGACAATCCTAATCAAAGAAACAAAAGAATTTAATGTGGGGACCCCTGAGACTCCTCACCAAATACATTTGGCATCTCTATTAACTCCAGAGGAACAACCAAAATTTGTGGAATTCTTCTAGAAGCGTCAAATCAACTTTACATGGTCTTATGAAGACATGCCTGACTTAGATCCTGATTTAGTCATGCATCACCTAACTGTGGTAGAAGGATCTAAACCTATTAATCAAAAGCTCAGAAAGATGCACCCATAGATTGTTGTTCTTGTCAAAGAGGAACTCAAAAAGCTCTTGGATGTTGGTTTCATCAAACCAATGAATTATGCAGATTGGATCTCCAATATTGTACCTGTCGGTAAACCTAATGGGGGCATCTGTATCTATACAAACTTTAGAGATTTGAATAAGGCATGCCCTAAAGATGACTTCCCCTTACCAAACATCGACATGATTGTCGATCTAACAGTGGGTCATGCAATGCTTTCTCTTATGGATGGCTTTTCAAGGTACAACCAGATCAAGATTTCTCCAGAGGATCAACATAAAACTGCTTTCACATGCCCATGGGGAACCTACTGCTGGAATGTGATGCCATTTGGTCTAAAGAATGCAGGGGCAACCTATCAAAGAGCTATGACTACCATCTTTCATGATATGACGTACACCATAATGGAAGATTATGTTGATTATTTACTAGCTAAATCATTAACAAGAGAGGGTCATCTAGAAATACTGGGTCAAATCTTTGACAAATTAGAGCAATATCATGTCCGTCTTAATCCAAAGAAATGTGTCTTTGGAGTAACCTCTGAGAAATTGTTAGGATATATTGTTCAAGCAAAGGCATTGAAGTAGATCCGGTGAAAGTAAAAGCAATCATGGACATGCCACCTCCAAAGAACATCAGTCAGTTAAGGACACTACAAGGAGGGCTACAATCAATTAGGAGATTCATTGCACAATTGGTTGATAAGTGTCATCCCTTCAAGCATATGTTACACACTACTATCCACTTTCAATGGGATACAAAGTGCCAACAAGAATTCCAAATGCTTAAAGACTACTTAATGCATACACCCTTGTTAATCCCACTAGATCCAAGCAGACCTCTATTGCTATATATTTCAGCTACAAATACGGCATTAGGAGGACTGCTGGCACAACACAATGCAGAAGGGAAAGAATGTGTTGTATACTATATCTCTCACACATTAGTAGGCTATGAACTCAATTACACACCTATTGAGTGAGCTTGCCTAGTAGTTATCTTGGCAGCAACCAAATTGAGGCACTATATGTTAATGCACAAGGTACAACTCATTGCCAAAATAGATCCACTCAAGTACCTACTCAGCAAGGCAGCATTGGCAGGCCGCTTGGCCAAATGGGTTATGATCTTGAGTGAATTTGATATAAAGTATGTGGACCGCAAGGCTATCAAGGGGCAAGTTATTGCATATTAGTTGGATGATGAACCCCTCGTAGGTGACCATCCTCTTGTTTCCAATTTTCTAGATGAAGAGATCTTCATGATCATAGCTACACAACCTTGGAAGCTATATTTTGATGGCTCATATACTAGACATGGCTCAGGGGTAGGAATTATTTTTATCACAGCTCAAGGTGACAGCATCCTGAAATCATATAGGCTCACTTTCCCATGCACCAATATTATAGTAGAATATGAGGCCTTGATCACAGGACTCAGATTTGCTATACAATGGCACGTAAAAGAGCTACAAGTATATGGATATTCTCAGCTAGTCATCCGAAAAGCCATTGATGAATATCAAACTAAGGATGATAATCTCATGCCATATAAAAGAATGGTGGATAGTTACAAAGAATCATTTACAACTATCACATTTGAGCAAGTACCCCAAGATCAGAATTGAGTTGTCGACGCAATGGCTACAATTGCATCTCTCCTGGATCTTCCATAAAATTCAACATGCTACAAGTTCTTGGTAGAAAAGCTTTGGATCCCCATGTATGATATCCCCAAAACTAAAATGATATGTCACCTTGTCGATTCCAAATCCCCATGGTACGATGAGTTCTTCACTTACCTCTGTGATCACACACTTCCTCCCAACCAATCAAATAACCAACAAAAAACCTTCATCCACCAAACCGCTCGATACACCATCATTGCCAACACCCTATATAGGAAAAGTATTCATGGTACTCTCCTTAGATGTTTGGAACAAGATGAGATAACAAAAGCCTTGGAAGAGGTACATCATCTTCTGGTATGGTGTACCCATTTCCATCATCACAGATAACGAGCTTCCTTTCAAAAATCAGGATGTTCGTGAACTTTGTGAGAAGTTTCACATCCAACACCATTTTTTCCACTCCATATTACCCACAAGGAAATGGTCAAGCCGAAGCATCAAACAAGAATATATTGAGGATCCTTAAAAAGACAGTCAATGATGTTGGCCGTGATTGGCACATTCGATTGAATCTAGCACTATGGGCGTATCAAACTAGCATTTGAACCCCTACAGGCGTAGCTCCCTACTCACTAGTTTACGGAGTAGAAGTCATCCTTCCTATTGAGGTTGAAATACCATCTCTATGGGTTTCCTTGCACAATCTGATAGATGATGAAGTATACCAAGTCTCCCATCTTCAGGACTTTGAACTGCTTGATGAAAGGCGACAAGCTGCATACAACCACCTGAAAGCCTATCAGCAGCGCATGAGCAGAAGCTACAATCATCAGGTTAAACCC
This sequence comes from Cryptomeria japonica, assembly GCF_030272615.1. Taxonomy (NCBI): domain Eukaryota; kingdom Viridiplantae; phylum Streptophyta; class Pinopsida; order Cupressales; family Cupressaceae; genus Cryptomeria; species Cryptomeria japonica. Next base: position 201,334,802 of record NC_081415.1, on the reverse strand, counting down.
TATACATTTGAGGTAGGTGATCTTGTTCTCAGGGAGAATCCTTGTAATCAACCTAACAGAGAACATCAGGGCAAGTTTGAATCCAACTGGTTGGGTCCATATGTTATCACTATTGTATTTGGGTCTGGGGCATATCAGTTGGCAACTTCAGAAGGAGAACCACTAGAAGATCTAATCATCAACATGCACCTCAAATGGTTTCATGCATAAGTTGTGCAAAGCATCAAGCTCCTCCAATATATCAAAAAATATCAAAAACATTCAGAAAAATGTCTTATATAAAATACAAAAAAATCAAGAAAATAGTAAAGAAAAAATCATGCATCCAAAGGGTGAAAACCACTTCGATGGCACCTTGGGTAAGTACGATGGTGAAAACCTAGAAAATAGGTGTCACTCGTAAAGGCTATGGCTCCATTGTCTTTCAAACTCATTGTGATCACATCCATTCATTCATCATTTATACCATGGCCTATCATTAATCTTCAATCAGGGTTAGTCCTTCATATGTCCTACATCCCACATCCCACTTTCATAGTGACATCTAAACTGGGGGAAATTCTCTTAACCTACTGATGGAAGAGGATTCTATATTACTTGTGATTCATTGAGTTCTTCATTCAAAATTGGCTAGAAATAATACCAAAAACATTCGTAAACACTCACAAAATCCAAAAACATTCCAAAAAAAAAAACATCAAAAAATCAAAAACATTGCAAACGCATATAATATTCTTTGTACATATGCATCACAATAGACACCAAAAAAACATTTTGAGCTACTCAAATTATGATCACTTATCAAATCAAGCAACCAATCAAAACATTCACACAAAACTATCTTCACAAGGATGCATCCTTCCTCACAAACAAGACATGATAACATTTTCTTTGACAAGAAAATTTGGTTTAGCTGATAAGTACTTCGTTGATTTGTTATTTATTTATATATTTATATCAAGTTCCTACGCTACTCCAGGATATCCACAAGTGATTAGAGTAGTCGGGATGGCTCCTAATATCTTTTTCTTTGTTTATTATCTGCACATTGATCCAATCAAGTTCTGGGGCATGTACTAATGGTGTCTACGTGGGAAGTTCACTAAGCTATGTGATCCTATGCAAAATACAGTCATAGATCACTATGGCTTACTGACTACAACGTATACCTCGACCATTTGCGCATGAACCAGAATGGAGGGTAACTTTTCCTTGTCTATAATGCTTGCTTACAGGTGAAATGCTCAAACTTGGTTCCTGCTACCTCGGCCAAGAATGATACTACCATGCTTGATGATGAAAATAAATCACTATAAATAACTATGGATCATCATCTCATCTCATATGTTTAAATTGCATTTTGTTGCATTCCATCCATCCATACATCCATATTGCTGCATATCATTCATACATAGTAATGACAATGGATACTCTCTTTTTTTGATCTTCTTCCATAGGAATGAGTCCTAAGTCATCCATACCTTCCATCTAACATTGAATCATCCCCCTCAACCTCCCTCTCTAGGTCATCATCATAAATGCATACCATGCACCATTTCCCATCTTAGGTCCTCCATACCTTCTATCTAACATTGAATCCCCCAATACCCTCCCCATCCAGGTCATCATCATTATCCCTTCATCGGTTCCCATCAACCCAATCAATCCAGTTACTCTATCTACACAGGCACATCGACTCACACACACCTAGACTATCAACAAATACTTTTTGATCAAGTATCTTCGGGTCTCAACAAGTAATCGATTATGGCAATCCTAGACTACAACAGGAATTTATCACAATGACCTAGTCTCAATGGGGCTGCTATCATTCACCACAAACAACCTACAATGCAAACACTATCAATTGATCAACAAATCAAACACAATCAACACAGACAATTACATCAATTGTCTAAGTCTCAATGAGCATTTTGCTTCAGATACCTTGACTTCATCGGACAATTACATCAATTGTCTAAGTCACAACATGTCACTTTGATTCACTTACTCAGACTTTATCTTGTCCAAGCGAACAACTGACATCAACTGTCACGCTTTGACTCAACCGGGGTAATTTAACCTATTGCACCAGATTGACCAACCAATTTTGATCAATTGTATAGCATCAATCACAAGCACACACTACATTTGCACTCTATCTCTTGCATGACCTAAGGGTACTCACTGGCTTGTTGTTTCTCTATATTAACTCCATTTTCTCCTGTTCTTTCACCATTATTTATCATTTCTTCTCTTCTACCTCCTCCCAATTTCTTTCTCTTTTTTGCGAGATCGCCCGATTTTTTGAAAATTTTTGGCCTATCTCTTGAGGGGGCATACCACCCACTAAATTAACATTTATGGGGTATATTTCTTCACACCTATTTTTCTTTCTTTCAAACGACGCGATAAACAACACCGCCTCAAAGAGGGTCAAATGTAGTCACATAAATCTGTCTACTTAATTAAATGAATATTTGCTATTTATTTGATTATTTAACCATCAATAATTAGTTAATTAAATTAATATTTAATTTATTTCATAATCAACCTCTTCTTCTATTAACTAAATAAACTATTCAATTTATTTAAATTAATTCATTAAACCACACTCTAACAATCAATTAAATGAATAAAACATATTTATTTAATTTAACCCCTTTCCTCTTTTAAATAAATAAATAAATATTTTCCCTAAACTACCCCCCTACTTGCATTCTCCTACAAATGCAAGTTGCACCTATTTAGTTGAAATAAATGAATTTTATTTTAATTAAAATCCTATTTTCTCTCACCCACCAGACTCACTTGCTCTTCTAACCCATTCTAGACTCTTCTAACCCATTCTAGATTCTTCTAAAATATTTCTAATTAGCCTAATCCTATCCCCTAATTATGGTCACATTCCTAAGCAACTTGGAGTCACTTCTCAAAGCCTCAAAATCTTTGAAAAGCATTAAAAGCTTTATGTCTTCAACAAGCTAACCCCTAAAGTCTTCCAAACCATTAATGGTTCTTACATAACCATTTATGACTCTTACATAACCATTAATGGTTAAACTCAACTCACCCACATGATTAGAGGATTTCCCTCTAACTCAACCCTCATTTAACTCGTGGGTCTTTTCAAGCATTTATTGCTTTGACCAGGGTTATTTTCATTAACTCTTGCACAAGATTTTGTCCATTGGATAAAGGCATTATTCATTGGATAAAGACTTTATTCATTCAACTCAAGCATAACCTTACCTCCCAAGGTAACCTTCAAGTCATCTCAAGCATTTAATGCTTCTTCACTCTCCTCTCAAGCCATCTCATGTTGACATTTGTCATCCTGGGATTGGGTTGAAAGCTCTCACATGGATCACAAACCCATCAATCATGACCCTTATTGAGATTACTCAATCTCAACCATCCATTTCTCCATTTTTCCTATAAATAGATCCCATTCCTTCTTAATCCAGATCTACAAATCTTGTATGCATCAAACTTATACCAAATTTGAGAGAGCATCTAGGAGCACTTTTCTTTGTTATTTTGGATAAAATTAACATAGATTAATTAGATACTTTCTCATATTTAGCTTGCATTTGCATAATTAGCCATTTTTCATAGTCTTGAATCTCCATAAGACATCCATATTAGTGCAAAAAGCTGAGGGCTACACTCATTTGGAACTTGGAGAGGAGAGGAACAAGGGAGGAGCAACTATGAGCATTTTAGCATTTTGGAGGGTTTAGTGGCTTTCCTCCATTTTTGTGTGCCTTCTATAATCTGTTTAATATCTCTCTTGATATGCATGCTTAGGATTGTAGTTTCATTTCTATTTCATTTTTTATTGATACTAACAAGACTAGCATTTGAATCTTGTGTTCCTAACATCCTTTTTGCAATGCATCAGGTTGTTTACATTGTTATTTGATATTTACCCTCTTGGGTTTATTTAAATAATTATTTATTCTACCTACCATATTGTATGATTGATTGAGTTTATTGGGTAAGTAAATTAAATATTATCATATTAATATTTGCCTTGGTATGTGGAAGGGTTGGTAAGAAATATTATTTATTCTATTATTCTTATTGGCCAACATTTTTGTATAGTTTGGGTTTTATTTCTATTTAATTAATTTCCAGTGATTACCTGGGGGTTGGCTGTCAAATACATTTTTCTGTGATTTGGATTTTGAGTTGCTTGTTGGGAGCTTGGGTTGATTTGGCTGAGCTTTGGATTTGAATTTTCTTCATCAGATTTCATAGACAAGTTATACTTTCCAGGTCGGAGGACTTTTCCTTTGCATTTTCAATTCTCAAAGATTGTTTTCTCCAGGACTATATTCGGGAAACTTTTGGAATTATTTCTAGTTAGAGATTAAATCTATAGATATATTATGTGGTTGGGGATAAACATATAAGATTGAGAATTATTTTTATTGAATCTTCTGTGAGTAGTTTTCCGAAATGGTTTTGTGTTTTAGTTTTTTTCTCTGTGATTGAGTTTGATGGGGAACTTGATTTAATCTCCATGCTTTGAGTTCATTTTTGGATCTAGTTTGGTTCCTTGAATTCATTTCTTCCTGGTGTCTCTGTCTATAGTGTTTTCAGGTCATATTTTTATGTCTTAGTATTTTTCTGAGCAAATTGTCACTTTCTATTCCGTCAGTCTGATTTTTTAGCCATCTATTTTAGATGTGCTACTTCCTGACATAAATGCACCAAGAGGTTTTATAAAAGCACTAGACTATTTCTTATATGCGCTAAACTATTTAACAAAGGCACTGGGTCACTTGTCATATGTGCTATTTTGTGTTGCAAATCCGTTGTATTATGTATTTTTGGTTTTGGTGTTTTTAGTCAGGTTTCTAGGTTCCTCAATTGGATTTTATGATTATCCAGAGGCTGTGTTCTATTTCCTGAGTAATCTTGGATGAACCGGAGTTGTGATTTGGTTTATATTGGTTATTTGAATTGACATTCTTTGTGCAAGATGAGTGATACCTTGCTGATATATTGGGCTCTTTGGATTAAGTTTGATATGTGATTTACATGGCCTATGAGGCTGTGATGTTGGTGTTATTGTGCATTTATGATATACTTATGTTTTTGGAGACCTTGGTTAGTTGGTTTATGCTTTGAGAACCCTTGTTCTTGTTTTGTATTTTTACCTTAAGGCCTAGGTGCATGGTTAGGGAGAGAGGGCTTCCATGAGTCTCTTGAGGTCACGAGGAATAGACTACTAGGATTCCTTGTGTGTTGGAGTCGGGGTCTAGACCATCTAGATAGCTCATTGGAGTTTATATTGTCTTAATCAAATGATAACATAATAATTAATCTTAGGTGGGTTGGGTAGTCGTAACTCATCTAAGTTAAGAATTGTGTTATGGTGTCCCATCTCATGGCTTAGAGAACTGGAGTGAGGTGGAAAATCAGGTAACCGGATAAACCAAAATCCCTTGAATTCCTCAAAGGTTGAGATGGTTTTGCATGTGCATCTAGGATGGTCGAGATAGGTGCCTAGGTTCCCATTTGTCATATGTGATGAAACTCTTTTCCCTACATGTAGATCCTAGTGCCTTGAGTCTCATTCTGATGTGCTGCCTATGGAGAATTTGTGATTGGAGATTTTATGTCATTTCCTTGTGTTAGCATTGTGTTATCTTTTGGTAGTTAGGTGTTAGCCTAGATCTAGAGTGTGAGTGGGATCTTGTGTCATCTCCTAGCACGGGGGGTGGTTCCTTATGGTTCCACATGGTCGGGTGGTTTGATGTCTTCTTCCATTGGGATGTTCTTTGTTGGATTCTTCTACATGGTTGTGGATCTCTTGTCTTCTCAGCTTTGGATGCATACTAGTAGCATATTGATGTATATAATTTGCATGGCATATGTATGTATTACTCATGATGTAATTGTATTTGTAATTGACAGTTATGCTCCTTGATGTAATCGGATATTGTGTAGTAGGTGGTATAGTAGTGGACATATTGATGTAACATATGTACATTGGATATTGATTCATTAATGAAAATAATGGTATTGGATATATTGTTATGCATTTCATTTCATGTATGGGATTAGGAATATTTAGTAATGATATTTTAAAATTGAACCTAATGGGATGGTTAATGTATGCATAGTAGATGGATGTATTAATATTAAGGATAGTAAATAATCATATATCCATGGAAAGAATAAATAATGCTAGAATATAGCATAAATTAGATCGTGGTGGTAATTGTGTTATCATGTCAATAATGACATGTTCTTGGTAAGGTTATGTTATATTCTTGGATTAGGTAATGGTGTAAAGATACCCCATAGAATGTTATTGTTGTATATAATTGTGTTTATTTCAGCTTGCGTTATGTGCTCTTGTGATTATGTTCATGATTGTATATCTTGTCAATGAATTTTAATGCACTTGAGCATTTAATTTTTATGTTGCATTAGTAGATATTTTTTTAAAAAACTTATCTCTAATTCCCTGTTAGATAATTGTATTTCACTAGAGTATTTTGGTGGGCATTACATATGGTTAGCATTCAGTAGATTAGGCTATAGAATACAAGGCATGCTCATCACCATGGATAGAAATGAGGTTCAATTATGTAGGCAGGACCCTTAGAATGTAGAATTTTAGAATTCTTGGGCCCAAAATCAAGTGTAGAAGATGTAAATCATTTTTTGATATGGCTATATGTGGTTGTCACCTCACAAAGTGAAATTAATTGATAAAAAAATACATTAGTGAAGATGATTATGTTAGACTATTTACAAGAATGTAAGACAAAGAGCAAAGGAGGTCTTGGTATTAAAGCTCTCAAAACTTTTAATAAAGCTCTTCTTTTTAAACAAATATGGAGAGCTTATGACATTAAGAAAGATTGGAACCGGATTTGGTTTGAAAAATATATTCACGATCAGCCTATCCAGGATCTCCTCAACTCTAAAGATATCCCTATTGGGTCTTTCATTTGGAATAGTATTATTAAATCCATAAAAGTGGCCAAAGTTGGAGCTGGATGGGTCCTTGGAAAATGTGACAAAATTAGTTTCTGGGAGGATGCTTGGATGAAAAATGAACCTCTCTTTAATCAAGACTGCAATCAATTTATTGAGGAATGTAAAAGGAGGTTTGGGTCTATGGTGTGTAACTACTGGAAGGAGAACAGATGGGTTAGGCTTGATGTTATGCATGCTGGGTTTTCCCTACTTTAGTAGGAGTTGCTATCCTTTTCTATTAACAAAGATTACGATGATTTTTTCCTCTGGAAGAGTAATCCTAGGGGTGACTTTACGGTTGCCTCAGCCTACAAAAACACTTTTACCTAGATCAGCAACCCTATATGGGGTAAAGTTTGGAACAAAATTCTTATCCCTAAAGTCAACATGTTCCTTTGGCTTTCTACTCACAATAGGATCCTTACTATTGATAACTTGGTCCGAATAGGTTTTATGTTCCCTAACAAGTGTGAGTTGTGCCCGAAAGAGGAAGAATCAGTTGATCATCTGTTTATCCATTGCTCCTACACTTGGGAAATTTGGAGTAAGTTTCGGGTGAATTGGAAAGTTGATTGGGTTATGCACAAGAGTCTCAAGGAAATTATTTGGCAATGGACCTTTCCCACCAAATTTCCTCTTATCAAGAACACTTGGTCCCTGATCCTTCCCATGACTTGCTGGGGAATCTAGAAAGAGAGAAATAACAGAATATTTAGGGAAGCTAAGTGCACTTCTCAGGTGGTCTTTGAAAAAGTTTGTAGGGCTATAAAAGAAAACATAAATATTCCTCACAGGAACAATAAACAATGGTTTTTTACTGATATGAATGAAATTGAAAAAGGCATCCTTACTGAATGGAACTTAATCCACAAAGTTTGCAGATCTGACAATAAGAAAAGGAGAGATAATATTGTTTGGATATTTCCTGATCATGGATGGATCGAGGTGAATTTTGATGGGGCTGCTAAAGGCAACCCTGGGAAGTCCAGTGGGGGAGGAGTCAGCAAAAATGCTCAAGGTGTCTGTATTGCTGCTATAGCTTCTCCTTTTGGGGTCCAAAATAATCATGTGGCTGAAGCTCAGGCTATGCTGAAAAGCCTCCAGCTTACTCAGGGATTCAAATTTTTAAAAAATTGGTTGGAAGGGGACTCCCTCAACATCATTCAGGCTCTTAAAGGTACTAGTTCCTCATCTTGGAATATTACTAATTTGATTGAAAATTTGAAAGTGCTAAAAAGTTATTAAATGACTATGATAGTATTCTCATAACTTGCACTCTAAGGGAAGGAAATAAGGTTGTGGACCTTTTAGCTAAGGAAGGGGTCAATTTAGAGGTGGAGGTTAAATATATCGAAGAGGTCCAATGTAAAAGGGATGTTAGGGAGCAATTATTATTTGACCGCATCAATGGGTCAAGTTAAAATCGTGATTACCTTTTGGGGTCCGGAAATCAAAGATAGAGTTTGGGGGCAAATGAACTGTCAGTTAATGATTGCTATTCAGCATCATTTTTATGATCATATGTGTGATGGGGAGTATAATAATAAGTGCTAGATCTATGCGGCCATTTAATTTTTCTTTAAAATCACGCAATGGACTCTGTTTTGTTACCCCAGAATTTTGCTCAAGAACCTGTGGTTAAATATAGGCCTATAAATTATGAGATACACCATTGGGGACTTTGACCTGCTGTTCAATATGAGAGGTAACTTAAACCGGAATGAGCCCTCTGGTTGTGAGAACTAGAAGAGTGAGCGGAAAGTGTGGAGGAGGAATCATAGATATGGATTCACCGACTATATGGAAAAGTTGCATGGTAGCAGAAAATCGGTGTCTCAAGGCTTTGCTAGGGGCTGGAACAGCAACAGAGTCACTTTATTTGGGGAGACCTGGAAGATTGATGAGGATTTGGTTGCGGAGGTCACAGGACTTCAGAAGGAGGGCACAAAATTTTATAGAGACCGGAAGTTTGCTGCTGAAGCGATTAAAAACTTCCCAAAAACTGAGGATGAGAAGGCTCGGCTTGCCAAGAAAGACAACATCTCTTACTACCTCCCCCAGCAGGTAAAGTCTTTTTGGCAGAAAGTGTTAAGGGTTTTGATGTAATTCCTTACTATTGATGGTAGATTTACTAAAGTCTACAATTATCATTTTGTAATTCTCAATCATTTCCGCCATGGGGTTAAGATTTCTCTGCCCTTTTATTTAGCTTCTTCTCTGAATGAGAGCTTGGTTGACCATGCCAAAAAGCCCAAATCTTACCCCATAGCCCATCAGGGGCTTATTTTTCTCATTTATGAACACTTGAAGGAAAAAGCTAGGGTTAGCAAGGATGATTACCTAGTAACTACTGCACATGTTTCTAAGAGTTGTAATGATTCTAAGTCTAATGATGACTTGTTTAATGCCCCTACCCATAAAAAAGGGAGAGCTAACATTGATAATATGGACATGGAGGTGAATGATGATTTGGAGGAAGAAAAGGGGAAGGAGGTTGAGACTGAAATGGAGAGTGAGAAGGAAGAGAATGTTGGAGAAGAGGAGGAAGGGAAAAAAGATGCCAATTCTGAAAACCCTGATTCTAACCCTATGGGTTCGGATAGAAGGAATGTCACCCTGAACTCAATGGAGGAAGATAACCATAAATCTGTGAGCACTGAGCAGGGTAGGGATTCGGTGAATACTATTTTGAATACTACCCAAAATTGCACACTGGAGTCTTTCAATCTCCAGAAGTGGGTTATTGACAACATAACAAGCATTCATAGCAAACAGAGGGGCCTGGAAAATAAGATACACAATTTGATTGAGGAATCAAATTCGGGGAAAAAGAGTGAGGGGGTGGAAACCAGTGAAGCTAAGGAGGAAATTGAGATGCAGGACTGGTCGGGAAAAGGCTTGATAAAAGGGGATTTGAAACATCTCAAGGATGTTATTAGAATTGTTAAAGAAAAGACTGAGGTAGATAACGATAACATCATCAATCGGGTTGCTCAAACTGAGAAGGCATTGAAAAGCTTCATGAACCACAGTCTTGAGGTCTTGAGAGTTTCTTCTCAAAACATGAATGCCATGGTGGATCACTTAGAGAGGAAAAATCAAAATAAGGATTTGGTAATCATTGAAGATACACCGACCTCCAGCTCTACTCATCAAATCTCCAAGCAAAGGACCAGGCAGACCACCACTGATATGGAGACAAAAATGAAAGACATTCAGCTAAAACAGGAGAACAATGATCTCAAAGAAGCTGCTAAGGCCATGATGTTGTTGGTTCAGAATGCTGAGGAGTTTATAAAAGTTTTCATTTGACTTGTAATGTTGGGTTTTGGACGTCAGTTTCTCGCTGGCTCTTTGTTGTCCTTTTGTCCTAGCTGTTGGTTTTTTGCAGTTGTTTTGTCTTGGTCTTATCTTCTCTTTTTTCTTTCTTGTTCATCTATTGTTATGTAAGCGGGTTTCGGGTCCCTTAAAACCTGTTTTTCCTTAATCAAAAACATTGACATAAAATAACATATATATTATTGATTTGACAAACCTTCCTAGATACACTAGTTAAAATATACAAAAGGAATTTGATGAACTAATTGTAGACTCATTTGTATGACCCTTGAGTTAGGAATGTGCCTATTGAATTCTCATAGACCCACAAAAAATATTCAAGAAACAATAAATGGTCCTGAATTAAATAAATATTTTAACCTGAAAATACAACTTAAGTAGAGATAACAAATAATAAGGAGTCCACCATGAAAGACCTATAGCATTTTAAATGTCACTTTTTTAATAGAGCGAGAAATCCATGGATGGAACTAGTACAAAGAGAAAATATTTATGGGAGTCATGATTGCTAGGAACGCACATCGCCTGTGCATAGTTAGGGAGTGGCTATCAAAAATATCTTCTAGGTATTGTTGGTCTTGTTAAAGTAAATTAGATTTAGTATATTTACCCTAACTAAGTTTACTCGGGATATCTTTATTCATCACATGAAATAATCATTTAATATTATTCATGTTTGTTATCTTCGGTGTCATTCTAGATAGAGATGAGTTAGTTTTATTCATTTAATTGTTTTATAGGGTATTTGTACCTACTCTCTCATCTCATTGAGCCACATGGAATTACATGTTCTCTCAATTGTCTAGCCTCTTGCCTATATGAGCAAGTTGATTTGTACATTGTATCAAATCAATTCATAGCAATTCAGTGCAATTTAAACTCAACATTTTCTTCTTGATATCATTGGGTGTTCATTACTTAGGTGCAGCATTCTCTTTCATTTTGTTGGTTATTACTCGGTTGTGAAGATTGGCTAGCTTCATCATGGGCATCTATTTTATTCAACATGGTATCAAAGCTAGTCCAAGCTAATTGCCTTCTTGTTTATAGGATTGAGTAATCAATCAATATCAAACATTCACTTTCCTACAATCCAATTTTTAGAGTTGATATATGTTCCTCATTGAAAATTCTCAATATTTTTAGAAGTTGCCTCTCCACTTATATTGGACTGGCTATAGTGATATCATCCCCACTTTGTTTATTTGTGGCAGCAAGACATTTAAACCTACGATGAATAAAGAGAGGAATATTTTTTCCTATTGGAGTCTTTGTTCAATATTAAACATCATTGGTAGCGATATTCTTCCTCTTTTGTTTGCTAGTTGCACTGATATTCATACCCATAGTGACTAGAAAAACAATTTATTCTAGTCATATTGTAGCTCCATCTATACATATCAACCTAGAGTGATACATCAACCAGTCTAAGACTATTTGCAGAGATCTCCTTCCTGCTATACCTTCCTATCTAGGTCAACAATGATGTATTCACCATATTCAAAGAAATCATTTTTGGGGGAGCGCTATATTGGCATTGGCGATAGAGGCCACTTCCACCAGGGAGATTATTGGCGATGATATTCTTCTTGCAGTCATACATTTCTATTGTGGAGTGACATAATTTTGTTTTTTCCTCCACCGTATATTAAACATGAAAAAATATTGAATACATCGTAATATTTTCCCTTAAGGCTCCAAACAGAAGGTAAATAGTTGTAACAAAATCAAGTATATAATGTTAGTTAAATTTATTTGTTTCAATGGGAAAGATGGGGAAAAAAAAGTATTGAAAGAAAATGCAAGTTTAATCTGTGAGATGGATCTTTTGAAAAAGTAAAATGGTGCTCTTTTGATAGATTTGCGGAAAGTTGAAAAGAAACTAAAGAGCTAGAGGAAAAGTTAGAATTGTTTGATGAGATTAAGAAAAGGAATGAAGAACTAGAAAAAAGAATGAAATTGTTTGATGACTTAAAATAGAAGATGAAGAAATTAGAAGAAGAAAATAGTTTATACAAGAAAGAAATGTCAAAATTAAATGAAGAAAATGGAAGTTTGAAGTCAAAGAAACTAGTATGTGATGTTTCACTTAGAATAGAAGATTTAAGTTTGTCATTCGATGAATGTAATTTTTCTGAAGTTGTTGTTGGTAAAGAATGTGAGACTAAAGGTCAGAGTATGTCTGAAAATATAAATTATGATATTGATAACAAAGGATGGTTTGAAAATTATGAAGAAAATGGGTTTTGAAGGTAAAGGACTGGGAAAGTATGGGCAAGGAATCAAAGAGCCCATTCAACCAATGGACAGGCTAGAATATGAAGGCCTTGGATATAGGAAAGGTGAAAATTATGTTCAACATCATACATGCTTAAACATATCAGTTCAAAGAAAGAAAGAAACCCAATGTTCTCATTGCAAGAGAGAAGGTCACATTAAAGACATGTGTTCAAATCTACATCCCCGTATATTTTATGGTTTAAGAAATAATTCAGAAAATATATGTTGGAAGAAAGAATGGAAGAAATAATATATAACAGACTATATAAAAATAGATTGTGGATGGGTCTATGGACCTACTTGGCAAAATCTCAAAGGTATGTTCAAAAAGTTGTACAAATCTTCATATGTGAAGAATGTTAGCAGCCACAAAAAGTTTGAATGTTCCAGTGGAATGAAAAATGTTTTCAGTCAAAAGAAACCATTGTGTAGAAAGATAACTACAGATTGTATAATTTTTTCAAGAATTGAAAACAAAGCTTTGAGAGATTTTTATAATAGTTGGACAAAGCCAATACAAAGGCACCAAGATTGAGAAAAGATCGGCAGATCTAGAGATGGTTTGGAGTTATCATGTAAGAAAATGATTTGAGAGTCTAAAGACTTGGTTATCAACAATAGAAATGAGACAAAAGAAGGCAGAAGTCAAGAACAAAGGAATTCATGTCTAAAGTGCCCCTCACCAAATCTATCACTTATGTATCCTCTAGTCTGCAGTCAATCCCAGCATTGAATACAAACAGTAAAATCAAATAATCATATGGATTTGAATGGATTCGAATGGATTGATCTTATCTGTCATGTCTCATCTACCATCCTCACACTCTTTCTAGATGTTTCTGATATTTATTAATTTCTTGTCTACTCAATTTCGTGTTCTACAAGTTTGTAATGAAATTTTCCATATAATCAATGTATTCCAGAAAGATAAGAAGACCTCAAGAACAAGAGGTATTTTGTAATCAATTTGATGGATGAATGAAAATATGTTTTTGTTGTATATTTTTGCTTTGTTTTTTTTTCCTCCCTTGTTTTCTATCAGAGGCATGGGATCAAAATTGCTCACAATATTGAAACAACCATGCATCAAATTTGTTTCGATGTCACAATGTTGCTTCGAGTCTCCTCTCAAATGGAGGCAACAAAGATTAAGAAGGCTTTGGAAATAAACTCCTTGAAATCAGGGCAAAAACTGAATTAAAGGAAATCATAAATTTTATCATCATTACTGTTGTGACAAAACAAAGGGATACGACAAAAGCCCTAAATTTGAAGATGGCACGCATCCTCAATAAATTTCTTGGTCTCCCCTAATTTGTAAGGTTAAGCAAAGCTAACTTGTGGAATTAGTTTACAAGTAACTAGTTTGACAACATTAGGGCTTGGAAAGGGAAATGGTTATCTTTGGCTAGGTGAATTGTCATGCTTCTCGTAGTCATTGTTTCCCACCCAAACTATGGGATATCATGCAGGAAAATCCCAAAGATAATTGAAAAAAAGGTAGAACAAATTATGAGGAAATTCTTTTGGTGTGAGAGACGAGATCAGAACAAGATCCCCTTGATTCCTTGGGAAAAAATTTGCCAACAAAAGGAGGTTGGAGGTGTTGGTTTTAGAAATTTGATTTTAATGAATATGGCCCCAACGAAAAGTTTGTGTGGAACATGTATAATAAGAGCCATCAAAAGTGGGCCCAATTGTTGCAAAATAAATAGCTTGACTCCACTTGGCCAGCAAGGATCCTTACTGTAGGAGACCCACCATCATGTTCCTTGACTTGGAACTCCATGCTTTCTTATACAAAAATCATAACAAAGCATGTTATATGAAATATCGCAAATTGATAGAAGTCCTCATTCTAGCAGGATTCTTCGGAAGGAGCCAAAGCATTAGCTAGTTTTAAGAACATAGAAGAAGTGAAATAGGCCTTGGTGGAGAAATAGGGTACAAAAGTCAAAGAATAAATTGACAAAATATTTAGTCGATGGATGGAACAAATGGAGTTTTAATCCCTTATAAATATTTAATGCATACCTTGATCAAAAGGATGAACTTGAACAAAAACTTAAAGATAGAAATGTTTGCTTCATTGATGAAGAAGATGATGTTAAGTGGTGTGGTGTTAAATTAAGAATATGCTTGGTGAAGTTGGGGTATAAAATATAGCAAGTAGATGAATAGATAGGGGATTGGCCTTTACATGTAATTTGGAATAGGAAATGCCACACTAAAGTGGGGTCCTTTGCATGCACTACACTTCAAAACCATATTCTAACAAGATTTTGTTTTTAAAAGCTTGTATTTGCAAGACCAAATAGATGTATTTTCTTAAGGGATGAAGAGGGGATAAAAGACCATTTTCTATTTGGATGTGAAATGGCCAACTACTGTTGGAACAGTGTAAAGGAGACGTTGGAGTTCCAATAGCCTTTACTATCAAATTTTCATTCTTGCTTTAATATCTGGCCAAAATTTAACCAAAATGTAGTCTTTGGTAGGATATGAACTTGGACGCCCTTAATTTTAATATGGGAATTTTGGAAAGAAACAAATAGAAGGATTTTTGAGGGTAAATAATTGAGAGATGAGAGAATCATGTTGAAGATTGACGTGAGTATATATTGAGGAACAATCTAACAAACACAAAAGCAATCTCTCGAGATGAGTTGTCACACCGTATGAGATGAACGTTTGAAAAAGAATTGGTCTAATCTTTGCATCCCTGCCATTTACGGAGATAGATAGGCTAATTTATCTAAGTGTGTGTGGATGGATGTGAAGTGCAATATTCTAGAGGAAATTTGGATGTGTGTGTCCATTTTTAAAAGGGAGCTCAACACAATCTGGGGATGGCTTGGGCAAGTTGTGACGCAAGAAATACAAAAAGAAATGTCTTATTAATAATAGAGAAGCAGATGGCTTTGGTTTTGAATAATAAACAATTTTTTTAGGTTGCCCTTTTGGGTTTGAGCAAAAGGAAAAATTAAATTTTGATAAAAGACACTTGGAGGTGGACTCACAAATTGTTGTTAATGCCATCCAAAGAGGTTGAATTCCAAATGCAAAATGAACAATTTGGTTTAGAGTTGTGAACAGGGAGATTAAGAAGGTCAAACATTTTATTTTATCATGTGTATGCTAGGAGGGCAATGGGTTGATGGATGATGTTGCAAATATGACAATCGATATGGTTCCAAAGAATGTTAAGGTCATGTTGATTATCTATCATTTTTACCCAGGAATAGAAATATATCAAAGATATTTTTCTATTCCTGGGTAAAAATGATAGATTCAATCTATTGATAAGTAAATTGAAGGAGGGGAACAAAATCTATAAATTTATCATTTTGCTTGGGCTTTATAGACATAGTAGTTGGCTCCACCAATATGTAACAAATGGTGAGAAAATATGGACTCATTAATATCCCTAATTTTTTGGAAAAGGAAAATGGACCTTTATGGAGACATTTCCAAGAGGAGGATGATGGAGGTAAGAAAAAACAAGGAAAGGGTGGTCATCCATGCCTTGTGCATGTCATTAGGAGATAACTATTGGAAAGTGAATGACAAGTTTAAAGTAAATTTTGATGATGTCTTAATGTTTTATGGCATGCTTCAAGATGTTGAGGAGGTGGAGAGTTTAATGGAAGATGCCATGACAAAGTTAAATTGGGAGCAAAGGTGTGAAAATTGGGAGGGTTACCTCCTAAGAGAAATTTTGGGACATGTTCTAATTCCTGATGGTAGCATGTGGTGGAAACTATGTAGTAAGGACAATCACCCTCTTCATCAATTTGTGGTGTGGGGTTTGCAATTAACTTTGTGTAGTGAAGACCTCTAGCCTGCTCTAGTAAAAATTTCGCAAAGGTGTGCATTGAGGAGGTTATGATTAATATTGTGAAGTGGTCTTTCACTTTTGTAATAAACACAAGGGATGATGCTAAGGATTCAAGTGGCATTGGGAAGGAGGATGAACAGGGGTACAAAATGTTGGCATTTTGATGATGATGTGGTTGTCATTGATGGACACACACTTGCTTTGTGTACACTTTCTTGATGTATGAGTTATGCTCAACCGATATTATGTATTATAGTCTTTAGACTATCGGTGTTTTGCAGAAGTTGTTTACCAGTCACAAACCAACTGAAGACCTCAAGCTGTATGAAGACCTCAAGCGGTTTGAGGATCTCAAGCGGTACGAAGGAACAAAGCGGTAGTTAACATTTTTCCAATCTTTATTTTTGACAATCGGTAATCGATAAATTGTATGAACCGGTATTACTCTATGATGAGTTACCAAACGGTATTTCTGTGATGAGTTATCATCCACCGATACTTTGGCGGTGATTTTGTGTCATGTTACCAAATGTGTCTAGATGCACTAAACCTAGGAACTTGTAATGTAATCCTATTGGACCAACATGAAATCAGACTCCTTTATAAGGACATCATGTCTAGGGTTTTAGTTAATGATGAGGTTTTGTATGTGCGATTATAGAAGAGAAGATTAGGTCTATGTGAAGAGTAGGAGTGTGGAGATATTGAAGACTGAAGTAATGCTGAAATGCATTAATAGTGAGCTATCAAGGATCTAACCAAGCATATTGTGCTAGTATCTAGATCACTCACTTGTTGATTACTCACATCTTTGACAAGTCTGAAACCCTTAACCAGGTAGACCTAGCAAATCCTTTGTAGATCCTCTAACAAGGTGGTTCACAACTGTGAATCTGAAATCCTCTCACAAGGTAGTCTTTAACAGGACTTATCTCCTAACAGATATCTAGATTCCTAACAGGATCTGTTCTGGTGAAGAACATTGTATGACCTTAACTGGTCTGGTTTCTATTCTGCAAATAGTTACTTATGAGTTTTTGCTCACCGTGGTTTTTCCCATTTGGGTTTCCACATCAAAACATCTTGTGTTATGGTGATTGTGCTCTTGTGGGTGAATGCTTTGTTTGCTATTTGGTTTGCATTTATCTTAACCGATTTATTAGTGACTCTGTCATACCAGTTATTTGCTAAATTGTTTAGAAGTTTGAGTTTAGTGTTTTTTGGTATACTAATTCACCCCCCCCCCTTCTTAGTATTCATCACAAAATACATGTCTTTGGCTTTCGCTACAAAATTTTTGAAATTTACTATAAATTTTTAATGTATGGTTACTATTCAGTAGATTAGGCAATAGAATACGAGGCATGCTCATCACCATGCATAGAAATATGGGCAACTTATGTATGTAGGACCCTTAGAATGTAGAATTGACAAATGCTTGGGCCCAAAATCAAGGGTAGAAGATCTAAGATATTTTTTGATATGATTATATGTAGTTTTTTCCTCACAAACTGAAATTAATTGATACAAAAATACATCTATGAAGATTATTATGTTAGAGTATTTACAAGAATGTAAAACAAGTCTTCCTATAATACTAACATAGAATAACATATATATTATTCATTTGGCAAACCTTCTTAGATACACTAGTTTAAATATACAAAAAGGAATTTGATGAACTAATATAAACACGCAAATTATAAACTCATTTGTATGACCCTTGATTTAGGAATATGCCTTTTGAATTCTCAGAGACCCAAAAAAATATTCAAGAAACAATAAATAGACCCGAATTAAATAAATATATTAACATGAAAACACAAATTAAGTAGAGATAACAAATAAGGAGTCCATCATGAAAGACCTTTAGTATATAACACACCACTTTTTTAATACAGCTACCAAGTCATGGTTTGAATCAATACAAAGAGGAAATATTTCTTGGAGTCATGATTTCTAGGAGCGTACATCGTCTTGGCATAGTTAGGGAGTAGCTATCAAAAATCTCTTCTAGGTATTCTTGGTCTTTTTGGAGTAAATTAAATTTATTATAGTTACCCTAACTAAGTTTACTCCAGATTAGCTTTATTCTTCACATGAAACAATCATTTAATATTGTTCTTTGGTATATGTAGGATCATGGTGGGCCAAACAGGCCCTTAAGTGGCAATAAAAATTAGAAAAAAGAGAGTTAGGCAACTTGACGTAAAAATTTGAATAAGTTACTAACATTATTTCAAAAATATATAACAATAGAATCTATAGAAAATTGAATATAGTTTCTAAGCTACTAGTCATTTTCTAAAAAAAAAATCTATTTGGCAGAAATTTGAAATTTCAATGCAGTAGTTCTAAAATTTTAAGAAAAAGATAAGAAGCTAGTGTCTGTCTGACCGCCCTAACCACAATCAAATCATAATATTTTTCTATAAGATTTTAGATATAATTAGAAGACTCATTTCCAAATCTGGCACATATATTTTTGTATTTTTTTGAAATAAATAATTAATTATGATATTTTTACTACAACGTTTTAAAAATATAAAAACTTGTATGTTTGACCACCATAACTTGGTCAAAACTTTATGAAATTCATTTTTTTTAAATCCTATAGTATACAAAATGTAGAATGTGACACATGTTTCAGTTTCAAAAAGTGTGATATCATTTGAAAGGTATAGATATTTTTCAGTCAGCCTATCAATGAGGACTTTAGTCAGAATATCGCCACTTTTTGGCCACTCATAATCCTACACATACCCTCATGTTAGTTATCTTAGGCATCATTCTAGATACAAATAAGTTAGTTGTATGCATTTAATTTTTTTATAGGGTAGTTGTACCTACTCTCTCATCTCATTGAGCCACATAGCATTACCTATGCTCTCAATAGTCCAACCTCTTGCATATATAAGCAAGTTGGTTTGGACATTGAAACATATCAATAATAAAGACTATCATTTCTGATTAGTAAGACTATCATTGTCTTTCCCATTTGGTTGGAAGAAATATTTTAGTATATTCATCTTTGGATTTTGCTCCATATCAATTTTCGCACGGTTCCAACTTGTCACATTCTCATTTGTTTATGTATGCACCTGAATAGATTGTGACATCATCATCCTTCATGGATAAGGAGACATGTGAGTGGTTTCCAAAGACATCATCTTTATTCTTCATGCTTCCATCTTTCATTGCCTATCCAGAATGGGAAGAATCCCTTCATATATAATGGTTTTGTTTCTTCCTAATGGGAGACAAAAATTTTGTAAGCACTGGATCATGTTTTTTCTTCCAACACTTACCATTCTTGCAGGTGATTATTCATTATCAGGGGGCTACATAGTCTCTCACTTTCCCTCCTATGGGTGCATTATTGTTTGGATTCTCGTGATGATTGTAGTTCTTGGAAGGTATTGATGTGAGACCTCCATATATATCTCGTCATTCACTTGTCTATATTTGCATCTCTTTTTTTTAAAGGAGTTTTGTTTCAATTTTTTATCTCCTTTTCTCTGTTTCTAACAGATTATTTGCATGATTAGTTGTGCATGATTACATAAACTAGCCTAGTTGTCGGGACTCATATATTGCACCATCATAATTAGTCTTGGATCACATGCATAATAATTTTGCTCCCTGAGTTGCTATTGAAGAGGGGTGTTGGATTAAATTAGATTTATTCTATTTACATTAATTAAGTTTTCTTAGGATAGCTCTATTTGTCAGATTAAACAATCATTTAATATTGTTCATGTTAGTTATCTTAGGTTTCATTCTAGATAGAGATGAGTTATATTTATGCATTTAATTTTGTTATGTTAGTTGGATGAGAAGTGCATTGTTCTAGAGGAAAGTTCAATCAACATCAATTTTTAGGAGGTAGCTAAATGCAATTGGGGGATGGTTGGGCCAGGCAGTGAGGCTAGAAATACAAAAGGAAATGTCCTATTAATAATAGAGAAGCAGATGGATTTGGTTCTAAATAATAAAGAATTTTTTTAATGTCCTATTAATAATAGAGAAGCAGATGGATTTGGTTCTGAATAATAAAGAATTTTGTTAATGTCCTATTAATAATAGAGAAGCAGATGGCTTTAGTTCTGAATAATAAAGAATTTTTTTAGGTTTCCCTTTTGGGTTTGAGCACAAGGAAAAATTAAAATCTGATAAAAGACACTTGAAGGTTGACTCACAAATTATTGTTAATGCCTTTGAAAGAGGTTGAATTCCAAATAGGAAATCAACAATTTGTCTTAGAGTTGTGAAGGGGGACATTAATAAGTTCAAATATTTATTGCACATGTATATCAAGAGGGAAATGAGTTGATGGATGATGTTGTAAAGGTGAAAATTGATATGGTTCCAGAGAATGTCAAGGCCATGATGATTGTAGATTGGTATGATTTTCATAACAATAGCATTGAGTTCCAAGATCACAATATCAATTAGGCATGATAGTAGGGACAACTACCATTATGAGATGATAAGTAAACTAAAGGAGGGGAATGAAACCTACAAATTCATCATTTCTCTTGGGCTTTATAGACATAGTAGGTTGCATACACCAATATGTAACAAATGGTGAAAGGTAATGACACGTTTAAAGTGAATTTTGATGTTGCCTTGATGTTTTGTGGAATGCTTCAAGATGTCAAGGAGGTGGAGAATTTGGTGGAAGTCACCATGGCAAAGCTAGTTTGGGAGTAGATGAGCAGAACTCTAGAGGGCTACCTCCTAAGAGAAATTTTGGAACATGTTGTAATTCCTGATGGTAGCATGTGGTGGAAACTAGTTTATAAGGTCAATCACCCTCTTGATCAATTTGTGGTGTGGGGGTTGCAATGAACTTTGTGTAGTGAAGGGCTCTAGCCTGCTTTAGTAACAATTTTATAAAAGTTTGCATTGAGGAGCTTATGTTTTATAGTGTGAGGTGGTATTTCGCTTTCGTAACAAACATAAGGGATGATGTTAAGGATGCAAGTGGTGTTGGAAAGGAGGATGAGCAGGGGTACAAAATACATGTCTTTTTCTTTGGCTACAAGATTTTTGAAATTTACTATAATTTTTTAATGTATGGTTAGCATTTAGTAGATTAGGCGATACAATATGAGGAATTCTTATCATAGATGGCTATAAATGAGGGTCAATTTTTTAGATAGGACCCTTATTTGAATGTAGAATTTGTAGATGCTTGGACCCAAAATCAAGGGTAGAAGATGTAAAACATTTTTTGATATGAATATATGTGATGTGGCCTCACAAAGTGAAATTGACTGATAAAAAAATACATGTGTGGAGATGATTATGTTAGACTATTAGAAGAATGTGAAACAAGTCTTCCTATAACACTTACATAAAATAACATATATATTATTGATTTGCAAACCTTCTTAGATACACTAGTTAAAATATACAAAAAGGAATTTGATGAACAAATAAAAACACACAAATTGTAAACTCGTTTTTATGACCCTTGAATTAGGAATATACATTTTGAATTCACTGAGGCCCACAAAAAATCTTTAAGAAACAATAAATGGACCCTAATTAAATAAATATATTAACCTAAAAACACAACTTATGTAGAGATAACAAATAAGGAGTTCATCATGAAAGACCTATAGTATATAATACACCACTTTTTTAATAGAGCTAGCAATCTGTGGTTTGAATCAATACATAGAAAATATTTCTTGGAGTCACGATTGGTAGGAATATACATTGCTTGTGCATAGTGAGGGAGTCCCTATCAATAATATCCTCTAGGTATTATTGGTCTTGTTGGAGTAAATTAGATTTGCTTTATTTACTCTGATAGTTATGATACTTAATATAAGTACAGATCCAATAGCCAACAAGATGAGAGGGGGGGTGAATCATACAAACTTAATCATCCATAAAAACATCAGATTCAACCTCGGTAACATATATTTCAGTAATATAACCAAAACTATTAAACATGCAAACTCAAAAGCATATAAACATCATAAACCTCATAACACCAGATTTAACGTGCAAACCCAAATAGGGAAAAACCACTGTGGGATTTCGGACCCACTAAGAAATATACTCTTCTAGAGTATGCTCGGTTAAAAGCAAATCCTGTTAAAGATTACAAACACATTGCTAGATGTGACCCGGTTAAGGGATTTCCCTTAGATCTGTTAGGATCTTCACCTTGTTAGAAGTGACCTTGTTAAAGGATTTCAAACACTCAATCAGAATGTCACCTTGCTAGAGGGTTTTACAAATAAGACTGTTAAGTCCACTCGATTAAGAGATTTTCTGTCACTTTCACAAAATAACAGTAATAAAATCTATCTGCAGCTTCACATCTAAAATGCTAAAGCAGATTCCTATTTGTTCAATACAATCTAGACATAGAACTAATCTTGTCTATCTGTTGGGCTTCTATACTTTGTTATTCAAACAAGTCTTCAAGCTTCTCTGCTCGGTAATCACTATGTAGCATCCCTGTGCATACACTTGCTCACATACATTGTTTATCAACAGTTTCCTATTTATAAACAATTAGGTAACCACTTAATCTCCTTGATCACATTTCCCATGATCAATCATAGCCATCAGATCTTCGATCTTGTCCAAGTTCAATGCATCTTTCGATCTGAAAACATTTTACCCCGCCTTGGAACTTGCATATTAGTCTTGGAACTTGTGCTAGGGTATTGCAGTTCAATCTGAGCTATAGATCTTCATGCCGACTTTCCATTGCCTTAGATTCATTAACAAACTTCATTCACGGCTCACCAATCATTTAATCAATTCCAGCTCATCAGCTTCCTTCATTAAATATCACATGTAAACATTGAATGCATTCTGTTATAGCTCGGTTACAACTCGGTAACAACTCGGTGAATACTAAGGTTCACTCGGTAGACATTATGCCTTCATTAACTGATAGCGATAACCTTAGGGTTTACCGACTAGGTTCCTTAGGGTTTACCAACTAGGTTATTTGCTTGATAACATAGTGTAGTATTAACCTTTACAATTTACAACATATGTATGATGTTAAAACAATCTAGAACATCATGATCTCATCATTGTTTGACTCGATACTAGTTGCCCATTGAATACCTTATTCATCCCCTTATTCATCATATTCTTTCCTGTGTCTTTTACCAACATCTTTATAATCTTCATATCATACTTCTCAAGATATGGCAACATCATACTGAATTAGAAAATCAATTTCTTGACATCAATGAAAAAATAATAATATCAAGACAGTAAACATCTTTAATCAGTTATATCCATAATCATCAACAACCTTCTCAATATCCTTATTAAAATGCCAACAATCTTTCATTGTCTGTTATAATGCAATATTGCCAGCATACTCTAATTAAGTTTACTTAAGATAGCTTCATTTGTCACATGAAACAATCATTTAATATTGTTCATGTTAATTATATTAGGTGTCATTTTAGATAGAGATGAGCTAGTTTTATGCATTTAATTTTGTTATAGGGTAGTTGTACCTACTCTCTCATCTCATTGAGCCACATGGCATTACCTGTGTTTCAATAGTCTAGCCTCTTTCCTTTATAAGCAAGTTGATTTGTACATTGTAACATATCAATTCATAGATATTCACTATAGGTCAATCTCAATCTTTGATTCTCAACCTCATTTGGTGTTCATTACTCAGCTACAACATTCTCTTTTGTGTCGTTGGTTATTGCTTGGTTGTGAAGCTTGGCCAGCTTCATCATGGGCATCTAATTTCTTCAACATGGTATCAAAGTTGGTCTAGGTGAATTGCCTTCCCATTTAGAGTATTGAGTAATCAATCAAGATCTAACATTCATTTTCCTAAAGTCCAATTTGTAGAGTTGATATCTTTTCAGTATTGAAAATTCTCAATAAAATTAGAAGTCACCTCACTAGTGCTATTCCTAATTATGGCAATATTATCCTCACTCTGTTTATTTGTGGCAACAATAAATTTATACCTACAATGAATAGAGTGATTTATTTTTTCTTGCTAGAGGCTTTGTTCTATATCGAACATCATTGGCAGTCATATTCTTCCTCTTTTTCTTGTCAGTTGCACTAATATGTATACCCATAGTGACTCGAAAGATTGATTTATTCCAGTAGTGTTTTAGATCCAACTACACATATCAACCTAGAGCGATATATCAACCAGTCTAAGACTATTGGAAGCAATCTCCTTATTGCTATACCTTCCTATCCAAGTCAAAAATGATATATTCACTATCTCTTGAGAAATGATGTATACACTTTATTGACATTGGTGATAGAGTCCATTTCCTCTAGCACTATTATTGCCAAGGTCTTGAATTAAGCATTTTAGTGCTCTCAAAAACATAATGCACAAGAGACTATGATAGACAGAATGGTTGATTGATGCAAAATGATAAATAAATGACTTAAGGATTGATTCACAAAGACTAAGTATGCAAAATAAATCAAAACAACATTACGACGCCTGAATTTCAAGAAGTGAGAGACCCAAATGTGAGGAGGAGCAGTGTGTTTATAGGCATGTCCATGGACGCGTCAAGCTTCAGGAAGGATGTGGGATAAAGGAGGTGGTTGGAGAGAAGTTATTTATCCCACAATGGGTGGGTGGATCAGATTGATAGGTGTAGAAGGAGATAAATAAGATGGATTATGAAGTGGTAGGGATAAATAAGAATGAATTTATGAAATGGATTTTAGGGTATGTGCAAGATCATGGTGGTCCAAACAAGCCCTTAAGTGGCAATGAAAATTCAAAAAAATAGAGTTAGGCAACTTGACGTAAAAAATTAAATAAGTTATCAACATTATTTTAAAAATATGTAAGAATTGAATCTGTAGCAAATTGAATTTAGTTTCTAAGCTACTAGTTTTTTTTGAAAAATAAAATCTATGTGACAAAAACTTAAAATTTCAATGCAGTAGTACTAAAATTTTAGGAAAAAGATAAGTAGTTGTCTGTCTGACCATCCTAACTACTATCAAATCATAATATTTTATAATATTTAAGATATAAGTAGAAGATTCATGTTCAAATGTGACACATTTTTTTGTAATTTTTTTTGAAGTAAATAATTAATTATGATTTTTTTACTACTTTCATAAATATAAAAACTTGTATGTCTGACCACCTTAACTTGGTCAAAACTTTATGAAATTCAATTTTTTTATCCTAAAGTATGTGAAGCATAGAATGTGACGTATGTTTTGGATTCAAAAAATGTGATACCTTTTGAAAGTTATGGATGTTTTTCAATCAGCCTATCAATTAGGACTTTAGTCAAAATTCAATTAGAAAATGAATAATAATTATTTATTAAAGTCAAAATAAAGAAAAACTTATATTGTTGGAAAGTTGAGAATGTGCTTTGAAAACCCTTTTTGTTTCATCAATTTTGGCTAAAAAAAAGTCGCCAGCCACTAGGGCGAAGTCTGGAAAAGCAAGGAAGACTCAAAACATGCTTTTTTCTGTTGACTTTCCAAGTTTGGCATGTCCTAGCCAAATCCCAATGCAATCCTGAGGTAAATACAAAGGTTGTTGATTTATGTTCAAGGAATTAGATATTCGGTAGAATCAAATATCCAATACGAATCCAATATCCAATTTTTATTATTTTTTATTATAACTATAATTAATAATATATAATATATTATTAGTATATAATATATTATATATTATTAGTATATAATATATTATTAGCATATAATATTATATATTATTAATATATAATTAATAATAAAAATCAAGAGAGGGAGAGGGATAGGGAGAGGGAGAGAAAGGGAGGGGGAGAGAGAGAGAATGGAGGGGGAAAGAGAAGCTAGGTGAGAGACAGAGAGAGTGGGGGAGAGGGAGAGGGAGAGAGGGATATCTGATACCTTGTTTAGGATAAGGAGAGAGAAAGGGAGAGGGATATAGAGAGAGTGAGAGAGAGAGGGGGAAGGAAGAGGAAGAGAGAAGGCAAAGGGATATAGGGAGAGAGAGATCAATTAGGGGGAGAGGAAGAGGGAGAGGGGAGGAGATTGAAGTATTGAGAGAGAGAGGGGGGGTTGGCAAGGGATAAGGGGAAAGTGATCTAGATAGGGAAATAAGGGGAAAGGGGGAGGAAGAGATAGGTTAAGAGAAGGGGAAAGGGATCTAGGGAGAGAGAGAGAGAGAGAGAGAGAGAGAGAGAGAGAGAGAGAGAGAGAGAGAGAGAGAGAGAGAGAGAGAGAAGGATGAGGGGGAGAGGGGAGGAGATTGAAGTATCAAGAGAGAGAGGGGGGTTGGCAAGGGATAAGGGGAAAGTGATCTAGATAGGGAAAGAAGGGGAAATGGAGAGGGAGAGATAGCGAGAGAAGGGTAAATGGAGAGGGAGAGATAGGAATATAAGGTAAAAGGGATCTAGAGAGAGAGAGTGGGGGTTGGCAAGGGATAAGGGGAAATTGATCTAGATAGGGAGATAATTGGAAAGGGAGAGGGAGAGATAGGGACAGAGAAGGGGAAAGGGATCTAGAGAAAGAGAGAGGGGGAGAGAGAGGGGGAGAGAGAGGGGCAGAGGGAGAGAAAGAGAGAGAGAAATTAAAGGGGAGATTGAAGTCTCTCTCTCTCTCTCTCTCTCTCTCTCTCTCTCTCTCTCTCTCTCTCTCTCTCTCACACACACACACACACACACACACACTTTCCCTCTCCCTATCCCTTTCCCCTTCTCTCCCCCCTTCTCTCTCACACTTCCTATATGGAGAGATACTTCAATATCCTCCTCTCTCTCTCTCTCTCTCTCTCTCTCTCTCTCTCTCTCTCTCTCTCTCTCTCTCTCTCTCTCTCTCTCTCTCTCTCTCTCTCTCTCTCTCTCCCTATCTCCCCCCTTCTCTCTCTCACTCTTCCTATATGGAAAGATATCAAATATTGGATATTTATCTAATATTTTATCCCTTTCCATTTGGGTGCCAATGAAAATGTTGGTGGTACCCATATAAAAAACATGCTTAAATATTGGATATTCGATTTGAATCGAATATCCAATACCTAGGACACACAAAATAGGACAGTGGATTCTTTTATGCATTCCAATGGTCCCTACATTCTTTTTGTAGCAACCAATATAGGTTTTCATACGTATAGCAATAAAATTCTTCTTTTTTTAGATTCTTTTCTAGACAAATTTGTCATTAGCAATCATTTTTTAGCATCTTTGTGGAGGTATAATGGGGAGCAGTAGTCATCGAAAGTATAAACATAAAAGAAATTTCAAATGAGAAAATTGAAGCATATATACAAAGAGATAGAGAAAGTTATACGAAGAGAAGACAAGGTATGTCAATATATTGGTGAGGCCTCTACAAATGTTATTGAAGAGGAAATTGAAAATGAAAATGAAAATGTAGATATGGATATTGGAAATGTTGAACATGATACTCAAATTGGGAATGAAAATTTTGAAATTGATATTCAAAATGTTCAACAAGATATTGATTTTGGAAATGAAAATATGGGAATTGAAAGTGAAAATGTGGGAATTGACATTGAAGGTGAAAATGTTGTAAATGACATTGAAGGTGAAAATGTTGCAAATGACATTGAAGGTGAAAATGTGGGAATTAACAATGAAGGTGAAAATCTTGGAATTGACATTGAAGGTGGAAATGTTAAACCAATTGAACATTGTGTAATATTGAATTATAGGAGAATAAAGACCCTATTATGAAAGAAAGACAAATTCCAAATTCAAGATCTTCAAGAATCCCAAAATGGTTACTTAAAATTGATGAGAATATTATAGACAATCTTGAAGGCAAGAGGTAAACATGAACCATTTGATTGTGGGCTATGCAAATTTTCAACCAATAGTAATAAGACATTGACCAAGAAATGCCAACTTTTTGTTCAATTGCTAAAGATGCAACAGATGAGACCTTTGCTAGCCAAATTGAAGATTTGTGTACACAAGAAGACAAAGAATAATTCTATTATTGTCAAAAATGTTTTTAATGCTCTCAATTCTATTGGAAAGAATAGAAAGGAAAAAGATAAGAGAGTT
Organism: Cryptomeria japonica; assembly: GCF_030272615.1. Taxonomy (NCBI): domain Eukaryota; kingdom Viridiplantae; phylum Streptophyta; class Pinopsida; order Cupressales; family Cupressaceae; genus Cryptomeria; species Cryptomeria japonica. Next base: position 201,306,311 of record NC_081415.1, on the reverse strand, counting down.
GCTTAGAGAGTGATTACAACCTCCTTGGTAAGCCATCATTTGAAAAAGGCTCACTTATGAGACAAACTTGTGGTTATTTGAACATAAATCATAAAAATTTGGATAGAGCACTTGCAAGAAGAGAAAGACTCAACAATCCTCTTCAAAATGATACATGGGATTTTGGTGGGAGGCTTCCATGTGTTGATAAGAAGTTGACCAATAATGTAAAGGAGGAAATTCAGCAATGTTGGCACTCTAACTCTAGAGTATCACTGAATGTAAAGGATGTAAAAAAGTTAAGAATTGGAAATCGAGACCGCACATTACATCCTAAACATTTCTTGGAATCAAGCCAAATAATGTTGTACAAAAGGTTTTGTGAAACACGTCCATCTATGCATATCTTAGAAATGAATTTTGAATCTTTCAAGCCATTTTATTGTGTACCTCTTAAGATTTGTAATACTTGTTGTTGCAAATACCATGTGGATTTTTCAATCTACCGTGAACTATTATTCTATATTTTTTCTACTTTGCATACTAACGAAATGTTGGAGTATGGTGAAATGCAACTTCTGAGATCATTGAGAGACTTGCTAGATCTATTTTTATTTCTTAGAGATGATGGATGTTTTTTCAATAGAAATTATTGTTTAAATGAGAAGTTATCACAATATGGTGGCTTGTCAAAGTGTATTTCATGTTTTCATGAGGGCAGCGAACATGATTTTGGAAACAATATTGTTGATAAAAAGAGATATGAGATAGTCAAATATATTTTGAAGAGTGGAGATGAAGATTCTAGATGCAAGTTGGTCTCTAGAGAAGTCAATGTTGTTGATTTTATTTTAGATTTAAAGGAAAATATTTTCTACAAGTATGCAACTCATACCCACAGGTCTCAGTGGTTGGATTAGAAATTTAGGATGTGTAAGAACTCTTTCTTGATTGGCACTATTATATCAGTGGTCGATTTTGCAGAAAACTACACATTGCAACCTCAAAATGAGGTACAAGATTAGTATTACAATTCCATTCAAATTACTATTTGTGTTCACATAACATATATACATGCCCTTGATAGCACAAAAGAGGACAAGAAGATAATTAGGGAGTATCATTTTTATTTGACTAGTGATAGATCTCACTCCTCCGACTATGTGCAACATTATTTCGAGATTATTTTTGAGTTCTTGCAGGAGAAATGTATTGCAATAGACTGACATCTCATATGGTTAGATTATTGCACAGGTTGATTCAAGAATTCTCATATGTTTTATTGGTTGAGTAGAATGCATGCAGAGAGGGGTGTACCTCAAATTTGGATTTTTTTTAAGTTAGGCATGGGAAGCTGAAGCAAGATGGAGCAAGTGCATGTTTGAAGAGAGATCTAATTGAGGAGCAATTAAGGATTTTTGGTGCTAAATTCTCTAATGAATGTTAGATATTATTGATTGGTGTAGTTCAGTACTGTCATAGTGAGGGACACTTGATTCAGCAATGCACAGATTCTTTTGGTTGGTTGACAAGCGCATAGTAAGAGATAGATTAGATTGTCAAATAATCAAAGATTATTCAAAGATGCATCATTTTGCAAATCGAATGCAAGTACATGGACCATTTGGACATGAAATTTGACATATCTAACTCCTTTATCTCAAACAATATCCATGTCAAATTATGATGTGGAAAGTTCAGTTGAGTATGACCGTCTTTCAGATCTTCTACAGCTAGGGCATGTTTTGCAGTTGTTGCACCGTAGGGAAATGAGGAGAGATAGTAGACTACTCGTTGGCACGATGTGCATAGGGAAAGTACAATCTAACACATCTGATGACAAATGATGATGGGTTCATGTATCCTATAGGTTCAGTTGTTGTTGTTGTAGGAACTTAGTTATGAACATACATGATTAAAGAAAGAATGGCATACCTACATTTAAAGACTACGAGAGACACAAAACCATTCTCACATATGCACACCTTATTATAGCTACAAATTTTAAGTTGTTGAAGCATCATGCAAGACCAAAGACAAAATAACTATGGATGTAGTTAGTAGAGCTAAACTTTAAAGATGCATTTATTTTGTAGCTCAAATGAAAGTACATGGTTCATTAGGTTCATTATGCTTAGGATCGTTAATTTATTTGGTTAATAAACTAATTGATTATTCTTTGGAATGTAGGAATTACGAAAATCATGGACATGCATGACTCAACTACTTTAATACAAAAATCAGGGATTATGAAAATCACAGACACATTGGAGTTTATGTTACTTTCATTGTTGAATTACTTATAATCGGTATTATTTATTTAATATTAATATTTTGTATAATATTGCAATGTAGGTGTCTTTGAGAGTACTAGTGGTTGGAGCTATTCATTAGGGAGCATGGATATTAGATTCAAATGTTTTAGTTTTATACCTAACATTGCTTGATAGCATTGATGTATTTTTACATGATGACATTGATGTGGTTGTATTGATGATATATGATGTATTTGTAAATGATGACATTGATGTGTTTTTATTGATGATATATGATTCATTTGTACATGATGACATGGATGTGTTTGTAGTGATGATATACGATGTATTTGGTACACGTAAATGAAATTTTGAGATGAATTTTGTTCACAATGGTCACCTCTATGTGTAATGGTGACTATGATTATCTTAGACATAATATGGTTATAGTTATAGATAATATAGTTGTTGGCAATGACGGTTCACGCCCATAATGAACCAAATGAGAATTAGGTTCCATAGCAGCTTTTCATTGAATGCATCTGACGATTTTTGCATCAACTAAAAAATTGTTGCCCTAGGAAAACCACTCTAAATCTTTAAAATATGAGATAGGCTATTGTAGAGGGGCCTCACCTGACCCCATATGTTCAAACGGATCATTTTCAAGTGCCACAAATTCCGATAAATAGCTTGTCAAAGTTTGACAATTTTTCGTAAGTAGGGTGCTCAAGGGTCAGCATCACTATGGTATAGCACTGAGCATTCGATCGATTTGGGAGGAAAAATAGGAGTATTCCTAGGACTATAACCACCTATATTAACCTATTGGAACTAATAATTAATGTTCATGGCTAACAAAACAAGAATTAGCCCCATTGCAACTTTTCATTGAATGCCTCAAATGCTTTTTGCATCAATTGAAAAATTGTTACCCTACAAAAATCACTCTGAATCTTAAAAATATGAGATAGGCTATTATAGAGGGCCCTCACATGACCCTATAGGTTCAAATGGATGATTCACAAGTGTCATGGATTTTGAGAAATAGCATGTCAAAGATTAATAATTTTTCGCACTTAGGGCGCTCAAGGGTTGATGTCACTATAGTATGGCACTGAGCATTTGACCGACTTGGGATGAAAAAAAAAAGAGCATTCCTAGGTTATAACAACCAATCCAGTTGTGTTGGAATGGATGGTTTGTACCCATGACGAATAGAACGAGAATTTGGCTCTGTTGCAACTTTTCATTAAATGCATTTGATGATTTTTGCATCAACTGATAAATCACTACCCTACGAAAACTACTCCAAATATTGAAAATCTAAGACAACCTATTGTATAGGGCCCTCACAAGACCCTGTAAGTTCAGACAGATCATTCGCAAGTGCCATGAATTCCAAGTAATATCCTATCAAAGTTTGACAATTTTTCACCCTTAGGGTGCTCAAGGGTCGACATCGCTATGGTATGGCACTGATCATTCAACTGAGTTGGGAGGAAAAATAAGAGCATTCCTAAGGTATAACCGCTTATCCGAATGTGTTGGAACTGATGGTTCATACCCACAATGAATAGAACGATAATTTGGCTTTGTTACAACTTTTTATTGAATGCATCTAATGATTTTTGCATCAACTGAAAAATCGTTGCCCTACGAAAACCGCTCTGAAACTTGAAAATTCAAGACAGACTATTATAGAGGGCCCTCACATGACCTTGCAGGTTCAAATGAATCATTTACAATTGCCACAGATTCTGAGAAATATCCTATCAAATTTTAACAATTTTTTGCACTTAGGATGCTCAAGGGTCGGTGCCACTATGATATGGCATTGAGCATTTGACCAACTTGGGAGGTAAAATAGGAGTATGCTTAGGTTGTAACTACCTATCAGGATGTGTTGGAACTAACGGTTCATGTCCATTACGAACAAAATGAGAATTTGGCTCTGTTGCAACCTTTCATTGAATGCATCTAAAACTTTTTGTGTCGACTAAAAAATCACTGCCCTATGAAAACTGCTCTGAATCTTGAAAATATGAGATCTAGGATACTATAGAGGGCCCTCATGTGACCCTATAAGTTCAGACGAGTCATTCACAAGTTCCATGGATTTTAAGAAATAGCTTGTCAAAGTTTGACAATTTTTCACACTTAAGGCACTCAAGGGTCAGTGTCGCTATGGTATGGCATTGAGCGTTCGACCAACTTGGGAGGTAAAATAGTAGAATGCCTATGCTATAACCATCTATCTAGACATTTTGTAACCAATGGTTCGTGCTTACAACAAACAGAATGAGAATTTGGTTCTATTGCAACTTTTCATTGAATGCATCTGACACTTTTTGTGTCAACTGAAAAATCAGTGCCCTACGAAAAAACTGCTCTAAATCTTGAAAATTTGAGATAAGATATTGTATAGGGACCTCACATGATAAGTTTACATGGATCATTCACAAGTGCCACAAATTCAAAGAAATATCCTATCAAAGTTTGATATTTTTTTACACTTGGGGCACTCAAGGGTCGGCACTGCTATGGTATGGAACTAAGCATTCATCAGACTTGGTAGGAAAAATAGGAGTATTCCTAGAGTATAACCCCTTATATAGACATTTTGGAACCAACAGTTTGGTCTCATGATGAATAGAATGACAATTTGTCTTTGTTGCAACTTTTGATTAAATACATCTAACGCTTTTTGTGTCAACTAAAAAATTGCTTCCCTACAAAAATAACTCCAAATCTTAAAAATCCAAGACAACATATTGTAAAGGGCCCTCACGTGACCTTTTAGGTTCAAATGGATCATTCGCAAGTGCCATGGATTTCAAGAAATAGCTTGTCAAAGTTGACAATTTTTTGCACTTAGGGGGCTCAAGGGTCGATGCCACTATAGTATAGCACTAAGCATTCGCCCGACCTAGGAAGAAAAATAGGAGGATTCCTAGGGTATAACTACCTATCTAGACATATTGGAATTGATGGTTCATTCCTAGGATGAAGGAAATGAGAATTAGGCTCCATTTCAACTTTTCATTAAATGCATTTAAGATGTTTTGCATCAATTGAAAAATCACTGCCCTACGAAAATCGCTTTGAATCTTGAAAATCTGAAATACAATATTGTATAGGGCCCTCATGTGACCCTGTAAGATTAGATGGATCATTTACAAGTACCATGGATTTTGATAAATAGCCTATCAAATTTGACATTTTTTTGCACTCAAAGTGCTCAAGGGTCAGCGTCGCTATGGTATGGCATTGAGCGTTCGACTAGCCTGGGAAGCAAAACAGGAGCATGCCTATGGTATAACCGCCTATCCAAACATGTTGGCACCAATATTTTGCACCCATGATGACTTTTTAAATTTTTTAATTACTTGTCCTCCATGATTACTAACCGTAATTAACCATACTTATTATGTGAAAATGCATCATTGTTGATTGCAAAGAAACTAGTAAGTTTTATACATATTTTCCTATCATTTTATTCATTTTGAAAATATTTTATATACTAGATTTACAACTATGAAAATAAATTATGTTATAGGTTTCATGCATTGCATTCCTTCTTCTTTCCAGTATGGTGTTGCAAAGCCCAAATGGATAGGAGTGGGAATTGGAGTTAAAGAATGCAAATCATAAAATGGAATTCGGACATAGTTCCAAAAATAATTTTCCAATTATCACAATTTGAAAATGGGAGATTTTGTTTTGTTCAAATACATAGCGAATGCGTGCATGGAGGTTGATATGTTTGGAAGATCTAGGTATGTGAAAAACATCAGTTCTTGTCATTTTGCAGAAACAAAGATTGTTTCAAGTAAGATATTCCCTTCTAACAAAATGTGTAGTTTAGATCATTAAACTTGGTGAAGTTGCCCAAGGCAACCAAATTTAACACTTAAGATTTAGATGGAACAAATTATATCGAATCTCAAGATTATACAAATAACATGATATTGTTCATTATTTAACCATTGAACTCATTATTATATTAAAGATTAAAAGTTCAAAGAATGAAGCCATGCACATGAGGAACAAATTATATCAAATCTTAACTTCTATATATCAAATTGTCGTATAATTACAAGTATATTTCCATATACAAAAATGGAATAAACCCCAACTCAAACAAAATGTATGTCCATATATGTAAATGTATGTCCATATACAACATATACATGCCAAATAGACATGTATGTATCCCAAAATGTCTCTATCACATCCTAAACTACTAATGGATCATCAAAATTGATCCTTTTTGAAGCACTCCTTGCCTTTAAAGGATCCTGCACAAGAAAAATTCAAACCACAATTGAGATTAGTTATATTATATAATTTACATTTGAAAAGTTAACATCAAAATCAATATACATTGAACTATAATTGAACTCTAAAATTGAATTCTTGATTACCTCAAGTCCACGTCTTCTCTTAGGATGGTCAAGAGTCCTAGAATATGTCTATGGTAGAGAAGGGATGTCATTGAGATTTTCATAGACAACCTATATATATTTGAAAATATAACATTGATACAAGTTAGCATATAATTGTTGGTGATAGGAACATATCTACTAAACACAATAAAATAAACACACTTGAGGCATCTCTTCTTCTACTTCTTTAGGTATTATGGGAGCAATAAACAAGGATGTGAAGCCAACAATTCTCTTTACATAAAAACGACAAGTATATGAAACTATAAATCTATGTAGATATGTATAATCATTATAATTTCTTTAAACACTTAATTCAATCATATTTTTGTTCAATTACCTTTCACTTATCTTTGATTGGACTTCCAAATTCTATATTGCACTGCACCAAACTCACACTAGGTGTGTCTTACAAGAGTAAAATAAGATAAACATGTAAATTAATATATAATTTAATTAATGGAAATTTAAATGAAAACAATGTATACAATAAAAAATGTAAATGGCTAGGTGAAATAATATATACCGTATAGTTGTCAAGGCCAAATGAAATGGTTGTGAGGGTGTTGTCATGGACCTATGATAACTCCTCCTCAGACATCAACTATTAAATAGACCATGTATATAAACATTAGTACTTAACACTATCTCTTATCAATACTTATTTAAAATAAAATGCACTATGAAATTACAAGTTAAGTCTTACCATTATATTGTCAATGTACGACGAATGTACCTCCTCGTCCCTAGCATGTGAGGAATCCCCAAGGTGTGCTCCAATCCCTATCATCTCATTTGGTGCATTGGTCATATCATGCACCTCGTAATCAAATGTGTTCATGGGACAATCAATAGGTTGTCCAAGAGGACCTAAGCATACCTAATGGAACATAGTGCAAGTATGTAACACACAAATATGTGAAGGCAAGGAGGATGTGTCAGCACCACTCGATCCGCCGATAGCATCACCCTCATGTGGTTGAGCTAGTGTTGTGTCCTAATAAACCAAAAGGTTACTCAACTTGAGTAAATAGTTGATATAGTTCATGGTTTTTCCTAAACAATAATATCTAGAGGTTGTACTAGAGGTGGGAAATCAATGAGAGGAAGAGGAACATATGGGCCCTATACTACTGAAACTACCCCATGTCTATTCTGGGCATACCACCCCCCATGCCCTAGAAATGCCTGATGTCAAAGTAGTTAACATGATGGCCCAAAACAAACTCGGCATATAATTTAATGATGAAGTAGAATGGCACATCAAGGTTTTTTTGGGGTGGTCTATCAAAAACCATCCACCAACGATTCCAAAAGTTATTTTGAATATAATCATTTTAACACCATTTGATGGAAAGTTTTGTTTTCTTCACATCTACGAGTTGTTGGGTGTGGGGATTAACAAAAAAGGTGGCAATGTTAGCTTTATATATCTTGAGGTTCCTCACCTCATCATAGGACATGGCATTCGCATATTTAACTCTCATGGCCTCTTGCCACAAAAGAATGGCATTGTGCTTAGTGGTGATGGGAATTCAAGATTATTTCATTTAGTGCATCTAACGTGGGGGATAGATGAGGGATTCTACTATAGCATTAGCAATTCCCCTCAATTCGTTCAAATTTTGACCAATTAAATCTTGAATTAAGGGGGGGTTTGGTAATGAAGGGTTTGGTGGTTGTGACGGTTGTGGTGGTTATGGATTCTCATTGGTATTAGCCATTCTACCTGATTGAAGTTGAAAATTTTGATTTAATTAACAAATTTCAAACAATAGTGTATTTGAAATATTAAAAAACAAAACCTAATTTCTATCAAAAAAATCAAGAAACAACTCAAAAAATGCGAATAAATGATAAAAAGACAAGGAAATCGAAAACAAATCATACCTGATGCCAAAAATGATGAAAAATTGCTCCACAAATCATAAATTTGATTCCCATATCGCTAAATTCATCAAACCCATGGGTTAAAATGACCCATGGGCAGCCACAGTCGAGTATATAAACCTGCAGGTATCGGATACCTGATACCTATCAGATATCTTATACCTTTTTTCTTTGGGGGTTTGAACAAATGATGCATAAAAATAGATATGTAAATATATATAATATATAAATTATATATTATAGAATATATCATATATTGTATATTACATAATATACCATATATTATATATTACATATTATATATTATATATTACATATTATATAATATATCATATATTATATAATATATAATATAAAATATAATATATAATATAATATAAAATATATTATATATTTTATATTATATATTATATATGAATAATATATGATATATTATATTATATATTATATGATATACCATATATTATATAATATATCATATATCATATACTATATAATATATAATATTATATAGTATATAATATATAATTTTAAAAATATCAAATACCTTATACGCTTTGATTTTTGTCATGGTTGCATGTACTAATATCCAAGCCAAGCAAAAAGTCAACATGGATTTCTTATGTTTATGGGTGAGTGGAGAAGGCAATTTTTTTCATATCGTCACGTTTTGGCCCCTCATGACCCTGCACATACCCTTTAATGAATTGAGAAATGAAAGGATTTAATGAATCAAATGGAAGAAAATATTAATGTATATAATGATATCTATTTAATCACTAGAAGAAATTATGATTAATCATGAGGACACTTGGATGGAAAATTTTATGTGTCTACATTTTGCCCCTCTTTGAGACAATGCAACCTATCACGTTATTTCAACAAAAAAAATTGACTAACTAATATATGCCCCAAGGATATCTTGGTAAAGATGATAAATATGATATGCCCCCTCAAGAGATTGATTGAACATATTGTGATAAGATTGATCTCTCGATAGATCACGAGGAAGAGATTGGATAATTGATATTGCATGAGTGATTAAGCTAAGATGCACATTTGATGAAAATGCACAACTGAGAGGAATAACTAAACAATTGATGGAAATGAGCAGTATAGCCAGGTTGATAAATTAATTAAGTTGATTGAGATTGATTCTAGCGCAAGATAAGTTGATACGATAATTGATTGATTGATTAAGGAGTGAGAGAATCCCTTACTAAGAAGCAAGTTGATTGGTTTGATATTAAAGTTAAAAGACATGTATCAGTTGGATAAGGTCATTAATGAATCTTTGAGATAAGGAGGATGAAGAATGATGAGAATGATTGGAAGATGATGAAAGAAATGATGGATGAAGAAAATCATATGAAAGTGCTGAAAGAAATGGATGATGAAAATGGGAAATGAAAAATGAAAGATGGAAGAAAATATATGAAGTGAGAGAGAAATGAAGGCGATGAAAATATGAAAGAAAAGAAATGAATAAAGATGAAAGAAAATATATGAAATGAAGAAAGAAATAAAGATGATGAAAGAAATGAAGATGATAAAAGAAATTAAGGTGATGAAAAATATTAAAGATAAGAAATGAATATAATGAAAGAAATGAAGCGATGAAATAAATGATGATGATGAAAGAGGAAGTGATGAAAACTCTTGTGCTTTTAAAGTGCTTATATCATCTTTGAGCTTACTATGGTAAAAGGATAGGCTCATTTGGATATGGATTAGGCCCAAATGAATCAACATACTAATTGCATGTAGGAAGACACATCAAACAGTTAAGGAATTACCCAGTTCACATGAGGCCCATACGTCCTCGATTAATCAATTTGGTAGTATATTTAGTGGTTAATTTATTCATTGATTTTTGTTAGTTGGTCATTTATTTAGTCATGGTAGTCATTTATTTAGTCATTGTAATAATTAATTGTCATTTGAATAGCATTTAATGATATTAGATAATCAAGTCCTAAGACGAGTCATCATATTACTAAAGAACAATCCACAAGTAGCAAATAAGTGAGCATGCCCTATCCTCGCCTTTCTAGTCAAAAGCATCCTAGAGATAAAATCTCTAGTCAAAGACATCCCAAGAAAATCTAAAAGACACGTCACCAAATATAAAATCAAAAATAATCAAAAACCTACTAAACAAGAAGACATCATGCTTCATGCAAGAATGATTCTTGTCACAATTTGTTTTTGAATAGATTGATAAGATGTTCACTAGTAGAAAAATAGCAATAAATGACTAAAAAAACTACTAAAAATTGCATATAAATTACTAATCTTGGTCACGTGAACATTAGTAGTTTATTGTCAGTCTTTCATAACACGACCAAATTTATGACTAAACCATTTTTAGTCATTTATCAGTTGTTTTGATTAATCAATTTGGTAGTATATTTAGTGGTTAATTTATTCATTGATTGTTGTTAACTGGTCATTTATTTAGTCATGGTAGTCATTTATTTAGTCATTGCAATCATTATTGTCATTTGAATACCATTTCATTCATTCTAGATGCTAGAAAGTTCTGGTTAACTGTGAGAACATATAGTCAAGTAAATTTATATGAAAAGATGCATACACATAAATATGCCTAAGTTTTATATATAGTCTTCTTTGCAATATATATATATAGATATATATACATATACATATATATATGTATATATACATATATATACATATACATATATGTATATATATGTATATATACATATATATGTATATATACATATATATATGTATATATATGTATATATATGTATATATACATACATATATATACATATATATGTATATGTATGTATATATACATACATATATATACATATATATGTATATGTATGTATATATATGTATATATACATATATATGTATATATACATATATATGTATATATACATATATATACATACATATACATATATATGTATATATATGTATGTATATATACATATATATACATATATATGTATATGTATGTATATATATGTATATATACATATATATACATATATATATATATATGTATATATATATGTATATATATATATATACACACACACACACACTTTAATCACTGGTGATATATATATATATATATATATATATATATATATAGATATATATATATATATAGGGTTTGAGGGGCCATGGGGGTCGTAGACATGGCATGGGGGATGCGACTCCCATGGGAGTTGTAGCACCCATTGCATGGGGGCTATGACTCCCATGGGAATCGCAACACCCACGACATGGGGGTTGTGTCCCCATGGGGGTTGCAGCACCACAACGTGAGGACTGCGACTCCCATGGGAGTTTCCTCCATGTTATGGGCCAAGGGGGGTGTTTCAATCCCCCTCTTTGCAAATATATTTTTTAAAAGCAAAAATAAATGAATAATAATAAAAAAATCATGAAAAAAAAACTGTACAATACAAAAAAAAAATGGTGATTTGAACCCCTGAGATATAGTATGACTGTCATTCCTCCTCAATCCACAATTGGAGATCTACTAAACAAAAGAAAAATCAAATCTAAGGATAAATTAAAAATCAAAAAGGAAGAAAGAAGATTTGGGAGAAACCTTTGATCTTCATGGCTGATTTGATGAAGCCAAAACACCTTTGGAAAACCTGCATCAATAGCTTCCATGAAGGAGGCTAGGGTTAGAAAATCTGGAGAAATTATTCAAATGAGAAAATAGGGTTAGAATTCCCCTTTCTTTCCATCATAATAGAAGTTAGGGTTTTTCAATGAAGCCCTAAGATCCAATGGTGGAAATCAAAGCAATCTAATGGATGAGAATCAATGTTCAACTCATTATATATATATATATATGCCATTGTCCCCACCATTGGGTTAATTTTACTTAATTAGCTTAATTTCTTATTTACTTTTTCTAATATATATATATATATACTTAATTAGCTTAATTTCTTATTTACTTTTTCTAATATATATATATATATATATGCCATTGTCCCCACCATTGGGTTAATTTTACTTAATTAGCTTAATTTCTTATTTACTTTTTCTTATATATATATATATATATATATATATATATATATATATATATAATTGTCGTCCAAACATAAACCTAATGTTTAGTTGTAATAGAGGAGTAATAATCATTTATTTAGTCATTTTTATTTGTGTGAGTAATTATTTAGTTGTGTTTCTTACCTGATGACCAAATTGGTCATTTATTTAGTCATTTATAGTTATGTTGCAAAACAAAGACTACAATTTGGTCATTTTTACTTGTCGTGATGAAAAGTGCTTGCTAGTCTGAAAATGTAGTCTCATTTGCAAATTGGATGCTTTTATTATAAAGCATAAGTGAAGTGATATAGTTTATGATGCAAGAGAAACTTTATTATGATATGTGATCAAAAAGATAGATGAAGATAAGTGTTCCTCTAATCGTGAAATGCCAAGTGTCCCAACCCACCGCTAAGATTGACAATATGCCCTAGTGAGGGATAGGATTAGCTCACTATGCAAGGCGAAGCATACGTGTGAGGCATGCAAAACAATCCACAAACCATGGTGGGGGAGGAAAGGTTATTGTGATGCAAAAGAACAATGGATGAGGTAAAAGATCAAGTAGAATCCTAAATGAGGAAAGAGAAAAATCACTAAATAATGGTATCAATTTCCCAGTTTTCACCATGGTACTTGCCCAAAGAACCTGTTCACCAAGTTTTCACTATAGGATGAATGATTTCTTTTTACTTTTTTATTGCTTTTTATTTTTTTTCTTTTTTTCTTTTTTCATGACTTTTTATAATTTTTTCATTTTTTAGGACTTTTTTTAATATATTTTTTAGGACCTTTTTTGAATTTTATTTTATTTTTGTAAGGATCTTTTTATGATTTTTTTTTGTATTTTTTCAATATTTTAAAGAGATTCCCTAAAATTCTTAGGTGTAAAATCTACAAAAGTGAATTCTATTGATTGGATCTTCAAGCAGTTCACCCTCTAGAGTACCCAATTGATATGCTCTTGATCCATAAGCAGCAATAATAATGTATTGACCTAGACAATTAGGTTCAAACTTTTCTTTTTCTCTCTGTCTTGTTATTTCTTTTGATTCTCTTTAATGACATGATCACCAATCTCAAATGTGTGTGCCCTAACTCTATGGTTCTAAATTTTGCACATACATTGTTGGTATGCTCTGAGGTGATTAAAGGTAGACTATCTCATTTCATCCAACATTTCAAGCTCATGCAAGTGGGAGACTCTATAGTCTTCATCACTTATCAGATTGTTTAAAGAGACCCATAAGGAAGTTATCTCAGCCTCGATGGGCAATATAAGTTCAGCACCATAGACAAGGGCATATGGAGTGGTGCTTGTGGGAGTGAAAAAACTCATGCAATAAGCCCACAAGGTAGGATTCAATTAGATATTCCACTCACAACTAGCTTCATTGGTCGCCTTTTAAATAATTTTCAGGATAGTTTTATTAGAGGCCTCAACCTAGCTATTACCTTGGATATGGTATGGTGTATAAAAATGGTGTTGAATATGAAATTTATCACAAAGCTCATGGACATCTTGTTTCTTGAAGGGACAACCATTATCTTTGATGATAGATAAAGGAACATCATACCAACATATGATGTAATTCAAAATGAAGGTATCAACTTGTTTATTAGTGACATGGGTTAAAGGAACAACTTCAATCTATTTTTTAAAATATATTGTAGTAGTGATAATGAATTTATGGCCATTGGATGAAGGTGGATGAATTTTTCCCATGATGTTAAGTCCCCACTGACAAAAGGGCCAGAATGTAACAATGGGTTGTAAATCCTGTGCAGGTGCATGTATCAAGTTTTTAGGTATCTAGTATTGCTTCCACTTCTTGATAAATTGATAAGCATTGTTTTCCATGGTAGGCTAGTAATAACGAGTGCACAAGAGTTTCTTATCTAGGGTAGGACTGCTAGAATGTGCCCCACATATACCTTTGTGCACCTCTCATAAGGTAGTGTTGGACTCATCACGCTCAAGAAATCTAAGTAATGTACCATCAAGACCCCAACAATATAGGATATCAACTAAAATGACATAGTAGGAAGCTTAGTGTATAAAGGTTTTACGGGATTTATTGGATAAGTCAAGTGGTAGGGTATTATCATATAAATAGGCATAGATGTCTCCATGCCACTAAGAATCGGGAATAATGATAAGACATATCATTTCAGATTGTGGAACATTATAATCGGGTTCCAAGAGCGGTTCCACCACGAACTCATAGTGTGCAATATTACTTGGCATCATTACAAATGATGTTATCATAGCCATTGCATCATTTTCTCTGTTATTATCCTTTGGAGTTTGTTCAAAAGTAATTTCTATGAAATAGGCTTTAAATTCATCCACCATTATCTTATACGACATTATCTTTTCATCATTTGTCTTGTAATCATCATTAACTTGTCTGATCACCAATTAAGAGTCACCAAGAACATGTAACTCTAGGATTTTCCATTGTACAGCCATATAGAGCCTAGCAAGTAATGCTTCATATTTTGCAATGTTATTGGTACATGGAAAATGTATCTTGTAAGCCTTAGGTATACAGTCCCCTTGTGATGTGACAAAGAGAACGCCAGTGCCATAACTACCTTATGTGTAGGAGCCATCCTAATATAAAGTCTAGAGATGTATAGATTTCATGTTAAATATTTATTCATTAGATAAATTCGTGATAAGTGGATGATCATCTATCAAAGGAGCATCAACAAGTTGATCCATTATAGCTCGTCAATTTATTTCTTTTCTTTTCACATATTCAATCTCAAACTCGATAAGAGTCATGACCCACTTAGCCAATCATCTTGTAAGTGTTTCTTTACTCAAGAGATACTTAAGAGGATCCAACTTAGCAATGAGCTTTGTCTAATGTGTAATCATGTAATGTCGCAGCTTTTGCAAGGCAAAAACTATTACACGACATGCTCTTTCAATAGAATTGTTGTTGAGCTTATATCCCACTAGAATGTGACTGATATAATAGAGAGCATGTTCTTTTCCTTCAAAAGCATGTTGTGTCAAAACTACACCAATGTTGTGGCAGTTGCTAATATATAAAGAAGTAGGTACTTGTCATCTATAGGTGATACTAACATTGGTGGTGACATCAAGTTTTCTTTGATCTTTTGAAAAAATTGCTCACACTTGTCATCCCATCTGAATGGAACTTTAATATGTAACAAGTGTTGAAATGGTTGACATTTATTCGCAAGTTGTGCTATAAAACAACGAATAGATTGTATTTTTCCTTGCAACAATCTCATTTGATGGATATTCTTTGGTGGAGGCATTTCAAGTATACTTTAACTTTGGTAGGGTCAGCTTCAATTCCCTTAGATGATACAATGTATCCAAGGGGCTTCTCGAAGATAACCCCAAAGACACATTTATTTGGATTCATTCGCACCTTATATTTCTCTAATCATGTGGAAATTTCATCTATCATTTTTATTTGTCCATTGGTGTAAGATTTTCCAAGAAAATTGTTGGTGTAATTATTTATTCATGTTGGATATAATTACACTTTATTTAAGTTTACTTAGGCACATGCATAACATTATAGCTTTCATATGAGATACTTAGAGAGATGTGCATACATCGGGAGTGTGTATGTAGGAGAATTTCCACCTTTTATGGTGTGATATTGTTATTACCCTATCATATCCACTTATTGTGGAGTGATAATTCCACCTTCGGTGGGTGATCCACCTCATGTGGAATATGTTACTATTTCTCCTACCTACCCCTACCTACCCTTTCATCTCATTGAGCCACATGTCATCATTGTGTTCTCTCTTGTCTCGTAGCCTTGCCTTTATAAGCAGGCTCATCTACATTGTAAATAATAATCTTGATGATCCAGTTGATCTCTTTTGCATCTTGATAGGAATACAATTTATTCTTGTCATATTTTATCTCTCTTTTCATTGTGTTATCTTATGGTCTCTTTGATCTTGGTTTCTTCAAGCATAATCTCACATGGTATTAGAGCGGTTGGAGCACCATTGTATAGCCTTTGGAGAGATTTTATTGTGTCCTTGAAGGAGGTCAAGAGGTAGATCTGAGGAGTAGCATCTTATAGAGGCATCCTAGACCATATTTGATCTCATCATTTCATTTGAGTGGTCATTTCCATAAATTTTGACTATAAATTTGCCTATATTGGGTGAAAGTGCAATTCAGGGCTTGGAGGAAAAATTTTGCCCAATTTGGGCGGTACAAGTCATACTTGGCCGTATCTTCCAACGTTGTGTCTTCTTTTCGGCATCCGGCAGCCCTAACTCCCGATTATTCTCCCGCTGGACCTATCTCTCTCCTACCACCAGTCGGCCTACCTGCTGCCTTCCACCCGCTGCCAATCTGTCGAGCCTATCTCCACCACCGACACTAGAGCTTTCTCCCTAGCAATCGATGTCGTGTTCTCCTCAAATTGCTCATTGCAGACTCCTCTGCTAGTGTCCATGCCGCCACCAATCATCCCTCCACTTCCCGGCTCTGCGGTGACCCCCACGCATCCCTTACTCACAGGCCTTGACAACAGCTCCCAGGACCCGCGTCGGCCACGTGGCAGGCAACCACTGGTTTGCGATCTACATTAGCCCACGCAAGAAGACACCCAGCACCCAGTTGGCACCTTGTCACTCTGACATGTTAGTTGTACAACTTGCATAGCAGGTAGCCTAATCAACATCCATGTGTCTGTCAAGTCACCTTTCCGTACAAACACATCATCTTTCACACAACATGTTGTGACATCTGATTTGTCCACGTCATCTGTCTGTATAGTATGGACGTTGAGCAGTCAGGAAGGTGAAATTTTGGTGACGGCCATACGGCCGTCAAATTTAATCATGTTTTTTTGATGTCATTTTTTAAAATTTAGCAAGCCCCTCTCATTGAGCTTTTTTATTTTGCAGTTCAACATCAAATGGCCATATCTTGCTCATTTTTGCTCCTTTTTGGGTGCAATTTTTTTTAAATGGGCTAATTTTTCGTGTACTCTCATGTGGTGGTATTATTTTCTGATTTATATGGATATAGTTTTTAGAAAATTTAGTTTTTGGTGACTTTACCTATCCAATCCTCGTTTCTACAACTTCCAGGACTCCATTTGGGCTCATGCGAACTCCTTTTCGGGTGCCATTTTTTTGTCTACTTTCATAATCTGCTATCATTTTGCAGTGATTTTGAGTAGAAATTGTACTTTCAACATATGGTCTTTTTTGGCCAATTTGGCACTTGTATTGCATAGATCTATCTTTTTTGTCTTTTCCATTGAAGTTCTAAGCCTATTGGGTCAGTTGTAAAACAAAATCAGAAGTCCACCTTGCCATTGTTTGCAAGTGGCCTATTGTATACACATTACATATATGTCAAAATCATCATATTGGGGGGGTACTTTGATTGAGTGAATTTGGGGGGTGTCTCTTGTTCTTTTGTGCTCTTGTGTTCTTTCATTTTTCTATTATGGGTTCTCCTAAGTTTCCTCTGTTAACTCCTCATAATTATGCTACTTGGAAAATTTATGCATGGAGTAAACTAATGGAAAAAGGATTAACTCATTACATTGGTGGAACTATTGTTGCTCTTGTCGATCCTAAGGATGACCCCAATGGTCACTTGTATTGGCTCGCTAAAAACATCATGATAATTGGTACCTTAAGAAATTATGTATCAAAGGATCTCATCTTTCATATTGAAAAATGTACCTTAATTAAGGATTCTTGGAAAATGTTTTAAGACTTGTATGGTCAAGTTGATGAGACTAGGGGATATCAAATTGATAGTGATCTCACCATGTTAGATCCCAAGAACTTTGATACAATACAAGATTATGTCACTAAGGCAAAAGAGTTGATGGCACAACTCAAATATTGTGGCATTGATAAGAAGGATATTCAATTGATCTTCAATTTTATGGGCAAGCTTCCACGAGAATATGCAGCATTTGTTTCTAGTTTCCAAACCCATAGGATGACAATGGGTTCAAGCTACACAATGCCTACATTTGATGCTTTCACCGAAATGTTGATGATAGAATAAACTAAGTTGATAAGAATGGGCATTCTTAAGACTTCTAAGTCTCAAGCATTAGTGGCAAATCAAGGGAACAAAGGAAATCAAGGAAACGACAACTTAGACAAGAAGAAAGTAAAATCAAAGCCTAAGGACAAAGCACCACCTTCTCCACAACAAGAAGATTCATCCTCTTCCAAGAAGGACAATTCACCAAAGAAGGAGACCTACTTGTGCCTATTGGAAAAAGGTTGGTCATGAGTAGGATTGTTGCCATTCTAAGAAGATTGATGAGCTCATTCATATCCTCAAAAAGCACAACATTGATTTGCCTAATGCCTACAAAAAGGAGGATTCATCACCTTCCACTTCCTCACACTCAAAGGGGAAAGGGAAAGCATTCATGGCCCTAACAAGTGGGAAGACTCACTCTTTTGGGACAAGAAAATGAAAATCTCTTTGTGCTACTACAAGTCACGGTTTAGGGAGATGGATTCTAGATTCAAGGGCTTATCATCATATGGCATCTTTGCAATCTATATTTTCTACATTTGAGCCTTGCACCATGCCACAGATTTTGATGGGAAATCATACATACATGGATGTGATTAGGAAAGGAACTATTGCCATTGGAGATAACTCTTTCAATGATGTGTTGTGTGTACCCCATTTGACAAACAATCTTCTTTCCATCTATCAAATCACACATGGGGCAACAAAGAAAATTGTGGAGTTCACACTTGAGTCAATTTTAATTAGAGACTTGGAGAGTAGAGCTATCATTGTGACTGGGGTTGTGGATCATGCATCTCATTTATACTTCTTTTCATATTTCATTCCTATTGATGAGGATGATTTTACACATGATGATTCTACATATGATGATCACACTTATTGTGATGATTCAGATTTTGAGGAGAACTTTGGGTACTTGAACTTGAGGATTCTCACATGTGACCCTGTTCTTGAGACTTGTGTTTCATCTCCTCCTCTTTATATCACATCACCTATTGCACTTGATGATGCAGATAGTACAACAGTTTTGTCTTCTTGTGATTCAGTGCAACAAGGTATATCTTGTCTTCCAGCTTCAGTTGATTGGGATGACTACTTGACAAACATTGCAAGTTTGTTTGTGGAATCCTACATTGCAGATTTGGGAGACATCATTGATGATATTCATCTTCTCTTTGAATATGATCCTTCTTTGATTGTTGCGAGGGAACACTCTGACCCTCTTGTCCACTCTCTACATGATCATTCTTTCGAGGTTGACATGATTGTGGATACTTATGTACAGCAGTTGGAGGAGGTGTCTTTATCCTTAGAGGAGTCATGTTAGTCTTTGAGACTTGTTCTACATTCATCTCCACTAGATCTTGGAGTGCCTTTTTTAGTAGTGTGGATCAGTTCACCACCTTTGGAGGGGTATCTTTTAGCATCGACATGGGGATACTTGAGCAGTTTACAGAGATTCCATTCATGGAGAAGTTTCTTCATTCAGTTTCAAGCTTCTACCATTGGTGTAGATTTTACATTGAGGGGGGGGCTACTTAGTCTCTATTTTCCTAACTTCTCTTCTTCTCTCGTATGAGGGGAACTTTATCTTCACATGGAATTTGGTCCTTCAAATACTTCTTTGAGAGTTCTTTGTATAGTTTTCATCTCTCTTTTGGGGGAGGGTTTTTTCCCATTGGGTTTTTCTCTCTTTCCCTGCTTTATGGGAGATTGCATTTGCATGTGCATTTGTACATGGGTACCTAACATGGTCTTATAGTTGAGACCCATCTTGCATTGCTTAATTTCATTGTAGACTTAAGTGCATTCCCCTAAGTTTCACTTAAGGGGGGGTGTTGGTATCATTATTTATTCATGTTGGATATAATTACACTTTACTTAAGTTTACTTAGGTACATGTATAACATTTTAGTTTGCATATGAGACACTTAGAGAGATGTGCATACATTGGGAGTGTGTATGTAGGATAATTTCCACCTTTTATGGTGTGATCTTGTTATTACTCTATCATATCCACTTATTGTGGAGTGATAATTCCACCTTCGGTGGGTAATCCACCTCATGTGGAATATTTTACTATTTCTCCTACCTACCCCTACCTACCCTTGCATCTCATTGAGCCACATGTCAACATTGTGTAATCTCTTGTCTCTTATCCTTGTCTTTATAAGCAGGCTCATCTACATTGTAAATAATAATCTTGATGATCCAGTTGATCTCTTTTGCATCTTGATAGGAATACAATTTATTCTTATCATATTATTATCTCTCTTGTCATTATGTTATCTTGTGGTATGTTTGATCTTGGTTGCTTCAAGCATAATCTCACACAAATCATCTACATAATATTCCAAATATGTATGCATCATGTCATGAAAGATAGTGGTCATTGCACATTGATAGGTAGCTCTAGCATTCTTCAATCCAAAGGGCATGACATTCCAACAAAAAGTTCCCCAAGGATAAGTGAATGTTGTCTTGATCTAATTCTTAGGAGCAATTTTTATTTGATTGTAACCTGAGAAACCATCCATGAGGGATAGCATCTTATGTCTTGTTATTAAATCCACTATTGTGTCAATATTTGGAAGTGGGAAGTCATCTTTAGGACAAGCCTTATTTAATTCTCTGAAATTTGTACAAACATGAATGCTTCCATTAGGTTTTGAAATTGGCACCAAGTTTGAGATCCATTTTGCATAATCAATAAGCCTTATGAACCTAACACCTAGAAACTTTAGTGGTTCTGCCTTTACCAATAGCATAGCATGCGGGTGCATTTTTCTTTAGTTTTGCTTGATAGGTTTTACCCCCGATGGCAAAGATAAGTGATACATAACTAAATTAGGATCAAGCCATAGAATGTTTGCATAGGATGAAGAAAAGTTAACCTATCTTTCCTTGTAAAACTATAGATGTTGTGTTCTTTCTTCAGGCATCATTGATTCTTCTATATTTTTGGCTTCTCTTTTGTGCCCAGATTTGCCAGTATTATTTTTTAAACCAACATCTAGATGAATTTTCATGAAATGATGCTTGGCGAAGTGTGTCAAGCTTTCTATCCTCAAGTGCCTCAGATAGGTTTTCACCTATGGATACATTGTTTATTTTTACTTTTTCTGAGTCTAAGAGCACTGCAAAGTTGTTTTCACTAGAAGACCTATTTATATTTTCTATAATTTTGCGTCTGAAAGGCTTGGCACCTTCTCCAAAGTAAGCCACACTGTTAAGTTTTATGGCAACACCATCTCTATGGTCCCCAAGAGGTATGTCAGTTTGTGCTCTAAGAAATTTTATGATAGCTTCATTATTTTGAAAGATATCTAATTGTGGTTGTTCTTTTTTATCCCAATCAATAAGTTGGGGATGAACAAGGGATAAAGGATCATGATTAAGCTCAAGGTTGAGAACTAAATCAAGGGCACACACAATATAATAGTCATATATGTCAATGAAATAATCATAGTCATCAATGGTACCTTTGCCTTCAGCTTGTGTTGCATTAGAAGACTCTCCTATCTCACTTGAGTTGCCCTTAGTACTCAAGGTCTTATCTTTATGCGTATATAACCTAGACTAAGAACTCTATGTTCCACCATTAGGATTTTTTGGTTCAATTGTGCCTTTCTTTTGTAAACCAAGAGGTTTGTGAGCATCATAGTCATATCATTCCATTATCTTAAGTCATTTTCCATATTATTTAGTTGGTATCTTGACTTTTGGTTTTCATTTTGTTCCTTTTTTGTGCCTCAGCTTTGTACAACCAACCCAGAAGATCTTCTTCTTCCATTTGATCATACAAGGCTCCCCGTTTTATGAAAAATTTTGGCTTGCAAACCATAGTTGTGGTTTCTAATGTGGTTTTCCATAAGTTTGGGGAGACAAAGGTAGTTTTCCAATGCAAAAAACACAATTCATGGAATATTCTCCTACTCCTTGTTCCTTTACTTGTATTTTGATCTCAGACTCATTAGATTTAGATGTGGATTCTTTCTAATATTTAGGATCAACATACTCTTAAGAAGGCTCAAACATGTAATGATTGCTAGGAATTGTGGATTCAGTCTTAGGATTTAGATTATTGCAATAGATGAAGGGATTTTGATCTCTTGGTATAGTTATTTCAATAGAATTATGCAATAATTTTATGCATTGATGGTATGTAGAGGGTACATCTAGCATCACATGAATCCATGGTCTTCCAAAGAGAATATTGTAAGTCAAACGGAGATCAAGAACTTGGCAAATCACATCCTTCATCACAAGACCAACCCTGATTGGCAATGTAACGGATCCTTCACATGAGTATTCCTCTTCATCATAAGCTTGATACTGGTTTTGTTTTTCTGATCCACTACATTCTCAGAGAACCCTAATTATTTGACTACTTTCAAAGTACAAATATTGAGACCTCCTCCATCTATCAGAACTTGAATGATCTTAGTTTTATGTATAAAAGCTTCAATATGTAGAGGTGCGTTGTGACGTTGTTGCATGGAGGTATCATCATTTTCAGTGAAAGTGAGAGTGTGAGAGGAGGTGACATGTCCCAACATAGCTTGGAATTGATCTACATGTAGGCCAGTAGGTACTATAGTATTAGCAAGCGCTTTGTCAAGGATAGCTTTATGCTCAAGTTATAGGCGTAGAAGCTCAAGTATAGAAATTTGTGTGAGTGCCTTCCCTAAATGTCCTAAAAGGTTATATCACAATGGTTGTGCAGTAGGTTTGGAATTAGCAGTTTTGGAATTAGGACCTCTAAGGGTAGCAATGCCTTTGGGTGCGGTGACATTGCATTCAGGTTATTTGTCTTTTATTATTAAAGTATTTACATAGTTATTTGTTTCACTAATATGGAGCATTAGTATAATTGACACCATCACTAGATTTAGGGGCTTTTCCTTTATCCTTTTCATGCTTAGGGAAGGGATTTTTAAACATCACATGGTCAGGGTTACCAGGACTATGTCCATCAACTGCAATCTTAACATCATTAATAAGATCTTGTATCACATGTTGAAGTTGATTGCAATTGTTAGTTTTATGTCCTTTATGATGATGATATTCACAAAAGTGATCATCATTCCACCATGGAGTTTTAACTTGTGGATTGTATTCCCTTATCTCTGGCAATGTTATAACATCATTTTCAAGAAGTTCCTTCAATGCAGACTCAAATGACTGTCCCAATGATGTAAAAGTTCATTTAGGAAATATTTTTTGCTTCTTTGTTCCCTTATCTAAAGAAGAACCTTTAATATTATAAATTTATTGTTTGCCCTTAGCATCTTTTACATCAACAACTCCATCATTAACCACATTCTTGTACTTAGCCCAAAAAGGTGTTTTATTGTTGTTTGAACTAGAGCCTCCTTTATGATCTTCATTGCTATTTATCTTAATAGTGCCATCATCTATAAGAGCTTGTTCAATTCAAACTATCATTTATATTTACTTCATCAAAGGATTCTAAATATTTAAGTCAAAGTTCCTTTCCAATTTCTTTGGTCAAATTGCAACAAAAGAGATCAATAAGTTGCTTATCAGGAATATTGTAAGGCACTCTTTTAGTCAAATGCCTCCATCTTTGTAAAAATAAGACAAAAGATTTGCCTTGTCTTTGTTTAGTATTGAAGAGATCTGACATTGTCACTTCATGTTCATAGTTATATGCATAGTGTGAGAAAAATTTGTCAACCAATTCTTGAAAAGACTTGATAGTTGGAGGTAATCTTGAAAATAATTCCATGGTGCTTCCCCCAAGACTTCAAGGAAATAATCTCATAAGGTATGTCTCATCAATAGAAAATTCCAAAGTTGCAGCACAAAATTCACTCAAGTGATCTTTAGGATCCCCTTTTTCTCTATATTTTTCAAGTTTTGGTATCTCCCAGTGGCTAGGAAAAGGTGGCATTGGAATGCTTCGATCGAAAGGATAAGAACATATATTCTCAATACAAAACTTGTGGAATGAAGTCTTAGCATTTTTTATGGCATCCAATTCTTCTCTTAATGCTTTAAGTTCATCTAAAATATGATCATTTGTTGGTGTTGGTCTTGGTGTCTTTGTAGATCTCTTATAATCTAATCTTAAGTAAAAAGGTCTATGATCTGTCACGTTTTCCTTATTGTGTTTTTTAGAGTTTTTAGACTTATTAGATCCGTATTTTCCATATATGAGAAAGGATGCATCAAAAATAGGGGGGTTTTATGTTGGCATATGGACACTCCAATGAGACATTGTGTGTGATTGAAGGTTTTGTCATTGATGGCAACCTTGCAATCCTATGGCACCGGCAAGACATTATACCGGCAAAGCATTACTCAGGCAACCTTGCAATCCTATGGCACCGGCAAGATATTATACCAACAAAGCATTACTCAAACAACAGTGCTCCGGCATCAACAAAATCAATCTACACCGACACCGGCACAGAAGGAAATATGTATACCGGCACAGAGGCCGACAGGACTTCTGATATGTAATATTTTGTTTATCATTGTAAGTCGACTTGGCAAATTGTAAAATGACTCTTGTATATAAAAGAGATCATTGTAGGCATTTGTAGGATATGGAGAGAAGATAATAAAAAAATTATAAGGCAGACCTAATGTGTGAATTGTAGGTCAAGGGTATATGTAAAGAACAGAGCAAGAACCGGTACTAAATCTGGCATTGAAGATGCTATTGTAAAGCAGTACAGAATATTGGATTTGTGTAAATCCGTATTGTAAGTCAATGTGACTTCTTATTGAGCAGTGAGCTCTAGGCAGTTGGCCTTCCTGCAGTAAGTGAATATTGTGGGTCACAAATCCCACCGAAGTTTTTCCCACACCGGGTTTCCTCGTTAAACATCTTGTGTTATGGTGTTCTTTTCATGTGGATGCTTTTGATTCTGTTATTTGTATTAATTCTTGCATACCGGTATACTGTTACTTTATATTCTGCATATTCAGTTATAATAAAATTTCATTACCGGTCAGATACTGATTCACCCCCCCCCTCTCAGTATCTGTGGGAACCCTAACATTTTATTCCCTCATCAGCAATATCTTTGAAGTAAAGTTTTGGATCACTTTTTACCACTTTTTTGAATAATTTGAAAAGCCTTTTATCATCGAGTGTGTGTTCCACATTTGCTTGGTCTACTTCCTCACCACTATTGTTGCTACTACTACTACTACTACTACTACTACTACTACTGTTGTTGCTGTTGCTGCTGCTGCTACTATTAATGCTACTACTTCTTTCATTTTCTTGATCCTCTAGAATTTAAAAATGTTGCTCCTCTTCATCAATTGGCTTATAATGTTTTTCCTTTTTATGTTCAATTCTTATCTGTTCCATTTCTCTTTCATGATCCATGTGTATTTGTTTCATTCTCAATTAAAATCTAGTCTTAGGTGGCATGAGTGATAAAAAAAAAATTTACCTATATGGTAATGTATGAGACTCGAAGTTTGGATGAAATGTAACTTCTAAAATTCAAGGAAAACCTAAAGGATGCAACAAAACTAGAGTTCAAAATGGATTATGAAGACCAATATGAGCTTTTAGACTAGCTTAAATGATGACAACTCTAAAGTAAGATAAAGGTAACTCTAGGTCTAAATTTGATTATGTGGTCAAGATTAACTTGTTCTATGATGGATAGACACAAGGATAATGGTCAAAGGAGGGTATGCTATAGTAGGAGATGGTGGACTCCAAGAAAGTTACCTTAGCCTAAGATACTAATATGTTTCCCAACTAAAGTATGATAGACCTCAAGTGGTAAAGGTGATATATAGCTAATGTTCAATTTAAGACCAAAGAGAGGAACCTAAATGCAAGCTGAGAGTTTTATTTTTTACCACTGATAGAAATGCAAATGGATATGATTGACTAAGAAGCTCTAGATATGCAAGGACTAATGACTCAAATCTTAAAAGATCGGAATTGGAAAAATGATTCCACAAAAGAAGCATATGTTGATATTCTCAATTCTATGTTGTAGAAGCGCATGAATCAAAAAAAGTGAAAGATTTGCTACTTAACTATGAACGACTTTGGCTGAATTTTCTTATTAGTTTTGTCCAATTGTGACAAGAAGACACTCAAGCATAAGAACATAATGCCTAAATGTTTCACTCTGAAACAAAATCAGAGTGAGAGTCTTAATGGGGGCCTAGATTAGCCCAAATTTTTCACTAGTTTAAACAATTTGAAAATACTCGTAAGCATGTACACCCTAGTCTTGGAAAATGGATACTACTTGTTGAGTCCCCACTTGGATAAATCCCTATACTGAAATAAAGTGGACAGGTAGAGATATTGGTGACACTGGCTCCCCCACCATAGCACGGGCACACCAAATCTCTTACCTCGAAGATCCAAAGATCTTATGAACTGAGGAATTTCTTGTCTCTACAATGAATAGTATGTGTGGGGTGGCTTTGGAGGTCTGACCTCCTGCACTAGCAAGAAAAAAGGGTTTGGGGCTACTAGAATACTAGTTCATATTGGGGTAACTTTTGGGGTAATAGTGGTGTCTATACATGTGGTGGTTCGCTCATTTAAGAGGTCTCCTAGCCCTTAGAAAGGGTTTTGACATATCTCATAAATACTGAGGAAAACTTTCATCGGCATAGGATAGTGGCAACAAGTGGTTGATGAATTTCGTCACAACCATGATTATTGGTATAGTAGACCGAAAGAAAGTACCACTTGGGTTGTTCCCTCTCACAAATCAAGAGGCAGGCACTTTTCTAAAAAAATGAAAAACTTGGGTGTTGTTAATCACCTTTCTCTTACACCCAAGATCACGAAGGCAAGGGTAGAGGATACTTAGTGTAATGATGCATCCGCCCTATGAGTGCAAGCGCACTAAATACATCAAACACTTGTTCTTTGTAAGCACCAAATGAAATGTGGAGTAATCTAAAACAAGCAAGATTCGTTAACCATTAAATTTGATTTAGTTTATGGAAACCAAGCCAAAATTTGCATCCACAAAGCGTTAGTAATTTTATTTTCAAGTCTTTGATATATGAGTAACCTACACAAAATGTTAGTCTGAGTTAGTCCCAAAATCAAAAAAAAAATTGAAACACTACCACACCCAAAAATGCTAACAAAGACTAACCCACCTAACAAAGACATAGAGGCACAACTAATAGCTAACAAAGACAAGACTAACACGCTAACCACATCTCCAACTCAAACAAACACTAACAAAGATACTAACTCGAGATTAACTCAAGACAAACAAACTAAGATTGACTCAAGATACTAACTCAAGACACCAACTAAAACAAACTAACTAACACACTAAGCACAAACAATACTAACAAACACTATAACTAAACAAACATAAAATCAATACTAACAAACACTAAACAAACAAACAAAACACTAACTCAAGACAAACTAACAATAAACTAACAAAGAAACTAACTAAACTTTAAAACACACAAAACTAACAACAAACTAAGCAAACTAACACACAAATACACTAAATAACAAACACAACAAAACTTACCAAAACTAATATACACAACTAACACAAACACACAAAGAAAGTAACAAAATACTAACTAACACATTAACACAAATTAAAACTAACAAACTAACAAATAAAACGAAAACAAACGGAAACTAAAACCAAAACTAACTATTAAATCAAAAACAAAAAACAGTTTGCAGGCCTTTGAAACTATTTTGAAAACTAATAGCACATGATATTTGATAGAGATGTTCAATGTGTGATTGCCTCAGAACGTTTGAAAACATTATTAAAGGAAACGTGAACTATTTTACAGAAATGAACAGCATGTGAAAGCATAAACAAGGGACAAAGGACATTGTTATTTTAAAATGACATAACTCCAAGCAAAATGTGGATGCAATGGCAAGGCATTCGAACTGTGTTAAACCTACCAAAATATGATGCCAATACAAGGCATGTAAACCATTTTAAACCTGCCAAAAGGTGGAAGTATAAACAGCACAAAACTTTTTTAACTTTGCCAAAACATGGGAGATAAACAAGTCAAATAAACCATGTTAAAACCTGCAAACATGTGGGACATAGACAAGCACATGAACTATTTCAAATCTGTCAAAAACATAGGCATAGAATAACCCATAAACTATATGAAAGAATGCTCAATGCAAAGTGCATAAACAAGGCATGATACTGACATAATGCTAAATGTGGGTGCATAAACAAGGCACATTACCTATTTGACAAAATGCCTCAAAATAGATTTTAAGGAAAGTCGCATAAACTTGTTTAATAAAATTCAAGAAACGCCTTCCTATTTCAAAAACAAATACGATCAACAAACATTAAAATTGCAAATTCCTTGACAAAAGAACAAAGGCGATCCCATCAACCATTCCAGATGTTGGTGAAGGATATGGAAATCTATTTCTTGAATCCCTTGAGCCTAACCATAATCTAAGGATTCAAGTATATAAATATAATATCATACAATGCAAAAAATGTAAAACAAATGAACAACTAAAACTATGCATTCACAAGATGCTTCACTCCATTGTTTTCCTATCTACCAAGATCTTGAATTAAGTATTTTAGTTCTCTCAAAAATACAATGCACAAGAGGCTATGATAGAACGGAATGGTTGATTGATGCAAAATGATAAAGAAATGACTTATTGATTCTCAAAGAGTAAGTATGCAAAAGAAATAAAAACAAAATTGCGAGCCTGAATTTCAAGAAGTGAGAGACCCAAATGTGAGGAGGAGCATTGCATTTATAGGCATGTCCATGGATTAGTCAAGCTTAGGGAAGAATGTGGGATGAAGGAGGCGATTGAAAAGATAAGTTATTTATCCCACATTGGTTGGTTAGATGAGACTAATGGGTGTATAAGTAGATAAATAAGATGGATTGAGAAGTAGTAGGGATAAATAAGAATGAATTTATAAAATTGATTTTAATAAATTGAGAAATGAAAGAATTTAATGAATCAAATGGAAGAAAATATTAATGAATATATAATGATATCCATTTAATCACTATAAGAAAATGTGATTAATCATCACATTTGGATGGAAATTTTTATGTGTCTTCAGGGGGTATTGATGTGACACCTCCATACATATCTCATCCTTTACTTGTATATATTTGCATCTCTTTTTTGGATAGGAGTTTTGTCCCTTGAGGTTTTCTCCTTTTCTATGTTTCTAACGGATTAGTTCCATGATTAGTTGTGCATGAGTACCTAACTTGGCCTAGTTGTCAGTACTCATATATTGCATCTTCATAATTAGTCTTGCATCACATGCATAATATTTTTTCTCCCTAAGTTGTAGTTGAGGGGAGTGTTGGAGTAAATTAGATTTATTCTATTTACTCTAATTAAGTTTACTTAGGATAGCTTTATCTGTCACAATCAAAACAATCATTTAATATTGTTCATGTTAGTTATCTAAGGTGTCATTCTAGATAGAGATGAGTTAGTTTTATACATGTTTAATTTTGTTATAGGGTAGTCAATTACTTACTCTTACCTACTCTCTCATCACATTTAGCCACATGGCATTACATGTGCTCTGAATTATCTAGCCTATTGCCTATATAAGAATGTTCATTTGTTCATGTATCATATCAATTCGTAGCAATTCATTAGAAGTCAATCTCAAGCTTTGCTTCTCAATCTCATTTGGTGTCCATTACTCAATTGCAACATTTTATTTTGTGTCGTTGGTTATTGCTTGGTTGTGAAGCTTAACCAACTTCATCATAGGCATCTAATTTCTTCAACATGATATTAGAGTAATTGTCTTCCCGATTAGAAGATTGAGTAATCAATCGAGATTCGACATTCATTTTCCTACAGTCTAGTTTGTAAAGTCGATATCTATTTAGCATTGAAAATTCTTAGAATTTTTAGAAGTCAACTCACTACTCTTGTTCCTGACTATGGCGATATCATCCTCTATCTATTTGTAGTAGCAAGATATTTATACCTATGGCAAATAGAGAGAGCGATCTATTTTTTCCTACTACAAGCTTTGCTCTATCTTGAACATCATTGGTAGTCACATTGTTCCTCTTTTGTTTGTTAGTTGCACTAATATTCATACCCATAGTGACTAGTAGAGCATTTTTTACCAGTTGTAATGCAATTCCAGCTGTACGTATCAACCTAGAGCGATATATCATCTAGTATGGGACTATTGGCAGTGATACCTTCTTGCTATACATTCTTATTCACGTCAGCAATGATAAAATCACCATCTTTGGAGTGATCATGTTTGGGGCAACGCTATATTAACATTGGTGATAGAGTCTATTACCTCCAACACTATTATGGGCAGTGATGTTCTTCTTGTAGTCATACATTTCTATTGTGGAGCAACATAGTTGTCTCTTTTCCTCTACCATGTCTTCATCCTGCAAGATTATTGATTGGATCGTAATATTTTCCTTTAAGGCTATGAATAATTAGAGGAGTCTTTTGGTGACTGACAATTCATCAAAAACAACAACTTTTAATTTCAGTCAATAATCACTGACCATCTCCAACCAACCAAGTTCCTCCAACTCAAGTATTTTTTTTTAGCTTAATAAGCTATTTTTCAATTTTTCACTGTCTATTCCTTTGAAAAACATTTGAGAAATGTAAAAGTCTTTATTTTGGGGGGTTATCTCTTGAAAATTCATCCTTTTGTGCTCTTGTGTATCATGGAAGATCCAAGGATTGAATTTATTGAAAAGGAAATTCATTAGTTGCAAAAATTATTCAAGTTGCATAACATTTATGTTTCTTCTTCAACAAGTTTATCTCCTCCCAAACACGAGGAAAAGTCTCTTGATTGTGAAGAAGAGAGTAATTTCTTGATTGTCACTCATGTCCCTAGGAACATTGATTATGATCCTTTGGAGGTTTATACCACTTTACTCAAGGTTCCTAAATCTTCTTCAAAGTCACTAATTGGCATTTTCATCATTCCTGACCAACAGGACTATCATTGTCTTTCCCATTTGGTTGGAGGAATTATTTTAGTATATTCATCTTTGGATTTTGCTCTATATCAGTTTCCACATAGTTCAAACTCACTTTTGTTTGTTTGGGTGTTTTCTTGAACATGGACAAAAAGACACATGAGCAGTTTCCAGAGATGTCATCTTTATTCTTCATGCTTTCATCTTTCTTTGCATATCTAGAATGGGAAGCATCCATGCATCTATAAATGGTTTTGTTTCTTCCTAAGGGGAGACAAGTGTTTTGTAACCGTTGGATCATATTTTGTCTTCAAACACCTACCATTCTTGCAAGCGATTATTCCTTATTACAAGGCTATATAGTCTCTCACTTTCCCTCCTATGGGGGTTCTATTGATTGGATCCTTATGATGGATGTATTTATTGGGGAGTATTAATGTGAGACCTCCATACATCTCTCATCCTTTACTTGTATATATTTGCATATCTCTTTTTTGGGGAGAAGTCTTGTCCCATGAGGTTTTCTCCTTTTCTCCATTTCTAACAAGTTAGTTGCATTATTGGTTGTGCATGAGTACCTAACATGGCCTATTTGTTGAGACTCATATATTGCATCTTCAAAATCAGTCTTGCATCATATGCATAATAAATTTTCTCCCTATATTACACTTAAGGGGCGGTGTTGGAGTAAATTAGATTTACTCTATTTACTCTAATTAAGTTTAATTGGAATAGATTTATTTGTCACATGAAACGATCCCTTAATATTGTTCATGTTAGTTATCTTAGGTGTCATTCTAGATAGAGATGAGTTATTTTTATTCATTTAATTATGTTATAGGGTAATTGTACCTACTCCTGCCTACTCTCTCAGCTTGTTGCGCCACATGGCGTTACTTGTGCTCTTAATTGTCTAATGGCTTGCCTATATAAGCAATCGTATGTGTACATTTTAAGATCAATTCATAGTCATTCATTGTAGGTTAATCTCAAGCTTTGTTTCTTGATCTCATTTGGTGTCCATTACTCAGTTGCATCATTATCTTTTGTGTGGTTGGTTATTGCTTGGTTGTGAAGTCTAGCCAACTTTATCATGGGCATCTATTTTCTTCAACGAGTCTTCATAATTGAGCTCCCAATGAAAGTGTTGAAGGAAACGAGCAAGTGATATGGTCAAGATGAGGGTGGCTTTCATCTTTACCCCAAATGCTCCCATCCCATCTCCAATTGTCTTTATGAATTTCTTCGTTAGACCCTCACTCTTCTTCGATGCTAACATTATCTTTGGATTCCATTTTCACTTTCTTTCTATTCCTCTTCATTGTGATTTCATTCATACACATTAATTGGTAATTGCAATTAGAAGACACGTGAAATATGTACTCAACATACTCATAAAACTTGTGCTCAGTGTAGATTAATTACTTTGCAAGTAAACAATCTAAAAATTTCCTTGTTGTTTGAATATTTTTAAAATTTGTTTGTAATTTGTAGTTTTAAAACTATCAATTCGTATACCTATCAATTGCTTATGTTCTTCCAATTATTAAAAAAATAAACACAATATTTTATATATATAAATACTTAGTTCTCACATAAATAATCTCTACATGAACTACAATGCACCATTTGTTTATGATTAGTGGACTGTGTGCACCTACTATCCAGGAATGATGCCATTAACCTATAATATTGACATGTTGGTGAATGCAACATAAATGGACTAGCATGAGAAGATGCTCTCTCAATATCTCCCCAAAAACTACATTCAAATACACCATTTCAACCACAACCTCATCACATGTACCCTTTTCAAGCTATTTGCACATCATCGTTAACCTTTTCAAGAACTTCACACATAATATTTATCTTCTTATAAAAAAATCCATGCATTATAGAGTTGTTAAGTTTAAGAAGAATATATCTAAAAAGACAATATAAGACAATCATTTACATTTGAATTGGTGGTGCTTAAATAGTATATTTGACGTTTTAATTTGTTTAGATGGTTTATCTTTAATTATACTCTTGTTTTAGTAGAATCCATTTATTAACATGATTCAAATATATCTATTTGTATAAACATTGCCATATTACAAAATTCCTATATTTAAGGTGAATATATAGTTGGAAAATTTAATACTAAACATTTGTCCTTGTAAATAACCATGCATTATCATAAAACACAATTGTTTTCATTAGCATCAGGATGCTTGGATTTAAGTAGCACATTATGAGACTTCATTTATGTAAGTGACTCATTTAAAATCATAATCCCTTTTTTAATAAAAGTCATCTATTCATATGATTTATAATGAGCAACCTAAACAAATCAAAACATAAATGACACTTCATTATAATTGATATATTATTATATATAAATAAAAAAATGTTCAATGCATTCATTAATTGGGATTCTCCTCAAACTCATTAACAAGACATTCTCATCTAACCGGTCACATGGTAACAACAATCTCAAATATTGTTTCCCATGTTAGCATTTTCACCTACTTTTTTCACAAACTTTTCTCTTTTTACATTAGTATGTTAAGGTTTATGCTATTGTTTATATTTATCAAAGACAAATTTGTTATTGGACATTTATAGTTGTGTGTGTAAATGATTTTTAAATTTGTTATGAAACATTGGCAAAGGGAGCTTTCCAAAATGACAAGGAAGCACTAGTATCAATCTGAGCATCATAATATTTTTCACTTATAAGAAATATAATATGCTATCAAAATTACCACTTAGGACTACTAATTCCCAAAGATACTGAGAAGGGGGGTGAATCAATATCTAACCGGTTATAGAATTTACTTAATTTAAAAAATGCAAGGCATATCAATATTGTATACCGGTAAACCAAAAATAATGCAGTAAACAAAAATAACAATAACCACATGAAAAGCACACCATAATACAGTAGTTTAACGAGGAAACCTGGTGTGGGAAAAACTTCGGTGGGATTTGTGACCCACGATATTCGCTTATTGGCCAATAAGAGAATATTACTACTACAATAGGGGCCTGCACATGCAGGAAGGCCAAGTGCCTAGAGCTCACTGCTCAAAAACAAAATAAGAAGTCACACTGACTTATAAAATGGATTATACAAATCCAATGTCTTGTACTACTTCAAAATAGCATATGCTATGCCAGATCCAGTACTAGTTTTAGCTTTGCTGCATAAATAAACCCTTAACCTATAATTCGCATATTAGGTCTGCTTTATTTCACCTATCCTCTTCATACAAAATGTTCTACACTGATCTCATACATATATGAGTCATATTACAACTCGCCATGTCGGCTTACAATGATTTTACAATTAATTACAAAAATATTATAAACAAAATTCATGTCGGCTAGGGTACCGGTATCCTTCCTTTGTCTATCAGTGTCCTGTGTGCCGGTGTAGAGTCTGTCGTTGTTGATGCCAGTATATTGTCTTGTCGGTATCATATGATTGCAAGGTTGCCATCAATGACAACACCTACATTCACCTACAATTTCTCATTGGAGTGTGCATTTTCCAACAATCTCCCCCTTTGGCATTGATGGCAACACTCATGAGAAAAATTTCAAGAATGTATCCAAAATTGAAGTTTAAAAATCTTTCCAAAAAACTGTGCCAAAAATTTTACCAGATGTGTGCTCCCCCTGAGCAGATGATCTCTACTTTTGGATTTTTCTCATCACTCTACTCCCCCTTTGAGATCAATGACAAAGGTTGTCATTCGCTATCAGTGGAGTCATACCTGGTTTCTTGTAACTGGTGGGTTACACTCTGAAAAATATATGTCAAAATTGAATTTATGTCGTTGTTGAATGTTTTACTGTCTTTTATAGCCTCATGGGTTCTTTGTACTGTACCGGTGAGTATGTACATTTTCTCTAATGGTGTCTTTAGTCCGAGAACCAGAGCCTCAGATATTTCTTTTCTCAAAGAAATAAGATACTCTAATCTTGGACCAAGTCGGCATTTTAAGTCCTTTGCTTTGTCCTTTATTCTTTGTTTTTCATTGTCCAATTTCCTGATTTTCTCTTCTTGCTTTGCAATTTTCTTTTCTAATTCCAAAAATGAATCTGATGTCCCAATCAGATTGTCAGCAATATTATTAATCTTATACTATGTATTTCTGATTTCTTTGTCAAGATCTTCTATTAATACATCTGTTTTGCATGTATCCATGTATAGTTTCTTGAAGTCAAAAATTATTTTATTAAGTTCCGGTAAAAGAGTGTCCATCTCTCCCTTGTTCTTCTTAACTATATCCTCAAAGAATTTTTCTTTTTCCTTTAACAATCTCTCCTTAAATGTATCCTCATTTATTTTGTCCAGTGTTAATAGGTTACCGGTTATATACTTAGACAATGTGTCTAATTGGTTCAAGGAATCTTTGTTTTCTATGTTACACTTCGGAGCTATCATCTTCAAAATTGGTATGGTGTCATCAATAGCTTTATATGCTAGAGCATTACAATCTATTATTTTCTTAATTGAATCTAGCAGTACCTCTATCACATTTATTGATCTGAATTCAGACATGGAGGTTTTGGATGTCTGTCCAACTGACTTCACAATTTGTAATCCGTTGGTTGTGACAATAGCATTGCTATCCTCTTTTATTGGAGGATCGGTTTGTGTCTCCATTTCAACTACCAAAGGTTTAGGTTTTTCAGTTGTAGTCAGTGGCACTGTCTCTGAATGTACCTGTGAATGAACCTGTTGTTCTTCCTGTTTCTTTGTGCTCTCTTCTGATGGTTTCTCTGATGGTGCCTCTGATGATTTTATAGTAGTATCCATTGTTGGTTTTTCTGCTTGTGACTCTGTATTTTCTACCGGTTTCTCTGTGCTTGCCTTTGAAATGTTTTCAGTCAATTTCTCAATACCAATGCTATCTGTTGTTTGTCCATTTTGTTGTTCAATCCCAATTTCAATGTTTCCAACTGTATCTTCAGTTGTTGTGTCTTCTACCGGTGGCTTAGTTGTCATATCTCTTTTCTCACTTGTTTCCTTATCAACCACAATGTTGACTTCCTGTGTGTCAATATTCATTATGTACAACACCTCAGAATCAAGATTTGTATCCTCATGTGGTGTGTCCATACTCTTTATTGTTGGTTGATTGTCAGTAGTGTCTACTGGTGGAGTATCTAAAGGCGGTGGGGATAAGTTGTCTGTTATATTTATATTGGGAGGTCCACCAACCTTGCCTTTTCCTTTGTCCCTATCCTTTTGATATACTTTGAAGGTTTTAGGTTTTTGATACTCTTCCTATTTTTCTTTTTATACCAGGAATATATCCCATGCATCTGTTGTTTCCTCTGCTATCTTATTCACTCTTCCTGCCATTAGTGCTACATGTCGGTGAGTATTTGAAAATACTGACCAGTTAGCCTCAGAGATCAATTGATCTATCTCATCGTGTGAGTTAACAGGATGTACAGCAAGTAAGTTTTCAATTTTTATTTTCTTATCTAGGTCAATAATAGCTACTCTTCTAGCTTCTAGTTTCTTGAATAGATCTGTCGGTATTTCATCAACAACTTGCATCAAAAATTTCTTGAAAATATCTAAGTGCAATATTACGTTGTTTTCTACTTTTTCCTTGTCATCAGCGAATAGTGTGTTATACAGTTTGCTGATATTCTTCAATTTGCCATCCTTAGTAATTTCATCCAATAATTTGTCAATAGGAGTTATAGCTTGTTTTGACTTCTTCTTAGGAGTCAACTTCTTTTTCTTTGGAGTTAATTTCTTTGTCAGGGGCCTTACTACCTGTTGCTTCTGTCTTTTTGGTGTAGGAGAAGGTGTCGGTGAAGGTTTTCTCTTCCTCTCAACTCTCTTGAATACTGTCGGTATGTCACTTTCTAAAGAAATTCCAATCGGTGAAAGGTGAGTTTCTAGTTGGATTGCTTCTAATTCACCTTCAATTATACCGGTTTGCTTTAGCACATCTTCTTTAATTGCTTTTGCATGTCGGGTTCCTTTTCTAATAGTTGCCTCAACCTTTTTAACTCTTTTCTTTGATTGAATTTGACTCTCTATAGTTTCAGCATTACCAAATACTTCTTCTTCAGGTTCCTTAGGGGCTTCTAGGAGGGATTTTGCATATGTTTCTATTATATTGTCATCAGTCTCATACCCCATTTCAGTGACCCAAATGGTTCTAGGAGCAACTGCCTCCATCCAAATTTCATCTTTCTTTATTACAAAACAGATTTCCTTTTGGTACTTATCCACAATAGCTTGTGATAACCTTACCCTTGTTTTCATTTGAGATTTCAATGCCTGAAAATACTTATTTAAGTTCTTTTCCCTGTTTTCTCCCATGTTGTTCGGCAATACTGATAGTTGTTTTCCTACCGGTATATCATATCCAAAATCTTTGGTGCCAATACCGGGTACTTGTTTGGTTATATATAGCATTAGACAAACAAGTAGGTTTCCAAACCTAAATGTTCCTTTCTTGTCTTTCTTTATCTTCCCCAAATTATCAATCAGTTCATCTTTAAGCCATTCACATATGTCTATCCTTGCATTATTATTTACCATATCATAGGCACTTTTAATAAATAGGCTAGAAACTAAGTTTAACCTATTTGCATGTGTAGACTTGTAACCTAAGATCATACCAATAAATTTGACATTGATATCTGTTACATCATTTACCCTTAGTGATCTCTTGTTAGATGTTGCACTAGTTAGTTTTGTCACTAAATCATTTGAGACCTTCTTAGTTTTGGTAGGTCTGTTGCCAGTGGAAGGTAACCCTATCATAGCCTTTATTGCTTCTTTGGTAATCTTGTGAATAGAGTCCAACCAAAACAATTCACCATGAACCCTGCTTAGCACAATTCTTACGCTATCCGTGGGGAAATCCGGGATACTAAGAATTTCTGTAAAACCTAGGGTTTCTATTATCTTGTGTTCAGTTTTGACATTTCCAGATTCATCACAAATTATAGATTTATACATGTTTTTTATTTCATCATCGCCCAATTCCTCTATATGACAATGTATATACATTCTAGGGTCTTCAGCATAAACTACCCCTTTAGGTATTTGAGAGAATGCACCTAAACTATCATCTTTCTTTGAAATATCAGGAACTAGCTAGAATATAGGTCTAGGGTGTTTAATAACTTCAACAACAGTAGAGGTTGCAATAAATTCAGGAGTAGATGAGGATGCCATAGCTATAAATACCTTAATCTGCCTTAGGGATGAAAGATTTGATAGATTTCTTCGCTTCTTTGCTTGGAATGCCTTTGCTTGGGATTTTCGTGCTCTCAAAGATTTGAATGCTTGATGAAATGAAAATGGAGCCAAAATACTTGTTTTATAATGTTATTTTCTTCACTTGCCACATTTAATGCTTGTCGGTTAAGTCACAACTTAACTTATCTGCCAATAAAGAAGTAATCTCAACTTCTCACCATCAACCGAGGGAATAATAGCATGTTTCTCATTTTGTTACTAAACCCTCAAGGATTTTCCTTCAGTTAGATGAAGATTCTCCTGTCGGTGGAGTGTTACTTTGTTCTGCCAGTAGAGGAGTATTCCCATCAACATTATGTTCTGATTTTCTGATCCATTGTTTTGAGATTCTTGCTTTACCTCTTCAACCTTTTCTTTACCTTTAAAACTAGGACCTTTGTTATTTGTCGATGATGACTTGCTTCTACAAAATTTAGCAATATGTCCAATCTTGTTGCAGGCATAACAAGTCACATTGTTTTTCTGAGTAGCTTTCCCATATCCTATGTCGGTTTGTATTCTGCATTGATTAGATAAATGTCCAAATCTTCCACAAACATAACATCTTACATTCATTCTATAATTCTCTAAATTATGACCAACTTTGTTGCATTTAGAACATTGACCGGTGGGTGTATTGGTCTTCTAATAATTTCTAGATCTACATTGATTTGCTCTATGACCATACTTGTTACAGTTAAAGAATTTACCATTAAATTTATAAGTAGTAGGTTGTCTTACCGGTTTGCTACGATCATGTGTGTTTATAGTACGGGAGCTTTCACCAGCTTCAAAGCCAAGGCCATTAGTGTCACCATTAGGTTTATGATTCTTCAACATGTCACCAAGTTCTTCTGAGATTTTCTTGAATTTTTCTTTGTGTTGATTTGCAGTATCCAGTTCTCTTTCCAAGATGTATTTCTGTCTCATAAGTTCATTTGAGTCATTCTATGTATGCATCAAATCTGTCTTCAGCATATCATTTTTATAACTAAGTCTTGTATTTTCATTTGCAACATCATTCAGTCTTCTAGTCAGATCTTCTTCATTTTTCTTCCTATCTTCAATTTCTTTGCAAAATCCCATAGTCATATCCTGCATCTCATTTTGTGTTGTACTTATCTCCTGTCTTAGTTTGTTTACTAGATGATTAAGAGTTTCTTTTTCATCTCCTTCTTTCTGCATCTTCTCACAAAGTTCTCTTCATTTATTCCTTGCTATAGTGTAGTTCTCTTGAAGTGCTTGAATGATATCCTGAGCAGCTTTTAGATCATCTTCAAGTTTGATATTTTTCAATTTTTCTGCATCATAATCAGAAAGAGTTGTTTCCAATTGTTTCTTCAAGTTATCCATCTCTATCGGTTACAAGATCTTCCTCAAGATGTTAGGCTTCAGAAAATAGAGGACCAAGATCTGATACCAATTATTAGGATTTCCAAAGATACTAAGAGGGGGGGTGAATCAGTATCTAACCGGTTATAGAATTTACTTGATTTAAAACATGTAAGGCATATCAATATTGTATACCGGTAACCCAAAAATAATGCAGTAAAAAAAAAAACAATAACCACATGAAAAGCACACCATAAAATAGTAGTTTAACGAGCAAACCCGGTGTGGGAAAAACCTCGGTGGGATTTGTGACCCACAATATTCGCTTACTGGCCAATAAGAGAATATTACTGCTACAATAGGGGCCTGCACATTCAGGAAGGCCAAGTGCCTAGAGCTCACTGCTCAAAAACAAAATAAGAAGTCACACTGACTTACAAAATGGATTATACAAATCCAATGTCTTGTACTGCTTCAAAATAGCATCTGTTATACTAGATCCAGTACCGATTTTAGCTCTGCTACATACATAAACCCTTAACCTATAATTTTCATATTAGGTCTGCTTTATTTCATCTATCCTCTTCATACAAAATGTTCTACAATGATCTCATACATATATGAGTCATATTACAACTCGCCATGTCGGCTTACAATGATTTTACAATTAATTACAAAATATATTATAAACAAAATTCTTGTCAGCCAGGGTGTCGGTATCCTTCCTTTATTTGTCGGTGTCCTATGTGCCGGTGTAGAGTATTGTTGTCGGTGCCAGTATATTGTCTTGCCAGTATCATATGATTGCAAGGTTGCCATCAATGACAAAACCTACAATCACCTACAATTTCTCATTGGAGTGTGCATTTGCCAACAATTTTAAGG
Source organism: Cryptomeria japonica (assembly GCF_030272615.1). Lineage (NCBI taxonomy): Eukaryota > Viridiplantae > Streptophyta > Pinopsida > Cupressales > Cupressaceae > Cryptomeria > Cryptomeria japonica. Next base: position 201,265,196 of record NC_081415.1, on the reverse strand, counting down.
TTTTTACCTGTGGAGTAGGATCTCATAAAGAAGAGAGTACTAGCTTAACTTTGGTAGAATCGGCTACTTTTATTAGCCTTTTCGATAATTTTTTCTTGTACATTTATAATAAAATCCATCAAAAGTGGGCCCAAGTGTTGCATAATAAATAGTTTAAATTCCCTTTCCCAAAAAGGATCCTTATTGTAGGAGTCCCGCCATTAGGTTTCTTGATTTGAAACTTCATAGTTTCTTACAAAGAAGTCATAACCAAACATGTTACATGGAATATTGAAAATTGATAGAAGTCCTCATTCTAGCAAGATTCTTTGAAAGGATCCAAAGCATTAGCTAGTTTTAAGAACATTGAAGAAGTGAAATAGGCCTTGGTGGAGAAAGAGGGTACAAAATTCATAAGATAAACAAGTGAGAGATTGTTTGAATAAAAGTGCAACCAAAAATAAAAGGTTATGTTGATAAGAACATAAGAGAGCATGAGTTTCAAATTGGAGATTTGGTTTTCACACATTTGATGAAGGAGAGGTTCCAACATGAAACATATAAAAAACTAAAATAGAATAAGATAGAACCTTATAGGGTCTATTGGCACCCTCAAATTTGCAAAATTTGACGTGTTTACATAATTTGTATTTTGGTTGCAACACTTAAGTACACCCTCCTATCAAATCTATTCAAATGACCTACTGAAAGGAAATAAAAGAGCAAGGAAAGGAAAATTAATCCAAGAAAGTTTATGATGAAGTAATTGTTACCATGAGAAAAGCAAGAAACTTGGAGCATCACCCAAATGTGAAGAAGGAGGCACAAGAACTTTTGAAAGGGGAAAAGCAAAGAAAAACCCCTTGTGATATTATGAATGAGGCAATGCCTAAAAATGAAAGAGAGAGAGAGAGAGAGCAAGAAGCTCTTTACAATATTGTCATTAAGAAGAAATGAGAGAGGAGGCATCTCTTAAATAGAGATGAGGAGAGGAGTTACAAAGTAACTCCAAATCTATGAATGCCACCATTCATAAAATGTGTGTGCCATGTGTTCACATCCTCTTATGGAGGAAATCTAATATTCCTTAATAAACGAAAATAAAAGAAATGACTTGTCCTCACACATGTACTAGAGGACAAATTACATGTAGGAATTCCAAATGAATATCCTAAACTAAATAAAAATAAACCTAAGCTAAGTAAAGATTAAATATTCTAACACCCCCCCTTAAGCTTTACTTGGGGAGCTTACATCAAACCCTTCAATGGGTTGTAATCCAAGATTTTTACAATGAAATTGGAACTTTTCTTTACAAAGTGGCTTGGTCAAAATATCTGCAACTTGGTCTTCCCCCTTGCAATAGAGGAGTGAAACTTGCTTGTCTTCAATTTGTTCTCTAATAAAGTGGTGTTGGAGAGCAATGTGTTTTGTCCTTGCATGGAAAACTGGATTTTTAGCCAAGGCAATGGCACTTTGGTTGTCACAATACAATGGAGTTGGTTCATGTTGAGGTAGACCCAAATCTTCAAGTAATCTTCTAAGCCACAAGACTTCTTTGGAAGCATTAGTGCATCCTTTGTACTCAGCTTCAGTGGATCCAAGAGAGGTAGATTGTTGCTTTTTACTATTCCAAGAAATTGCTCCTGAACCAACAAAAAAACAATAACCACAAGTAGATTTCCCATCATTGGGATCTCCACCTAGATCGGAATCAGTAAAACCTTTTAAAGTAAAATCAGAATTTGCATCATAAAACAAACCTACATTAATTGTTCCTTTAATATATCTTAAAATTCTTTTAGCAACTTTAAAGTGTGTCTGTTGAGGTTTAGACATGAATCTTGAAACCAAACCAACACTATAAGCAATATCTGGCCTAGTAAGAGTTAAATAATTTAAACTTCCAACTAATTGTCTATACAAAGTAGCATCAACAAGAGGAGTTTGCATATCAAGCATTAACTTAGTGCCTAATTCAATAGGAATTGAAACATGATGAGCATCATTCATTTTAAACTTATCTATGAGATCTTGAGCATATTTACTTTGAGATAAGAAAATTCCTTTAGAGGTTTGCCAAATTTGCATTCCTAAGAAATAATGTAAAAGACCTAAATCAGTCATTTGAAATTTTTGATTAAGTTGAAACTTAATATCAGAAATCAAAGTATTGGAACTTGAAGTAAGAATCAAATCATCTACATACAAGATAATAATTATAATATCATCTTCACTATGTTTAATATACAAGTTAGGATCATTTTTACTTCTAATAAAGCCTTGAGAAAGAAAGAATTCATTAATCTTTGCATACCACTCCCTAGGAGATTGCTTTAATCCATAAATTGATTTCTTTAATTTACAAACTAAGTGTGCATTACCTTCTTTAATAAAACCAGGAGGTTGAGACATATAAATTTCCTCATGTAAATCACCATTAAGAAAAGCACTTTTAACATCCATTTGGTGAATAGGCCAATTCATTCTAGAAGCTAATGCAAGCACAAGTTTAATTGTAGGCATTTTAGCAACAGGAGCAAAAGTTTCAGTATAATCTAAGCCTTCAATTTGAGAAAAACCTCTAGCAACTAATCTAGCTTTAAATTTATTAACTTGATTATTAGCATTCAATTTAGTTTTATAAAGCCACTTGCAAGAAACAAGATTTTTACCATGAGGCAAGGGAACTAAATCCCAAGTTTTGTTAGAAATTAGAGTATCATATTCTTCCTTCATTGCTTTTTGCCAATGTGGTTGATTTTTAGCTTGATCAAATGTTTTAGGATCATTAGAATTCATAATAGTAGTCATTAAAGCATAATTACAATAATTAACTCTCCTAGCTTGAAGTTTATCCATTCTAGCTAAGTATTCATCACTATCTTGAATTAAAGATTTAAACCATTTAGGTATTCTTTTAGAAGTAATGGATTCATCACTAGAAGAAGAGTCATGAGGAGTAGAGTTATTATTATCATCATCACTATCACTAGAAGGAATAGAAAGAGATGCATTAGGAGTAGGGTTAAGAGAAGGAGGTTGGTCCTCCACAAGCACAACTTTGGTTTGACCAAGTTCATCATCCTTCACTTTAGAACAATCATGAATGCCTTTTTCTACAATACAAACATCTCTTGCAACTTTTACCTTGTTAGTAATAGGATTGTAAACTCTATAACCTTTAGTATTTTCATCATAACCAACAAAAATAAAAGGAGAAGATTTAGCATCTAATTTTTTCCTTTTCTCCGTAGGTTTGTGAACATAAGCTATGGAACCAAAAATTCTTAAATTCTGCAAATTAGGCTTTCTACCAGACCAAGCTTCTTCAGGAGTTTTATCCTTTAAGGCTTTGGTAGGTGTTCTATTAATTAAATAAGTTGCACAAGCCATAGCTTCAGCCCAAAACTTGTAATCCATATTTTTAGCATGCAATAAACATCTAGCCATTTCAACAATTGTCCTATGCTTCCGTTCTGCCACACCATTTTGTTGTGGTGTATAAGGAACGGTAAGCTCATGTTTAATTCCAAAAGATTTTAAATAAGCATTAAATGCATTATTGACATATTCTCTTCCATTGTCAGTACAAAGAATCTTAATTTTAGAACCAGATTGCCTTTCTACAAACATATGAAATTCAGTAAAAATATCAAGCACTTGATCCTTACTATGAAGGAAATATATCCATGTTCTCCTTGAAAAATCATCAACAAAGGTAAGTGCATACCTTGAACCTTGGATGGAGGGATTCTCCATGGGACCCAAGAGATCACTATGAACGAGGTGCAATTTAGTGTATGCCCTCCAAGATTGACCATGAGGAAAGGGTTCCCTATGCATCTTACCACTCATGCAACCATTGCAAACAATTTGAGAAGGAACAATACTAGGCAATCCATCAACCATATTTGCTTTTTGCATCAATGAAATATAATCAGAATTGAGATGGACAAGTCTTTCATGCCATATAGTAAAATCAACAGTAGTGAGCAAAGAATACTTTGGAGGAGCAAATTCATAGAACTTGAATAAGTTATCACTATCCATTTTAGCAGTAGCAATAACATGATTAGTGTTTGGATCAATGATATAACATATGCCCCTATAAAAGTTAATCTTATAATCTTGACAAAGTTTAGGAACTGAAATCAAATTTGATTTTAATTCAGGAACATAAAGAACATCATGTAATTTCCCATTAGGAACATTCACATCACCAATAGCTTCAACTTTACAACTATGATTATTAGCTAATTGAACAGGAATATTAGAAGTATCAGGATGCAAAGATTCAAAACATTCTTTATGAGAAGTAACATGTTGAGATGCACCAGAATCAATAATCCACTCAAGTGGTTGAGAAACATTATAAGTACATGTAAATGCGTGACGAGATGAATTACCATTATTATTATTACCCTTCTTATAATGAGGTTTATGTTGATTATTTTGATTATTTTGATTCATGGGCTTTTTACCATTTTGTTTCTTAAAACAATTATTAGTAATATGTCCATCTTTCCCACAATATGTGCAGTGGGGTCTTGTTTGAGAATTATTCCTTTGATTATTGTGATTATTATTATGATTATTATTATGACAATTATTATGATAGGATTTAGAATGAGATTGATAATTAGAAGATTTGTGATTGTTATGATGATTATTATTATGATTATGATTATGTTTATTATTGTTGGATCTAAAGTTATTATTATGATTTTGATTTTTAGACATAAAAGCATGTTCGCTACTTTTAAGAGTACCAAATTGAATTAATTTAGCTTCCTCTTGACGCAATAAATTACGAAAAATATCATATGTTAATTGAGCAGCTAATCTAGGAATAGCAAGTTGAGCATGAATATTCGTAATAAATTGTTGAAATTGACGAGGAAGACATTTTTTAAGAATAAGATGAATTAAACGTAAATCGGCTAGAGTAACTCCTAAACCAGTTAATTGACTATTAACAGAATCAAACTTTAATAAGAATTCATCCATAGTTTTAAAATCTGTATACCTTAGATCTTCAAGTTGATCTTGAAGTTGAATTTTTTGGGATTCATTTGAGCTATCATAAGTTGTTTTTAAAATTTCCCAAGCTTCATGCTCTTTTGTACAATTTCCAATTAAAACATACAAATCAGGAACCATTGAAATACCAATTAAACCAAGTGCTTCCTCATTTTGAGCCTTCCATCTATCTAGGTCGGCTTGAGGAGCAGATGTAGCAGGTTCAAATGTCTTATCAGTCGCAACATCCAAAAGGTGTTTGAAACGAAAAATAAACGAGATATGTGTTTTCCAAGAATGATAATTGGAACTATTTAATTTAATTTCTGGAATTAATGTAGACATGATAGCAAAATAATGAACAAATTATGCTGAATAAAAAAAATGCCCTCTTGGATAAAAAATTTTAACCTCCTTGATTAAAAACTATCCAAATTTGATTAACAAAAATTTTTATTTTATTTTATTTTATTTTTTAAAATAACAAAATATTTAAAAATATTTATGAAAGAAGAATAAAATAAAAATTTGTAATAATAAATTTTAAAAACTTAAATTTTAGTTAAACAAACTATATTAAAACAACTTTAAATTTTTAATTAAAAAAAACTATTTATATAAACAAGGTTTATATAATTAAAAAAATTGTTTTTTTGTTTTAAAAAACTTTTTAAAAAAAAACTTTTTATATATATTAAAAATATGTATAAACGTTTTTAATGTATGGATTAATAAGAAAAGAACTTATTAATTTGAAGAAACGCCTCAAATGAAAGGCAAAGGCGTTACTGATTTGTAGAAAAGGCAGAGGCACAGGTGACAGAAACGTTTTTGCAGGATATGATAAGTTTGCAGGGAATAAACAGTGCAACACAGGGAAGTTACAGTAGAAAATGATCATTAAAGGATACCTTAACCTCCATGCAGAAATCCGAATGACTTAATTTGCATAAACAAAACACTACGAATGATCCTGTAACTGAAGCACTCACAGTAAATCAATAGCAGAAAAAAAATGTTTAACAACGGAAAGATGCAATCCCTGTTGATAGGAAGTTTACCAGTTTGAATCCCCCGCCTGACGTGAAATAGAACTATACATACGGTTTGAAGGGATCGAAGAGTTAATGAGTGCCTGAGGGTTGAACGTTAAATTTGTCTTGAGAGACTAACCACGTTGGAATTGCACAGCTCTCTACGTCACAACGGTTGCTTGCAAAACCAGTGTGTTTAACGGCCGATTGGTTTCCTGAGCTTCGAACTCCAGATCTCAGGTCTGCGAAATTTCACGAGGAATACAAAGCACAGAGAGAGGTGGAGGATTTGAGCTTTCTAGGTGATTAAGAAGAGAGTTGTCGGAATTAACAGAAACTATGGTGTAATGTGATAAGAAATGTGACACGAAGTTAACCTTTGTTTTTCTTAGTGCCGCACCATTAACTGAGAAGCAAAGCTCAGTTTCCCTAACGATTTTCAGTTCTTTGATTCCTTATGCGCCTTCTCTGCCAAACCTAAAATGTAAAAATATATACCCTAGGGAAATGCAAGGTAAGCTTGCCTTCAATGCTTAGAAGGCTAAAATATTCATGTACAAATTCCCAGACAAGGTCAGTTATCGGTTCTATTAGAAAGAGTTGCCATTTACAATATTTATCGGTTCGTTACAAGAATGAATACAGTATATCTAATGTTTGATAGTTCAGGTGCAACGATAACTGAAATCAGGTAAACGAGTGCTTGGAACTGGTATTTATTAAGAACAGTTGGGCTGCTATGAAAGGAAAAGATTAGAGAGACAGATCAAAATATATATTTTTACAGAAGACTCTGATTTATATGCTTATAACACCAACAGAACTGATGCTACAACATTTAACGGATTACCAGAAGTTCGAATAAATATATTTTCTTTTGTAATCTTCTTCTTCTTGTTTTTAAAGTTTCCTTTATTTAAATCTTTCTTTTTGTCAATCCTTATAAAAAATAATGAGTGGAATGCTAAGACTTACTGACTTAGATATATAGATATTAAATTTGAAGGAACTTTGAAAAACAAAACAGATACAATCATACAAGAAGAACAAATTTAAGTTTAAATAAAGATTATCCTTTTTATTTATCAATAACACCTACAAATAAAGATGTTAGGACTGAATGGCAGATTCAAACAAATTGAATCAGAATAGTTGTAAGCAAGAAAAAGAGTTAAAATCTGCAAGTGAATCAGAAATGAAATTTAATAATAAATTAGTTTTGGCGGCAAGCCGACCAAATAAATTAAGAAGACTAAGTTTTGCGGTAAACCTTCCAAACTAAATGAATATGAAATCTAAAGTATGCAGGAAAAGAAGTTAGCACCGGAGTTTTGGCGGCAAGCCTTCCAAAACTTTAAAAATAATTAAATTTAAACTAGAGAGAAGGAACTTTGGCGGCAAGCCTTCCAAAGCCCTTTTTTAATAAAAACTAACTAGAATAGGAGATTAAACCTGCAGGCAAACTTGTTAACAAGTTTGAAAAAAAAAGTTAAAAATCTGAAACCAAAACCTGCACAATAGAAAATATTAGAAAAGAACTTCTTCTCCTCTCAAGAATGCCTCCAACAAGGTGAACTCCACAGAATGGTAACCTTTATCAATGTTAACTTAAAACAAGGATTAGAAACCTGCTCTGATACCATGAAAGGACATAAAAGAGCAAGGAAAGGAAAATTAATCCAAGAAAGTTTATGATGAAGTAATTGTTACCATGAGAAAAGCAAGAAACTTGGAGCATCACCCAAATGTGAAGAAGGAGGCACAAGAACTTTTGAAAGGGGAAAAGCAAAGAAAAACCCCTTGTGATATTATGAATGAGGCAATGCCTAAAAATGAAAGAGAGAGAGAGAGAGAGAGCAAGAAGCTCTTTACAATATTGTCATTAAGAAGAAATGAGAGAGGAGGCATCTCTTAAATAGAGATGAGGAGAGGAGTTACAAAGTAACTCCAAATCTATGAATTCCACCATTCATAAAATGTGTGTGCCATGTGTTCACATCCTCTTATGGAGGAAATCTAATATTCCTTAATAAAGGAAAATAAAAGAAATGACTTGTCCTCACACATGTACTAGAGGACAAATTACATGTAGGAATTCCAAATGAATATCCTAAACTAAATAAAAATAAACCTAAGCTAAGTAAAGATTAAATATTCTAACACCTACTTTGGAGTTTAATATTTTGCAACCTATTGAGTATCTATACATAAGGACACTTACCAAGTTACACATTCTCAAGATCAAATCCAGTGTGTTTTTAATGCTTTAAGTTGATGGGTTCAAGGAAGACTTTGGGTGAACTCACAAAGCTGGTTCCCACTTTTGCCAACGAAGGAAATTGGCGAAAGTGGAAAATTTTGTTTACGGGGGGTTCGAGCGAAGTGGGGGTGTTCGAACGGAATACCCTTTGGGGTTCGAGCGAAGACCCCACTTCGCTCGAACCCCATCTTTCGAGCAAAGCACCTTTAATGCCTGTTTATGTCATTTTTTAATTATAGCGTGGGGGTTCGATCGAACCCCCCTTCATTTGAACCCCCCTAAAAATGGGGGTTCGCTCGAACCCCCCTTCGTTCGAACTCCTTTTTTAACACTTCTCTGAAGATTTCTACATTTTTTTGCAGATTTTTGGCCTTGAAACCTCTGGTTGAAGGCTCAAATGGAATGATCTTGACAACCCAAAATGTAGTATTATAGTCCTCAAAGCAAGATTTCCAATGAATATAATTTTATTACATATTGAGTTTATTATGAACTTGTTTTTTTAATTTTACCAAATATAGGTTTTTCACCGAACATGAACTTCTCTGTTCAACGCATTGGGAAAAATAGGAAACTAATTCAAAAAAAATCTGAAAAATATCTAAACCCCGGGTATTGATGTCTTCTTTCTAACAAAAAAAATAAAATTGAATTTCGATATATATAGAACAAGTTATGTGTTCAAATGTAAACCTATGTCTAAATTATGACTAGTCGGACTTCAAAACTTAATAAAATGAAAAATATTGAACATATCACTATCAAACCAACTGCAAGCCTTGGATATTGATGTTACAAACCAAAATTCGAAAGAATTGAGTTTTTACCATTTATAGAAAAAAAGTTATGCATTTTGGGAGGCACATTACTCTTAAAAAATGTAGTTTGTTGTAAAAAATTACTTTTCGAGGGAGATGGAAAATTTTTTAAAAAATCCTTCAAAAAAATTTGAAAAAAATATATATAGAATCTACAGACAAAATTCTATAGATCACTAATTTACATCATCTTCAAATTCTTAATAGTTTAAAAGTTATAGTTGTCGGAAGTTGAAGATTATTTTAAAATTGTTCATCTCAGTATCAAAAGTGGCAAAAAAGTGGGAACCATTATTGTGAGTTCACCCCTTTATTGTTTACAGTTTGTTGATTCTACCCATATACCTACTTTGATCATTAAATCTTGCAACCTATTGATTGTCATGAGATGCCTATTGATAATCATACTCTTTTGACAGACAGGAATACACCTGTTTGGTTTGATAATTCCAAGATTAGAACTAATACACTTTAACTGCCCAAAGCTATTAGGGTTTAAAGAGATTTGATGTCTGCATTCTGTTGCATCTACCCCAGAGTCCACCTTTGACTGTTAAAATTTTGCAACTCAAAATAAATTGTATAAATTTATTTTGTAATCATACATTCATGATATATGTCAAGGTGTCTATCCAGTTTTGTAATCATTCGTTGATGAATTTTGACTTGTTTTATAATGCAATGCCAACTATAACATAGCCCGATTGGACTCTGAAAAAGGTTTGCAATTTACCTGAGTGGCCATATTTGGAAATTAAAATCTTGCAACCTATACCTCTCAAGTAAATACCCTTTGGTGAAATATTTTTTGTGACATATGTGAATGTGCCTATTCAATTTTGGGGTTTTTAGGTGAGTGTTGATATAATTTTTTATTGTTTTCTAACTGTTACCTAGCCCAAAAATGCATCCCAAAAAGGTTGCAAATTTATTAAATTTGAGTTTGGCCTACCTCATATATTGGCCTCAAATGCCTCTTATTTTAGTTTCACAATGATTTGAGTTCATATGATATATTGATTTAAAGTTTCATTTGTTGAGTTATGTATCGGCAAGGTCCATTCACAAAGCAAGCACCTAAATATAGCAAGTTGCTAAAAAACTAGCACAAAACATATGTTTTATTCAATTTACCATAGCCACTCACAATTTTTTGCAACCCCAAGAGCCCCACTTCACTCGCAATGAAATTACCCCAAAGTACTCGCAAGAGAAATTAAAAAATTTCCTATTTCTCTATAGTTTGTTGCAACTATTTTTGAAAACCTTTATAAATGTTCTAAAATGACTTTAGGGAAAATTTTAAAATTTTCATAATTTATAAAGTTCAACTTTGTAGACTATGTGCAAAATAATTTTTAAAAAGCTCTTTTACGAAAGGTAGTATCACTAGGTCACTAGAAGTGAAGAAGTGCTTCCCTAATGAACCATAGCTCTAGTGATGAGAGTCAAAATGAATTAACCAAGGAGGCCATTATTGGGTCAGAAGGAGATATATGGAGCTCCAACAATATTGTGTGCCTCCAACAATATAAAAGGGGATAACCAAATTTTAATATGTAAAGATTAGGGTTTATAGGGAGTGACAATACATTAAATATTGTATTGGTGATATGTTTACAGGGAAATGAATAATGATTTTTTTGAAGCAGTTGCAATTGGCGATGATATAGGGGAAATCACTATAAAGAGGAAAATTTTGATTTGGCAATTTGCAACATAGAAGGATAAATCACCAAATCAATTTTCGCTTTTATGGCGAGATGGCCTTTACATTCAAAAAAGGGGAGGAATCAACTAGATTCAATCACAAATAAGATAAGGACTAAATACTAAGTGGATTGATAAATTATGAATGTGTTTTTCCCTATTTTGTAAGTTGAAATGCTGATTTAGGGTAAAGTGTTTAGATTGAAGACAAAACTAAGAAAAGGTTGAGCGACAAATGCGAGATCCAGTCATGCACCTGGATCTGAGAAATGTGAGTTGATTCAGATATGTCTGAAATAGCAGGGAATGTGGTGTTGCCTCTTGTTCCTCTGAACTTTTTGTGCGTCAAAAAGGGTTGTCCTATCTCTACAAATTAAGTTTAACTCCAGAAGAACAGTTGTGCACCTGTCTCCTACACACAGAAAGAAAGGGAAATAGTTTGGGAATAGGAGCTTGCCTTTAGTCAGTCCCTAGTTTTGGAATTAACCATGAAATTGAGAGAAATATAATTGAAATGACTGAAAGGCAATGTTCTCCTTTTGAGGGAGATGTTGAATTATGACTGAAATTGAAATGATTATACCTCCTTGTGAAGTTTTTCTTGCCTCCACATGGAATTAAGGTTTCATGAAATAGGATGTAGATCTCCACTTCAATGCTTGAATCTTGACTTTATTGTTGCTCCAAAGCTTGAAGGAAGACTGAAAATGCTCAATTATTGTTGAATTCTCGATTGCTTGATCTCTTAATGTCATATGTGTTCTCTTACTAGATGATGGATGTTCAAATGAGAGGGGAAATCCTCTTTATATACCTTCCTGACGGATTAATTGACTAATTTTCTGACATAGGCCGACACGAAGAGGGAAATACCACTCAAATTTGAGATGGGAGAGAGGGTTCAAATTAGGTCCCATTTAGGGAGGACCATGGTGCCACGCCCTAGCCCTGGTGAGGACCAGGGCACTACACCTTGGTCCTACCCTATTTTGGGGCAGGATCAAGGTGCAAGATGAGTGAAAATTTGAAAATTTTGGGATTTGTGATGTGCAAAAGCATAATTGGGTCTTCAACCAAGCCAAGGGGTGCAAACAATAAGGCGAAGACCCAAATGCGGTCAAAAATTGCAAGGGGTGCAATTTTAGGATGCTACATTTATACCCCACTTTAGTGATAGTATGAAGTCAATCATACTCTCGATAAAGTACAAAGGGTTCAAATTGAAAGACTTTCACCAAGTCATCAAGGAGGAAAGATACACTAAGCCCCTATTGGACTTTAGGATCTCACAACTTCAATGACAAGGTAAAAGAGAAGATCATGAAAGAGATAAAGAAAGAACCATGATTGCAACTAGTAAGGTTCTCTTACTATGAGTCATGAAAAGAAAAATACCAAAAATTACAAAGCACAAGCTAAGTAACTTTAAGTATCAAGATATGCAAGAGAGAGAATCATTGAGCGGAGTGTATGCCACCATGTTAAAGCGATTGCACATGCTTTATCGAGAGCAATTTTTTTAAGGTAGGATACACCTAAAATGACAAGCACGTTATCACAATAATTTAGCCCCCAAGAGAGGACAAATCAAAGGATAATCATCACAAAACACAAAACATGAGGTGGTTTCACCTAACTTTGAATTCAGCATGCTTTTTATGATAAACACCATGTGTCTTATCCTCATCCCCCAAAGAAAGGAAACCACCATGTGTCTTATCCTCATCCCCCAAAGAAAGGAAACCACCATGTGTCTTTTGAGTCAACATGGGAGAGACCAAAAGAGATCTCAATGCTTTGCATCATCAAACATATTAATTTTTTGACATAGGCTGACATGGAGAAGCAATTCCCGTTCAAACTTGGGATAGGGCCTAGGGTTTGAATTAGGCCCCAGTTAGGGAGGACTGGGGCATAGTGTTGTGGTCCTAGTGAGGACCAAGGCACTACACCCTAGTCCTACCCTAAATTGGGCTAGGTTCAGGGGTCCCTAGCAAGGCACAAAGTGAAAATATGAAGTTTATTGCATGGCAGAGGTGTAAATAGGTCTCGATCAAGAATGAGGAGGATAACACTAAGGTGAGGGCCCCAAATGCGATTAAAATTGCAAAGGGTGTAATTTTAGGATGCTACAATCACATAAACCTTAAACTTATTATTGAAGGCTCTTCTCAAATTTAAAGAAATGTAAGGAAGTTAATTAACGAAACAACATCCTACACTAACCTTGAGAGGAGGGTAATGCAAAAAATTTTACAGATCGTTACAACAGTTACAAAAACTTAACAAAAATAAACAAAATACCATGCATACCACAACAGAACAAAATGGTGATTTACGTGGGGAAAACCCTTTTAGGAGAAAAACCCCACACTCCAAAAGCAGCTCAATATATTATTCAACAATCAACAACAAATCACAATATACTTTCAAAGAAAGCTCTTCATAGGAGTACCACTAATCAAAGACTCAGATGTAATTCAATAGCCATAAGACTCTTACACACAACCTCTATCTCACACACCTCATATATAGGAGATACAATACATGAAACATCAAACAGTATTACAAAACCATTGGCTAAAACCACCTAATAAAGTAAAGTCTACCTTGTCTCTATTATAGATGCCCTATGACGTGTCAAAACACACATCAACACGTGTTCCTCCCTTTTACAACTCATTTATGTGTCTGATGCAATTTATATTTCCTATTTCAAGAGTTCAAACTTTTGGAGGCCATAACTTGTGAACTCTGTGTCTGATTGATGAACCATTTGAAGTGTTGGAAAGCTTGCAAAGTGCTCTATTGCCTCATAAACTACTACATCACTTACACCAACTTTTTTAGGGTATTTAGGAGTCTCTAAATTCCTCAAAATTACCTTTCATCGCACCTTCCAAAAACAAAAACTTTAATATTTGTAGTGTCAAAAAATCTCACCCCTTTGCGATAAACATGAAAAATGACGCCTTTCCCATGTCATTGGATGTCTGACTCCACCATATTTTCCTTTTGCCCACTTAGACCATCCTTGTCATCTCTAGCTGAAGTATTACCAACTTCGCCAACCTATCACCCTCGAAGATACAAGCGCGGTGCAGATACGTTCGCACGATGCACTAGCATCCTGTGAATCTGGCAGTCCATAAGTAGCCATTTGAGCATTATGCCTATGCCCAAAAGGAATCGTAACGCCTCTGCATATGCCCACTAACATCCCAATTCCTTCTCAGACCTTTATCTTTCATGTTAGAGGCATTTGAGGGGATTCTTTTTGGCATTTTTGGTAATCCTTCTTGTAGGTTGAGCTCTTGGAGATTATTTTGGAGAACGCCACCATTATTGCAGCACTTTCAAGCATTTCAATCACTTCACACCAGCACTCCAACGATCGTTTGTGGAAGGGGAGTCTACTCAAACTTCTCTTTTTCACTTTCCAATCTCGTACTGCATTATCTATTATCTTTATCATTTCTCTTTTCTCGTGGCTTCTTGGGTTGTCCATGGAGGTGGAAACACCAAAATGGGGGTTTGACCTTGGCAGACTCCAAAACACGTCCCCAACATTTTCCTCTCTTGTATTTGTGTAGGAATATCATCATCAAGAGGATGTCAAGTTGCAAGAGGCTTCATAGCGTGGACATGTGAGATTTTCTTATTCCCCTAGTATTTTCTTATCATATTTTGTAATTTGTGTTTTTCAGTCATTTTAGCATTGTTTAGTCATTTTGCAAATTATGTTGGTACATTCTAGACTCTTTGTTCGCATTCTAGACTTCATTTGTACAAGACGACAGTGTGTCATGTTGGTTTCCTAGATCTGTGCGCTTGTCCCAAGTACAGATGCTCTGCAAATCCATCTTGAGACACCTCTCGAGTGTCTAACACTTTTTTGCATAATTTTGTTATCCCCTGGCTCACCTTAGCACCAATTCGAGGAGGTAACAGAGGGTAAGTTTTTCCTTGAGGTGACAAATTTCCTCCCTTACATTTTGGTGAACCTGACGTGAAAGCAACTTTCTTTTTATATTCCAATATTGGTCATTTAGATCATTGCATTCATTTAGTTAAAAACCAAACTTAATTTAATTTTTAAAAATAAAAAAACCAAATCAATCGAAAATATTTGTTTTATCATATAGTCTAGCTCATTTTCATTTATCCTAGCTTCGTCTTTAAACTTTTCCAGAAATCACTAAAGAGGGGGAAATGGATTGGAAGGTCAAATGATCAAAACATGATGAAATAAACATGAAAATGCTAAAAACATCAAAGAATGACCTTTCACCTTGCTATTTTACCTTCTCCTTTGGATTGAGCTTGATGAAGTGAAGGCGCCCATTGATGATGCTCCACTTTATGTGCTCCTTTGATTGCTTGATGTGGAATGCTCTCTTTTGGCTCAACAAGATGGATTGAAGGATTTGATACTTGGATTGGATTTGAGTGATGGATATGAGGATTTGGATTAGAATATTAGAGAAAGAAGAGAAGAAGCGGTAGCATGAGGATGCATGAGAAGTGGATCCTTTTGTGATGATAATAAGCTCCAATTTATAGATTGGAGAAGGCCAATGGAGGGCCAAGATTGATTTGATTATGAAGGGTTGAGATTGATTTTGGATAGAAGGCATGGATCAAGGGTGTCTTGGGAAAATAAACAGGAATATAAAATTCCTTTGGAAAAAGGGGGGAGAAATTTGAATTTCAAACTTGAGGAATTAAAAATTCCAAAATAAGGATGCATTGAGGGATTCAAATAAATTTGAATTTCTTTGAGAGATTCAAAGTTTGATGTGACATGAGTGGGAATTAAAAATTGGAGAATAATGATAATCATGATTATGAGAGATTCAAGGAGGATTAATTAGGTTGAGTGGGATTAGGAAAAGTGATTTGTAGGAATCACATGACTAGGTTAATTAATTAGAATTAATTAACTTAGTAGATTTTAGAGGAAATAATTAGTGAGAGGACTTTAGAAGAATAGGGGAATAATTAATTTATTTGATAAATTAATTATTGAACTATAGTGACAGGATTAATTAAATTAGATTTAATTGATTCGGAGAGGAATAAGGATAACACAATTTAATTAATTAATTATGTTGATAGGCTTAAATTAATTAAATATTAATTTTAGGTGTCTACAATCACAACATCTCATGTCTCTATGGTCTGATCTTAGCGTTGGGAAGCTGGTCTATGAGCTTTATGACCCAGACTGCCACAAGAGCCATAGTTAGGAGGTCGTCTAGGTAGAAGTTCCCACTTGATCGTTACAGTCCTCCTCTACCTGGCACGATGAACAAGGATCCTTCTTCTAACCCAAACAAATTTCTCACTTCTTGTGCTCTTGGGATCCCTTTTATGGGTGGTTCTTCAGCTACTAGTTCCCAAAACAATTCCCCAAAGAACTCTTTTCTGCCTTCTCCTACTATTGACCACGATTATGTTGTCACTATCGAATTTGACCGGATCCAGTATTTAGAGGAGAACCTAAGAGACTTCGAAGGGTTTCTTAATCAAGAGAATATTCTCCCCCAATCAGGGAATGTAGTTAATACCCTAAGGGATATGCTCATCTTGGATAAGAGATGTCTAGAGATGTTAAGAGTGTTGCCTATGATTATGAAGAGTCATGTACCCCTAGCAGATACCCTCCTCAGACTGGCTAGTTTGATGTTTGTGGCTCTCATTTAAGTGTCAACATACCTGGTTTGATAGTGTATATGGTCAACCTTGGGCCCACTATTCATGGCATCAATGTCTCTACTACTCCACTAGGTTATACGGGTATGTCTGGTGGCTCAACCTTTGCTTCTGCTACATCTTAGATATCTATAGTTAGTGCTAGAACTACATCTATCAGTGGTAATACTCCTTCTGGAGGCTCCAATGGAGGTGGCAATGGATCTAGCCCACCTCCACCTCCTCTTCCTTATACTAATATCTTGAATACAATCTTGCAGAACATGAGGCAATTGCAGTTGCAGCTGACCAACTTAGCCTCTGCTTCTAGTCAATCATTTGTGCCTGCGTATTACAGGAAGAGTCCCCTTGATATTACCATTTTGAACACTATTCTTCCTACTACTACTAAGTCTTTGAAGTTCAATAGGTTCAATGGTTATGGGGACCCAAATGTCTATATAGATTTCTTCATGACTATGTGTAGTGATTACCATAGTCTGGATTTTTTTTTGCTTAAGTTGTTCTCGTGTTCCCTTAAGGGGATAGCGTTAGAATGGTATAGCTCTCTACCTGACCATTCTATTTGTACCTTTGATCAACTTATGGACCTTTTCCTAAAGCAGTTTCAGGCTAGCATTGGCAGCAGAGTCACTATCATTGACCTTGTTCATTGTAAACAGAAGCCTAATGAGAAGATCATTGATTTCATTTCAAGGTATCAAGATATCTCCACTAAGATCCCATTTTCCCTACTAGATAGTGATCTACAAAGGATGTTTATTGGCAATCTACAACCAACATTGAGGTAGAAGTTGTCCCTTAACCACTATCAAAATTTTGCAAACATGTGCTCTACTCTCACTGACTACCAACACATTGTGTCACGGTTCGGAGATACCTCTTTGAACTCTCATGGTGGGTCCTTTGCAGGCACATCAATGGAAGGATCTAGAAAGAATAAAGTAGTGGCTAATGTCATGGTTGTTCATTTGAAAAATATTAGACAAAGCTCACAATAGAATAAATTTTTCACTAAGTTAAATGACACTTACCTAAGCAGAATGTAGCGGTTGTTGAAACACAACCTTATCACCCTTCTAGAGATTAAACCATTGTTTGATAGTCGACCCTACCCTCACTAGTATGATGGATCAAAGTTTTTCCATTATCATTGTGTGCCTGTTCATGATACTGACCTATGTTATCATCTTAGACATGTTTTCCAAGACCACATCATCGGTGGAGAAATCAAAGTGGATGCACGGAAACACAAATTAAACAAGTACATTGACAAAACCAAAAGTGACTTGCAGATTTACATGGATCCATTCCCTCTGCATTCAATGAATTTCATCTTTGCATTTGAACCTTCTTTAGATGATGTTTTGTATGTGAACATGGTCACCATCACTCCCATTAGCTCACCCCTGACCCAGAAGGGGAAGGTATCTAATTTGTCATTTACCCCTTTGGGTGCCCCGTATTGTGGAGAGCCTGCTCCCCTTTATGTCCCTATCAAGTTGAATGGTCAAATTGTCATAGGTGTGATGGTTGACCTGACGTGCAAAGTCAACTTCATCACTAAGGAGACTCTCTTTGTCAACGGTTGGCATAGGTTGGCTTATGATGAGTGTCGTGCCACCTTGAGAACGTATGATGGTTTTTCCATTCGCCCCTTAGGCAATATCACCCTAACGGTCCTCGTAGGTCCTAAGGCAGTGTCCACTATTTTCATGATTATCCTCGAGTTAGACCTCTTCCAAGTTAAGCTCAGAATTCCTTGGATGATTTCCATGGAGGTAGTCCCCTCTGTGGTCCACAAATGTCTCAAGTTCCCCCACGAGGGCACGGTGCATGTCATCCAGGACATTGGCTATCGACCCTTGATTACCCATGGGGATTTTTCATTAGATCATTCTCTGGTTGGGCCCATGCTTCAACACGGTGACCTCTTATAGTGTGCCTATTATTAATATAAGATGGGGGAGTCAACCCCTAAATCCGCGCAGCCTAGTGTTTTGTTGCCACCTCTTGCATCAACTCCTGCTCTATCAATTATGTTCTTGGAGTGGGTAGTGCCCCATGTCCCTTCATCATCGAGGATCGAGGTTAAGCCTGCTCCCTCAAATAGACCTCTGTGTTTGCCTAGGACCACATAACCTTCAGCAGTGTATGTTGTTCTTGTGACTACGCCTAGCACAACCAAGGGAAAGGCACCCATGTTCTTGAAGTTCGCAACCTGCCCTCCGTTCAAACTCCCGACAATGCTTGACATCCCTCAACCATCTCGCTACAAGAAAGGGAAGCATTCTTCTCGTGTTCCATTGTCTCTACTTGATCCTTCATCACAGCCCATGTCGGCACCCTTCATTCTTCCAACCACTTCTCAAGTGAAATAATGTAGGGCACCCATTGCTATGAATGTGGTGCCTCTCCAGGATGCACATCTTGTTTCATCAGTTGGGCCTTCTTCCGTCCTTGACACAATTATGGAGGCCTTATATGGAGAACGATGCTCCTGAGGCCTCTCAAGCTTCAATTAGTGGTCCAAACCTCCATTGAAACTAGTGTGTGTGTGAAAGTAAACACTTTCAATAGGCCTGAGCTTGAGAGTGGGACATTTTCTTGTAGTTCGTTGGTGTGTCTTCAACTCCTAGCGTTGTTGTCTCATAGCCTATCTCTTTGGTCATGTTGGCATTGTGTTGTCATTGATGTCAACCAGTATGAGAGATGTATGTGCAACACTATCAAGGAGGAGTATAGATTGAGATATCTTTGATATCACCTTGTGTTGCAGATGACCGAAAAGGAAAGGATGTCAACTAGTAAGTCATGTGTTGACTTGGGAAGTTAGATCAACCAAGAAACTGGATGTCAGTTTGCAAAGGTCATGACCATAGTTCAAGGAGAATGAGAAATGCATTTAAGTTGTTGTTTGTGATGAAGAGGCAAAATGTTACCTAAATCACATCAACACTAGAAGACAAGAATTAACCAATATGTTGTAGGACTCCCACCGGATGAAGATGCAGTCATCATGAGAAGCAATGACTGACAGTGAGTGTGCCCACATTGGATCACATGTGCCTATTTGAAGATATGTTGTACAAATAGGGAAGTCACATGAGCAGAAGACAAGGTGTTACTCCACCAAGTAAGTGGAGCTTATCTCCTATATGCATTGAGTGCATTATAGTTTAGTGAGATAAGAGTAAAGAGGTAAAGGCAATTACTTGAAGAATCACACTAGATCCACTGGTGAATTGAGGGAATGCCTTAAGTGCATGAGATTAGGGTTATGTATTGGATTGACAGAGAAGGCATGTTGAGATGCTGATACAGTAGAAGAGTGATGTGTTTGTCAATCAGACAAACTGACTGAGCAAATACAGTCAAAGGAGAATAGCCTGACTGATGAAGGATTCTAATGAAGGTTGATGACCGGTGTCATCAAGAGTGGTAACTGATATGTAAGTCCACCGGTAAGGTGCAAAGCACACTTTGGATAGTCATATCTGAAGAATGGTTTAAGTGTTCCATCGATAGTTCAGCAAAGTGCAGACATGATGAGTAAACTGGTAAAATGTGAGATACTGATAGAGTTGGTAAACCGACAGAAAGGAGAAACCAGCGAAATGTTTGGTCGGTGATCCTATGTGGACCGACATAAATAATCAAGGTGGCAGAGCTGGTCGACTTGGATGCCACATGGATTCAACATGGCGAACCTATATTTGGTTAAAGATGAAATGTACACCGACAAGGTCGTTGCAGGGTTGGTCGACTTTAATGAAAAGTCCCACAAATCATAGGACATGTTGCAGAGCTATTGCAATGGGTTTGAGGCTCGAGGTCTGGAGGACAGCTAAGAGCTAGCTAAAAGTGATTAAGGATATCGAGGCAGATGAAGGAAACAATAGAAAGAAATCTTGGTGTTTAACCAAGAGACCAGTCGATAGGGTAAAAATTAGATCACTAGAGATGGAAGGCGTGATCTAGAAGGCGCATAAATGGTGGAGTTATGTAGACTAGCAGTTTGAAAAATTAGATCGGACAGGATCTGATTGGATTCAGCTTGCCTCGAGGATGGTGAAAAAACCCTAACCACCTAGAATTTGAATTTTCTTTTGGTGGGAAATCAATCCATAAACATGAAGGGCAAAGACATTATTAAGTGCTAGAGAGAATATTATTGTGCAACTGCAAAGTGAGTTACTTTGGAAAGTGAGAGAAAATCACCCAAGTTCTTAGAGAGTATCTGAGAAAAGAGAGAGAGTAAAGGGTAGAACCGGTAGTGGTTATACTGGCATAGAAAAGGTGAAAAGAGTTGCAGATAAGGTAGATAGTGTACCAGTAGTGTTTACTGGCAGAGAAGCAGCAGGTGAAGAGCAGCAAGAGAAGTGAGTCAGTGTCGCAGAAAAGGTATCTCACCGACAAGGAATTTTGTATTGAGTTGTTACAAGATTCTCTTGTAACTAGATTACTATTGTATTTAAAGATTACATTGTGGACACTGAGTTGTAGCTCGGTGCAGGGGTTGGTGCTCCTTTGGGTTGTAGCCCATAAATCAGGTAGAGGTTGGTGCTCCTTGGGTTGGTGCCTTAAACTTTGTAACTAGGTTTTAATTGTGAGGTTGGATTGGAGCAGGAGACTCCAGTAGCATTGCTCACTGAGGTTTTTCCCATATTTGGTTTTCCTCGTACATCCTTGTGTTATGTGATGTTCCTTTGTGTGGTTGCATTTGTGTTGGTCTTTTCACTAACCGGTAAACCTGCATTGAGTTAGATCTATTAACTAGTATGCTCACATAGGATAGCTAAAGGGAAGAAATTTGAGAACCACTAGTTCACCCCCTCCCCCTCTCAGTGGTGCATTATGTTTAACAATTGGTATCAAAGCCTAGGTTCCCAGTTAGAAGAGTGTTCTCCAGCTTTGGGTAGATTCTGGCCTAAGGACACAATGGTTTGTCTAGTGTCAATCTCTTCTCTTGTATTTGATGGTTCAAACTTTTCTATTTGGAGTTGCAGAATGGAAGTCTTCCTATCCTCCTTAGCATTTGATATATGGATGTCAGTAGTTTATGGTCTCCCTAGAAAGGTCGGTCTTCCTACCGGATCTATAGAAGAAAGAAGAAACTAGTGCAATGAAAAAGCCATGAAGGCTATTTTCAGTGGACTCACCAGTGATATCTCCTCATAGGTGGACAGATGCATGACGACAAAGAGGTTATGGGAAAGATTGAAGAAGCTCTATGGAAATGATCCCACAACTATAGAACCAATAGTTGAAGGAAATATGAGAAATACATCTCATATTTATAAGGATGATAAAGATAGATCTACTAGCAGCAACGATGGTGATGAAGAAGGAACCTGCCTCTTCATGGCTCAAAGATCAAAAGATGAAAGGCACACTTCTGAAAATGATCATGCAGAACACTCCTACCAACAAGATGTGTTTGGGAGTAATAATGAAGGTAAAGAAAAAGAGAAAGTTGAGGTTGATCTTGAAGGAGAGATTGTAAATACACTTGAATAACTCAGTAGAGCTAGAAGAGAATACAAGCTATTCAAGAATTCTATTATAGTACAATAGAACCGACTAAGAAAATGCCTTGAAGAATTTGAAGAATGCATCTCAGAGTTGAAGTATCAGGCAAAGAACACCAAGGAATGTTGGTGTGAATATCTAGCCTCTCAGCTAGAAATAAAAGACAAAGAACATCAGAGGTTGCTTGGAGAGAACAAAGGCCAGACCTTCCTAGTTAGAAATGCTCCTCGAAAGAAAGTTAACCTGACCATAACTGGTGAGGACTTGTAGACAAGAGTGAAGACCAGTGCTGCAAAAAGGAAGAATCATGCAAATCCCAAAGGTAAGGGAAAGATGGGAGAATAAATCTTCACCGGAAGTAGGAAGATGAGGAAGAAACAAAGAAGACCCTCTACTGGAATAGGACAAATAAATGCTACCACCCATAGGGGGAAGAAAGTGTGGGAGAAGAAGAAGAGATCATATGGAAGAGGTTGCTCAGAATGGACAACCAAGGATCCATTCTCAAAAGGGAAGAGATGGAGATGCAAAACTGGCAAGATCTCCTCATGCATGGCAAAATAAATTTGTAAGTCATATGCCATCATTTATCGGTTACTACTTTACATGCAATACTTATGACCATAAGGTAGGGGAATGTAGAAAGAGATCTAGAAAGGATAATGTAGGATCTCATAGAAATCATGCTTATGGGAAAAATGTATCCAGAAGTAGATACGTGCATGTCCCCTCTCCCGGTTATACAAAGATTGTTTGCCATAACCGCAATGGAACTGGCCATAGAGAGTTTGAATGCAGGAAATAAAATGGAGGTCGGTACAATAACTATACTCTATAGAAAAGTAGATATAGAGAATTTGGAAGTTAGAGACCTCTATGGAACCAAAGGAGAAATGCCTCTGCGGGAGTAAGAGGTCCATCGGTTTTGGTTTCCAGTCACAGCAACATGACCAGAAGGAGATGGTCAAACTGGTATGTCAAGAGATTCCCCAAACATGAAGTTGGCATGGATGTTGTGTGCTACTACAACACTACTTCCGGCTATGATGTAGAATCGGGAAATGGAAGGACCCATCAACAGAAGAAGGAAAGACCTGCTCTCAAGCCTGAAAATGGGAAGAAGAATAAGACCACGTAGGTATGGAGGAAGAAGACCATGGACCAACACTGTGCACTCATTGCACAGGTGATATCTCCCAGGGCCTAAAGGAGATGCAGGATCTTAGGGGGAGCAGTACTTTGAATTTATTATTCACCCCCTCAATGAAGATGGAAACATGAAAAAACATGTTGTTGTCGATGTGAGTAAAGTAAGAAATTAATAAGTGTGTGTAGAGACTAAATTAACTACACACCTACTGATCAGTGTTGGATCACCACTACATACTTCAATAAGTAATGGTTAACAAATGGTATTAGGTGTTAACCAATATATGCAGGATGTTACCGACATGTATGCTAACAGGTACTTGTAGGTTATGTAAGACAATGAAGTTGGAAATTCATTGCATTAGCCTCGGTAGTATGGAATATGGAGTTCATGTCTCAGGTGGTAATTGAAAAGACCTAAATGACATATGGTTGCTCATGCAGGCATGCAAGCTTTTGGGCTAATCGGTCTAATTCTTACATGATGATAACATTGTCTGGCATCATGTAAATTCCTAATCATGTCATAGGTTGTGGTGGATACAATGGAGTTGAAGGATCATCATATGATCACAAATGCATAGCTAAAATGGTATATGGTGAAGATTGGAGTCCCAGTATTGTACCTGACCGAAAATAAGAACCTGAGATATATGACTCTGGGGGAGTTCAAGTGTTCATCATAAAGAGTCTCATAATGAAGAGTTGGCTTGCTTGAACTTGTAAGGATACTGACTGCCCAAACTGTAGGAGATGGAAATTGAAGAGGTATTGTAGGTTGATCAGTAAGTGAGCAGTATTCACTGACACATCAATAATTGGTGTCAACCTTTCTACTAATTGAGTGCTCTATCAAATAGCATCAGACTTGCATGCCAAATTGGTGTCAGTCGATGGTTAAGTTCCCCATCTCAAGTGTTGAGACTTGAGAAGATGTAACAAAAGGCAACAATTGGTGACAAGATAACAAGTGGTATCAAAGGAGGAGTTGCATCCAATCAAGATATAAAAAAGGGGGGAGAAAGAATTTTGTCAGTATCCAGTAAATACAGGGAGGAATGCTATCCTGACAGTGCCCTTTGTCATTGTTGTCAAAGGGGGAGCAGAATGACTAACAATATACTGCATACTATATGATTGTAGTATATTGCATACTACATGTGTGAGAATTCATTGGGGGAGAAAGACTATATAGTATGCCAGATACTACATGAGTTGACATCAATGCCAAAGGGGGAGATTGTTGGCATTGTGTTGTCGTTGATGTCAACCGATATGAGAGATGTATGTGCAACACTGTCAAGGAGGAGTATAGGTTGAGATATCTTTGATATCACCTTGTGTTGCAGATCACCGAAAAGGAAAGGATGTCAACTAGTAAGTGATATATTGACTTGGGAAGTCAGATCGACAAAGAAAGTGGATGTCAGTCTGCAAAGGTCATGACCAGAGTTCAAGGAGGATGAGCAAGGTGTTTGAGTTGTTGTTTGTGATGAAGAGGCAGAATGTTACCTAAATCACATCAACACTAGAAGACAAGAATGAACCGATATGTTGTAGGACTCCCACCGGATGAAGATGCAGTCATCATGAGAAGCAATGACTGACAGTGAGTGTACTCACACTGGATCACATGTGCCTGTTTGAAGATATGTTGCACAAACAGGGAAGTCACATGAGCAGAAGACAAGGTGTTACTCCACCAAGTAAGTGGAGCTTATCTCCTATATGCATTGAGTGCATTATAGTTTGGTGATATAAGAGTAAAGAGGTAAAGGCAAGTGCTTGAAGGATCACACCAGATCCACCGATGAATTGAGGGAATGCCTTAAGTGCATAAGATCAGGGTTATTCACTGGACTGACAAAGAAGGCATGCTAAGATTTTGATACAGTAGAAGAGTGATGTGTTTTGTTGGCTTGATGATGATTGTAATGTATTCATCACTTATTGTCATTGATGAAACACTCTCACACACATATATGATAACATTGACTACCGGTGTAACTTCAAATGGTTTACACTATCAACTGGTATGTTTAAGATCTATCTCTAACCGGTATCTTGTGACAACTGGTATGTGCCTTTGAGATAACTTGTGTTAACATTAAGTCAGCATCAGAATTAGAATGAAGATGAAAAAGAAGATCAAGTGGAAGATCCCATTAAAACGGTTCACTAGTTTTATTTCAACGGGTATTAAATTGTTCTAACCGGTATCTACTTTGTGATGAGTTACCAGCACCATTTGTTTGATGGTCATTTTTGTGATGAGTTATGATTATATGACTAGATTCACTGCACCTAGGAAATTGTGTTCCTATGGCTGACATAAGGTTTGTATGTCTATTCAAAGACATCGTAGAGAATCATTTTTATGATGATGATAACAGATAGAGAGTTATTATGTGAAAAGAGAGAAAAAGCTTTTGTTGAGAAGTGATAAGTGTTAAGATGCAGAGCAGTATTGAATGTACTTAGAAGGATCTGATCAAGCAAGTCTTGTGCTACTTAGAATAGATCAAGCTACTCTTGTTGTTTTCTAATCATTACAATGGGTACAAATCCCTTAATCGGGCAAGCTCTAACAAGATTCATTGTACAAATCCTCTAACAAGGTGATCCATTAGTTTGGATTCTCAAATCCTCCAGCGAGGTTACTCCTAATAGGGTAGTACTCTTAACAGGGTATAAGCTTCTAATCAAGCTTGGATTCTCTAACAGAATTCACTCCTAGTAGAGCTTGTTGTAAGACCTTAACTGGTCAGTTTTCTATTACTACAGATAGTTAACTTGTGAGTTCTATCTCACCATGGTTTTTACCTATTTGGGTTTTCCACATATAAACACTTGTGTTATGGTGGCTATTCCACTTTATGTGGATGTTATTTCATTTTGGATAGAATGTATTTTTTTAAACTACTTGGTTAAATTTATCTATCGGTCAGTGTTTAAAGTAGTGTTTGTTTTGGAGTCACTGATTCACCCCCCCCCCCTCTCAATTTTTTTCAAGTCCATCAGTGTTTGTCATTCAAACAAATCAACTGAGTAGATACAATCAGAGGAGAATGGCTTGACTAATGAAGGATTCTAATGAAGCTTGATGTTTGGTGTCACCAAGAGTGGTAACCGATATGTAAGTCCACTGGTAAGGTGCAGAGCACACTTTGGATAGTCATGTCTGAAGAACGGTTTAAGTGTTCCATCGACAGTTCAGCAAAGTGCAGACATGATGAGTAAATTGGTAGAATGTGAGATACTGACAGAGTTAGTAAACCGACAGAAAGGAGGAACCGACAGAATGTTTGGTCGATGATCCTATGTGGACCAACATGAATAATCAAGGTGGCAGAGCTGGTCGACTTGGATGCCACATGGAGTCGATGTGGCAAACCTGCATTTGGTTAAAGATGGAATATACACCGACAGGGTAGTTGCAGGGTTGGTTGACTTTAATGGAAGGTCCCACAAATCACGGGACATGTTGCAGAGCTATTGCAGGGGTTTGAGGCTTGAGGTCTGGAGGAAAACTATGAGCTAGCTAAGAGTGATTGAGGAGATCAAGGCGGATGAACGAAACAATAGAATGAAATCTTGGTATTTGACCAAGAGACCAGTCGATAGGGTAAAAACAAGATCGCTAGAGATGGAAGGCATGATCTAAAAGGTGAGTAAATGGCGGAGTTGTGTAGACTGGCAGTTTAAAAAATCAGATAGAACAGGATCTGATTAGATTCATCTTGTCTCGAGGATGGTGAAAAAACCCTAACCGCCTAGAATTTGAATTGTCTTTTGGCAGGAAACCAGTCTATAAACATGAAGAGAAAAGACATTATTAAGTGTTGGAGAGAAGATTATTGTGCAACTACGAAGTGAGTTACTTCTGCAAGTGAGAGAAAATCAGCCAAGTTCTTAGAGAGTATCTAAGAAAAGAGAGAGATTAAAGGGTAGAATCGGTAGTGGTTATACTGACATAGAAAAGGTGAAGAGAGCTGCAGAGAAGGCATATAGTGTATGAGTAGTGTTTACTGACAGAGAAGCAGCAGGTGGAGAGTAGCACGAGAAGTGAGTCAATGTTGCGGAAAAGGTATCTCATCGGCAGGGAAGTTTGTATTGAGTTGTTACAAGATTCTCTTGTAACTAGATTACTACTGTATTTAAAAATTACATTATGGACATTGAGTTGTAGCTTAGTGCAGGGGTTCGTGCTCCTTTGGGTTGTAGCCCATAAAGCAGGTAGGGGTTGGTGCCCTAAACTTTGTAACTTTGTTTTAATTGTGAGGTTGGATTGGAGCAAGAGACTCCAACAACATTGCTCACTGAGGTTTTTCCCATCATGGGTTTTCTTCGTACATCCTGGTGTTATGTGATGTTCCTTTGTGTGGTTGCATTTGTGTTGGTCTTTTCACTAACCAGTAAATCTGCATTGAGTTAGATCTATTAATCAGTATTCTCACACAAGATAGCTAAAGGGATGCAATTTGAGAACCACTGATTCACCCCCTCCCCCTCTCAGTGGTGCATTGTGTCTAACAGGTCGCTCCTATCTTTGCATCTGCTTCAGTTTCGCTCCTTGAGGCTTTGAGTACTTTCTATGAACCTCCCCCTAAGTGGGTATAGGTCTTCATCGCTCCTTCTTTAGAGCCTCCTCTTATCACCTCTTTTTTGGACATACCTCCCTTGTCCTAACCTTTCAACATGTCTCACATGTAGGTGGTGCCTAGTGCATCTTTATCTACTCCACCTATCCTACCTCCACTTCAAAATTTGAGTTTTCCTGGGGTCCTTTAGCCTGCTATGGTTGATAAGAGGCCTAACACTCCTATCCTATCTAAGCACAAATTCGAGCAGGGCCCCATTCCGAAGTTTCGACGATGCAAGTCTTAATAGGTATGCTCCTCATCCCTTCCTCTACCTACCTCAATGCCTATTGGTCTGCTTGTTTTTGTATGTGTGATCGAGAAGACCCCACCTTCTCCTAAATTTTTCATTGCCCCTCTTCTAGATGTCAGCAGTCTTGTTCCTATTTCATCTTCTCCAAGTGAGTCACCTGCTTCCTCCATGGAAGCCTGCATGTTCGACTCCTTGGAGGACATCCTGAACTTGTGCATGACATTCACGCAGTCATTGATCCTTGCATCCTCTGAGCCTGGAGGCAAATACGTCATTGTTGCTTCCTCTCTTGCTCTCGCTGCTGGTGAGGCGCCTGGTGTAGCCCTTGTGATAGTCACTCCCTGAGATCATCCCCCTTCTCCCTATGACCTAGATTGGGAGGACGATGATCTCTTACGGTGTGACCTTTAGATATTTGTCTTTTTTCTCTACATCTATTTGCATGTGTGTGTGATTGTGTTCCCTCCTACTTGCTTTATCTATTTCTTCCCTCCTGAAGGACCTAGGTTACTCTGTAGGTACTTAGATATGGGAGGTTGACTGTCTTTGTCCATTGTGCTCGCCTGAAGGACACGAGTTACTTTGTAGGTGCTCGAATACACGGGATTTTTTTTCGTACATCTTATTCTATTTGTTCCTTTGATTCTTCTATTTGTCGTATCTTGCTTTTCGATATTTGAGAATGATGCAAAATGTTGGGAGCATCCTTTGCCTTCTTCCATGTTGACCTGAATGTTTTATTTTATCTTTGTCTTCATGTGCTCTTCTTTAGATTTGAGACCTTTGGTGTTATGACAATATACCCATCTTGAGGTTGTGTTACATATCTTTTGTCACTGTTATGGGTTTGGATGCTATAATATTGGATCCCCCTATCCTCTTGCATTTTATCACCGATGTTATGGATATTTATGTGTCCCTCTAACGGTGGCATTCCACAAAAACATCTTGCTATGTTGATATGCCACAATTGCTCTTCTCCTTAGAATGGCATGCCTTCCATGCATATCATTCTAAGGGGGGCCATCATATCTGCATTTATCTTTTTAGCCTATTGCATTTGATTTAGGTGTCTTATCTTGTTCATAATGGAATTCACTAAATCTGATTGGTTTACTATTTCACATGTGATTACATTGCTTCTTAGTTATCAAAATCATGGGTTGGATAATAGTTTCTTTCACTTCATGTTTCTCATTTTCATTCATAATACTCTTGCATATGGCATTATTATACGTTCAAAGACTTCCTACTTGTAAATCATTTCTCAAGGCTTTTGTCCATGTTGTGTGTTGTTTTATGATGACATTCTTAAGAAAATGCATTGCATATGTAGATCACATAAGAGTTTTTGTAGAAAGTGATAATCATAGAGATGGCATTAAAATCAATAATGCTTGTACCTATCCTAGGTTATCTTTTGTTAATGAGGCTAGAGTTCATACTCCAAGATCCTCTGCCCACAAGGATACCTTGGCACAAGAGAAAAAAGCTAGGAATGTTAAGATAAGCCCTTCAATCACTCTAGATCCTCCTTATTCTTATCTTCAACACCAAAATATTCTAAAACAAGATGATGTGTATTTTATTCATGATCTATCTCCTAACATAATGTAGTACCCCTACTTTAATCAGATTTTTAAAACCTGGTTTAACCTTGGTTGACTTTTATTTTAAGTGGCTTTCTTGAATGGTTGATTTTCCATATTGTGATGTTATAGTCAGGTATTATGCTTAACGTGTGTACCAATAAATGTTGATTTCGCATTGATTCTTATGTATGATTAGTTATTTTTTGATTCATGTTATTAACCCCGAGCTAACACTTTCATTGAATATATATGTATGCATTATTGCAGGAGACTGCTGGTACAGTACCGCATAGGTACAAGGTTTCGCCTCCACCTGGCTTCGCATGTCTGAGGGTACCCTTTTGGTCCAAAAGAATTGGATTAGGTAGTCTAAGACCCTATGTTTTACCCTAGTCGTGCTCTAGTGAACGTCGTCAGTCATTCATCAAGTTTCCCCTTTGGTTGGGTATGCAGGTCGTGTATTGGTTTGGTTTCTTGAGTTGCATGTTGTGCATTTGGTAAAAATTGATTTTTAAATCCTAAGTATTTAATTAGATTAAATGTGTTTTTACGCATTCGTAAATTAAAGAGACTAAATTAAATAGGGCCCATTTTGTGTGATTAATCAATAATTAGAATGCTTAATTCATATTTGTAGCAAGTTTGGTTAAATGGTTATTTTTAAATGATGAATTAATTAAGTATATGCATTTTGAAAGAAAAGGTTCATTAGAAATTGGAAAATTAATATTTTACCCTCTTTGGCATTTTGGAAAGAGAAATGTTAGTTTTAATCTGTTTGAGAAAATCAATTTTGGCAAGAAAAGCAATTTTTGCATATTAATTTATTGGGAAATGATTTTTATTTGGGTGGAAAATAATTTCAATCTAAAAAAATGGATTTTTGGTCAAACATTTTCCTTTTAACCTAGGTTTTAAAACTAATTTTGGGGAGTTGTTTTTGGAATGGAAAATGGTTGGGCATTCTTGGTTGGAAGAGATTCTTGAGCTTGCAGGTTGGGCTCTTCATCAAATCACTTCCAGGATTGCATATGGAGGTAGGATTCTGGTTAATTTCCTTTTTTTAACAAAAATTACTAATTTATTTTGGAAGAAATTTGTGTTTGTTGTTGAAAAATCTCTTAGATTTGTGAAATAAGGAAGTATAGCAATGAGATTTTGATTTATCCCACTTTGAATGCATTTCTCATTTCCAAATTGGTTTCTGGTTTGCTCAAATTGATTTCAAGATTAAAATTTGGGTATTTTGGCATGCTGGTAGTTTTCAAAACAAAACAAAAAAAGCATTCTCTGGTTCTTTCTGAATTTATTTTTTTGTTTTGGGGGTTTGTTTCTTATTGAACAAAAAAGAAATTAATGAAAATCGTTAAGGATTTTCTGGAAAATCTCATGATTGTGTGTGCAAAATGGGGTTTTTTTCCTTTTTTTATAATCACAAATATATATATATATATATATAATGATGTGGTTTTTAAGTTTTGGAGGGCGGGGGAGCCATGACTCGACCCGCGCCCCTCCCTTGGATCGCAACCCCTATGGAGGTCTGCGCAGCTTCCGCAGTGGAAGCACAGGCCTCCATGGTTGTGCTTTCCACCCCATGGTTGGGACGTGGACCCCACGGGTTATTGCATCTTTTTTTTTAAAGAAAAATATATATAATAACGCAGTTGTTAATTATAGTTTATTAAAAAAAATTAAGAGTATTTTATTAAAAAGTTTTTAAATAGTAATTTTTAATAATTAATTAATAATTGGTATATATATTATTAATTGATAATTAATAAATATAAATATTAATTAATATTTAATTTGTATTTTTTTAAATACATGCAAGGAAGTATATTATGATTTAAAAATAAATTAGATTAGATATTTCAATATTGGAAAAAGAAATATTATATTATTCTTGGAAATTAAACAATATATTAGTTGGAAATATTTTGAAATTAAGTAATATGTTAGTTGGGGAATTTGAAGATGGATAGATATAGTTAGAAATTTGATGTCATTTTCTCTTAGTGAAATATGGATATTAGATGAGAAAATACATTTATTGATGTTTTTTGTTTATGTATTGGAAAATAGGCAAGATCATATAATTGTAATTTTGGTATTGAAATTATTATGTAATGGTGTTTTTGTTCAAATATTGTATTTGGAAATTTAGATCAATTAGAAAACTTGATCGATTTGTATTTTAAGCGATATGAAAAAATGATTGTCTTTACAGATTTATGTCAATGCATGTTTAATTTTATGTATTCGCATTTGATTAAAAAAATGGCAAATCCTTGATTGCGAGTGTTGGATATTGCCATACAGTTATTCTGTATCTGGTTATGTCCTTGATCTAGAGTATTGATTGGTTTCATGTGATTGTTTTGTATCTGGTCATGTCCTTAAATGCGAGTGTTGGATGTTGTTATGTGGTTGACTATAGTTGCTCATGTCTCTAGTCAGAGAATCGTCAGTCACTGCACCTCGTGTGAGGACTTGTTTGGCCAAGTGGGTATTCCTACCATATTGAACTTCGTATGCTAGTCCTTGTGTATACCTTGGTTTTAGGAGTTTCGTTTGATTGTGGTTTACTGTCATATGGGAGAGTGACTTTTGAGTGGGGGTCGGTGCTAAAGTGGTAGTAGGGTAACTGATCGAAAGTGTGTCTAAATAAGCGATAACTTAATAGTATATTAAGGAGTTTATTATATGAAAACACTAAGTAAGATAATTGTGCCTCGCGCATGGGATGAGTGCTAATATAGGCTCGGAATGCAATGAGAAGGGCTAAAATGGCAAACCAACAACCTTGTCTTCATGAAAGGATGTGTTGGGTCCACATGAGACTTGGATGGGCCGGAGGTTCGGGAAAGGTTACCAGGGTAACCCAGTGGATGGGGTTGGGACCTATGGAGACCTGCCAAGGTAACCATACCAAGCTATGTGATGACACTTGTCCCTTATGTTCACTAGTGTGCACTTTGTGTTATCTTTACTAGGAGCACTATTGTGGAGTCATATCTGGTAGAGTACCTGATATTCAAGTTAGACCATGGGTTACTTAAGATGGGCTATGAGGACTTATTTTAGCGGGTGCTCCAGTTTTTCTTTTGTATTTGCTCCCTATCATGTTTCAGATGGATCCTTTTTCTTCTTCTGGGATCATTCATGTATCTTTGGACCAATGTGGTCATATGTATAATTTTCATCTGTACACCTTATTGCCTGGATGTAATTGATGTGAACCTTATGTATTCTTCACACTATTATTTATTAGAGAGGTCTTGCAATTGAGCAGACCCAAAGATGAAGTCCACTAGGGGGTGAACTGCGATATCAATTTGGTGTTATGTGGTGTTTGTGTTCATCTGGTTCCTTTTTATTTTGCATGTATGAATGGCATTATAGTTAAAATGTATAACGTAGATTAGATGATATTAATCTTAAATGCATGCATGAAGTTATTAAATGCAATATTATGGATCATGAAGATTGTAGGTTTAGTGAAGTGCAAATTATTCATTAGCTTTTAATATAAATAAAGTATGTAAGGAAATTAATGAATGGCATATGTTTTAATTTAAGAATGGACGTCATGAATGGTTAATAATGCAATGAATGAACTTAATCATGTTATCTATATTTTTAACCTATCGAATAAATTTAACCATTGTTTTAGCATAATCATGTCATTAATTTTAATCATCTTAATTGTATGAATTAGCGTGAGTTGAGTTAGTGATGAACCAAGTAATCACATTGGGAAACCCTTTAGGTTTTAGTTAAGTCTTTTGTTGTGTAATCTGAACTTAGTGTTAACTCAATGTATCATTATACTGTTTTAACTTCTTCTTTTTTAAATATTTCCACTCTATTCTTGTGTTTTAGTGTAATCCCTTCGAGGTTTGCTAGCGGGGCATTACATTTGGTATCAGAGCCAATATTGCAAACACGGGGATCTTTTGTGTCGCTTGTGCCCTTAGTAGGTGTGAGGTGTATAGACCTTGCGTTGTATGTTTGTCCTCCTATTATATGCTTGTGATTGAGCCATAGGATCTTGAAGATCTTGAGGACTCGTGCTCTGTTCTTTTTGCGTTTCCTTTCGAGCAAATCCTAATTATGTGTAACATGTGTGTTCACACCTTGCTTTCACCTTCTTGATGTTGGTGCTTTTGAGTGATTATATGTGCTTTGTTTGCTTATTAGATATCTTGGTCTATGATTACTCTTATTGCCGAGAGAGTCATATGTACCTCCCTTATTGATTGTTGTACTCTTTAGACTAACCCATTGGGTTGGACAGTGCTTGTCTTGAATCTGGAAGTATGAAATATGCTTGTATTATGATTATGATCTAGCTTAGTGTTGTTAACATGTAGGACTTGTATGGTAGATGTTGAGTGCTTATATGTAGCAAATTGAATATTTATAAGTCTTCCTCCTCTTTCTCGATAGAAATTAAAATGTTTGTTATATGTGTATTTATCACTTGTGTAAGCTTTCTAATTGCGAGAGAATGGTTGGGACTTCTTGAACCCTTGTGTGAGCCTAATGATTCTACCATGAATTTACATTATAAGAGGGCTATGGGTTTAAAAGATCATGATGGTAATTGGGAGGAAATTGTATGTTTTCATAAAATAATTCACCATGTGTGTTGTAGGAGTAACATAATAAATTTCTATCTTAGGTAATGTGCGATATTGTATGAATAGTTGATATGTGAAACTGCCTTATTTGTAATAAAATGTGTGTAAAGCGGAAAAATCGAACCCTAGTCGTTCTCCCCTCCCCAACTCCGAGGAGGGAGAAGGGAGAGTCACTAGGGTTGATGGTTTTC
The DNA here is from genome assembly GCF_030272615.1 of Cryptomeria japonica. Taxonomy (NCBI): domain Eukaryota; kingdom Viridiplantae; phylum Streptophyta; class Pinopsida; order Cupressales; family Cupressaceae; genus Cryptomeria; species Cryptomeria japonica. Next base: position 201,230,655 of record NC_081415.1, on the reverse strand, counting down.
ACTTAGGGGAGAGACTTTACATTCAAAAGAGGGGTTGAAACCCACAAGATCCAATCCCACACGATGCAAGATTGGATGCTAAATGTGTTTCAAGGGTTAAGAAAGCAAGGCTACCCTCTTTTGTAAAGAATGTTGATAGAAGAATTAAGCTAGGAATGCATAGAAAGTGAGAAAGATTCACTTATAAACTGAGTTAGGGATATAGGATGAAGCTACGGACCTGGAATTAGCAGTAAAATGTCGATACGGCGCTGTCCTGCAAATTTGAGAAAAAGTTGATGGGACGATGGCGCCCGACGTGCACACGGTCCTCCGAAAAATCTGTGAAACAAAGGGGGATCTGTTCGTCTCTGCACAAGGATTCCAGATCTTCAATTTCAGTCGCGTACCTGCAACCTACACACAGAAAAGCGAAGACGATTGGGGGGTTAGGGATTAGGGGTTTGCCCTTAGGTCAAACCCCAGTTTTGGAATTAACCAAGAAATGAGAAATGTTGTAAATGTAATGTAAAACAAGTACTAGTACCTTGTTGTAAGGATGTTTGTATCCTTATGTGTGAAGGTATAGATGTTGTTGTTTGTTGTATGTTGTATGTTGTAGCATGTAATGTGTTGTAAGTGATCTCCTCTTCAATGGTTGAATCCTTGTCTTGAATGCAACACTTAGCCTTGAATGGAGACTTAGAATGATCAATTGCTTGAAGGAATGCTTGAATGCTTGAATGCTTGAGTATAGTTTCCACGCTTTTTCCATCATATCGAATGAAAGAGGAAAATGTAGTTTATATACTTGTCAATTAGGGCTGATAGACTGATTTTCCCGACCTTAGGCCGACCAGGAAAGATAATTTTCCAATTTGTAAACATAAAGACCCGAAGTCCAAAAGAGACCGGGCCCAAAATAGGACCCAGGGACCAGGGCGCTGGGCGCTCTGGTCCCACCTCCCGGGACAGCAGGGTGCAAAGGAGGTTCAGGCCAGGGTGCAAGAAAATGCAGTTTTTGGTGTCATAATCAGGTTTCGGGGTCTCCATTCAGGTTCAGTGTTGCGTCGCCATCGTGAAGACCCAAATGCGGTCGAAATTGCAAGTGTCGCAATTTTAGGACGCTACATTTAGCCCCCACTTTAGCGGGAGTGTAAGCGTACGCCAATACTTCCGGTAAAGTACAAGGAAACAATATTGAAAGACTTTCACCACGTCAAGGAGGCAAGATACACCAAGCCCCCAGTGGACTAAGGATCTTACGACTTCAATTGACAAAGTAAAAGGGAAGATCACGAGGGAGAACCATGACTGTCAGTAGTAAGGTTCCCTCACTATGAGTCATGCAAGAAAGATATCAAAAATTTTCAAGACAAAGCTAAATTTGTCAAGAAATTTTCAAGTATCTTGAAAAGATATGGATGGGATGTATGCCCCCCTACGTTAAAGCGATCGCACACGCCTCACCGGGGGTGATTGCTTTAAGGTAGTGATACATATAAGAAATGAGAAAGGAGCACGTTATCACAAGGATTTAGCCCCCAAGTGTGAGATAAGCCCAAGGATAATAGACACAAAACACAAAGCACAAGGTGACTTCGCTTTCCTCGGGGTCAGTATGCTGTATGATAATTCATGTATATCATATGTATGTATGCATAATTGTTCTTCATTCCCCAATCAAGGAAGGTCACCTAGAAGAAGGGAACACATGTGTTTTTTGAGTCAACATGAGAGAGATCGAGAGATCTCAATGCTTTGCATCGTCCTCAAGTAGACAACACTAAGGACAACAAATAGAAGAATGAGAATAACACATAGAGGAAGTAACAAAAGAGAGGCGGAGAGAATCTGCTATGCTAATGAAACTAGTCTAGCACGTCATCTACCCCCCGATCTTGCTGATCAATGTTTCGGGAAGGCAGGGAACATGCTAGAGGAGGAACATCCAACACAGCAGATGGAGCTATCACAAGATCCAAACAAGGGCTATGTTCATATTCCAAGCCGCGGTGTTCTTGTCTAGGAGCTAGGATAAGTGCTTTAGAAAATTCGTTAGATAAATGGTTATCAATATCAACAAGTTCATATTCACTATCAGAATGAACAGGAGAAGTAGCATTTTCATCATGAATAACATTTTCATCTATATCATCATCAAGATTTATAAAAGTAGGATCTTTAACTCGCACAGGATCAAGACCATCATGCATCTTATGTTTAGGAGATTTCGGCTCAATCGTCGGCTGAGGAGAAAATGGAATAATGCTTGTTGAAGGTGTTTTTGGGGATTGCGAAGTTTGAGCTCTAAGACGACGCTTTTGCCAGCGTTCACGTGCAGAACGATTTCATCTAGTCTTAGTAGGAAGTTAAGAAGATTGAGGAGGAGGAATGTTCTCATCCTTATCACTTGGGTGTTTAGGTTGTGGTCTCTTAGGTTGAATAATAGGAGAAGAGGAAGGTCTCTTCTCTCTATAAAAGGAAGGAGGAGGAACTGTTCCATATAAGGGAGGAATACTCGGTTTAGGAAGGAGACCAAGTCCATCATGACGAGGAGGGATAGGTCTAATTTTAGGAAGTTTATTAGATATAGGCATAGTCACATCCATAGGGATGGGTTGGGAATCTTCTTGAGGAAAGACATTAGTTTTATCTTTCAAAGGAAGAACTTCCTTCTCAAGAATGATAGGAATGTCAAGTTTGGGTGTTCTAGGTTCACTTAGAGATAGGATCATATCTGTTTTCCACTTTTGATAAGATTTGAAAAGATGATCACTTCGCGGAGGAAGAGATTGGAATTGTTTAGGCCAAAAGTAATCAAGAGGAACGCTAGAAGTTCTTTCAGCTGGTTTAAAGAGACTATGATTGATAGTAACAACTTCACCATTATGGGGAAATTTCAAACACTTGTGAATAGGAGAAGCAATAGCTTTCATGGAAGATAGCCAAGGATAGCCAAGCTTCACACGAAATTGTTCGGAAGATGGAATAATAGCAAAGTTCACATCAAGGGATTTGTTATGAACTTCAATAGGTAATGTAATAGAACCAATTGCAGGAGAAGAAAATGCATCAAATAGTTTCACAACCACATCTATTTTGTCATAGATAACTTGATTCAATTGCAAAGTAAACAGAAATTCTTCAGTAATGACATTAACCATGCAAGAAGGATCAATAAGCACTCCACGGCAAGGTGTATTTTTGACTTTTGCAACTATATATAAAGGACCATCAGGTGCCCTGATAGTTTCACTAGAATCAAAGGTGATGGAAAGTTCTTTAGGGATTTTCTGCTGCTCCACAAAGTTAATCACATTCGGAGTCATGGACACAAGATCATCAGGTGAGACAGAGGAATCAGTAGTATCAATCGCATTAGAGGTATGAGAAGGCAATGGATCAGTGAAAGTCTGAAGATTTTGGTTAGGAGGAGCTACAGATGTATTGCCTTTATCATTCACTCCAGAAACA